>NC_092745.1:64673095-65298095 GCF_047496795.1 Chiloscyllium punctatum
CAGACTTGCATTTACATTGCACCTTTTACAGGGCTCAGAGTGCACTGAATTTCTTTTCCAATGAGAGGAAATTCAACAACCGATCAGCACACAGCAACTCCCACAATAGACAATAGACAATAGATGCAGGAGTAGGCCATTCAGCCCTTCGAGCCTGCACCGCCATTCAATATGATCATGACTGATCTTTCCCAATCAGTATCCTGTTCCAGCCTTATCTCCATAAACCTTGACTCCACTATCTTTAAGAGCTCTATCCAATTCTTTCTTAAATGAATCCAGAGACTGGGCCTCCACTGCCTTCTGGGGCAGAGCATTCCACACAGCCACCACTCTCTGGGTGAAGTAGTTTCTCCTCATCTCTGTCATAAATGGTCTACCCCGTATTTTTAAGTTGTGTCCTCTGGTTCGGCACTCCCCCATCAGCGGAAATATGTTCCCTCCTGCCAGAGTATCCAGTCCTTTCATAATCCTATACGTTTCAATCAGATCCCCTCTCAGTCTTCTAAACTCAAGGGTATACAAGCCCAGTCGCTTCAGTCTTTCCGTGTAAGGCAATCCTGCCATTCCAGGAATTGACCTCGTGAACCTACGCTGCACTTCCTCAATAGAAGCAATGATGAGATGAACAAAAACTGCATCTGCTTTTAATCAAGTTCATTGAGAAATAAATATTGGAGTGGACACTAGGGAGAACAATATACTCAAAGTGACACGGTGGAAGCTTTCATATTCATCTCCGAGGGCAGACATGGTCTTGATTTGACATAACTGGAAACATGTCAACTCAAACATATGGAACATCTTGTTGTGCACTGGATGGATCAATAGCTGCAATGAAAGTTCAATCCTTGATCTATTGCTGCACAAAAAATGTGACCATTGATTGACATTCAGTTTTGTAGGTAACAGTTTAAGATAAGCTGTCAACTAATTGACCTGAGTATGAAACAGCTCCCCAGGTACAAGGTCCTGTATTCAATTGTTCTCTTGATACAAGGTACAAAATAGAGCAGCTCTCCACATGATGGGGAAGAGTATGGAGCAATGCTCCAGAATATAGGAATAATATGGCACTGAACTTCAGGTATAAGAATGTGGTCATGAATTGCCATCAAGGTGTAGAGCACATTATGGAAGAGAAAACCAAAGGTAGGGCTCTGTATGAAGCAACTCCCCAGCATGGAGGAGTTCCCCAGTGAAAAGGGGCTGCGTATGGAGCAGATGCCCAGTGTAGGGGCTGTGTATGGAACAGATCCCCAGTGTAGGGACTGTGTATGGAACAGCTCCCCAGTGTAGGGACTGTGTATGGAGCAGATCCCCAGTGTAGGGGCTGTGTATGGAACAGCTCCCCAGTGTAGGGACTGTGTATGGAGCAGCTCCCCAGTGTAGGGACTGTGTATGGAGCAGCTCCCCAGTGTAGGGGCTCTGAATGGACCAGCTCCCCAGTGTAGGGGCTCGGTTCGGAGCAACTCTCCAGCATGGAGGCACTGTATGGAGGAGTTCCCCAGTGAAAAGGGGCTGTGTATGGAGCAGCCCCCCCAGTGTAGGGACTGTGTACGGAGCAGCTCCCCACTGTCGGGGTTCTATTTGGAGCAGCTCCCCAGTGTAGGGACTGTGTATGGAACAGCTCCCCAGGGTAGGGGCTCTGTATGGACCAGCTCCCCAGTGTAGGGACTCTGTATGGACCAGCTACCCAGTGTAGGGACTGTGTATGGAGCAGCTCCACACTGAAGGGGCTCCGTATGGAGCAGCTCCCAACTGTAGGGGTTCTATTTGGAGCAGCTCCACAGTGTAGGGACTGTGTATGGAGCAACTCCCCAGTGTAGGGGCTGTGTATGGAGCAACTCCCCGGTGTAGGGGCTCTGTATGCCAGCTCCCCAGTGTAGGGGCTGCATATAGAAGAGCTCCCCACTGTAGGGGCACTGTATGGACCAGCTCCCCAGGGTAGGGGCTCTGTGTGGAGCAGCTCCCCAGTGTAGGGACTATGTATGGAGCAGCTTCCCAGTGTAGGGGCTCTGTATGGAGCAGCTCCCCGGTGTAGGGGCTCTGTATGCCAGCTCCCCAGTGTAGGGGCTGCGTCTAGAGGAGCTCCCCACTGTAGGGGCTCTGTATGGAGCAGCTCCCCAGTGTAGGGGCTCTGTATGGAGCAGCTCCCCGGTGTAGGGGCTCTGTATGCCAGCTCCCCAGTGTAGGGGCTGCGTCTAGAGGAGCTCCCCACTGTAGGGGCTCTGTATGGAGCAGCTACCCAATGAAGGGGCTCTGTATGGAGCAGCTCCCCACTGTAGCGGCTCTGTACGGAGCAGCTTCCCAGTGTAGTGCCTGTATATGGAGCAGTCCCTCAGTGTATGGACTATGTATGGAGCAGCTCCCCAGTGAAGGGACTGCGTATGGAGCAGTTCCCCGCTATAGCTGCTCTGTATGGAGCAGCTCCCCAGCGTAGGGACTGGCTATGGAGCAGCTCCCCAGCGTAGGGACTGTGTATGGAGCAGCTCCCCAGTGTAGGGGCTCTGTATGCCAGCTCCCCAGTGTAGGGGCTGCGTATTGAGGAGCTCTCCCTGTAGGGAGTGTGTATGGAGCAGCTCCCCAGGGTAGGGGCTCTGTATAGAGCAGCTCCCCAGTATAGGGACTGTGTATGGAGCAGCTCCCCAGTGTAGGGACTATGTATGGAGCAACTCCCCACTGTAGCAACTGTGTATGTAGCAGTGCCCCAATGTAAGGACTCTGTATGGAGCAGCTGCCTAGTGTAGGGCCTCTGTATGGAGCAGCCCTCCAGTGTAGGAACACAGTATGGTGCAGCTCCCCAGTATAGGGTCTCTGTATGGAGCAGCTCCCCAGTGTAAGGACTCTGTACGGAGCAGCTCCCCAGTGTAGGGACTGTGTATGGAGCAGCTTCCAAATGTAAGGTCTCTGTATGGAGCAGCTCCCCAGTATAGGGACTGTGTATGGAGCAGCTCCCCAGTTTGGGGCTGTGTATGGAGCAGCTCCACAGTGTAGGAACTCTGTATGGCAGCTCCCCAGTGTAGGGTCTGTGTATGGAGCAGCCCCCCATTGTAGGGACTCTGTATGGCACCTCCCCAAAGTAGGCACTATGTATGGAGCAGCTCCCTGGTGCAGGGACTGTGTATGGAGCAGCTCCCCAGTATAGGGACTCTGTATGTCAGCTCCCCAGTGTGGGGGGCTGCGTATAGAGGAGCGCCCACTGTAGGGGTTGTATATGGAGCAGCTCCCCAGTGTAGGGGCTCGATATGAAGCAGCTCCCCACTGTCGGGGCTCTGTATGGAGCAGCTACCCAGTGTAGGGTCTGTGTATGGAGCCGCTCCCCAGTGTAGGGACTCTGTATGGAGCAGCTCCCCACTGTAGGGGTTCTATTTGGAGCAGCTCCCCATTGTAGGGACTATGTAGGGAGCAGCTCCCCAGTGTAGGGACTGTGTATGGAGCAGCTCCCCAGTGTAGGGTCTCTGTATGGAGCAGCTCCTCACTGTAGGGGCTGTGTATGGAGCAGCTCCCCAGTTTGGGACTGTGTATGAAGCAGTTCCCCAGTGTATGGACTCTATATGGCAGCTCCCCAGTGTAGGGTCTGTGTATGGAGCAGCTCCCCAGTGTAGGGACTGTGTATGTAGCAGCTCCCCAGTGTAGGGGCTTTGTATGCCACCTCCTCAGTGTAGGGGCTGCGTATAGAGGAGCTCTCCCCCTGTAGGGAATGTGTATGGAGCAGCTCCCCAGTGTATGGACAGTATATGAAAGCCCCCCAGTATAGGGTCTGTGTATGGAGCAGCTCCCCAGTGTAGGGACTCTGTATGGACCAGCTCCCCAGTGTAGGGGCTCTGTATGCCAGCTCCCCAGTTTAGGGGCTGCGTATAGAGGAGCTCCCCCTGTAGGGACAGTGTATGGAGCAGCTCCTCAGGGTAGGGGCTCTGAATGGAGCAGCTCCCCAGTGTAGGGAGTTTGTATGGCAGATCCCCAGTGAAGGGGCTGTGCATGGAGCAACTCCCCAGTGCAGGGACTCTGTATGGAGCAGCTCCCCAGTGTAGGGGCTCGGTATGGAGCAACTCCCCAGCATGGAGGCACTGTATGGAGGAGCTCCCCAGTGAAAAGGGGCTGTGAATTGAGCAGCAGCCTATGTAGAGAGTCTGAATGGCAGCTCCCCAGTGAAGGGGTTGTGCATGGAGCAGCTCCCCAGGGTAGGGGCTGTGCATGGAGCAGCTCCCCAGGGTAGGGGCTGTGTATGGAGCAGCTCCCCAGTGTAGGGGGTCTGTATGTAGCAGCTCCCCAGTGTAGTGCCTGTGTGTGGAGCAGCTCCCCAGTGTAGGGACTATGTATGGAGCAACTCTCCACTGTAGGGACTGTGTATGGAGCAGTGCCCCAATGTAAGGACACTGTATGGAGCAGATGCCTAGTGTAGGGCTGTGTATGGAGCAGCCCTCCAGTGTAGGAACACAGTATGGACCAGCACCCCAGTATAGGGTCTCTGTATGGAACAGCTCCCCATTGTAGTAACTGTGTATGGAGCAGCTCCCCAGTGTAGGGACTGTGTATGGAGCAGCTCCCCAGGGTAGGGACTCTGTATGGACCAGCTCCCCAGTGTTCAGGCTCTGTATGGAGCAGCTCCCCAGTGTAGGAACTGTGTATGGAGCAGCTCCCCAGTGTTGGGGCTGTGTATGGAGCTGCTCCCCAGTGTAGGGGCTCTGTATGCCAGCTCCCCAGTGTAGGGGCTGCATATTGAGGAGCTCCCCCTGTAGGGACTGTGTATGGAGCAGCTCCCCAGTGAAGGGGGTCTGTATGTAGCAGCTCCCCAGTGTAGTGCCTGTGTATGGAGCAGCCCCCCAGTGTAGGAACACAGAATGGAGCAGCTCCCCAGTGTAGGGACTGTGTATGGAGCAGTGCCCCAATGCAAGGACTCTGTATGGACCAGCACCCCAGTGTAGGGACTCTGTATGGAGCAGCCCCCCAGAGTAGGAACACAGTATGGACCGGCACCCCAGTGTAGGGACTCTGTATGGAGCAGCTCCCCAGTGTAGGGGCTCTGTATGGAGAAGCTCCCCAGTGAAGGGACTATGTATGGAGTAGCTCCCCACTGTAGCTCCTCTGTATAGAGCAGCTCCCCAGCATAGGGGCTGTCTATGGAGCAGCTCCCCAGTGTAGGGACTGTATATGGAGCAGCTCCCCAGTGTAGGGGCTCTGAATGGAGCAGCTCCCCACTGTAGGGTCTCTGTATGGAGCAGCTCCCCAGTGTAGGGACTCTGTTTGAAGCAGCTCCCCAGCGTAGGGACTCTGTTTGGAGCAGCTCCCCAGTGTAGGGGCTCTGTATGGAGCAGCTCCCCAGTGTTGGGGCTGTGTATGGAGCAGCTCCCCAGTATAGGGACTCTGTATGGAGCAGCTCCCCAGTGTAGGGGCTCTGTATGCCAGCTCCCCAGTGTAGGGGCTGCGTATTGAGGAGCTCCCCACTGTAGGGACTCTGTATGTTACCGCCCTAGTGTAGGCGCTGTGTATGTAGCAGCTCCCCACTGTAGTGCCTGTGTATGGATCAGCTCCCCAGTGAAGGGGGTCTGAATGTAGCAGCTCCCCAGTGTAGTGCCTGTGTATTGAGCAGCCCCCCAGTGTAGGAACACAGTATGGAGCAGCTCCCCAGTGTAGGGACTGTGTATGGAGCAGTGCCCCAATGCAAGGACTCTGTATGGAGCAGCTCCCTAGTGTAGGAACACAGTATGGACCAGCACCCCAGTGTAGGGACTCTTTATGGAGCAGCCCCCCAGTGTAGGAACACAGTATGGTGCAGCTCCCCAGTGTAGGGTCTCTGTATGGAGCAGCTCCCCAGTGTAGGGGCTCTGAATGGAGCAGCTCCCCAGTGTAGGGGCTCTATATGGGGCAGTTCCCCAGTGTAGGGTCTGTGTATGGAACAGCTCCCCGTGACGGGGCTCGGTATGGAGCAGTTCCCCCGTGTAGGGGCTGTGTATGGAGCAGCTCCCCAGTTTGGGACTGTGTATGAAGCAGTTCCCCAGTGTATGGACTCTATATGACAGCTCCCCAGTGTAGGGGCTCTGTATGGACCAGCTCCCCAGTGTTCGGGATCTGTATGGAGCAGCTCCCCAGTGTAGGAACTGTGTATGGAGCAGCTCCCCACTGTAGGGACTCTGTATGTTACCACCACAGTGTAGGTGCTGTGTATGGAGCAGTTCCCCAGTGTTGGAGCTGTGTATGGAGCAGCACCACTGTGTTGGGACTGTGTATGGATCAGCTCCCCAGTGAAGGGGGTCTGTATGTAGCAGCTCCCCAGTGTAGTGCCTGTGTATGGAGTAGCCCCCCCAGTGTAGGCACACAGTATGGAGCAGTTCCCCAGTGTAGGGACTGTGTATAGAGCAGTGCCCCAATGGAAGGACTCTGTATGGAGCAGCTCCCCAGTGTAGGGGCTCTGTATGGAGCAGCTCCCCGGTGTAGGGGCTCTGTATGCCAGCTCCCCAGTGTAGGGGCTGCGTCTAGAGGAGCTCCCCACTGTAGGGGCTCTGTATGGAGCAGCTACCCAATGAAGGGGCTCTGTATGGAGCAGCTACCCAATGAAGGGTCTCTGTATGGAGCAGCTCCCCACTGTAGCGGCTCTGTACGGAGCAGCTTCCCAGTGTAGTGCCTGTATATGGAGCAGTCCCTCAGTGTATGGACTATGTATGGAACAGCTCCCCAGTGAAGGGACTGCGTATGGAGCAGTTCCCCGCTATAGCTGCTCTGTATGGAGCAGCTCCCCAGCGTAGGGACTGGCTATGGAGCAGCTCCCCAGCGTAGGGACTGTGTATGGAGCAGCTCCCCAGTGTAGAGGGTCTGTATTGTGCTGCTCCCCAGTGTAGGGTCTCTGCATGGAGCAGCTCCCCAGTGTAGGGACTGTGTATGGAGCAGCTGCCCAGTGTAGGGACTGTGTATGGTGTAGCTCTGCAGTGTAGGGGCTCTGTATGGGGCAGCTCCCTAGTATAGGGGCTGTTTATGGAGCAGCTCCCTCATGTCGGAGCTCTGTACGGAGCAGCGCCACATGTAAGGACTGTGTTTGGAGCAGCTCCCCAGTGTAGGGAATGTGTATGGAGCAGCTCCCCAGTGAAGGGACTGTGTATGGAGCAGCTCCCCACTGTAGCTGCTCTATATGTAGCAGCCCCCCAGCGTAGGGTCTCTGTATGGAGCAGCGCCCCAGCGTAAAGGCTCGTTATGGAGCAGCTCCCCAGTGTAGAGGCTGTGTATGGAGCAACTCCCCAATGAAGGGTCTCTGTATGGAGCAGCTCCCCACTCTAGGGGCTCTGTTTGGAGCAGCTCCCCAGTGTAGAAAGTCTGTATGGCAGCTCCCCAGTGTAGGGTCTCTGTATAGAGCAGCTCCCCAGTGAAGGGCCTGTGTATGGAGCAGCTCCCCACTGTAGGAAGTCTGTATGGCAGCTCCCCAATGTAGGGGCTGTTTATGGAGCAGATCCTCATTGTAGCTGCTCTGAATGGAGCAGCTGCCCAGCCTCGGGACTGTCTATGGAGTAGCACACCAGTGTCGGGACTGTATATGGAGCAGCTCCGCAGTGTAGGGATTCTGTATGGAGCAGATCCCCACTGCAGGGACTGTGTATGAAGCAACTCCCCAATGAAGGAACTCTGTATGGAGCAGCTCCCCAGTGTAGGGGCTCTGTAGGGAGCAGCTCTGCAGTGTAGAGGCTCTGTATGGGGCAGCTCACCAGTGTCGTGTCTGTGTATGGACCAGCTCCCCAGTGTCTGGACTGTGGATGGTGCAGCTCCCCAGTGTAGGGGTTCTATATGGACCAGCTTCCCTCTGTAGGGGCTCTGTATGGAACAGCTCCCCAGTGAAAGGACTGTGTATGGAGCAGCTACCCAGTGAAAGGACTGTGTATGGAGCAGCTACCCACTGTAGCTGCTATATATGTAGCAGCCTCCCAGCGTAGGGTCTCTGTATGGAGAAGCACTCCAGTGTAGGGACTGTCTATGGAGCAGCTCCCCAGTGAAGGGGCTTTGTATGGAGCAGCTCCCCAGTGTAGGGACTATGTATGGAGCAGCTCCCCAGTGTAGGGACTGTCTATGGAGCAGTTCCCCAGTGTAGGGATTATGTATGGAGCAGCTCCCCAGTGTTGGGACTATGTATGGAGCAGCTCCCCAGTGTAGGGGCTCTGTATGGAGCAGCTCCCCAGCATAGGGAATCTGTATGGGGAAGCTCCCCAGTGGAGGGACTGTGTATGGAGCAGCTTTTCAATGTAAGGTCTCTGTATGGAGCAGCTCTCCAGTGTAGGAACACAGTATGGAGCAGCTCCCCAGTGTAGGGGCTTTGTATGGAGCAGCTCCCCAGCGTAGGGACTCTGTATGGGGTAGCTACCCAGTGTAGGGACTGTGTATGTAGCAGGTTCCAAATGTAAGGTCTCTGTATGGAGCAGCTCTCCAGTGTAGGAACATAGTATGGAGCAGCTCTCCAGTGTAGGGGCTCTGTATGGAGCAGCTCCCCAGTGTAGGGGCTCTGTATGGAGCAGCTCCCCAGTGTCGTATCTGTGTATGAACCAGCACCCCAGTGTCAGGACTGTAGATGGTGCAGGTGCTCAGTGTAGGGGTTCTATATGGAACAGCTCCCCACTTGTAGGGTGTCTGTATGGTCGCTCCCCAGTGTAGGGACTGTGTATGGAGCAGCTCCCCAGTGAAAGGACTGTGTATGAAGCAGCTCCCCAGTGAAGGGACTGTGTATGGAGCAGCTCCCCACTGTAGCTGCTCTATATGTAGCAGCACCCCAGCATAGGGTTTCTGTATGGAGCAGCGCCCCAGCATAGGAACAGTATATGGATCAGCTCCCCAATAAAGGGGCTCTGTTTGGAGCAGCTCCCCAGAGTAGGGACACTCTATGTCACCTCCCCTGTGTTGGCGCTGTGTATGGAGCAGCTCCCCAGTGCAGGGGCTCTGTATGGAGCAGCTCCCCAGTGTAGGAACCGTGTATGGAGCAGCTCCCCAGTGTCGGGGCAGTGTATGCAGCAGACCCCCCCAGTGTAGGGACAATGGATGTCACCTCCCCAGTGTGGGCACTGTGTACCAAGAAGCTCCCCAGTGTAGGGGCTGTGTATGGAGCAGCACCCCAGTGTAGGACTATGTATTGAGCAGCTGCCCAGTATCGGGACAGTATATGGATCAGCTCCCCAATAAAGGGGCTCTGTTTGGAGCAGCTCCCCAGAGTAGGGACACTCTATGTCACCTCCCCTGTGTTGGCGCTGTGTATGGAGCAGCTCCCCAGTGTAGGGACTATGTATGGAGCAGCTCCCCAGTGTAGGGGCTCTGTATGGAGCAGCTCCCCAGTGTAGGGGCTCTGTATGGAGCTGCTCCCCAGTATAGGGACTATGTATGGAGCAGCTCCCCAGTGTAGGGGCTCTGTCTGGAGCAGCTCCCCAGCGTAGAGACTCTGTATGGGGATGCTCCCCAGTGTGGGACTGTGTATGGCGCAGCTTCCCAATGTAAGGTCGCTGTATGGAGCAACTCCCCAGTGTAGGGGCTCTGTATGGAACAGCTCCCCAGTATAGGGACTATGTATGGAGCAGCTCCCCAGTGTAGGGACTATGTATGCAGCAGCTCCCCAGTGTAGGGGCTGTGTATGCAGAAGCTCCCCAGTGTAGGGGCTGTGTATGCAGAAGCTCCCCAGCGTAGGGACTCTGTATGGCGAAGCTCCCCAGTGTATCAACTGTGTATGGAGCAGCTCCCCGGTGTAGGGACTCTCTATGGAGCAGCTCCCCAGTGAAGGGACTCTGTATGGAGCAGCTCCCCAGTGTAGGGGCTCTGTATGGAGCAGCTTCCCACTGTAGCTGCGCTGTATGGGGCAGCTCGCCAGTGTCATGTCTGTGTATGGACCAGCTCCCCAGTGTCAGGACTGTGGATGGTGCAGCTCACCAGTGTAGGGGTTCCATATGGAGCAGCTTCCCTCTGTATGGTGTCAGTATGGAACAGTTCCCCACTGTAGGGTGTCTGTATGGTAGCTCCCCAGTGTAGGGACTGTGTATGGAGCAGCTCCCCAGTGAAAGGAGTGTGTATGAAGCAGCTCCCCAGTGAAGGGACTGTGTATGGAGCAGCTCCCCACTGTAGCTGCTCTATATGTAGCAGCCCCCCAGCGTAGGGTCTCTGTATGGAGCAGCGCCCCTGCATAGGGACTGTCTATGGAGCAGCACCCCAGTGTCGGGGCAGTGTATGCAGCAGCCCCCCAACGTAGGGTCTCTGTATGGAGCAGCGCCCCAGCATAGGGACTGTGTATGGAGCAGCTCCCCAGTGTAGGGGCTCTGTATGGATCAGCTCCCCAGTGTAGGAACCGTGTATGGAGCAGCTCCCCAGTGTCGGGGCAGTGTATGCAGCAGACCCCCCCAGTGTAGGGACTATGGATGTCACCTCCCCAGTGTGGGCGCTGTGTATGGAGAAGCTCCCCAGTGTAGGGGCTGTGCATGGAGAAGCACCCCAGTGTAGGACTATGTATTGAGCAGCTGCCCAGTATCGGGACTGTATATGGATCAGCTCCCCAATAAAGGGGCTCTGTTTGGAGCAGCTCCCCAGAGTAGGGACACTCGATGTCACCTCCCCTGTGTAGGCACTGTGTATGGAGCAGCTCCCCAGTGTAGCGACTCTGTATGGGGAAGCTCCCCAGTGTAGGGACTGTGTATGGCGCAGCTTTCCAATGTAAGGTCTCTGCATGGAGCAGCTCCCCAGTGTAGGGACTCTGTATGGAGCAGCTCCCCAGTATAGGGACTATGTATGGAGCAGCTCCCCAGTGGAGGGACTATGTTTGGAGCAGCTCCCCAGTGTAGGGACTATGTATGGAGGAGCTCCCCAGTGTAGCGACTCTGTATGGGGAAGCTCCCCAGTGTAGGGACTGTGTATGGCGCAGCTTTCCAATGTAAGGTCTCTGTATGGAGCAGCTCCCCAGTGTAGGGACTCTGTATGGAGCAGCTCCCCAGTGGAGGGACTATGTTTGGAGCAGCTCCCCAGTGTAGGGACTATGTATGGAGGAGCTCCCCAGTGTAGGGGCTCTTTATGGAGCAGCTCCCCAGTGTATGGACTCTGTATGGAACAGCTCCCCTGTGTAGGGACTATGTATGGAGCAGCTCCCAGTGTAGGTGCTCTGTATGGAGCAGCTACCCAGCGTAGGGAATCTGTTTGGAGAAGCTCCCCAGTGGAGGGACTGTGTATATAGCAGCTTTTCAATGTAAGGTCTCTGTATGGAGCAGCTCTCCAGTGTAGGAACACAGTATGTCCCAGCTCCCCAGTGTAGGGTCTCTGTATGGAGCAGCTCCCCATTGTAACTGCTCTGTATGGAGCAGGTCCCCAGTGTAGGGGCTCTGAAT
Source organism: Chiloscyllium punctatum (assembly GCF_047496795.1). Classification (NCBI taxonomy): domain Eukaryota; kingdom Metazoa; phylum Chordata; class Chondrichthyes; order Orectolobiformes; family Hemiscylliidae; genus Chiloscyllium; species Chiloscyllium punctatum. Next base: position 64,684,423 of record NC_092745.1, read on the forward strand.
TGTGCAGCTCCCCACTGAAGGAAGTCTGTATGGCAGCTCCCCAGTGTAGGGGCTGCTTATGGAGCAGCTCCCCACTGTAGCTACTCTGTATGGAGCAGCTCCCCAGCGTACGGACTGTCTATAGAGCAGCTCCCCAGTGTAGGGGCTGTGTATACAGCAGCTCCCCCATTGTAGGGACTCTGTGTGGAGCAGCTCCCCAGCATAGTGACTGTGTATGGAGCAGCTCCCCAGTGTAGGGGCTCTGTATGGAGCAGCTCCCCAGTGTAGGGTCTCTGTATGGAGCAGCTCCCCAGTGTAGGGGCTCTGTATGGAGCAGCTCCCCAGTGTAGGGGCTCTGTATGGAGCAGCTCCCCAGTGTAGGGACTGTGTATGGAGCAGCTCCTCACAGTAGGGTCTCTGTATGGAGCAGCTCTCCTGTGTAGGGACTGTGTATGGAGCAGCTCGCCACTGTAGGGGCTCTGTATGGTGCAGCTCTGCAGTGTAGGGGCTCTGTATGGGGCAGCTCCCTAGTATAGGGGCTGTTTATGGAGCAGCTCTCCTGTGTAGGGACTGTGTATGGAGCAGCTCCCCACTGTAGGGGCTCTGTATGGTGCAGCTCTGCAGTGTAGGGGCTCTGTATGGGGCAGCTCCCTAGTATAGGGGCTGTTTATGGAGCATCTCCCCAGTGTAGGGGCTGTGTATGGAGCAGCTCCGCAGTGTAGGGGCTCTGTATGGGGCAGCTCCCTAGTATAGGGGCTGTTTATGGAGCATCTCCCCAGTGTAGGGGCTGTGTATGGAGCAGCTCCGCAGTGTAGGGGCTCTGTATGGGGCAGCTCCCTAGTATAGGGGCTGTTTATGGAGCATCTCCCCAGTGTAGGGGCTGTGTATGGAGCAGCTCCGCAGTGTAGGGGCTCTGTATGGGGCAGCTCCCTAGTATAGGGGCTGTTTATGGAGCATCTCCCCAGTGTAGGGGCTGTGTATGGAGCAGCTCCGCAGTGTAGGGACTCTTTATGTAGCAGCTCCCCAGAGTATGGGCTCTATATGGAGCAGCTCTGCAGTGTAGAGGCTCTGTATGGGGCAGCTCCCCAGTAACGTGTCTGTGTATGGACCAGCTCCCCAGTTTCAGGACTGTAGATGGTGCAGCTTCCCTCTGTAGGGGCTCTGTATGGAACAGCTCCCCACTGTAGAGTATCTGTATGGCCGCTCCCCAGTGTAGGGACTGTGTATGGAGCAGCTCCCCACTGTCGCTGCTCTATATGTTGCAGCCCCCCAGCGTAGGGTCTCTGTATGGAGCAGCGCCCCAGAGTAGAGACTGTCTATGGAGCAGCTCCCCAATGAAGGGACTCGGTATGGAGCAGCTCCCCAGTGTGGGGACTGTGTAAGGAACAGCTCGCCAGCGAAAGGACTGTGTATGGAGCAGCTCCCCAGTGTAGAGGCTCTGTATGGGGCAGCACCCCAGTGTCGTGTCTGTGTATGGACCAGCTCCCCAGTGTAGGGACTGTGTATGGACCAGCTCCCCAGTGTCAGGACTATGGATGGTGCAGCTCCCCAGTGTAGGGGTTTTATATGGAGCAGCTTCCCTCTGTAGGGTGTCTGTATAGCAGCTCCCCAGTGTAGGAGCTGTTTATGGAGCAGCTCCCTAGTGTAGGAGCTCTGTATGGAGCAGCTCCCCAGTGTAGGGGCTCTGTATGGAGCAGCTCCCCACTGTAGGGGCTCTGTATGGAGCACCTCCCCAGTGTTGGGACAGTCTATGGAGCAGCTCCCCAGTGAAAGGACTGTGTATAGAGCAGTTCCCCAGTGTAGGGTCTCTGTATGGAGCAGTGCCCCAGCATAGGGACTGTCTATGGAGCAGCTCCCCAGTGTCGGGGCAGTGTATGCAGCAGACCCCCCCAGTGTAGGGACTATGGATGTCACCTCCCCAGTGTGGGCGCTGTGTATGGAGAAGCTCCCCAGTGTAGGGGCTCTGCATGGAGAAGCACCCCAGTGTAGGACTATGTATTGAGCAGCTGCCCAGTATCGGGACTGTATATGGATCAGCTCCCCAGTGAAGGGGCTCTGTTTGGAGCAGCTCCCCAGAGTAGGGACACTCGATGTCACCTCCCCTGTGTAGGCACTGTGTATGGAGCAGCTCCCCAGTGTAGCGACTCTGTATGGGGAAGCTCCCCAGTGCAGGGACTGTGGATGGCGCAGCTTCCCAATGTAAGGTCTCTGTATGGAGCAGCTCCCCAGTGTAGGGGCTCTGTATGGAGCAGCTCCCCAGTATAGGGACTATGTATGGAGCAGCTCCCCAGTATCGGGACAGTATATGGATCAGCTCCCCAATAAAGGGGCTCTGTTTGGAGCAGCTCCCCAGTGTAGGAACCGTGTATGGAGCAGCTCCCCAGTGTAGGGGCAGTGTATGCAGCAGACCCCCCCAGTGTAGGGACAATGGATGTCACCTCCCCAGTGTGGGCACTGTGTACGGAGAAGCTCCCCAGTGTAGGGGCTGTGTATGGAGCAGCACCCCAGCGTAGGACTGTGTATTGAGCAGCTGCCCAGTATCGGGACAGTATATGGATCAGCTCCCCAGTGAAGGGGCTCTGTTTGGAGCAGCTCCCCAGAGTAGGGACACTCTATGTCACCTCCCCTGTGTTGGCACTGTGTATGGAGCAGCTCCCCAGTGTAGGGACTATGTATGGAGCAGCTCCCCAGTGTAGGGGCTCTGTATGGAGCAGCTCCCCAGTGTAGGGGCTCTGTATGGAGCTGCTCCCCAGTATAGGGACTATGTATGGAGCAGCTCCCCAATGTAGGGGCTCTGTCTGGAGCAGCTCCCCAGCGTAGAGACTCTGTATGGGGATGCTCCCCAGTGTGGGACTGTGTATGGCGCAGCTTCCCAATGTAAGGTCGCTGTATGGAGCAACTCCCCAGTGTAGGGGCTCTGTATGGAACAGCTCCCCAGTATAGGGACTATGTATGGAGCAGCTCCCCAGTGTAGGGACAATGTATGCAGCAGCTCCCCAGTGTAGGGACTGTGTAAGGAGCAGCTCCCCAGTGTAGGGACTGTGTATGGTTCAGCTCCCCAGTATAGGGGCTCTGTATGGAGCAGCTCCACAGTGTAGGGGCTCTGTATGGAGCAGCTCCCCAGTGTAGGGGCTCTGTATGGAGCAGCTCTGCAGTGTAGAGGCTCTGTATGGGGCAGCTCCCCAGTGTCGTGTCTGTGTATGAACCAGCACCCCAGTGTCAGGACTGTGGATGGTGCAGGTGCTCAGTGTAGGGGTTCTATATGGAACAGCTTCCCACTGTAGGGTGTCTGTATGGAACAGCTCCCCACTGTAGGGTGTCTGCATGGTCGCTCCCCAGTGTAGGGACTGTGTATGGAGCAGCTCCCCAGTGAAAGGACTGTGTATGAAGCAGCTCCCCAGTGAAGGGACTGTGTATGGAGCAGCTCCCCACTGTAGCTGCTCTATATGTAGCAGCCCCCCAGCATAGGGTTTCTGTATGGAGCAGCGCCCCAGCATAGGAACAGTATATGGATCAGCTCCCCAATAAAGGGGCTCTGTTTGGAGCAGCTCCCCAGAGTAGGGACACTCTATGTCACCTCCCCTGTGTTGGCGCTGTGTATGGAGCAGCTCCCCAGTGCAGGGGCTCTGTATGGAGCAGCTCCCCAGTGTAGGGGCTCTGTATGGATCAGCTCCCCAGTGTAGGAACCGTGTATGGAGCAGCTCCCCAGTGTAGGGGCTCTGTATGGAGCAGCTCCCCAGAGTAGGGGCTCTGTATGGATCAGCTCCCCAGTGTAGGAACCGTGTATGGAGCAGCTCCCCAGTGTCAGGGCAGTGTATGCAGCAGACCCCCCCAGTGTAGGGACAATGGGTGTCACCTCCCCAGTGTGGGCACTGTGTACGGAGAAGCTCCCCAGTGTAGGGGCTGTGTATGGAGCAGCACCCCAGTGTAGGACTATGTATTGAGCAGCTGCCCAGTATCGGGACAGTATATGGATCAGCTCCCCAATAAAGGGGCTCTGTTTGGAGCAGCTCCCCAGAGTAGGGACACTCTATGTCACCTCCCCTGTGTTGGCGCTGTGTATGGAGCAGCTCCCCAGTGTAGGGGCTCTGTATGGAGCAGCTCCCCAGTGTAGGGGCTCTGTATGGAGCTGCTCCCCAGTATAGGGACTATGTATGGAGCAGCTCCCCAGTGTAGGGGCTCTGTCTGGAGCAGCTCCCCAGCGTAGAGACTCTGTATGGGGATGCTCCCCAGTGTGGGACTGTGTTTGGCGCAGCTTCCCAATGTAAGGTCGCTGTATGGAGCAACTCCCCAGTGTAGGGGCTCTGTATGGAACAGCTCCCCAGTATAGGGACTATGTGTGGAGCAGCTCCGCAGTGTAGGGACTATGTATGCAGCAGCTCCCTCGTGTAGGGGCTGTGTATGCAGAAGCTCCCCAGCGTAGGGACTCTGTATGGCGAAGCTCCCCAGTGTAGGGGCTCTGTATGGAGCAGCTCCCCAGTGTAGGGGCTTTGTATGGGGCAGCTCCCCAGTGTCGTGTCTGTGTATGAACCAGCACCCCAGTGTCAGGACTGTGGATGGTGCAGGTGCTCAGTGTAGGGGTTCTATATGGAACAGCTCCCCTCTGTAGGGTGTCTGTATGGAACAGCTCCCCACTGTAGGGTGTCTGTATGGTCGCTCCCCACTGTAGGAACTGTGTATGGAGCAGCTCCCCAGTGAAAGGACTGTGTATGAAGCAGCTCCCCAGTGAAGGGACTGTGTATGGAGCAGCTCCCCACTGTAGCTGCTCTATATGTAGCAGCACCCCAGCATAGGGTTTCTGTATGGAGCAGCGCCCTAGCATAGGAACAGTATATGGATCAGCTCCCCAATAAAGGGGCTCTGTTTGGAGCAGCTCCCCAGAGTAGGGACACTCTATGTCACCTCCTCTGTGTTGGCGCTGTGTATGGAGCAGCTCCCCAGTGTAGGGACTATGTATGGAGCAGCTCCCCAATGAAGGGACTCTGTATGGAGCAGCTCCCCAGTGTAGGGACTGTCTATGGAGCAGCTCCCCAGTGTCGGGGCAGTGTATGCAGCAGACCCCCCCAGTGTAGGGACTATGGATGTCACCTCCCCAGTGTGGGCGCTGTGTATGGAGTAGCTCCCCAGTGTAGGGGCTGTGCATGGAGCAGCTCCCCAGTGTAGGGACTATGTATGGAGCAGCTCCCCAGTATAGGGACTATGTATGGAGCAGCTCCCCAGTATAGGGACTATGTATGGAGCAGCTCCCCAGTGTAGGGACTATGTATGGAGGAGCTCCCCAGTGTAGGGGCTCTTTATGGAGCAGCTCCCCAGTGTATGGACTCTGTGTGGAACAGCTCCCCAGTGTAGGGACTATGTATGGAGCAGCTCCCAGTGTAGGTGCTCTGTATGGAGCAGCTACCCAGCGTAGGGAATCTGTTTGGAGAAGCTCCCCAGTGTAGGGACTGTGTATGGAGCAGCTCCTCACAGTAGGGTCTCTGTATGGAGCAGCTCTCCAGTGTAGGAACACAGTATGTCCCAGCTCCCCAGTGTAGGGTCTCTGTATGGAGCAGCTCCCCATTGTAACTGCTCTGTATGGAGCAGGTCCCCAGTGTAGGGGCTCTGAATTGTGCAGCTCCCCATTGAAGGAAGTCTGTATGGCAGCTCCCCAGTGTAGGGGCTGCTTATGGAGCAGCTCCCCACTGTAGCTGCTCTGTATGGAGCAGCTCCCCAGCGTACGGACTGTCTATAGAGCAGCTCCCCAGTGTAGGGGTTGTGTATACAGCAGCTCCCCCATTGTAGGGACTCTGTATGGAGCAGCTCCCCAGCATAGTGACTGTGTATGGAGCAGCTCCCCAGTGTAGGGGCTCTGTATGGAGCAGCTCCCCAGTATAGTGACTGTGTATGGAGCAGCTCCCCAGTTTAGGGTCTCTGTATGGAGCAGCTCCCCAGTGTAGGGGCTCTGTATGGAGCAGCTCCCCAGTGTAGGGGCTCTGTATGGAGCAGCTCCCCAGTGTAGGGACTGTGTATGGAGCAGCTCCTCACAGTAGGGTCTCTGTATGGAGCAGCTCTCCTGTGTAGGGACTGTGTATGGAGCAGCTCGCCACTGTAGGGGCTCTGTATGGTGCAGCTCTGCAGTGTAGGGGCTCTGTATGGGGCAGCTCCCTAGTATAGGGGCTGTTTATGGAGCAGCTCTCCTGTGTAGGGACTGTGTATGGAGCAGCTCCCCACTGTAGGGGCTCTGTATGGAGCAGCTCTCCTGTGTCGGGACAGTGTATGGAACAGCTCCCCATTTTAGGGGCTCTGTATGGACCAGCTCCCCAGTGTAGGGATTGTGTATGGAGCATCTCCCCACTGTCGGGGCTCTGTATGGCGCAGCTCTGCAGTGTAGGGCCTCACTATGGGGCAGCTCCCTCGTATAGGGACTGTTTATGGAGCTGCTCCCTCGTGTACGGGCTCTGTACGGAGCAGCGCCACATGTATGGACTGTGTTTGGAGCATCTCCCCAGTGTAGGGGCTCTGTATGGAGCAGCTCCCCAGTGTAGGGACTCTGTATGGAGCAGCTCCCCAGTGTATGGGCTCTATATGGCGCAGCTCTGCCGTGTAGAGGCTCTGTATGGGACAGCTCCCCAGTGTCGTGTCTGTGTATGGACCAGCTCCCCAGTGTCAGGACTGTAGATGGTGCAGCTTCCTTCTGTAGGGGCTCTGTATGGAACAGCTCCCCACTGTAGGGTGTCTGTATGGCCGCTCCCCAGTGTATGGACAGTGTATAAAGCAGCGCCGCAGTGTTGGGACTGTGTATGGAGCAGCTCCCCAGTGTCAGGACTATGGATGGTGCTGCTCCCCAGTGTAGGGGTTCTATATGGAGCAGCTTCCCTCTGTAGGGTATCTGTATGGCAGCTCCCCAGTGTAGGGGCTGTTCATGGAGCAGCTCCCCCAGCGTTGGGACTGTGTATGGAGCAGCTCCCCAGTGTAGTGGCTCTGAATGGAGCAGCTCCCCACTGTAGGAAGTTGTATGGCAGCTCCCAAGTGTGGGGGCTGTTTATGGAGCAGCTCCCAACTGTAGCTGCTCTGTATGGGGCAGCTCCCAAACGTAGGGACTGTCTATGGACCAGCTCCCCAGTGTAGGGTCTATGTATGGAGCAGCTCCCAAATGTTGGGACTCTGTATGGAGCAGCTCCCCAGTGTAGTGCCTGTGTATGGAACCGCTCCACAGTGAAGGGGCTCTGTATGGAGCAGCTTCCCAATGATGAGACTGTGTATGGAGCAGCTCCCCACCGTAGCTGCTCTGTATGGAGCAGCTGCCCAGCATAGGGATGATCTATGGAGCAGCTCGCCAGTGTAGGGGCTGTGTATGGAGCAGCTCCCCACTGTACCGGCTCTGTATGGGGCAGCTCCCCAGTGTCGTGTCTGTGTATGGACCAGCTCCCCAGTGTAGGGGTTCTATATGGAGCAGTCCCCCTCTGTAGGGGCTCTGTATGGAGCAGCTCCCCACTGTAGGGTCTCTGTATGGAGCAGCTCCCCACTCTAGTTGCTCTGTATGGAGCAGATCCCAGTGTAGTGCCTGTGTATGGGGCAGCTCTCCAGTGTAGAGGCTCTTAATGGAGCAGCTCCCCAGTGAAGGGACTGTGTATGGAGCAGCTCCCCACTGTAGCCACTCTGTATGGAGCAGCTCCCCAGTATCAGGGCTCTGTATGGAACAGCACCCCACTGTAGGGTGTCTGTATGGCAGCTCCCCAGTGTAGGGACTGTGTATGGAGCAGCTCCCCAGTGATGGGACTGTGTTTGGAGCAGCTCCCCATTGTAACTGCTCTGTATATAGCAGCTACCCAGTGTAGGGTCTCTGTATGGAGCAGCGCCCCAGCGTAGGGACTGTCTATGGAGCGGCTCCCCAATGAAGGGACTCTGTATGGAGCAGCTCCCCAGTGTAGGGACTGTGTATGGAGCAGCTCCCCAGTGTCAGGACTATGGATGGTGCTGCTCCCCAGTGTAGGGGTTCTATATGGAGCAGCTTCCCTCTGTAGGGTGTCTGTATGGCAGCTCCCCAGTGTAGGAGCTGTTCATGGAGCAGCTCCCCAGTGTAGGGTCTCTGTATGGAGTAGCTCCCCAGTGTAGGGGCTCTGTATGGAGCAGCTCCCCAGTGTAGGGTCTCTGTATGGAGCAGCTCCCCAGTGTAGGGACTCTGTATGGAGCAGCTCCCCACCGTAGCTGCTCTGTATGGAGCAGCTCCCCAGCATTGGGACTGTGAATGGAGCAGCTCCCCAGTGTAGTGGCTCTGAATGGAGCAGCTCCCCACTGTAGGAAGTTTGTATGGCAGCTCCCAAGTGTGGGGGCTATTTATGGAGCAGCTCCCAACTGTTGCTGCTCTGTATGGGGCAGCTCCCCAACGTAGGGACTGTCTATGGAGCAGCTCCCCAGTGTAGGGACTATGTATGGAGCAGCTCCCAAATGTAGGGACTGTCTATGGAGCAGCTCCCCAGTGTAGGGGCTGTGTATGCAGAAGCTCCCCAGTGTAGGGGCTGTGTATGCAGAAGCTCCCCAGTGTAGGGGCTGTGTATGCAGAAGCTCCCCAGCGTAGGGACTCTGTATGGCGAAGCTCCCCAGTGTATCAACTGTGTATGGAGCAGCTCCCAAATGTAGGGACTCTGTATGGAGCAGCTCCCCAGTGTAGGTGCTCTGTATGGAGCAGCTCCGCAGTGTAGTGCCTGCGTATGGAGCAGCTCTCCACTGTAGGGACTCTATATGGAGCAGCTTCCCAATGATGAGACTGTGTATGGAGCAGCTCCCCACCGTAGCTGCTCTGTATGGAGCAGCTGCCCAGCATAGGGATGATCTATGGAGCAGCTCGCCAGTGTAGGGGCTGTGTATGGAGCAGCTCCCCACTGTACCGGCTCTGTATGGGGCAGCTCCCCAGTGTCGTGTCTGTGTATGGACCAGCTCCCCAGTGTAGGGGTTCTATATGGAGCAGTCCCCCTATGTAGGGGCTCTGTATGGAGCAGCTCTCCACTGTAGGTAGTCTGTATGGCAGCTCCCCAGTGAAGGGGCTGTTTATGCAGCAGCTCCCCACTGTAGGGTCTCTGTATGGAGCAGCTCCCCACTCTAGTTGCTCTGTATGGAGCAGATCCCAGTGTAGTGCCTGTGTATGGGGCAGCTCTCCAGTGTAGAGGCTCTTAATGGAGCAGCTCCCCAGTGAAGGGACTGTGTATGGAGCAGCTCCCCACTGTAGCCGCTCTGTATGGAGCAGCTCCCCAGTGTCAGGGCTCTGTATGGAACAGCACCCCACTGTAGGGTGTCTGTATGGCAGCTCCCCAGTGTAGGCACTGTGTATGGAGCAGCTCCCCAGTGAAAGGACTGTGTATGGAGCAGCTCCCCAGTGAAGGGCCTGTGTATGGAGCAGCTTCCCTTTGTAGCTGCTCTGTATGGCGCAGCTCCCCAGCGTAGGGACGGTCTATGGAGCAGCTCCCCAGTGTATGGGCTGTGTATGGAGCAGCTCCCCACTGTAGGAAGTCTGTATGGCTGCTCCCCAGTGTAGGGGCTGTTTATGGAGCAGCTCCCCACTGTAGCTGCTCTGTATGGAGCAGTCCCCCCGCGTAGGGACTGTCTATGGAGCAGCTCCCCAGTGTAGGGACTTTGTATGGAGCAGCTCCCCAGTGTAGGGGCTGTGTATGGAGCAGCTCCCCAGTGTAGGGACTTTGTATGGAGCAGCTCCCCAGTGTAGGGGCTCTGTATGGAGCAGCTCCCCACTGTAGGAAGTCTGTATGGCAGCTCCACATTGTAGGTGCTGTTTATGGAGCAGGTCCCCACTTTAGCTGCTCTGTATGGAGCAGCCTCCCAATGTAGGGGCTCTGTTTGGAGCAGCTCCCCAGCGTAAGGACTGTCGATGGAGCAGCTCCCCAGTGTAGGAACTCTGTATGGAGCAGCTCCCCAGTGTAGTGCCTGTGTTTGGTGCAGTATCCCAGTGTAGGGACTATGTATGGAGCAGCCTCTCATTGTAGGGACTCTGCATGGCACCTCCCCAAAGTAGGGACTGTGTATGGAGCAGCCCCCCAGCGTAGGGACTGTCTATGGAGCAGCTCCGCAGTGTAGGGACTCTGTATGGAGCAGCTCCCCAGCGTGGGGACTGTGTCTGATGCAGCTCCCAGTGTAGGGGCTCTCAGTGTATGGAGCAGCTCCCCAGTGTAAGGACTGTGTATGGAGCAGCTCCCTCGTGTAGGGGCTCTGTACGGAGCAGCGCCACATGTAAGGACTGTGTTTGGAGCAGCTCCACAGTATGGGGTTGTGTTTGGAGCAGCTGCCCAGTGTAGGGACTGTGTATGGAGCAGCTCCCCAGTGTTGGGACTGTGTATGGAGCAGCTCCCCAGTGTTGGGGCTGAGGATGGAGCAGCTCCCCAGTGTAGGGGTTCTATATGGAGCAGCTCCCCAGTGTCGAGGCTTTTTATGGAGCAGCTCCCCAGTGAAGGGCCTGTGTATGGAGCAGCTCCCCAGTGTAGGGGCTATGTATGGAGCCGCTCCCAAATGTAGGGACTCTGTATGGCGCAGCTCCCCAATGTAGGGGCTGTTTATGGAGCAGCTCCCCACTGTAGCTGCTCTGTTTGGAGCAGCTCCCCAGAGTAGGGACTGTCTATGGAGCAGCTCTGCAGTGTAGGAGCTATGTATGGAGCTGCTCCCAAATGTAGGGACTCTGTATGGCGCAGCCCTCCAGTGTCGGAACTCTGTATGGAGCAGCTCCCCAGTGATGAGACTGTGTATGGAGCAGCTCCCCAGTGTAGGGATGATCTGTGGAGCAGCTCGCCAGTGTCGGGGCTGTGTATGAAGCAGCTCCCCAGTATAGGGACTCTATATGCCAGCTCCCCAGTGTAGGGGCTGCGTATGTAGGAGCTCCCCACTGTAGGGGTTCTATATGGAGCAGCTCCCCACTGTAGGGGCTCTGTATGGGGCAGCTCCCCAGTGTAGAGGCTCTGTATGGGGCAGCTCTGCAGTGTAGAGGCTCTGTATGGGGCAGCTCTGCAGTACAGAGGCTCTGTATGGGGGAACTCCCCAGTGTCGTGTCTGTGTATGAACCAGCACCCCAGTGTCAGGACTGTGGATGGTGCAGCTGCTCAGTGTAGGGGTTCTATATGGAGCAGCTTCCCTCTTTAGGGTGTCTGTATGGAGCAGCTCCCCACTGTAGGGTGTCTGTATGGCAGATCCCCAGTGTAGGGACTGTGTATGGAGCAGCTCCCCAGCTTGGGGCTGTGTATGGAGCAGCCCCCCAGTGTAGGGACACTGTATGTCACCTCCCCAGTGTAGGGGCTGTGTATGGAGTAGCTCCCCAGTGTAGGTGCTCTGTATGGAGCAGCTCCTCAGTGTAGTTACTGTCTGTGGAGCAGCTCGCCAGTATTGGGGCTCTGTATGGAGCAGCTCCCCAGTGTCGTGGCTGTGTATAGTGCAACCCCCCAGTGTAGGGACTCTGTGTGTCACCTCGCCAGTGTAGGGTCTGTGTATGGAACTGCTCTCCAGTTTAAGCACTCTGTATGGAGCAGCTCCCCAGTGTAGGGGCTCTTTATGTAGCAGCTCCCCAGTGTAGGGGCTCTGTATGGAGCAGCTCCCCAGTGTAGGGGCTCTTTATGTAGCAGCTTCCCAGTGTAGGGTCTCTATATGGAGCAGCTCCCCGGTTTGGGGGCTCTGTATGGAATAGCAGTTATGCTTTGGAAGCACACACTTGATTTGCTGTGCCGACATATTTCACGTCACTGAGCAGTGCTTCAAGTACAGCGTAGAAATGTAAGCAGCGTTGTCTGTCTACTATTTGAATGAGTACCAGCACGCCAGGTATAAGGTCCAATGTCGAGCACCTGTCCACATGTAAATATTACATATTGGAGTATTCCCCAGGTGGATGCATATGACTTGAAGCAGTCATCTTGTCATTGTATTCCAGTAATTAGGAACTCTCCAGGTGTTAGGATGCAGTGGGAGGTAACTCTCCCGGTGTTTTGGTGCAATGGGGAGTAACTCTCCAGGTAGTAACTCTCCAGGTAGTCAGGGCAATGGGGTGAAACTCTCCAGGTGCTCCTGTAGAGTTGGGAGTAACTCTCCAGGTGTTAATGAACAGTGGGGACTATTTCTCCAGATATTAGAGTGAAGTAGGGAGTAACTCTCCAGGTGTTAATGGACAGTGGGGACTATCTCTCCAGATGTTGGAGTGAAGTAGGGAGTAACTCTCCAGGTGCTAATGAACAGTGGGGACTATCTCTCCAGATATTAGAGTGAACTAGGGAGTGACTCTCCAGGTGTTTAGATGGAGTTGGGAATAACTCTGCAGATGTTAGGGAGCAGTGGGGAGTAACTCCCCGAGTGTTACGTTGCAGTTGGGAGTTACTCTCCAGATGTTAGTGTGCATTGGAGGATATCTCTCCAGATGTTAGGGTGAACTGAGTAGTAAATCTGCAGATGTTAATGTGCAGTGGGGAGTAACCCTCCAGATATTAATGTGCAGTGGGGAGTAACTCTCCAGGTGTTAATGTGCAGTGGGGAGTAACCCTCCAGATATTAATGTGCAGTGGGGAGTAACTCTCCAGGTGTTAATGTGCAGTGGGGAGTAATTCTCGAGACATTAAGGTGCAGTGGGGAGTAACTCTCCAGCGGTTACGGTGCAATGGGGAGTAACTCTCCAGGTGTTAATGAACAGTGGGGAGTAACTCTCCAGGTGTTAATGACAATGGGGAGTAACTCTCCAGGTGTTAAGGTGCAGTGTGGTGTAACTATCCAGGTGTTAGGGTGCAGGGGGAGTAACTCCTCAGGTATTGATGAACAGTGGGGAGTAATTCTCCAGGTGTTAATGTGCAGTGCAGGCTATCTCTGCAGATATTAGGGTGCAGTGGGGTGTAACATTCCATATGTTAGGATGCAGTGTGGAGTAACTCTTCAGGTATTAGGGTGTAGTGTGGTGTAATCCTCCAGATTTTAAGGTGCAGTGGGGAGTAACTCTCCAGATGTTAGCATGCGGTGGGGAGTAACTCTTCAGATGTTAGTGAACAGTGGAGAGTAACTCTCAAGGTGTTAAGGTGCAGTAGGAAGGAACTCTCTCAATGTTACAGTGCAGTGGGGATTAACTCTCCAGGTGTTACAGTGCAGTGGAGTAACTCTCCAGGTGTTAATGAACAGAGGGAAATAACTCTCTAAGTGTTAATAGACAGTGGGGACTAACTCTCCAAGTGTTAAGGTGCAGTGTGCAGTATCTCCCAAGATGTTAGCATGCAGTGGGGAGTCACTCTCCAGTTGTTAATGTGCAGTGGGGAGTAACTCTCCAGATGTGAGGGTGCAGTGTGGATTAACTCTTCAGGTGTTAATGAACAATGGGGAGTAACTCTCCAGTTGTTAATGTGCAGTGGGGAGTAACTCTCCAGATGGTAGGGTGCAGTGTGGATTAACTCTTCAGCTGTAAATGAACAGTGGGGAGTAACTCTTCAGGTGTTAATGAACGGTGGGGAGTATCCCTCCAGGTGTTAAGGCGCAATGTGGAGTAACTCTCCACATGTTAAGGTGCAGTGGAAAGTAACTATCCATATGTTAGAGTGCAGTGGAGAGTAACATACCAGGTGTTGAGGTGCAGTGGGGAGTAACCCTTCAGGTGTTAGAGTGCATTTGGGAGGAAATCTCCAGGTGTTAGAGTGCATTGGGGAGTAACTCTCCAGATGTTAGTGTACAGTGGGGAGTAACTCTCCAGATGTTAGTGTACAGTGGGGAGTAAACCTCCAGGTGTTAATGAACAGTGTGAAGTAACTCTCCAGGTATTAAGGTGGAGAGTAACTCTCCAGATGTTAGGATGCAGTGGGGAGTAACTCTCCAGGTGTTTGGGTGCAGTGGGGAATAACTCTCCAGGTGTAAAGGTGCAGGGGGGAGTAATTATCCAGGTGTGTGGGTGCAGTCAGGAGTACTCGCCAGGTGTCATAGAGTCATAGAGATGTACAGAATGGAAACAGACCCTTCGGTCCAACCCATCGATGCCGACCAGATATCCCAACCCGACTTAGTCCCACCTGCCAGCACCCGGCCCTTATCCCCCCAAACCCTTCATATTCATATACCCATCCAAATGTCTCTTAAATGTTGCAATTGTACCAGCCTCCACCACTTCCTCTGGCAGCTCATTCCATATATGTACCACCCTCTGTGTGAAAAAGTTGCCCCTTAGGTCTTTTTTATATCTTTCCCCTCTCACCCTAAACCTATGCCCTCTAGTCCTGGACTCCCCGACCCCAGGGAAAAGACTGTCTATTTATCCTATCCATGCCCCTCATAATTTTGTAAACCTCTATAAGGTCACCCCTCAGCCTCCAATGCTCAAGGGAAAACAGCCCCAGCCTGTTCAGCCTCTCCCTTTAACTCAAATCCTCCAACCCTGGCAACATCCTTGTATATCTTTTCTGAACACTTTCAATTTTCACAACATCTTTCCGATAGGAAGGAGAACAGAATTGCATACAATATTCCAAAAGTGGCATAACCAATGTCCTGTACAGCCACAACATGACCTCCCAACTCCTGTACTCAATACTCTGACCAATAAAGGAAAGCATACCAAACGCCTTCTTCACTATCCTATCTACCTGCGACTCCACTTTCAAGGCGCTATGAACCTGCACTCCAAGGTCTCTTTGTTCAGCAACACTCCCTAGGACCTTACCATTAAGTGTATACGTCCTGCTAAGATTTGCTTTCCCAAAATGCAGCACCTCACATTTATCTGAATTAAACTCCATCTGCCACTTCTCAGCCCATTGGCCCATCTGATCAAGATCCTGTTGTAATCTGAGGTAACCCTCTTCACTGTCCACTACACCTCCAATTTTGGTGTCATCTGCAAACTTACTAACTGTACCCCTTATGCTTGCATCCAAATCACTTATGTAAATGACAAAAAGTAGAGGGCCCAACACCGATCCTTGTGGCACTCCACTGGTCACAGGCCTCCAGTCTGAAAAACAACTTTCCAACACCACCCTCTGTCTTCTACCTTTGAGCCAGTTCTGTATCCAAATGGCTAGTTCTCCCTGTATTCCGTGAGATCTAACCTTGCTAATCAGTCCCCCATGGGGAACCTTGTTGAACGCCTTACTGAAGTCCATATAGATCACATCTACCACTCTGCCCTCATCAATTCTCTTTGTTACTTCCTCAAAAAACTCAATCAATTTTGTGAGACATGATTTCCCACGCACAAAGCCATGTTGACTATCCCTAATCAGTCCTTGCTTTCCAAATAAATGTACATCCTGTCCCTCAGGATTCCCTCCTACAACTTGCCCACCACTGACATCAGGCTCACTGGCCTAAAGATGTCATTACCACCCTTGTCCTTACCACCCTTCTAAAACAGTGGAACCACGTTAGCCAACCTCCAGTCTTCCGGCATCTCACGTGTGACTTTCGATGATACAAATATCTCAGCAAGAGGCCCAGCACTCACTTCTCTAGCTTCCAACAGAGTTCTAGGGTACACCTGATCAGGTCTTGGGAATTTATCCACCTTTATGCGTTTCAAGACATCCAGCACTTCCTCCTCTGTAATCTGGACATTTTGCAAGATGTCACCTTCTATTTCCCCACAGTCTATGTCTTCCATATCCTTTTCCACAGTAAATACTGATGCAAAATATTAATTTAGTATCTCCCTCATTTTCTGCAGCTCCACACAAAGGCCGCC
Source organism: Chiloscyllium punctatum (assembly GCF_047496795.1). Lineage (NCBI taxonomy): Eukaryota > Metazoa > Chordata > Chondrichthyes > Orectolobiformes > Hemiscylliidae > Chiloscyllium > Chiloscyllium punctatum. The sequence continues at coordinate 64,700,069 of NC_092745.1, forward strand.
TTGCTGATCTTTGAGGGGCCCTATTCTCTTCCTAGTTACCCTTTTTTCCCTTGATGTATTAGTAAAAACTCTTTGGATTCTCCTTAATTCTATTTGCCAAAGCTATTATTGAACAGTGTGGAGTAACTATCCAGATATTCGGGTGCAGTTGGATGTAACTCTCCAGTTGTTTGGGTGCAGTGGGAGTAACACTCCAGATGTTAGGGTGCACTTGAGAGAAACTCTCCAGGTGTTTGGGTGCAGTGGGGAGTAACTCTCCAGGTGTTAAGGTGCAGAGGGGAGTAACTATCCAGGTGTGAGTGTGCAGTGGGAGTACTCTCCAGGTGTTAGTGAACAGTGGGGAGTAACTCTCCAGATGTTAGGGTGCAGTGGGGAGTAAGTCTCCAGGTGTTAGGGTGCAGGTGTCAGGTGACCTGATGCCTTTTTGACCAGTTTCCTTTTGACAGTGGCCAGTTAGCAAACCCAGGGGCTGGAAGTTCACCTTTGGCTGTTTCCCTTTGACTGGCTTCTGTAGGTCAGAGTGCAAGGCAGGGCTGACTATAAGATGATTCTTTGACTGTGACCTGTGCACTTGAACCTCGTCTATTACATAAACCCACCTCAGCCCACTGGCACAGACAAGCACCTTAAAGACACAAGTTGGTCAGCCTGAAACTTACTGAACAAGGAGTTGACCTCCTCTGGAGATTGCAGACTGGCACATTCCAAAGTCCAGGACTACATGCTGAGAGGTGCACTGAAGCTTGGGGCCTTAGTGCAAGCCTCAAATGCATGTATATATAGTCTGGTTCAAGTAAGAGATGCCTTGGCTTGTTTGAAGACAGTCAAAATCCAAAGTGTGTTTGTTTCGTTGATATGCTACTATAAAGAGCCGAACTGCATGTGTGATGATGTATATTATATATATAGAAAGATATATTTTATGAATAAAGTGTATTTTTGAAATAAAAGAAAACACAAGCACCTCAGTTCCATAGTACACCTTCATTCATAAACATTGCAGACGAGACTGAAATTGGTTTTTAATCGCTGTTCTTGTGTATTCTTGAAAGTGAAAGACAGTTTCTTTTGCATACTGTTGTCTTTTCCACCATTATATTCACAGCCTGAGATAATTGTCAGGAGATTACAGTTCAGTTCAGTTCATCGTGTATTTCTCTCTTTTAAGTCCATCCTGTTGACACTTTATTGACATCTCAGTAGCTGTGACCTTCCAGGTTCTCTCTTTCTCCAGACAGCCATGGAATTTACGTGCACAGTTATCCTTTGGTTGTTTGCCCTTTGTTTAAAAAAAACATGTCACAAAAAGCTCAAGACACCTGTAAGAATTTTAAGGGTTCTGAAGAGGTTAATATTCATTGACGTGACCATATATCAGAACCCTGAAGTCCTTTGAGATTGAGAGACTTCAATTCAAAAATGTGTTTTTTTTTAAAGAAGGTTGGTACAGCCAAAATTGGTTGCAGATAAAAATTAAGTAGCTATCCAGAGAGAGAGAGAGAAAGAGACCAATGAAATGGAACATTTAAATTGTCACAGAAACTTTGAACACTTTAGACCATGATCTCTTGTCACTGCATAGATAATGAAGGGTTGATAAATTCCTGCCCAATAGCAAACCATGTCTGAAGGATTTTGTCCCAAACTGCAGGCACATTTTGCGATCATTCCTTTAAAGTGTGCAGGAGGACAGGGCTTAGTGAAATGAACGACCTGATGAAGGAGCAGTGACCCAAAAGCTAGTGCTTCCAAATGGACCTGTTGGACCATAACCTGGTGTTGTGTGATTTTTAACTTTGTCCATCCCAGTCGAACACTGGCACCTCCGCATTATGGATTCAGAAGGTGGGGAAGATCAGAGGGAGAGATCAAGTGAGCAAGTCAGGGAGAGTTTGAGACAGGGAGAAAGGTGGGAGGGCAGGGTCAAGTGTTGGGGAAAAGTGGGGGAAAGAAAACAACCCACTGAATTTGTCCAGCATTTCTTTGTTTTAATTTCAGAGTTATCAACTGGGTTTAATAAAGTGTCCCAGGATAGGTTTGCCTACGAGGTTTTAGGCCTGTGGAGTAAGAGGACAGTCACAACATGAATATGCATTGGCTGAGTGACAGGGGACAGAGTCATGGAGAGCAGCACAAAATGGCGGTGAAGAGGTTGCCACTGGCTCTGGTGGATCCATGCCACAACCACTGTGTCCCATAAGGTGGAACCTTTCTCCATGTGGATCTCTGGGAGACTTATTTCAGTGCTGTGACCTGAATTCATTCAGTTGTTGAGAGCTTTGCAAGGAGCTGACCTGTGGTTTCCCTCAGCCAGGGTGAAATCCTGAATCAGCTCAAACGTTCCCTTGTGCATTCCATCTGCACAAAGGTCAACTAAAGAGGCACAAGAAATGAATTAGAGGTTGACCTCAGACTCCACTGTAATCAAGTTCAGTTCTTATAATTGATTGGAGTTCATCTCTTGTTCATTCTGATCACATACCTGATGGGTTTTCCTGGCTGGATCCGATGTTACATTTGCACAAGTTACATAGGAGGTTCTCACAGGAGTCAGCAAGAACTCTATTTTGAAGTTAATTTGATAATGGCCCTTCTAATAGCAATGTAAGTTTTCTTTCCCTCTGAAACCTGATTTCTTACTTTCCTGGAAATAATGACAGCAAAGTTCAGTTGATTCTCTGTCAGAATCACAAACGATGTGTGGTGAAATGCATTTGATGTACTGGCTGGCCTTGCTGTAGTTGTATGACGTCTACATCTGCTTTAAGTGCCTTTATGACCAGTCCCTGGCAGGCATTGAATGCACATTACTTGTATCATGGTACCAGAGTGGTACATCTGAAACTGTGTGGATTTTCAGAGCCGTAAGCGAACCAGCTATTGAATGAAACGGCAAGGAAGTGTCAAAAGAGCAGTCTACAACTTTGAATTACTGGTCAAGTGAAAAGGGTTGCACATTTTTCATTCTCTGCTCCAATAAAAGGAGATTTGACAAGAAAAGACAGAGTGTTTCCCACTCTCAGTAGAAAAACTATGAAGCTACAGAATTAATTTCAAGGAAAGCCTGTGAGATTAAGAGTAGCAATCCTGCTATCAGTGCTGGTGAAAGAGTGCTACAAACTATATATTTCGGCCTAAATCTCACCAAGGAGCAGATTTGTCAGGCCAAAGAAATTTATAAGGCTTTGAAGACATAACTTGAACCCAACTTAATACTAATATTAAACACCATGTGTTTGACATCAGAGCTCAGGGGGAGGAAGGCTATTAGTTAATATATGAGCATACAAATACAGCTGGCTAACTAGTGAACATTAGAACAAATGACAGATGATCACCTCAGATAAGATTGTCTTAGGCATAAGAGATCCTGCTGTGAGAGTACATCTGCTAATAGAGGAACAAGTTACTCTAATGAACTATCGATACGTGCAGAAGCTCTGAGGTTATCAATCATCAGCTAAAGAGTATTAATAGAGAACTGTCAAGGCTTTGCATTGCGCTGAGAGACATTTCAAGCTGACTGAGAATAACAGATAGGGAGCGAGAAGGAAATGATTACACGACAGCCAGAAGAAAGACTAATGCCAAAGAGCAAGATGTAAATGTTGCAAAGGGCATCACACAAAAGAAAAAGAAGAAAGTCCAGTGAAGGCAAAATAGTGCTCTAACTGCATAAAGCTGAATCATTTGCAAACAAGTGGTTAACTAGAAAACAGTGAAACAAGCTGATAATGATGTCTGCTGGAAAGCTATTATCAGATGATTCTGATGAATCATTCTGCACCATTTAACTGTTTGGCATTGTCAGGTTGAAAGGTGTTACAACAGGGACAGCAGAAGGAGAGCACCAAGTGAACCTAATGTGCATGGTAGACACCAATGCCTCATGCAACATTATGATGTTTGCAGACCTTAGTGAAGTGGTTCAAGATGGTGACCTGAAATGAAGCCATTGCAGGTAAGGTTGAATTTATTTGATGGCATGATACTTCTCCCAAAGGACTAACCAATGCTTCGATGTAATGGGAAGAATAAAAAAGCAATTTAGCAAAATATCTCAACTGAAGCCAGGCTCATGCTCAGACATGCCAAAAGAGATTGGGAAGGTCTTAAGGCCACCAAGGCATTGACTGCTGAACAGATCCTCGAAGATTCCAAAGATGTTTTTATCGGATTTTTTTCCTGGAGAATACTATCTTGAAATGGATGAGAGTATGAGACCAGATCTGCAGCTACTGAGGAGAGTTCCAGCTGCCCTCAAGTCTATCTTGAAAGACAAGACAGCAGAGTTGGAAAACAAAGGACTCAAGGATGGGAAACTTCTTAGGCATTGCTACCAACACAGTAGCAATTTAAAAAACAGGAAAACTGACAGTATGCTTAGATCCCAAAAATCTCAACAAAACTTTCAAGAGACCTTATGAGTCCATACCAACTGCTGAAAACACTTTGTCACAGTTAGCCAAAGAAAAGGTGTTCTCAACCTTCAACATTGAAGGATGGGTTGTGGCAAGTGAAGTAGGCTGAAAGTAACAGTTTTCCAACTGCCTTTTGGGCACCACTTGGGAGATACAAAAAGTTTGTGTACCATTTGGCATTTCCATTGCTGTAGAAGAGAATCAATATAGCCAACACAAGATAGCCAATGATCTACACAGTGTGGAAGCTATTGTGGATGATCCATTACTCCAGCAATGTGGAGACACAGTAGCAGAAGCAATTCCAGACAACAGTCTGTGTCACTGCTAGACAGAGCTCCCCACTGAAGCTGAACAGGAAAATGATGTGACTGGAGATGCCTGAGTACTTTGGCCATGTATGAACAGAAAAAAAAAGACTTTACCCAGATCCTGACTAGGTGAGAGCTACCACAGAGATGCAGCAACCAACAGATGTAAAAACATTGCAGTGATTTATTGGATTCATGAGCTATTTAACAAAGTTCTTGCCTAATTTGCCATCAGAATGTGAACTTGCACATAAGATCACTACACAGGTTGTACAGTGGGATTGGAGTAAAGAATAAGAAACAGATTTCACAAGACTCCAATAACTAGTAATGAGAACAGCAATGCATAGGTCTGACAGTGTCGATGGTGAAGTCACATTGTACTGTAGTCCAAATGGGAAAGGACTTAAAACAACCCTATTGATAAGGAGAAACAGTTGCGTGTTCATCCGGGTCATTAATGCACCTTGGACTAATAGAATGATGCTGTGCTCAAATTCAGAAAGAGTGCTTGGCTATTGTCTTTGCTTGTGAGCTTTTTAATCAATACTTGTTTGAGTTAGCCAAAGTGACAGTGGAGTCGAGCCATGAGCCAGTTCAGAGCATCTTCCTCAAATAATTTCCTCAAAGAATGTGACTTGGTTTGCAGCATTATCATCTAGGTATGAAATTCAGACAGGCCCTGGGTTGTGAACAGGTTCCATTCTGAAGTCTACTTGCGAGTCAATTTGGATGCAAATCAGAACACAGTGCAGGAAAATGTAACGGAGCCGTTCATAAGTGCCTGAAATGTTTGTATTTCAGGACTTTAAAATTATACCCCTCAATGAGACCACATTAAGACAAGACAGCAGAGTTGGAAAACAAAGCACTCAAGGATGTGACAATTCTTAGAAATTGCTACCACACAGTAGCAACTTAAAAAAAACAGGAAAACTGACAGTGTGCTTAGATCCAAAAGATCTCAATAAAGCGTTCAAGAGATCTTATGAGCCCATACCAACTCGGAGCTTTTGAAGGTTGGACGCATGTAAATCGGGAACCCCCTGTACAAACAAGAGAAACAGACATACAGTGTAGATATCCTGCCGAGAATTGCATTTCCACTGAAGAATGTTCAGAATGCTATCATCCAAATTAAACTGCTTGACATTTTCTAAAAGTCATTGACCCAGCAGAGACATTGAACTGAAAGACGAGCATCTTGCTCCAAGGAAATGAACCAGATATGTAAGCCGAGGCAACTTTTCAAGTGCTACAGGACGTTGTGTTGAAAGGATGGACTGAAAGAATCAGGGACACACCTGTTATCATAAAAGAGAAGTGGGCATACAAAGAGGAAATGGTAGGCCTGGGTGCTACCTTGCACAACAGAACTAGCCATTTTACCGAAGGGGATGAGCAAAGAGATGCTTAAGCACGTCCACGTAAGCCACTGAGGAAATGCATCTCTAACGGCCAAGCCTGAGCAATGAGATTAAGGATCACCTCAGTTAGTGCAGTACTCAAAACAATAAAAACCTTAGCAAGCTAAAGAGACATAGTGCATCCCAAGCAGACTATGGATCAAAGGTTGGAAAAGGCTTCTTCACTCTTACAGGAATTGATTACCTGATTGATTACATTTAACGACAATACTAGGAATTCAACTAGCTGATGTCAACAGCTACAGGTAAGATTTTAGAATGCCTGAAAGCAGACTTCAGGACATTGTAATGGGTGACAGTTCATGAGCAAGGAATTCCACTGCTTTCATAAAGGACTGGAGAACTGAACGTCATACATCATCTCCACGCTATTTCCTGTCAAATGGAAATGCTGATGCAGCAGTGAATATTGCCAAAGGAATCAGAAGGAAATTGAGCAAATCCAGCACAAACTTGTACAATCCTCCGGTGGAAAAATAGACCGATGGAAGGCATGGAAAGTGAACCAGAGCAAGTCGAATGTCATGTTGTACCCAAACGATTCTCCCAATGGTAGAGAAATACTGAAGCCAAACAGGAATGAGTGACAAAATCAAGGAAATTGAACTGTCAAGTCATGGCCAGAACTGAGCATTGGAAATCCAGTCAGAGTGCACACGTTCAACATTCTCAACAAGAGTCAGCCAATAGGGCAAACTTGGAACAGTTTTAACCTTTACCACATGCAGTGAAAGTGATTTATCAAAGATATTGGACCAACTTCAGATATCTATGCGCAACTAGAGAAACTGTATGTTGCTACATAGAGTTATAAAGTCATAGAAACGTACGGCACAAAAACAGACCCTTTGGTCCAACTCGTCCATGCTGATCAGATATCATAACCTAATCTGGTCCCTTTTGCCATCACTTGGCACATATCCCTCTAAACCCTTCCTATTCATATAATCCAGATGCCTTTTAAATGATGTAATTGTACCAGCCTCCACCACTTCCTTTGGCAGTTCATTCCATACATGTACCACTCTCTGCATGAGAAAGGTTGCCCCTTAGGTCCCTTTTATATCTTTCCCCTCTCACCCTAAACCTATGCCCTCTAGTTCTGGACTCCCCTACCCCAGGGACAGACTTTGTCTATTTACCCATGCATGCCCTTCATGATTTTATAAACCTCTATAAGGTCAGCCCTCAGCCTTTGATGCTCCAGGGAAAACAACCCCAGCCTATTCAGCCTCTCCTTATAGCTCAATGCAAAGGATCAGAAAAAATGATCTCAGCACCTATGCAGGATACAGAACAATCATCCGTCTCACACTTTGACTGTTCACCAGCGAAAGAAATGGATTAGCAACAAAAATTATCATGGGAACAACACGACCTGAGTGGTAATGAGAAGGTAACAGAGGGAACAGCTGATGGAAGCACAGGTAAGAAAACTGCATTATTTAAAGATAATGGATGCATTGCATGGGCAGAGACTGACAAAAGTGTAACTGACTTGAGTTAAATCACTGTTTAGGTAATGAATGATAATTTTGTTGGGTCCATATATTGGGTATCTTGCTTAATTGGCAAGATTTATGCAATTTATTTCAATTTTTTTCATAAAAAGGGAGATGCTTGAAGGAATGCAATTGTACCACAAGTGTGGCTAGGGCTTGCATAATCATGTGACTTCTAACACTAATATAAATGTAGTCTGTGGGAGCCATGAGTACACCAAGCCTTTGATCACTTTGTTGTTCAATTTTTGAATCACAATTCATTTTCTATGAAACACCCAAGATTAAGACCATAAGACCATAAGACATAGGAGTGGAAGTAAGGCCATTCGGCCCATCGAGTCCACTCCGCCATTCGATCATGACTGCTGGGCACTTCAACTCCACTTACCCGCATTCTCCCCGTAGCCCTTAATTCCTTGTGACATCAAGAATTTATCAATCTCTGCCTTGAAGACATTTAGCGTTCCGGCCTCCACTGCACTCTGCGGCAATGAATTCCACAGGCCCACCACTCTGGCTGAAGAAATGTCTCCGCATTTCTGTTCTGAATTTACCCCCTCTAATTCTAAGGCTGTGTCCATGGGTCCTAGTCTCCTCACCTAACGGAAACAATTTCCTAGCATCCACCCTTTCCAAGCCATGTATTATCTTGTACGTCTCTATTAAGTCTCCCCTTAATCTTCTAAACTCCAATGAATACAATCCCAAGATCCTAAGCCGTTCCTCATATGTTATGCCTACCATTCCAGGGATCATCCGTGTGAATCTCCGCTGGACAGGTTCCAGTGCCAGTATGTCCTTCTTGAGGTGTGGGGACCAAAACTGGACACAGTACTCCAAATGGGGCCTAACCAGAACTTTATAAAGTCTCAGTAGCACAATGGTGTTTTTATATTCCAACCCTCTTGAGATAAGTGACAACATCGCATTCGCTTTCTTAATCACAGACTCAACCTGCATGTTGACCTTTAGAGAATCCTTGACTAGCACTCCCAGATCCCTTTGTACTTTGGCTTTACAAATTTTCTCACCGTTTAGAAAGTAGTCTATGCTTTTATTCTTTTTGCCAAAGTGCAAGACCTCGCATTTGTTCATGTTGAATTCCATCAGCCATTTCCTGGACCACTCTCCCAAACTGTCTCGATCCTTCTGTAGCCTCCCCACTTCCTCAGTACTACCTGCCTGTCCAACTATCTTCGTATTATCGGCAAACTTCGCTAGAATGCCCCCAGTCCCTTCATCCAGATCATTAATATATAATGCGAACAGCTGTGGCCCCAACACTGAACCCTGTGGGACACCGCTCGTCACCGGCTGCCATTCTGAAAAAGAACCTTTTATCCCAACTCTCTGCCTTCTGTCAGACAGCCAATCCTCAATCCATCCCAGTAGCTCACCTCGAACACCATGGGCCCTCACCTTGCTCAGCAGCCTCCCGTGTGGCACCTTATCAAAGGCCTTTTGGAAGTCTAGATAGACCACATCCACTGGGTTTCCCTGGTCTAACCTACTTGTCACCTCTTCAAAGAATACCAACAGGTTTGTCAGGCATGACCTCCCCTTACTAAATCCATGTTGACTTGTTCTAATCAGACTCTGCTCTTCCAAGAATTTAGAAACCTCATCCTTAATGATGGATTCTAGAATTTTACCAACAACCGAGGTTAGGCTAATTGGCCTATAATTTTCCATCTTTTGTCTTGATCCTTTCTTGGACAATGGGGTTACAACTGCGATCTTCCAATCATCCAGGACTTTCCGTGACTCCAGTGACTCTTGAAAGATCTCAACCAATGCCTCCGCTATTTCCTCAGCTACCTCTCTCAGAACTCTAGGATGTATCCCATCGGGGCCAGGAGATTTATCAATTTTAAGACTTTTTAGCTTTTCTAGCACTATCTCTTTTGTAATGACAACCATACTCAACTCAGCCTCCTGACTCCCTTTAATTGTTGGGATATTACTCCTGTCTTCCACTGTGAAACCTGACGCAAAGTACTTGTTAAGTTCTCCTGCTATTTCCTTATCTCCCATCACTAGGCTTCCAGCATCAGTTTGAAGTGGCCCAATGTCTACTTTTGTCTGTCGTTTGTTTCTTATGTATTGAAAGAAACTTTTACTATCATTTCTAATATTACTGGCTAGCCTACCTTCATATTTGATCCTCTCCTTTCTTATTACTCTCTTTGTTACCCTCTGTTTGTTTTTGTAGCCTTCCCAATCTTCTGATTTCCCACTGCTCTTGGCCACTTTATAGGATCTCTCTTTTTCTTTAATACATTTCCTGACTTCCTTTGTCAGCCATGGCTGTGTAATCCCTCCCTGGATAATCTTTCTCTTCTTGGGGATGAACCTCTGTACAGTGTCCTTAATTATACCCACAAACTCCTGCCATTTTTGCTCTACTGTCTTCCCCGCAAGCCTCTGCTTCCAGTCTATTTTCTTCAGTTCCTCTCTCATGCCCTCATAATTACCTTTATTTAACTGTAACACCATTACATCCGATTTTGCCTTCTCTCTTTCAAACTCCAGACTGAACTCTACCATATTATGATCGCTGCTTCCTAAGGGTTCCCTTACTTTAAGATCTTTTATAAAGTCTGGTTCATTGCAAAGCACTAGGTCCAGAATAGCCTGCTCTCTTGTGGGCTCCATGACAAGCTGTTCCAAAAAGCCATCCTGTAAGCATTCCATGAATTCCCTTTCTTTGGATCCACTGGCAATATTATTAACCCAGTCCACCTGCATATTGAAGTCCCTCATGATCACCGTGACCTTGCCTTTCTGACATGCCTTCTCTATTTCCTGGTACATGTTGTGCCCCTGGTCCTGACCACTGTTAGGAGGTCTGTACACAACTCCAATTATGGTTTTTTTGCCTTTGTGGTTCCTCAATTCCACCCACACAGACTCCACAACATCTGACGCTATGTCATTCAGTGCCATACATTTAATATTGTTCTTCACTAACAAGGCAACCCCACCCCCTCTGCCGACCTCCCTGTCTTTTCGATAAGTTGAAAATCCTTGGAGGTTTAACTGCCAGTCCTGACCCCCCTGTAACCCTGTAGTTAGCCATATAAAACACCTGGAGCCAGTGCATTAGTACCTTGGTACACTGTTAATCAATAGCAATGCAGCACTGACGCATCAAAGTACAGTAACATCTTTAATCTCAGATTACAGATAAGATAGACCTGCAGCAATTTCACATTTTATTGAAATGTTTAAAAGTGATAGCAGAAAGCAGGCTGGAGAGAGGAGGTCATTCACATCAGAACAGGAGAGGAGGGGAACTAAACTGGAGGTATATGACATGGATGTGCCAGTCAGTCAACCACCTTTGACTGGACAATCATGAAAGGTATTGAATGTGACCCACCCAACACACTTGCAGGCAGAGCTTGAAGCTGCATTGACCAATATTCAGATGATCTTACTCACTGTGCACCAGCAGTACGTAGGTAAATTATCTTCTATCATTATTAAATAATCTTTTGTTATTTCAGAATGAAATTGAGTAAATGACACCATTAAGTAATTCCAAAGGACAATGCCAGCTGCATATTTATACACTTCACTGCCTTCACAAACATCAAATGCCAAAGTCACATATGTGACTACATCATACATTCCACATGATTAGAAACAGTGCTATATAATGGCAGGTCAAAAGAAATAATTAATAGTCCTTCTCTTATGCCCTAACTTCCTTGCCACATTCTCATTACCTTCAACAATACACATGAAATTCCAGTCTTTGGGTGGGGTAAAGTATTTGGTATAGAACCAGAAATGGTGCATGATTATTTGCTATTTCAATGCATATCATGATTACTTATGCTCATTTTTCTTTCAAACTTGTCAGAAATAGAGGTGAAATCTTTCCTCAAGGTAGCGCAATACGTGGAATGAGAATGACACTAGCACTACATCAAATAACATTTCTGATGCTTATTTAAAATAGACATCATGTAAATCTAAAAATCAAAATTGTCTCCATAATACCCAGTTAGGGTACGAAAGCTTATTCTTACTATGAGGTTTCAAAGAATTGGTTTTGCATCTTGCTGAGCCATCTGTACAGTGGAATTGTTAAATGTACATCAGTGCCAAGACCATTCTATTGTACCTCCAAAAATAGAAGTCACGCTTTCATTATTATCCCACTTCCTCTTATTTCTGTTCGCACTTCATCTGGCAGAATTCCCAAGAGGAGAGATTGAGTAGAATGGCCTATACTCTCCAGAGTTTAGAAGAATGAGAGGTCATCTCATTGAAACAGAGGATTCTGAGAGCTTGGCATTGGCTTTATTCTTTCACGGAATGTCAGAATCACTAGAAAGGCCACAGTTTGTTGCCAATCCCCAAATTTCCTGTAAACAGAATATTTCAGAGGCATTTAGGAGTCAAGCACATTACTGTGGGAAGGAGTCATGTGTAAGCCAACCAAGTAAAGATAGCAAATTTCATTCCCACAGGGATAAGGAGTTAGTCATAGCATTGTGAGATGAGAAATGTCTTCATTCTCAGGGTTGTCAATCTTTGGAATGCTTCACGCAAGGTGCTGTGGAGGATCAGCAGATTTTTGATCTCAAAGAGAATCAGATGAGTGAGGGGAGTTGAGCTCAAGAATCAACCATGGTGTGGAGTGACAGCCTAAATGCGCTGATAAAATGAATGGGAAATAAATACAATTCAGGCAAACAAAATGACAACTCTTCTTCCAAATGATTCCATGGGTAATTTTACATCCAATTGAAGTAAAAGCCAATGTCTCACTTTAACATTGTAGCTGAATGTCAGCTCTTCTGGCAGTGCAGCAGCCCCTCAGTACTGCACTGAAGTGTCAACTTGGACTTTAATGCTCAAGTCTCTGAAATGGGATGTGCCCCCACAATCCTCATTGAGCATTGAGAGTGCTACCATTTGAGCCTCAGTTGACATACATGGGAAAGGAGGAAACCTTTTGTTTTTCCCAGTAAATGGTTCTAGTGTGCTTACTTGCCAATGATTTTTTTTTGTAAATGTTTTGAAGAATGCCGCAATCTTTTAGGGCATCATCTTGTTCTTGCACATGTCACTGAAGTCAATATTGTATGTTGACCAGTGGCATTACACTGAAAATCTACAGGTTTGCAGCTGAAAATGGACACTTATCTGGAATGATTAGCTTTCACTTGCCTGGAATCCTATTCAAAAAGAATCTGTGGGGAAGGGGCAAGTCTACACCAATCACTGACAAGTTATATTGAGACATAACACCACGTGCACAGAAAAACAGGGGATTCGACCTGTTTGAGCTCTTTAACTACATAACAGTAAGTGTACTCATCAAAACTCTCTGAAAAACACTTTAATTGCACTTCTAGAAGTGCAAGTTCTGTTAATAAACTACTGTTTTATAATTATTCCCTAAAGGCCAGTTGTTACTGAGGCATTGAAACCAACAAACCATGTTTCCATAAGGAACAATGAAAAAAAAATACTTATGACAATTTCTAATAGCTTTTGAAAGCAAAGTAAACTTGTTGGTTGCAGAAATCTCATTAAAGAGGATACAATTGCATTCAGATTACTCTGATTCCAATTAAATAAATCCATTTTGATATCACTGCCGGCACAACACTATAGTAGGCTGCCAATTAAATGGCAAGTGTTTCATTTGACAGAACTAATGATGCATGCACACCCTCCATACAGTACAGGGTTAGCAAGGCGAGCATGTTTAAAATGGATGACAGTGAGCACCACGCACAATAGCTTCACAAGTGACAGCACTGCTAACCATTTAAGCAGCAGTGATCACATTCTGCATTATAGCTTTTGATGTACTGTTTGTACGAAGCTCCTATTTATTCAGTATGGGGAAGTATGGTACCAGAGGTGACATTGTTAAGGATTTGAAAGTGGTCAAATATTAATCCAGAAACCTTCAAGAAATTTCTGTAATGTTTGGGGATTTTTTTGGAAGTTTTATTTTAGCTTGTTTATTTCATAAGCTTCTTAAAAAGGGAGATTTCAGTGGAAACAGGCAATTCAAAAATACTTAACTCCTTTATCTCAATTTTTCACATTTAGGCTAAAGTGAAGTCTTGCTGAATACTGAGATTCTGGGTACTTTCCTGTTTATGACCTACAATGAGGCATTGCAAATAGTTCTTGACAAGCCAAAACACAACTACATGTAAGGGCTGCACGAAAGACTGAAGAAAGAATTTGAATAATCATGGTGCCTCCCATGAGCTCTATTCACATTCCTGAAGGAAATTTGAAGTGTAATTACTGTTGTAATGTGGGAAAACATATAAGTAGTGAATAAACTTAAAATCTGAGGACACTTGTCGCAATCAAATTTAACCCGATCTCAGGGAAATTCCGGTAAATCTCTTTTCGCTGTTTCAACCAAAATCACATCTGTTGTCTTCAGCAACACAACAGCGTTACCTCATCAGGGCACTGCTGCATGTGACGGTACACCTAATTCAATTTCTCCTCACTTTCTACTCTCAAAGTAAATGTCACGATGGCTTAACAGTGAGTCTTTGAGGCACCTTGTCGAGGCCCATTAGGATTAAACCAAAATTGCCATTTCATACATTTCACTGCAGATCACATCATAAATCGCACAGAAGCCTATTGGAACCTGGTGACGTGCAGGCAGCAATTATAAATGTGATCTCTGCACAGTCGACCCACACAGATTTGAAATAACATCAATGGGATAATCGTCAAGGAAAGATAGCAAGCAAGGACAACTGAACACATGCTGAGAGAGAGTGAGAGTTGGGCTTGTATTTGATAAATGAATGCCTAATGTCCAAATATGCAAATTGGGCACAAAGGAAATTAAATATCTTGGAGAGCAAATGAAATTTAATAGATCTTTTTATCATCCAACAATATCAAACCTTCTTGACCCTACAGTAGCCAAATTATTTTCTGGTAAGGGGATGTTTACTTTATATAGTAAAATGTCAATTGCCAAGGGTCTTGCTTCATGGTTTGGAGGTGTCTAAATGTTCCCTGCTACATCTTGTCCCTGATTCTAGAAAATACAATGCTGTTATCTCATGGGTTGAAGAAATTCAGGCTGTGTATGAAATTGTGACAAGTTTTATACGAGCCACAGGTGAGGTGCTGCAAGACTGGAGGTTGGCTAACGTGGTACCACTATTTAAGGTAGGAGATAGGAAAAGCCATGGAACTATAGATCAGTGACCCTGACATCGGTGGTGGGCAAATTGTTAGAGGGGATCTTGAGGGATAGGATTTACATGTGTTTGGAAAGGCAAAGACTGATTAGGGATAGTCAACATGGCTTTGTGCATGGGAAATCATGTCTGACTAAATTAATTGAGTTGTTTGAAGAAGTAACAAAGAGAATTGATGAGACCAGAGTGGAGGATGTGATCTGTATGGACTTCATTAAGGCATTCAACAAGATTCCTCATGGTAGACTGGTTAGCAAGATCAGATCACATGGAATACAGGGAGAAGTAGCCATTTGGATACAGAACTGCATCAAAGGTAGAAGACAGAGGGTGGTGGTGGAGGATTGCCTTTCAGACTGGAGGCCTGTGACCAGCAATGTGCCACAAGGATCGGTGCTGGGTCCACTACTTTTTGCCATTTATATAAATGATGTGGATGTGGACATAGGAGCCATAGTTAGTAAGTTTGCAGTGACACCAATATTGGAGGTGTAGTGGCTATGAAGGAGGTTAATTCAGAGTACAATGGGATCTTGATCAGTTGGGCCAATGGACCAAGGAATGGCAGATGGAGTTTAATTTAGATAAATGTTAGGCGTGGCATTTTGGAAAAGCAGGACTTATACACTTAATGCTAAGGTCCTGGGAAGTGTTGCTGAACAAAGAGACCTTGGAGTGCAGGTTCCTAGCTCCTTGAAAGTGGATTCGCAGGTAGATAGGATAGCAAAGAAGGCATTTGGTATGCTTTCCTTTATTGGTCAGAGCATTTAGTATAGACATTTGGAGGTCATGATGTGGCTGTACAAGACATTGGTTAGGCCACTTTT
The DNA here is from genome assembly GCF_047496795.1 of Chiloscyllium punctatum. Taxonomy (NCBI): domain Eukaryota; kingdom Metazoa; phylum Chordata; class Chondrichthyes; order Orectolobiformes; family Hemiscylliidae; genus Chiloscyllium; species Chiloscyllium punctatum. The sequence continues at coordinate 64,715,774 of NC_092745.1, forward strand.
GGAATGCTGCATTCAATTCTGGTCTCCTTCCTATTGGAAGGATGTTGTGAATTTTGAAAGGGTTCAGAAAGGATTTACAAGGATATTGCCAGTATTGGAGGTTTTTAGCTATAGGGAGAGGCTGAATAGGCTGAGGCTGTTTCTCCGAGGGCATCAGAGGCTGAGGGGTGACCTTGTAGAGGTTTATAAAATCATGAGGGGCATGGATAGGGGAAATGGACATGGTCTTTCCTGTTGGGTAGCGGATTTCAAACTAGAGAGCATAGGTTAAAGGTGAGAGAGAAAAAAATTGAAAGGAATCTAAGGGACAGCTTTTTCAGGCAGAGGGTGATGCGTGTATGGAATGAGCTTCCAGAGGAAGTGGGGGAGGCTGCTACAATTTCAACATTTAAAAGAATCTGGTTGGGTATATGAATAGGAAGAGTTTGGAGGGATATGGGCCATGTACTGGTAAATGGGACTAGATTAATTTAGGATATCTGGTCACTAAGGAAGAGTTAGACCGAAGGATCTGTTTCATTGCTGTATATTTCTATTACTCTTTGACTGTCCAACACAAGATGTTCCTCATAGAAGAACCACAGAAGAAACAGGATTTCATCACTACCCTCTTAACTGACATCAGTTGTAGCTCCCTGGACATACCCTGTTGGCATTGTTAATGAAATTAAAACCTTTCCAGATGCAGCTTGCTTAATATACTAAAACAAGATTGTGATGTCCAACTTTCAGGCAGCCTCAGGTCTCTTATGCAGGATGTGAGTAACATGCATATCATTTGTTAAGTTGCCTGAAAACCCGCTGTAACATTTCTCTCCCACAAAAATGCAGGGGAATCCAAATTAAATTAAAGTGCTGCTCCCTTTCTCATCTAATCAATATTCCTCCTATTCTATTTATGACACAACCAACTGGGTTTTTTAAGTGTGTCTCGTTCTTAACAGCTTCAACGAAGGTCTGACAATCCTGACAACCTATACAAGTCTCCACTCAGACTCTGAGTGCTAGAATAATTTGACTTTTGTCTAAGCCAAAATAAAAATCATAGAATCCCTACTATATGGTAGCAGGAAATTCAACCTATTGAGTCTGCACCCAACCCTCTAAAAAGCACACCTTCCAGACCCAGACCCCTACCTTATCCATGTAACCTCGCATTCCCCATCACTAACCCACCTGGCTTGCACATGTGGGAGGAAACTGGAGACCTGAAGGAAACCCATGTAGACACCGGGAGAATGTGCACACTCCACACAGAGTGTTGCCTGAACGTGAAATCAAACCCAGGTCCCTGGCCCAGTGAGACAGCAGTGCTAATCACTGAGCCACTGTGCCATCCCATATCTGTCTCCTTTTAAAGTGAAGATACAATGTTTTGCTGTCACCCAGCAGTGTAAATAACCTTCACATTGCTATTGCATCACTTTTCAAAGTTCTGCTGTTTCCACATTTATCATTAGCAATGATGTACACATCAAAAGAATGGATTTATAAACATATATATTAAGTAAAATATATAAAGGCAAAAGCTTGTAAACAACTGCAGAGAGTCACTAACTGGCCAGTGAATTATTTTTCTTATTCTAAAATTCTTATGATACTATTAATCTTGCAAAAAGCAATGTGGCATTGTTCAAAAGTACATACAGTAATCATTCAGGTAGAAAGACTTGCATCAAAAAAGGTATGTGCTCCCTTTCTCACTGTGAATTGATTAGCCCAACAAGGAGCTATGAATGCATGCACAATTATCTGCACACTCATAATCCAGACAGTGAAACGCCTTTGCATTCCTCAGCTGTATGGAAGGCAGCAAAAGCTCCTTAGCTAGAAACCTGTTCCACATTGTTGACATGGTGCAACTGTTCAACAGCAGATGTGCGATTAGTGTTTCACTCGATGCACTTTCAAATCTGCCTTGGAATACAAGGAAGATCCAGACGTCCCACCCAGCAGCAAATATAACATGTTGCGGAACTATGCAGAATTGCAGGAAGTATCTCTGTCATGTCATCACAAACCAAAGTTCAAGGGTCAGTCCTACCAGTGCAAATCAAACAGTCATAGCATTTTGTGATTTTTCTTTTGGCATGTTGTCCATTTTGTGAGCTTTGTGAGACAATGCCTGTCGATGAGACTATTGAGGAAATTGTCCTGCCGGAATTCCTGAACCTGACACATTAATGCTGCAACAAAACGTAGAGTGTGTGAATGTTTGGCTGAAGCAATGTTACTGCTGTCCCCTCCTGCTGACAGAGGGAGAAGATGCACCATCCCAGCTTTACATACAATGATATTGTTAACACATACCATGGAGCTTTGAAAAGCGAGAGCAGTCATGGAGACAAAGAACATTCTCCCGATCTCCAATAGTCTTTTCTGGATATCTAAAAATTTCCAAGCTCCATGTATTCTTGCATTATCAATTCTCAACAGGAGAAACAATGTTTGTACAATATCATGGGGCTGATCTACAATTTGGTACACCTTTATCACTCGAACCAAAAGAAAGCATCTAATTTATGCTGATTGCATTTTTTCTTCCCCTTTTCTGGCAAAACAAGATTGATTGAATTACTATTTCACGGCAAAGAGCATTTCTGCAAAAAAAAATACAAATCAAACAGGCTCATTGTTTCTCTTCTTTACTGAACTGCAAGCAAACAAACGTTTACCTTGCTGATCAACAATACTCACAGCGAAACTATAAATTTTATAAAACCTCCACGTAAGAATTTGTAGAACACCTGCATCTTACTGTTGTCAAACAAGGCATACGATGCAACTAGAACTGAAATCAGAGGAAGGTGTGGAATAAATAAGCCTAACTGAGTTCAAAACCTTAAGGGTTTGCACCAAAAAAAACTGAATCGTTTTAACTGCTCCTGTAACATTACCCACAAATACCACCTTATTACTGTAAGATCCTGTCAACTGCAAAAAATGCTGTCATCCGAAATCAGCCAAAAATAAAACTGTTCCTGGCATTCATGGCTCAAAATCAGCACTGGGAGTTTTGGGAGGCTTTATTGTAAATACATTGGTTTTCAGAGAACACTGTCATTTCTGACGGTTCATGCTGAAGATTAAAGAGAATCTTAAACAGAAGCCACATCAAGTTTCTTTGGGCAATCCCACCCTACCATTTCTTTTGATAAAAAGCCACCTTTCCCAATTTGCAGATGAACAGATAAAATTCCTTACTTCTGATGAAAATTGTATTAACTGTTAGCAGCACAATATACAAATAGCTACACATAGGCATATTTTCAAAATGGCCTGTAAATAGACCTTTTCCTCCCTCTTTCCAGATTTTATGTCAAAGCAAAGTTCACATCAAAGAAATGTTCTTACTGTTTCCAGTCAGTTGCCATGGATGTATACTCCTAAATAATTTGCAAAATGTACACTGTTGGAATCCACACTGAAGTTTTAACTTTTTGCAGACTTTCTGAAGACAGTAAATATGTTAAAGGCCAAATAAACAATGCCAGATGTCAACAAAGAAATCAAGATTGAGCTTTAAGGGAATTTTAAAGGTTTGACACCATCACATCACGGTGAATAACACTGCCTTAATGGCCATCTGTCATACTACTGAACTGTTTTGCAAAGAACGCTCAAAGAACCTTATCTGGTTCTGTGTCAGAATGGTTTGTGGTCTAACTCTAGTTCCACCTCTCGCCTTAACACACTGCTGCTGCTGCTCCACTGCTCATTACGTGCAACTGATGATGAGTGCTGGAGAGACAAAAGGTGGTTTGGAGCATCTGTTTCTTGAAATGAGTGATGTTCATAGCAAAGTTGACTTGAATTTTAGATCAAGAGATTGACGTCTGCAGAGACAGTCTTAAGTCAAAGTAAGTGGTGCACCTGGCAAGATATGCCAGTTCAAAACTGTTTCGCCAATTTTAGGATTGTGTATTATTGACATGTTTCATCTTTTTCTAAAAGTGAGAAAATGGCAAAGTTTTACTGTTCCTGTTTGAAGTATGGCATAATCTCCTCCGATTACAAGCAGCAGAAATAGGGGTGGCTCTGGGCATTGTATCAGCTGTGTGCCACAGGGGAGTGAAGTTGGAGGAGGGAATGGAGGTGCCATTTATAGCCAGAAGTTGTGACAGAAATGGGAAAATAACAAAGAGATGATGGAACTTAATGTCTATGAAAACTCCCGAAAGGATACAGTATAAGCTGGTATCCTCTTCTCATTAGTCCCTTGGGCATGGCAATGATTGTCAGGGCTTCCATAATTGCTGCTGCTATCTGGCACTGCAATCAATACATTAGGCCAGACCATACCCTGTCCCTTTAACCAAACCATTAAGTTAGATTGTTAATAGGTGGAATTGAAGCTCAGCCTATCAAAGCCTCTTGTTGGTGAAACCTCACTCCCTGAGGACTAGAATGTTCCATTCTCTCTTCAGGTCATTGATACTGAGCCCATGAGTTTGAAGAACATAACTCTCATTTCTATTGCTCATAATATTGTGTTCGATAAGACAGTTGGATGCACACTTGAAGTGCTATGCCCAATCGTGCCACAGACCAAGAGGTGGAAAGTGGGATTAGCCTGGATAACTAGCTAGCACAGACATGATGGGAGGAATAGCTTCCCCTAATGCCGTATTTCGTTGTTGCTGTATTGTTTTCTTTTCAACGTCGAAAGAAATGAGAAGAAACATTCCCCTGAACAAGGTGGAATTTCCTCTCTCTTGCAAATGCAGGAAAATAGAAAAACAAAATGGGAATGAAACTATCAGAATCAATGTCAATAAAATACTTTCTGATTTTCCCTTAATCCTGAAATGCTGACATCAGAACCTGGCCATTGAGTAGTAACTGCCATATTTCCATGGACTTGTATCTCATTAAAGCTCCAACTTACCTTTTTTTTATATGCTGCTTCTAATTCACATCTCCTTCCCTGAGAAACTAAACAGCACAAATTTCTGACAGGTAAATCCGAGAAGGGGGCCAGGTAGCTGCAGCTCCTGAATGTTTGGTCCAGCAGTCTTCCCAATGATTCTTCACAAGGACATTCCTGTATGCTCAGTGCACACCTCATCCAGGCTATCGGTAAACCACCTGCTCCACTATATCATCCTGCCAAATTACACACCTCTTTAACTCTCCAACACGTTACTATGGAACTCAGGGACACTGATGACCTGTATGCTTCTCTCAGGCCACTTTGTGCACAGAGGATACACCCCCATCTCATGTATACACACAGGATGCATCTTATGGTTCTCAGCTTGCTTTCTTATTCACTTTGCACTTACTTAAAGGCTACCGGCCCTCTGTTTAATTCGCATTGCTTTCTAAGTGCACACCCACTGACTTCAGCACTGACAGGCTGCCAGCCTCTGCAGCTTATATCGCTTTTTAGCTCAAAGGGAGAGGCAGAGAGTTGGCGATAATGGGGAGCACTGAACAGTCATGTAGGCAATCAGCTCACTGTGCTGCACCATGTCACATCAACAGCAAACACACTGCAAGTACTTCAGGCAAATGGCCACACGCAAAAGGCAAATGGAAGCGGTCCAAGGTAGGGTAAAGGGGAAGGTTTGGTCAGTCGGGGGTTACCAACTCAGTCAATCAAGGGGATCACCCAATGCCAGTTGTGGGATTGACCAAGGTCAGTCAAGCATTTGGTTTTAACAGAATCTGGGGATCTGTGTCTTTGAAGTGATGCAGGAAGAGGAGAGATAGTCATGTGTCCTCAGTGAGTGTCCCCAACATGGAGGAGATGAAGGGTTAGTAGTTCAGGAGGATGAGGTGGCTGGCAACCAGTGAGTGGACATGATGCATGCAGTAGTGAGAATTGTAGCCCATGAGCCTTGGTGCACAGCAGCAGAGTTAGATTAGATTAGATGACTTACAGTGTGGAAACAGGCCCTTTGGCCCAACAACTCCACACTAACCCTTCGAAGAGCAACCCACCCAGACCCATTCCTCTACATTTACCCCTTCACCTAACACTACAGGCAATTTAGCACAGCCAACTCACCTAACCTGCACATCTTTGGACAGTGGGAGGAAAGCGGAGCACCAGGAGTAAACCCATGCAGACACAAGGAGAATGTGCAAACTCCACACAGACAGTTGCCTGAGGTGGGAATTGAACCCGGGTCTCTGGTGCTGTGAGGCCATTAGTTAGAGTGAGTGGAGGCCTCGTGACTGTGACATAGCACCAAGAAGATGTTGGCATTTACTTTTTTTTATTCATTCATGGGATGAGGGTGTCGCTGACAGCATTTAATACCCATCCTTAATTACATAGAGTTAAGAGTCAAGCACATTGCTGTGGGCCTGAGGTCACCAGGCAAGGATGGCTGTGTTTCCTTCCCTGAAGGACATTCGTGAACCAAATGGGTTTTTCTAACAATGGATTCATTGTCATCATTAGACCTTTAATTCCAGATTTTCTTTCACTGAATTCAAAATCCATCATCTGCCATGGTGGGATTTGAAGTAGGGACCCCAGAACATGATCTGTGTCTCTGGATTAACAGGCCAGCGATAATACCACGGGGCCATCATCTCCCCAGAGTAGAAAAGATCATTGACCTTCTTCCTGCACTGCTGGTAGGCCCATTACATCCAGGATGCAGCACTGACCTGGGTTTCAGATTGGGTCCAGGTTGGCTGGGGCTGGTAGTGTGGCTTCCTGCGGTGGCCACTGGGAAAAGGACTGTTCTCCTCTCTGTCATCTTCTGTCAATGAAGGGGAGAGTGAGCTTTCCTTTCCTCTGGGCCACATCCTGACCTAGAAACTCAAATGTGAGAGGTATTGCCTGACTTGCTGTGTGGTTGGGTTTGAAATCTGACACTACTGGTGTGAGCAGTGAAAGGTCCCAAACATGGTGAACCCTCTCACCTCTCCGGCCTCACTAATAAGATGGATGGTGGAAGATTGTGTGAGAAAAATCACTTTGAGCCACAGCAGACCAAATCCATGAATCTCACTCAACGAAACACTTGAACTGTAAATGCGAGAATTCCCCTCAGACGTTTAAAACCTCAAGAGGGGTTCTTACCACCTGGCAAATAGTTGAGTGCACAGAAGGAACTAAACACTATAAAATTGCAGTAGTTACAGCCAGAAGTGTCCTTCCTTGGAAAACAACAGAATAACAAGCCATATTTGCTGCTTTAAAGCATGCATGTTTAATGCTGCCACCTCACTTACTTGATTGGCCCAAACATTTAATAATAACACCTGGTCTTACATTGTTAAAGAGAGTCTGTCACTGTATGGTAGTGACTGTGGAATCTGGTGTCACTGGGACTAATCAGAGTGATGCTATCTTCCTGCCCTATATCGGCTCCCAGCTCATCATCATCCTGCCAGCAATGACCTTCACTGCTGTGCTCTCTCATCCTCCTGTGGTTATTGGGGCTGTTCTTAATGTCTGAAAGTAGAGCCTCAGGGAAAGTTCGATGTTGAGAAGCTGCATAATGTGGGACACCCATAAGCAGCTTACTAATCCACCTTCACTTTGGCCACAGCTCCACTTTGTCCCAGTACATGGTGAGCCAATGGAATGGCTCAGCACTGCCGGGACTACATCTTCAATTTTGCAACCAATCCCACTTCTTGCAATCATGCTGGAATGTGGGTGGTGTGGGTAAGGTATCAGCATCTGTCAGAATACAGTAATCACAAATACCTCACATCATGTTAGAAAATAATCCACCATTGACTGCAACACAAATTGTTCATCATAAATGTATGAATGCAATTCAATAAAGTTCTGACGGTACGGCTAGCGAAACATAGGAGCAGGAGTTGGCCATTTCACCATTCAACAGGATCATGACTCATCTGATTCTGATCTCAGCTCCATTTATATTTCTGCACCTTATAACCCTCAGCTCCTTATATGAACTGCAGTTGTAATCTTATTAATTAGCAGTGCAGTGATTGGTTTAACTAATAATCTAAGAACATAAGAAATGAGAGCACAAGTAGTTCATGATGCCCCTCAAGCCTGTTCCACCAGCCAATAAATTCATGGACAATCTGATTGGGCTTCAATTCTAATTTCCTTCCCATCCCCAGAACCACTGGCTCTCTTTTACATCAAAAAGATGTCTAATCCACCCTTGAGTATATTCAAAGATCCAGTCTCTGTTGCTCTCTCAGATAGTAAATTCCAAACCTCAGAAAGAGGAAATTCCACCTCATCTCTATGTTAAACATCAGAACCCTACATTTAGAGTATGTCACCTGGTCCTAGGTTGCTTCTGAAGAAATTATGCTGCAGTCATTAAAAATTTCTCAAGTGAAAGGGATTGGCTCAACATTTACTCTCAGAAGACATAATTTGTGGTCATCTGCATCATCCATATTGTTTTGGGTTTTTTTTACCCTTCATACACACCCATGGTCAGTTAGTGGACCTTAGGTCTTCCTGACAATATTTTTTCCATGTCTTTTTTCTCTGTCTAACATCAGGTAAATAGAGTCATAGAGTTGTACAGCATGGAAATAGACCCTTTGGTCCAATTTGTCCATGCTGACCAGATATCCTAACCTAATTTAATCCCATTTGTCAGCACTTGGCCCATTTCCCTCTAAAGCCTTCCTATTTATATACCCATCCAGATATCTTTTATATATTGCAATTGTACCAACCTACACCACTTCCTCTGGCAGCTCATTCCATACACGCACCACTCTGTGTGTATGAAAATGCACCCCTTAGGTTCATTTAAAATTTTTTTCCTCTCACCCTAAACTTATGCCCTCTAGTTCAGGACTCCCCCACCCCAGGGAAAAGACCTTGTTAGCAAACTTTGACAAGATTTAAAGCTCATGTTGAGGTTCTGGATGTAGGTTTGCTTGCTGAGCTGCAAGGTTTGTTTTCAGATGTTTTATCACCATACTAGGTAAGATCATCAGTGAGTCTCCGGGTTTCTTTGTCAAAAAGACTTTGTCTATTGACCCTATACGTGCTGTTCATGAGTTTATAAACCTCTATAAGGTCACCCCTCAGCCTCCGATGCTCCAGGGAAAACAGCCCCAGTCTATTCAACCTCTCCCGATAGCTCAAATCCTCCAACCCTGGCAACATCCTTGTAAATCTTTTCTGAACCCTTTCAAGTTTCACAGCATCCTTTCTAAAGCAGGGAGACCCGAATTACACACAATATTTCCAAAGTGACCTAACCAATATCATGTACAGCTCCAACAATGCTTTGACCAATAAAGGACAGCACTCCAAACGCCTTCTTCATGATCCTATCTACCTGTGACTACACTTTCAAGGAACTATGAAGCTGCACTCCAAGGTCCCTTTGTTCAGCAACACTTCCCAGGACCTTACCATTAAGTGTATAAGTCCTGCTCTGATTTGCTTTTCCAAAATGCAGCACCTCACATTTATCTAATTTACTCTCCATCTGCCACCACTCAACCCATTGGCCCACCTGCAAAAGATCCTGAGGTAACCTTCTTCATAGCCACTACACCTATAAATTTGGTAGCATCTGCAAACTTACTTACTATACCTCCTATGTTCACATCCAAATAATTTATATAAATGATGAAAAGCAGTGGACCCAACACTGATCCTTGTGGCACACGAGTGGTCACAGGCCTCCAGTCTAAAAGGCAACCTAAATACATTGACAACCGGCAATGAACAAATGTAGTGCGAGGCAGCCACTGAACGGTGAATCATTTCAGCTTACTGAGACCGAGCACATGTAACCATGTGATCACTTGGTAGGTGAATAAGTACGCATGCTGTATAAATCAAAGCTCAGGTTGTAAGCCAACAAGTGAACACATTTCTCATCAAATAGTTAAACAATCAATACTGAGCACAAGGATGATATTTACTGTAGTTACAACCCTTACGCTTTGGAGGTGTCAGTGTTGGACTGGGGTGGACAAAGTTAAAAATCACATTACACGAGGTTATAGTCCCACAGATTTATTTGGAAGCACTAGCTTTCAGAGCGTTGCTGCTATATTGGGTGGTTGTGGCCTGATGAAGGAGCACCTGATGAAGGAGCAGTGCTCCGAAAGCTAGTGCTTTCAAATAAACCTGTTGGACTATAACCTGGCATTGTATGATTTTTTATTTTGCTAAGATGTACCTAAATCATTCACATATTCATGAAAGACACTTCACAGAATCTGTTCCACACAGATCCAAGACTTTATTCAAAGGATACATAGAGATTTGATGTGTATGATGATGACAGGCATGTGAGGAGAGGCCAGTCATAGTTGGTTTAGTTGTTTTTATTTCAGACTTTTCAAATAAAAAGCCAGTATAAACTTGCTAAACCAGACAGCCTCCAACTGTATGTCAAATATCAATGGATCTACAGAAGTTTTCTATTGCTGTATTACATGGTTGTTGCAGAGTTATTCTATTTGAAAATAAATTGGCCCTTTTAAAGCTGAGAATTTGGTTTATAATCACCTTAGCTGCACCACAGGGAAGATAAACAAAGCATATAATATATCATCGACAAAAATACTTGATCTCTGTCATAGAATCATTAAGTTTTTCTTTTTAATATCTTTCTGTAAATTCAAATCTAATATTCACAGGCAATATGAAAATGTATGTCAGAAGGATTCATAAGTAAACAATTTCTACGTAGAGGCCATTTTATGATTTTATTTTACAAATACATGAAATAAAATAGATAAATCCCCTTCATTAGAACATAGGTTTTGATGTAATACTGTCATTGAAATTGCAGAATAAATATATGGGCCCATTGCTACAGAAATAGACTGTGACATTATCCGGTGAAAATACCACAAATTAATAGGAAGTGATGAGCAATAAACGCTGGTCAGCCAGCGATGCCCACAGCCCACAAGCAAATTTTTAAAAATACTGTTTATTATCACAGCGATAACGAACTACCCAGCAGATACTGAACAGTTAGCTTCTTAAAACTTGAGATAGGAGTGCCTTTCATTAATTAAAAATGCAACAAATGTAACTAAACTCCACAATTTCATCATCTTGCAAGATAGCATCAAATATGTTAAAGTGTTCAACTGACCTTTGAAGACATTGGTCACTTTAACATGCAAAACCCTTTCTGGGAGAGTATCACTGTAGGAGTGTCAGCTAGTGTCAGATGACACTCATCATTTGCTCCATGAATAAAACATGTAAGTGAAAGTAATCGGGTGGTTGTTATGGGGGTCTTTAACTTTCCTGATATTGACTGGGAAAGCTATAGCTCGAGTTCGTTAGATGGGTCAGTGTTTGTCCAATGTGTGCAGGAGGGTTTCCTGACACAATATGTAGACAGGCCAACAAGAGGTGAGGCCATACTGGATTTGGTTCTGGGTAACGAACCAGGCCAGGTGTTAGAATTGGAGGTAGGTGAGCACTTTGGGGATAGTGACCACAATTCGGTGACTTTTACTCTAGTGATGGAGAGGGATAAGTGTGCACTGCAGGGCAAGAGTTATAGCTGGGGGCAGGGAAATTATGATGCAGTGAGGCACGACTTAGGATGCGTGGCTTGGAAAAGTAGGCTTCAAGGTAAGGGCGCAATTGATATGTGGAGCTTGTTCAAGGAGCAATTATTGAGTGTCCTTGATAAGTATGTACCTGTCAGGCAGGGAGGAAAGTGTCGTGTGAGGGAGCCGTAGTTTAATAAGGAATTGGAATCCCTTTTTAAAGGGAAGAGGGCGGCCTATGTAAAGATGAGGCGTGAAGGTTCAATTGGGGCAATTGAGAGTTATAAGGTAGCCAGGAAGGATCTGAAGAGAGAGCTAAGAGCAGCAAGGAGGGGACATGAAAAGTCCTTAGTTGGTAGGATTAGGGAAAACCCAAAGGCTTTCTATTGGTATGTCAGGAATAAAAGAATGACTAGGGTAGGAATAGGTCCAGTCAAGGATAGTAGTGGGAAGTTGCGTGTGGAGGCTGAAGAGATTGGGGAGACACTGAATGAATACTTTTCGTCAGTATTCACTCAGGAACAGGAAACTGTTGCCGATGTGAATACTGAGTCACAATTAATTAGAATGGATGGCTTTGAGGTATGTGGGGAAGAGGTATTGGAAATTCTGGAAAGAGTGAAAATAGATAAGTCCCCTGGGCCTGATGGCATTTATCCCAGGATTCTCTGGGAAGCAAGGGAGGAGATTACAGAGCCATTGGCCTTGATTTTTATGTCCTCATTGTCTACAGGAATAGTGCCAGAAGACTGGAGGATAGCAAATGTGGTCCCCTTGTTCTAGAAGGGGAGTAGGGATAACCCTAGTAACTATAGGCCGGTGAGTCTCACTCCTGTTGTGGGCAAAGTCTTAGAGAGAATTGTAAGGGTAGGATTTATGAACATCTGGATAGGAATAATGTGATGATCAAGGATAGTCAGCATGGTTTTGTGAAGGGCAGGTTCTGCCTCACAAACCTTATTGAATTCTTTGAGAACGTGACTAAGGAGGTAGACGAGGGTAAAGCAGTAGATGTGGTGTATATGGATTTTAGTAAGGCGTTTGATAAGGTTCCCCATGGTAGGCTACTGCAAAAAATATGGAGGTATGGCATTGAGGGTGAGTTGGAGGTTTGGATTAGGAATTGGCTGGCTGGAAGAAGACAGAGGGTAGTAGTTGATAGTAAAGGTTCATTTTGGAGTGCAGTTACCAGCGGTGTTCCGCAAGGATCTGTTTTGGGACCATTGCTGTTTGTCATTTTTATAAATGACCTGGAGGAGGGGCTAGAAGGTTGGGTGAGCAAGTTTGTGGATGATACGAAAGTCAGTAGAGTTGTTGACAGTGAGGAAGGATGTGTCAGGTTACAGCGGGATATAGATAAGCTGCAGAGCTGGGCAGAAAGGTGGCAAATGGAGTTCAATGTGGGTAAGTGTGAGGTGATTCACTTTGGTATGAGTAACAAAAAGATGGGGTACTGGGCTATGGTTGGATACTTGGTAGTGTGGATGAGCAGAGGGATCTTGGTGTCCATGTACACAGATCTCTGAAAGTTGCCACCCAGGTAAATAGTGCCGTGAAGAAGGCATATGGCGTACTGGCTTTTATTGGTAGAGGAATTGAGTTCCAGAGTCCTGAGGTCATGTTGCAGTTGCAGACTCTAGTGCGGCCGCATCTGGAGTATTGTGTGCAGTTTTGGTCGCCATACTATAGGAAGGATGTGGAGGCACTGGAACGGGTGCAGAGGAGGTTTACCAGGATGTTGCCTGGTATGGTAGGAAGATTGTATGAGGAAAGGCTGAGGCACTTGGGGCTGTTTTCATTGGAGAAAAGAAGGTTTAGGGGTGACTTGATAGAGGTGTACAAGATGATTAGGGGTTTAGAAAGGGTTGACCATGAGAACCTTCTTCCACGTATGGAGTCAGCTATTACGAGGGGGCATAGCTTTAAATTAAGGGGTGGTAGGTATAGGACAGATGTTAGGGGTAATTCTTTACTCAGCGAATCGTGAGTTCATGGAATGCCCTGCCAGTAGCAGTGGTGGACTCTCCCTCTTTATGGGCATTTAAACGGGCATTGGATAGGCATATGGAGGATAGTGGGCTAGTGTAGGTTAGGTGGGCTTGGATCGGCGCAACATTGAGGGCCAAAGGGCCTGTACTGCGCTGTATTTTTCTATGTTCTATGGCAACTTCTCTTTCAGTATTTGGTAAGTATCTGAGTATCTGAGTAATCCTGACTACTCACATGTGCTCTATCCCTTAGTGTTACGTGGGAATCACTGTAAGCGAACTTACAGAACAAAAAAAGGCAAGGAACAATGGTGAGAGTCGTTTTTGGGTCTCTCCAAACCATTCACCATCCTGACTTGGAAATATATCATCGTTCTTTCAGTGGTGTGAGATCAATATCCTGGAACTCACACACAACAGCAAGGTTCATCTCCATATACCAAGTAGGCTGGAGAAGTTCAGGAAAGCAGCTATAATGATCCAGTCAGAAAATACTGAACAGTTAGCATGATAAACCATGAGATGGGAGCGTCTTTTGTTAATTTAAAGTGCACCACTTTTTCAAGGGCAACTAGGTACGGGCAATAAATGCTGGACCAACCAGTAATAGCCACATCCAGTGAATTATTTTTTTAAATTGGATTGGACAAAATATAAAATCAGGAAATTATATGAGTGTGCAATAAGTCCAGCTAATGTTTGCTGATTCTGGAGAAGATATTTGAAATCATTAACTTCCTGGGTGAGGAGATTTGAAATGGCTTCCCTTCTTTATTTACTCCCACTCTCAGTTGATCACAAGCAGGTTAATTTAAATATGGATCCTTCATTTTGTGGATTCTTCATTCCCAGACCCAAATGAACTTATGATTTAAAAAGAAACCAGTTTTGTCAGACTTTCTTCAGTTAACAGAGAGTGAGTTCAGTAATTCCTAACCTTGAGAATAATTAGCAATGTAACACATGTACAAACTGATTAGAAATCAAATGTGGGTTCAGAAAGATAAAAGTTTTTTTTTTAAAATGGATCAGTGTTTTGGGAAGAGCAGCTTGTTGAACATTCCGGCATTGGAGTGGAGGTTATCAGTGCCACTAGGTAGCTGAACAGCCAACTCAAGATTCTAAATTTTGCAGGTTGGTTGAGATTCTGTTGTTCTCGCTCCTTTTGACCATGACTGAATTACAGATTTCAGGTTGAGAGATTTGTTGTCCTGTTTCCTGTTGTCCAGTTGCCCCCAAGCACTCAGAGTGAGAGATTCTCTACACCCTCCCATACAGGTTAAGTTGGGGATAGTTCTTTGCCTGTGATTTTCGCAGCATTTGAACACTTAAACCAGGTTAGGACACACATGTTAAAGCCTGCTAGCATACAGGAGAAGCTCAGTCATACTAGCGCACTCCAGTACAGATGAGACTGATGTTTTCCCACCACCATCAAAGGAGAAATCACAAAAATGTGTCTGCAGTTTGGAACTGAACATGACAGAGGTGGCTTGCTATTGAGCCAGAAGTCATCAGCCCTGATTATCTTTGTAATCTCAAGAGATCACAGTCTAGTTTGTTTTAATTTAGCTACCATCCACCTCAGATACTTGTTGTTTAAAGGTTGCATTTTTAGTTATGAAATTTCATGGGTCTCTATCTCCAGTCAGTTAGTTAACTTATGTCCGGAGATATTTTTGACTGTATTAACACACGTTTTCCATTTAAAATTATCAGTTCAAAATGTCCATAGTATTTTGGGATTCTAACCTGAGGCCAATAGTAAGGAGAAAGTGAGGAACTGCAGATGCTGGAGATCTGAGTTGAGAGTGTGGTGCTGGAAAAGCACAGCAGATCAGGCAGCATCCGAGGAGCAGGAAAGCCGACGTTTTGGGCATAAGCCTGATGAAGGACTTATGCCCGAAACGTAGATTCTCCTGCTCCTTGGATGCTGCCTGATCTGCTGTGCTTTTCCAGCACCACACTCTCGACACCAGTAATATAATAATAATCCTTGGGAATTTTTGTAGTTTTATTTAATAATTTCTCACAAACTTGATTGAGTTTTTTGATGAAGTAACCATAAAGATTGATGAGGGCAGAGTGGCAGAAATTGTTTACTTGATATTTAGTAAAGTCTTTAACAAGGTTTTGCATGGTAGACTAATTAAAAAAGTTAGATCACATGGAATTCAGGGTGAGCTCGCCAATTGGATACAAAATTGCCTTTATGGTAGTCGGTGCTGGTGCAGGGTTTTTTTGGATTGGAAGACTGTGACCAGGGGTATTTTACAGGGATTGGCACTGGGTCCATTTTGTTTAACATTTATATAAATGATTTGGTTGAGAATATGGGAGGCATGGTTAGTATGTTTGTAGATGACACCAAAATTGGTGGTACAATGGATGGTGAAGTAGGTTAGGATTACAAAGAGATCTTGATCAATGGGGTCTATGGGCTGAGGAGTGGCAAATGGAGTTTAATTTGGATAAATGTGAAGGTAATGCATTTTGGTATTATAAACAAGGACTGGACTTATACAATTAATTGTAGGGCCTTGGGTGGTGTTGTAGAACAGAGAATCGAGGAATTCAGGAACGTTCCTCTTTGAAATGTGTGTCACAAATAGACCATATGTTTAAGAAGGAATTTGGCACGCTTGGCTTTATTGCTCAGACTTCTGAGCATAGGACTTGAGACACCACATTGAGGTTATACAAGACAGTGGTGAGGCCTCTTCTGGAGTACTGTGTGCAATTCTATTCGCCCTGTTATAGGAATCATATTGTTAAACTGGAGAGGGTTCAGAAAAGATTTACTAGGATGTTGCTGGGAATGAAGTGTTTGAGATATAATAATAGACTGGAAAGGCTGGGATCTTTTTTCACAGGAGCATAGGAGGTTGAGGGGCATCCTTATAGAGGTTTTTTTAAATCATGAGGGGCAATGGATAGGATAACTGACAAGGGCCTTTTCCCTAAAGTAGGGCAATTCAAAAATAGGGGGCACAATTTTAAAGTGAGAAGAGAAAGATTTTAAAAGGGCACAAGGGGCAACTTCTTTATACACAGAGAGGTTCGTGTGTGGAATGAACTATCAGGGAAGTGATGGATGTTGATACAGTTGCAACATTTTAAAGATTAGATTCGATTCGATTCCCTACAGCGTGGAAACTGGCCCTTCAGCCCAACCCAACCCTCCAAAGAGCAACCCACCCCCCCTACACTATGGGCAATTTAGAATGGCCAATTCACCTAACCTGCACAGCTTTGGATTGTGGGATGAAACCAGAGCACCCAGAGGAAACCCGCACAGACATGGGGAGAATGTGCAAACTCCACACAGACAGTTGGCCAAGGCAGGAATTGAACCCGGGTCCCTGGCGCTGTGAGGCAGCAGTGCTAACCGCTGAGCCACCATGCTGCCCATTTGGATAAGTTCATGAATAAGAAAGGTTTGGAGGTATATGGTCCAAAAGCAGGCAGGTGGGACTAGTTTAGTTTGGAACCATGGTTGGCGTAGACTGGTTGCATCGAAGAGTCCATTTAGATTACTTACATGTGGAAACAGGCCCTTCGGCCCAACAAGTCCACACCGCCCCGCCGAAGCATAACCCACCCATACCCCTACATCTACATCTACCCCTTACCTAACACTACGGGCAATTTAGCATGGCCAATTCACCTGACCTGCACATCTTTGGACTGTGGGAGGAAACCGGAGCACCCGGAGGAAACCCACGCAGACACGGGGAGAACATGCAAACTCCACACAGTCAGTCGCCTGAGGTAGGAATTGAACCCGGGTCTCTGGCGCTGTGAGGCAGCAGTGCTAACCACTGTGCCACCGTGCTGCCCACATTTCTGTGCTATATGACTCTATGACTCTCCACGTATGGTTTGGGTAAAATAAATTGGCTAAAGCTGCTTGCAGAATGAGTTCATGGAATACATTTGAGATCTTTTTTTTAGCAAAATGTTGAAAAACCAATGAGAAAGAGATGATTATTAATGTAATAGCAAAGAAGCCTCTTGGGACGAGTAATCATAATATGTTAGCATTTTATTTTCATGCTTGAGAGTTAAGTAGCTAAGTATGAAACTGGGCCTTAAATTTAAACAGGCAAATTGCAGAGAATTGAAAAGGTTGGCTGAGGTGAATCAGGAAATTGATTCTAAGGTATCATGGTAGTAAGCAATGGTCGACATTACATAAAATCATAAGTTTCAATGAATATTCTTTTGAGGAGTAAATCTCCATTGGAAAAGTGGTTTAATCATGGAGATCTAATGAAGTTCAGGATAGTAATATGTTAAAAGAAAGAGTTCACAATGTTGCCAAATTGAGTAGGAAACCCAAGGATAGTGTTTTAAAAATCAGCACAGCATGACTAAGTCAGAAAGAAAGAGAAAATAGAATGTAAGTTAAGAGAAAATATAATGAAAAACACACACAGATTGTGAAAGTTTCCACAAGTTAGCAAAAAGAAAGAGATTAGCAAAGATGAACCAAACATATGCAACTTAGAGAGTGAAGCAGTAAAATGATAAGGAAAAGGCAGAGATGTTAAGGAAATATTTCATACCTGCCTATACAGTGGGACCCCCCAGGAAATTGTGGGAAAGAACTGAATATAGTTAATAGTCATGGAAACAAAATAAAACTTGAGAAATTATTTGGATTTAAAAGCCAGCAATTCCCCTGGACCTGATTGCTTGTGTGTTAAAGTGGTAGAAGGAAAGATGGTGAATGCATTTGGTTTGACCTTACTGGGTTTCTGAGATCCTAGCACTGTCTGCATAGACTGGAAAGTAGTCAAAGTATATCATGTTGTTGAGGAAAGCAGGTAGAGAAAACAACAAACCAAAGACTAGTTAGTCTGAAATCAGTACTAAAGTGTTTCAGACAGCAATGAAATACCAATCACAGTCCCCCAACGTGTGATTGGGCAGACAGCTGCCATTATCCTCACTTTTTGACTCAGTCCACAAGATTAAGTTGGTCTAAAGTAGAGGAAATCCAGTGCTCTGGTTTTCAACAAGTGCAGTTTACTGCATAATAGAAATCAAATATGTAACCTGATCGTAAGAAAGACATTGCTACAGAGACTATCGGGAGTCTCAGGATTACAGTTGTTTTGGCTCTTCTCTTCCCAATCAAGTCCTTTTGACATCATAGATTTGAGAGAACTAAATGCAGCCTTCAGAATAGAATCTATTATTAAGGATATGGTAACAGAACACTTGAAGAAAGAAGTCACAATATAATTAGCCATAGCAAGGGAAGGTAGATACTTTAGATCAGTGTTTCTCAACCTTTCTGTATTCAACACCCCCTCCTTATCATTGAAATCATGCAACGTCCCCAAATCACCAAAGTACCTTATCACAATAATTTTAAGATGCTCAGACAAGTGGCAAAATTTGATTGGCTAATTCTGCCACCCGGTAGAATAGTTGAAAAGCTGCATTTCGTCTTCCTAGAAGTGACACGAGTTCGGTGATATTGATCTCAGCAGTAGAATCAGTGCCAACTGCGAATGAGTTCAAATGGTTTGCCATTCACAGAGAAGACTATCAATAATAGCTCAGCAACCAATCAGAGCACACGCCTCCATGGGTGCAGGGAAAATAACAGATTCGTGTTATGCGACTATCCATCTGCATACAGCAATGTCCTTCAAGGACATGGCAGTCTTCCAAGTGATTGGTAAGCTCTGTAAAAAGTCAATCAGTGCCCCCTTGCCGCCCCCTTTGACTTTAATGCCCACTGAAGGAAGGCAAATGCCCCTCAGGGCACGTTTCCACCCCCGTTGAAAAACACTGCTTTAGATCAACCTGTACAGATGCAGTATGGCACATCTCTAGAGCAGTTAGGACTTCACTGCACCTACTGAAGCAGAGATAGAGACACTACCACTGTGTTACAAGGTCCCCTATTAAGGAAACTTATTTTTGTGTTAAAGGCTGAAATAAAGATTCCTCAGCTTGATTTATAGGATGAGTGATTAGCCCATGAGGAGAAAAGTACAATGAACATGTAATCTGAGTTTGCAATAAAGGAGAGGTGACCTTACTGAAACGCAAGATTATTCTTGGACTTGCTGAGGGTAAATGTTGAATGCTTGTTCTCTTTTATTCTTTCATTGGATCTGGGTGTCACTGGCAATCCCTATTTACTGTGAAGAGAACCTGGAAGGAGAGTCTATAACTATGGGATAATCTTCAGGTACTTCGAAGTGAAGTGAAACTCATGTTCTGTGAAAACAATGTTCTGTGAAAACTCATCATTGAGTATATTTAAGGCCAATATCAAGACATTGTTGGAACACTCAGTTAAAAAAAATGGATGTGGAGCAAGCTAGGAAAGTGCAGTAGAGGTCAACGTTAATGAATGTTAGAGCCGGGTCAAGGGGACCATAAAGCCAAAACCTGTTAATTGTATTAAATTTTATTTTTATTTTTAAACATATTCTTTCATGGGATGGCAAAACCAGCATTTGGTGCCCATCCTTGGTTGCCATAGGGCAGAGTGGCTTGCTGGCCATTGTAGAGGGCAGTTAAGAGTCAATCACATTGTTTTGGGTCTGGTGGCACATGTAGGCCAGTCATGTAAGGATGGCAGATTTCCTTCCCTCAAGGACATTGGTGAATCAGATGAGTTTAATGGTATTCATCAATAGCTTCTTGAACATTATCAGTGTGATGACTTTTCAATTCCAGATTTTATTAACTGAATATAAATTCCATGAGGTGCTGTGGTGGGATTTAAGTTTGAGCTATTGGATGACTAATCCAGTGATGTTACCCCTTCATTGTTCAAGTTTCCTGTGGGCAGTCTATGAATCATAAACAACACAGCTCTTCTCACAAGTCCAGTTTTCTCCATGTGGAGCAATGCCATATCAAACTGCAAGCCTACAGTCACATTCCTTTATTTCAATGGATAAATGAGAAGTGAAAGTACTTAATAAAATCTTTCTTCAATTGGAGCTCGTATATAATGATCAGATCAAACTGTTTTGTTCCCTTTAAATCTCACTGTTAAAAAATAATCAGCGATATGATCAGTCCAACAGACAAATCATTGCCTAAATCAGGGCTGAGTGCATATTGTTGAAATGTATGCACTGCAGAATGAGCAATCAGATTAGATTATACACAAAAACAAAAATCAAGCAGGGAAAAATTGCCAAGGTGCATCAATTTTCCTTACCTCTTATGTTCTGACAGATTTGGAAACTGAATTACATGTGCTCTAATTCCTTGTGCCTTGGCATTTATTTCTGCTTAACCTCCAAAGGGATATGCAGCTTTTGTCAGTGAAAAGCATTGCTGCTTTCCAAAAATCTGTAGTTTTTTTTATTTTGAAGCACAGACTATGTCTGTTTCATTACAAGTGAAATACAAAATAATATTATAAAAATACTTAAAGATCATAGACATGGTTTCACCTTTCCATCATAGATTTACCATTTGATTTTATTGCGCATTCAGTCTTAAATTTCCATTCTTCTAATATCCATTAATATAACATGTTCTTTCATGTGGCTTCAGTTCATTTCGTCTGTGACCTAGATGTTGACCGTCAGGGACTTTTAGATAGTAAACAAATTTCAAATTGCTTATGTTTGTTCAAAAGTAATGTAAAATAATGTCTTGATGATCAAATTCATTCCACAAATTAACTATTTGTTTTCTTATTTCTGGGTTAAGAAATATTATTTTAGTGCATTGACAAAAGCTGGTTAGTCTTTAGTCGCAGAAGCTGACCATTCTGATCCATAATTTGTTCAGGGAGGAACAAAAGCATAACCACAGTGGTGATGAAAATGGTCACTGCCCTCAGCTGTTAGTTTAGTCATCACTACCATTGGTACCAATGGGATACTGCAATGATCTTGTTATTAAACTGATAATCCAAAGGTTGTGGGATGGCTTTTGTTGTACTGTGGTACTGTTTGAGAGACCCAAATTCAAGTTCTACCTGCTCCAGAGGTGTGCAAACACATCCCTGAACAGTTTGATTAGAAAATATCATCAAAGGCTGTGGGATTCAAATTGAAGAAAGTCTCATTATCCTGAATCGGATTAGCTTTCATTCCACCCAACAACTTTGCTAACGTTCATTAGGGAAGAAAACTTACCATCTTTACCTTCATTTTTTAAAATTCATTCAAAGGGTGAGGATGCTCTTGCCAAAGTCGGCAGTTATTGTGCATTGGTATTGTCATTGAGAAGGTGATTTAATCAACTACAATGGTCCATATAGAGTCATATAGCACAGAAACAGACCCTTCGGTCCAACCAGCCCATGTCAAGCATAATCCCAAACTAAACTAGTCTCACCTGCCTGCTCCTGGCCCAAATCTTTCCTATTCATGTACTTATCCGAATGTCTTTTAAATGTTAAAATTGTACCCACACATATCACTTCCTCAGGAAGTTCATTCCACACGCAAACCACCCTTTGTGTAAAAAAATTGCTCCTCGTGTATTTTTTAAATCTCTCTCCTCTCACCTTAAAAATGTGCCCCCTGGTGTTGAAATTCCCCATCCCAGGGGAAATACAACTACCATTCACTCTGTCTATACCCCTCATTATTTTAGAAACATCTATGGAGTCACCTCTCAATCTCTACACCCCAATGAAAAAACGGCCCAACCTTTCCAGCGATATTCTCTTGGTGCCTTTCATCAGAGAGCTACAGGACTTTGACTCATTGAAGGAAAAGCAATATAAGTCCAAATAAGGATTGTACACAAATTGGAAAGAAACTTAGAGGTGGTGGCTTTCCACTACATCTTGACCTTCAAGCGAGTGGAGATGCTGTTAAAGAAGTTTCAGTGAGTTGCTACAGTCGTATTTGTTGGGAGATGATGCTGCCACCAATCCTCTTTTCTTTGACTGCGCCCAAGATTTCATAGTGGTAGATAATGAACCACTATCAAGTTGTATCAAGAAGAAACTCTTACCTTAACAAGATTTAGTTTATTCCATGATAGCAATCAGGTACAGTCACATTAATTTTAGGGCCTGAGAATGATAATTTGTAATTTCGTTGCAATTTTGAAGAGCTCTTGCAGTACAGTGTTAATGTTCCTGTCTCTAGGCCAAGAAGCCTAGGTTCAAATCCCACCTGCATCAGAGGTGTGCCTGAACAGGTTGATTAGGAAACTTTACATTAGTTTTGCAACAATATATAATAAACTATGAAGAGACTTGTGTATTTAGATCTACACTTGTCTGAGATCTGAACTTGTCTGCCTTATTCCACACAACTCTATATGATGCCAACAGATTGGGTGCAGTTTGCTGCCATCGCCAACATTAACTCTTTCAGAACTATTATCTTTTATCAGAAGTGTGTAGGTGATTAGCCCAGATAGCTCAGTCGGTAGAGCATCAGACTTTTAATCTGAGGGTCAGGGGTTCATATCTTGTTTGGGTGCTGCCTTTAGGGTGGCACGGTGGCTCAGCAGTTAGCACTGCTGCCTCTCAGCGCCAGGGACCTGACTTCGATTCCAGCCTTGGGCGACTGTCTGTGTGGAGTTTGCACATTCTCCCCATGTCTGTGTGTGTTTCCTCCTACAATCCAAAGATGTGCAGGTTAGGTGAATTGCCCATAGTATTCAGGGATGTATAGGTTAGGTGCATTAGTCAGGGGGAAATGTAGAGTAATAAAGTAGGGGAATAGGTTTGGGTGGGTTACTCTTTGGAGGGTTAGTGTGGACTTGTTAGGCTGATGGGTGTGTTTCCACACTGTAGGGATTCTATAATACCTTGGTACAAAGTTCATATTGCAATCACTGTGTACAAGTGGTGGACAGTATGAATGTTTAGTTGGGGTCAAGTGAACGACTTTATCCTGAGTGGTACCGAACTACTTGAGTATTGTTGGAACTGCACTCTCTGGGCGAGTGCTGAAATTCCATCACACTCCTGACTTGTGGCCTGTAGGTGGTTGGAAGGCTTTGAAGGTCAGAAGGTAAGTTGCTTGTCACAGAATATCCAGTCCCTGTGCTAAGTTTCTTTTTTAATAGCCTTAGTCGTTACCTGGCTGGCACAGTTAGTTCTGCTGGTCAACAGTAACAACCAAGATATCTTTGGTGAAATATTTGACTAGGGTAATACCTTTAAATGTCAAGTGGAGGTGGTTTTCTCTTGTTAGGAATGGTCATTGCTGTGACATAAATAGCAAATAATATTGAAGCCTGCTCTTTCTCCTTTCAAGCTTAGACTACTTGATATCTGACAAGCTGTGAATGGACTAAACATTGCTGATGGTGTACATCACTACTTCTGACCTTAGAAGGAAGGACATTGATGAACCAAATAAAAATAACTGCGCTTGAGACACCATCCTGAGGAACTCCAGTTGTGATGTACTGGCATTGAGATGGTTGGTCTTGAATACTACAGTCATCTCGCTTTGTGGAGAAAAGTTTTGCTAAGGTACAGTTACATTCATCTCACCTCTTGAATTCAGTTTCTTCATCCATGTATGGATTGTCATGAGTTCAGGGGTTAAGTGCTGTCACAAGGCTGGTTCCTTTTTTCTAAAAGTTGTTCTTTTTCTAAGGAGACTGTATCCTTGACTTTTTTCAGAGAGGTCATAAACAGGCCAGCCTCCGATTAGACTAGTTTGGTACAGAGATGAAAAGATTTTGAGAGGCCTTTTGTTTATACGTAAATGAGACTTCAGGCCGAAGTGGTCATGCTTTAGAAGTGACCTGTATAATGGAAGGGAAGAGGTCAGCTCTCTAGCTGAGCAGTTCAGTCCAGAACTAGTTGGGAGTTCAGCAGTGGACTGTGCGCACAGGCTCTCTCTCTCTTTCTGCCCTTCTAACTTCAACCTGTAAGCATCAGTTCAATTTTTAAAATTGTGTTTTAAGGGGGTTTGCATATTGGCACTGTTGTGTAGATTCAGAGCAGTATCATTCAGTATAGTTTGGATAGACTGAGTTCTGAAGGGGTTCTTTATTCTGTTCTTTGTGTTTCATTGTGAAATTTCGTGAATAAACGTTTGTCTATTTTAAAACCTGGTCGTCAACCTCGGTAACTTGCTCCCGGTAATTTTCACTGTACACTTTGCAAAGTTATGGTCTGGGTTGCCGGCTTAAGAATACTTTGAGTGGTCTGGCCTTGTCCATAACAGATTGGGTGCTCTTTGCGGGATTTTAAACAGTGAGTGGTAGGTGCTAGTGTTTTTATTCTGGGTGTTGGTTTGGTTGGGTGGACAAAGCTCAGGATAGTAATGGCTCTTTCAATCACCAAACGTTTTCTGGAATGGATGCCGTAACTTTGGAAATTTTTCAAAAGGTGAATAAGACCAAGCTGCAGGAATTAGCAAAGAAGCTGGAATTGGACCTGCCTGCTTCTGTGAGGAAAGGAGAGATAATTACTGCAGTAGCTCAGCATTTAAACTTGCTGGAGAAACCATCAGAATCTATAGAGATGGCAAAAATTCAATTGCAAATGAAGCAGCTTGAGTTTGAGGTGAGAGATAAGGAAAGGGCTGTAGAAATGAAACAGTTTGAGTTGCAGTAAAAGCAGAAGAGAAAGAAAAAGAACAAAGAGCTTTAGCAGAAGAGAAAGAAAGAAAGAAAGCTTTTGAACTTCAGAAATTGACACTTAAAAAAGAAACTAGGCAGAAGTGAGTACTGCAGATGCTGGAAACCAGAGTGTAGATTAGAGTGGTGCTGGAAAAGCACAGCGGGGCAGGCAGCATCCAAGGAGCAGGAAAATCAACATTTCAGGCAAAAGCCCTTCATCAGGAATGGAGGCAGGGAGCCTCCAGGGTGGAGAGATAAGTGGGAAGGTGCGGGGGGGGGGGGGGGGGCGCGGCGTGGTGGTGGGCCTGGGAGAAGGTTGCAAAGAGTACAATAGGTGGATGGGGGTGGGGATGAAGGTGATAGGTTAGAGAGGAGGATGGACCGGATTGGTGGGAGGGAAGATTGGCAGGTAGGACAGGAAAATAAGCTTAAAAGGATAGAGGTGAAGACTGAAGGCATGTCTAGTGAGGTAGAAAGTGGGGATGAGCAAACCCATGGTGGGCGAAAGCCTGAAGAGAAACTGTTTAAGTACATTCACACATTACCTAAATTTGATGAGAAGGATGTGGAAGCCTTTTTCATCTCATTTGAAAAGGTAGCTAAACAAATGCAGTGGCCAGTGGCAATGGGGTTTTGTTGATCCAAACAAAACTTGTAGGTAGGACCAGTGAGGTATTCGCATCACTACCAGAGGAGGTATCTGGGGAGTATGAGGAGGTGATAAGAGCCATTTTAAATGCATATGAACCTGTACCAGAAGCCTATAGACAATATTTCAGGAATCTAAGGAGGGACCCAGGTCAAACCTACATTGAGTTTGAAAGGATCAACCAGCATAATTTTGATAGATGGATAAGTGTTATAAAAATTAAGCAAATCTATGATGCCCTTAGAGAGGTAATTATTTTGGAGGAATTCAAAAATTCACTGCTTGAAGTTGTGCAAACTCATGTGAAAGTGCAGAGAGTTAAAACAGCAAGGTTAGCAGCTGAAGTGGCTGATGGTTATGAGCTGGTCCATAAGACACGGTTTGGCTTCCAGAATCAATTTCAGTCCATGATGTATGAAACTGGGGCAAAGAGAAATCCTCATGTGGAAAGGGAAAGGTAGATCTCAGTGAAGATCATAAGGATAACTTACTACAGGGTAAAAAAGAAACCCTTAAGGGAGACAGAGAAGTTAAAAAGCTCCAGAGTTTTCATTGTAATAAAGTAGGCCACACAAAATCACAGTGTTGGTGGGCTAGGAGAAAGCCAGATGTAGGAAAACTAGACGAACTTGGGAGTTTTGTTGGACTAGTAACAAAAAGCACAAGGGAAGTTAGACAACTGCCTCAGCGTGTACAAGATGGTCAGAGGTTGATTAAGGAGGAAGTGCTAGATTTGCTTTAAAAGTATACATGAAAGGGTAAAGTTTATTCACATAGGCCAGGAGTATCAGGTAAAAGGTTAAAATATTAAGGCACACAGGATCCTCTCTGTCCGTAATGCTGAAGGATGAGGAGATATGTACTCTTGAGGGATTATTACCAGAAAAGGTACTGGTAACAGGAATTCACTGTGAGACAAAAAAAACACTCAATTATGTAAAGTGAGGCTAGAGAGTCCAGAGAAAAGTGGAGAATTTGTAGTAGGAGTACTGGACAAACTCTCAGCTCCTTGCGAATGATACAGCTGATTTACTGATAGGTGTGCTGCCTAAACTAGTTGAAAAGTCAGTGGAGATGCAGGCTACTGAAGAAATGAAGAATCTTTATTCAGGAATTTTCTCTGACTGTGTGATCACAAGATCACAGAGCCACACGGTGGGCGGCACGGTGGCACAGTGGTTAGCACTGCTGCCTCACAGTGCCAGAGACCTGGGTTCAATTCCTGCCTCAGGTGACTGACTGTGTGGAGTTTGCACGTTCTCCCCGTGTCTGGGTGGGTTTCCTCCGGGTGCTCCGGTTTCCTCCCACAGTCCAACGATGTGCAGGTCAGGTGAATTGGCCATGCTAAATTGCCCGTAGTGTTAGGTAAGGGGTAGATGTAGATGTAAGGGTATGGGTGGGTTGCGCTTCGGCGGGGCGGTGTGGACTTGTTGGGCCGAAGGGCCTGTTTCCACACTGTAAGTAATCTAATCTACAAGCTGAAGCAGGAGGGATAAAAAGGCACAGGTAGGGAAGCTGACATAGCCTTATTGAAAACATTTTTGATCAGGTAAGTGCGACAGAGCAGGAGCAAATTGGTTAACATGCAAGTATCTTTAGCTCTATTAAGCTGATGGAATTACAGCAGAAAGATGAGAACTTAAAACAGTTATATCAAAAGGCATTTACAGAGAAGGAGTGTGAATGCATCCCTGTGTGTTATTACTTAAGAAATTATGTCTTAATGAGGAAATGGAGACCATTACACATTCAAGCAGATGAGAAATGGGCAGAGATTCATCAAATTGTTTTGGCAGTTAGGTATAAAAAGGATGTGCTATGAGTGGTGCATGATCTACTACTTGAAGGTCATTTAGGGGTGAAGAAAACACAGGCTAAAATACACAGACGTTTTTACTGGCCTGGACTACAGAAAGATGTGGTTAAATTTTGCCAGATATGTCTTACATGTCAACTAATCGGACCACCACAGGCAGTAATAAAACCTGTACCTTTAATACCTATTCCAGCATTTGAGGAACCTTTCACAAGAGTCTTGATTGATTGTGTAGATCCTCTACCTCAAACAAAAAATGGAAATAAGTATTTCTTAACAATAATGAATGTGTCAACTAGATTTCCAGAGGCAATTCCATTATGCAACATCACAGCCAAACGGGTTGTAGAAGAATTATTTAATTTTTTAATGAGATACGAGATCCAGTCAGATCAAGGATCAAGCTTCACATCCAAATTATTCAAAGAGGTTATGGATAACTTGGGAATAAAGCAATTCAAATCTACTGCATACCATCCAGAGTTGCAGAGAGCATTGGAGAGATTGCATTAAACATGAAAGACTATGTTGAGGGCTTATGGACAGGATTATCCAGGTGATTGAGATAAGGGAGTTCTGTTTGTACTTTTACAATCAGAGATGTGCTGAATGAATCAACCAAATTCAGTCCATTTGAATTAATCTTTGGGCATGAAGTAAAAGGACCATTAAAACTGATTAAGGAGAAATTAATAAGTCAGAATTCGGAGACTACCTATTTGGACTATGTATCAAATTTTTGAGAATGATTAAATAGAGTTGGGTAGACAGCATTTAAAAGCATCACAGCATACAAAGAAACAGAATGTGGATAATAAATCACAAATTCACAATTTTGCACTTGGGGATTAAGTACTGGTGTTACTTCCAGTAACAGGTGAGCCTTTAAAAGCAAGGCATAGTGGACCTTACCAATTCAAGAGGAAATTGAGTGAGATGAACTACTTGATGAGGACTCCAGACAGGAAGAAATCTCACAGAGAGAATCATGTGAATATGCTCAAAAGGTATTTGGATAGGGAAGGAAAGCAAAAGGAGAAGGTGTTAATGAATACAGCACAGAAGGAAGAAGCAAGTTCAGAGGATTCTGAATTGGACATTCCTCAAAGCAAATTGGACAATGAGGAAGTTGTCAAAAACTAAGATAAATTATTGAATTACTTTGCACCAGAAAACTGAAATGACCTGAAAGAGGTATTACTATCATATGGGGAGATACGCAGAAATAAACTGGGAAGTACTAACCTAATTGTGCTTATTATAGAGATAGGAGATGCTGTTCCGATTAAGCAACATCCTTATAGGCACAACCCTCTAAAGTTGACACAGGTTCAGAAGGAGATAGAGTGCATGCTCCAAGATGGCATAATCAAATTGAGCTACAGTGACTGGAGCTCACCCATAGTCATAGTGCTAAAGCCAGACGGTACCCAATGGTTATATGTGGACAATCGCAAAGTCAACACCGTTACAAAGACTGATGCATATCCAATTCCAAGGTTGCAGGACTGTGTCAAAAAAATGGGACAAGCAACTTACATTTCTAAGTGGGACTTGCTCAGAAGCAACTGGCAAGAACCTCTGTCAGAGAGAGGAAAGGCAATTTCGGCTTTTATAGCCAAATGGACTATATCAGTTCAAAGTCACGCCATTTGATATGAAAAACATTCCAGTCACATTTCAGAGACTGACTAATAAGGTCATTGCCCTGGGTTACCCAATTGTGTTGTTTACATTGATGACTTAGTGGTTTTCAGTTACTCATGGAAGGACCATTTACAGCATTTATCAGACTTGTTTGATCGATTTTGGAAGGTAGGCTCGGTGGTAAAACAAGCTAAAAGTGAATTTGCCAAAACCAAGTTACCTTCCTGGGCCATGTTATTGGACATGGACAAATGGGCCCCACAGGATACAAAAACAAAAGTAATTGGGGAATTTCCCACACCGAACGATAAAAGCAGTACGACAGTTCCTGGGATTGAGTGGATTTTAACAAAAGTTTGTGTTGAACTTTAGCAGTGTGGCTGCTCCATTCACTGAATTGTTAAAAAAAAAAGACAGGCACTTTCAGTGGATTGTGGACTGTCAAAAGGCATTTGACAGCCTAAAAACTGTGTTGACTACTGCCCCAATATTAGCTGCACCAAATTACACAAAGCTTTTCAAAGATGGCTATTGACACTAGTGACGTGGGTGTCGGTGCAGTTATCCTGCAGGAGGATGACGAGGGAATAGAAAGACCCATTGGGTATTTTTCCAGGAAGTTGAACATTCATCAACAGAAATATTCAACAGTGGTGAAAGAGTCTTTGAGCTTGGTGCTGGCATTACATTTCCATATCTATATTACCAGCAATGCATCTAAGACAATCGTATACACCGATCATAAACCATTGACATTTTTGGAAAAATTTAAGGACAAAAATGCCAGACTGTTTAGATGGAGCTTGTTGTTACAGCCATTCAATTTGACAATTGTGCATGCGGTAGATCGCGAAAACGCGATTGCTGATGTGTTATTGAGACTCAAATGAGATACGGAGACATTTGGTGGCGGGTGTGACGCAGCCTGAATTTGCATGGTGTTGTGCGTGTTTGCATGTTTATAGTTAGTATAGTGTATTTGTGTGTTTAGACTACTAACTGGGTTTTTGAAGGGTTTTAAAAATGAAGCTATCCTTTGGTATTCAAAGCTGTCCTACTTTTCTAAAAGCTGTTCCTTTTCTCAAGGGTACTGTGTCCTTGATTTTTTTCAGAAGGGTCAGAAGTAGGCCGGCCTCTGGTTAGACTAGTTTGGTGCAGAGATGAAAAAGATTTTGACAGATCTTTTGTTTATATGTAAACAGATGGGACTTCAGGCCAAAGTGGTCATGTTTTAGAAGTGACCTGTATAAAGGAAAGGGGAGTGGTCAGCTCTCTAGCTGAGCAGTTCAGTTCAGAATTAATTGGGAGTTCAGCAGTGGACAGTGTGAATAGGCTGTCTCTCTTTCTGCCTTTTTAGCTTCAACCTGTAAACATCGGTTCCTTTTTTAAAATTGTGTTTTTAGGGGCTTTATTTATTGGGACTGTTGTGTATATTCGGAACAGCATAGTTAAGTCTGGATAGACTTGGATAGATTG
Source organism: Chiloscyllium punctatum (assembly GCF_047496795.1). NCBI lineage: Eukaryota > Metazoa > Chordata > Chondrichthyes > Orectolobiformes > Hemiscylliidae > Chiloscyllium > Chiloscyllium punctatum. The sequence goes on from NC_092745.1 coordinate 64,746,339, forward strand.
AAATCTGTAGGGGTTCTTTATTCTGTTCTTTATGTATCATTGTGCAATTTTGTGAATAAATGTTTGTCTGTTTTAAAACCTGGCCGTCAACCTAGCTAACTTACTCTGGGTAATTTTCACTGTACACTTACCAAAACAAATTGCAAAGTTATGGTCTCAACTATCTGCTTAAGAATGTTTTGAGTGGTCTGGCCTCGTCCATAACAGTGCCCTGGCAGAACCTAAACTGATCAGCAGTGAGTACATTATTCCTATATAAATAGAACTGATTATTGATATTACTGCCAATGACACCAATTGTTTTATTGCTGATAACTGTATGTAGACTGATCAGAGAGTAATTGCCTGGTTTTGTACAGGGATGATTGGGAAAGGGGACTGCACATTTCAGTGTCCATCTTCAATACTACAGTTGGGATGTTGTCAGGGTCCATGCCTTTCTAGTATACTCAGTCATTCCTTGATATTATTTGAAGTGAATTGAATTTCCTGAAGAGTGGGCACTGTGATGATGGGGAATTCTACAGTAAACTGAGATGATCATCTGCTTGCATTTTTGACTGAAGATCATTGTGAGTGTTTTAACCTTGTTCTTTCTACTCGTGTTCATCTGGGAGATGCTCACAGAGTCTTTCCCTCCTCCACCAGTTAGCTGTTAGGCTGCATATGGCAGAGTTTAGATCTTATCCATTAGATGTGGGATCACTTAGCTCAGTTTACAACATATTGCTACTGCTGTTTATCATTAATGTAAATCTGTATTGTGGTGTCACAACTTTAATCGCTCAGTTTTAGGTATGATTGGTACTCTAATTTTTCTTTGCTGAAGCATATTATTGAAGCAGATTTTTTTCACAAGTATAGAGGGTGTGCTGTCAGGAAATTGCTCAAGTGAGATGTACTCTGGGTGAATCGCTAATTAGTTACACATGGAAAATTCTGCTAAATTGTTTTTGGGTTTGAATATAGATTAACAATCAGGCTCTAAAGTGTAACTGACAACTTACAAGTAAGTTAGGTTCCTTTGTTAAACAGTACTTATCTGTCAATTAGCTGAAAGCAACTATTTCTATTTGCGTTAAATACTGTAGCCTATGCTAAACCAGCTTGTGACTCATCAGTGGCTCAACACAGAAGATCGGTTCTCAAGTGGAAGGGCACTCTGCGTTAGCAAGACCGAGACTGAGTGAGAAGCAAATTAGATTCATAAGGAAATTTGGTACATCTTGAAAAGTAGGTGATTTAAGTAAGGTTATTACACTAGTAAAGTGTGTTAAAGTTGATATAAGTAAATCGAGGTGAAATAATGTCAATTTAAGTGAAATAAAGTTAAAGCATACAGGAAAGCTCAGTCACATGGAATGTGAGTCCTGCAGTGTATGGGAAGTCATGGATGCTACAGGCAACCTCGATGATCAAATCTGTAGGAAGTGTCATTAGCTGCAGAAACTTGAGGTCCATATTTAAGAGCTTAAACAGTGGCCCTCTTGCAATAATGGTAGTTTCTCTGTCCCTGGACCAGAGAGACCTAACTTCAAGTCCCACCTGCACCAGAGGTGTACAATAACACCTTTGAACAGGTTTATTAGAAAATGGGTTAAACTAAAAGAAAAGAGTTTGACTGATAGTTGGAGTTAGAGTGGCACATCCTTTAGGCTGAACGTTAAGTGGATAACACATTCAGAGAGTTGTCACACTGCAGACAAGGAGCATGGAGGCAGTAAGTGAATGGATGAGCAGCAGACCTGGAGAACCAGGCAGGTAGAACAGGAGTCCCCCCTCAGGTGCTACTCACTGACTAGTTTTCTGCTTTAGATACTGGTTCCTTGGAGGAGTGCAATTAGAGCCAATGTTGTGGCACAAAGGGCAGATCAAATATACAAGAGGGGAGGAAGACTGGGGGAAGTACAACATTGATAAAAGGTTCATTATTTAGAGGAACAGCCAATACTTGTGATTCCACAATGTGACTCAACGATGGAATATTGACTCTCTGGAGCCAGAGTGAAGGTTACCATGGAGCAGCAGTGGAACATCCTTCTGGAGGAGGGTAAACAACCAGAGGCCATGGTCCATGTCAGTGCCAATGGCTTAGGAAGGAAGATGGCTAGGTTTCTGAAAGCAGATCTCAGGCAGCTAGGAAGGGTTTGAAAAGATGGACAATGAATGCAATCATTTCAGAACTATTTCCAGTCCCATGTGTTAATGAGCAGAAAAATAAGAAAATTGAGCAATTGAACTGGCATCAGAGGGATTTCCAAAAGCATGAGGATTTAGGATAAATAGGTCCTGTTAGCAGGACTGGGACAAATGTCCATGTAGTGGGATTAACTATATGTAATACTCGTATAAAGCGTGTGTTGGCTGCATGATTTGGCTATTTGGGCGGCACGGTGGCACAGTGGTTAGCACTGCTGCCTCACAGCGCCAGAGACCCGGGTTCAATTCCCGCCTCAGGCAACTGACTGTGTGGAGTTTGCACATTCTCCCCGTGTCTGCGTGGGTTTCCTCCGGGTGCTCCGGTTTCCTCCCACAGTCCAAAGATGTGCAATTGTCCGTAGCGTTAGGTAAGGGGTAGATGTAGATGTAGGGGTATGGGTGGGTTGCGCTTCGGCGGGGCGGTGTGGACTTGTTGGGCCGAAGGGCCTGTTTCCACACTGTAAGTAATCTAAAAAAAAATCTATAACGTCACTGAAGAATTAGGGAACCGTATATTCGAGAATGCTTACCTCTGTTTGCAATAATGTGATTCCCACATGGATTATTTCGCACTCTTTGTTCTGCGCATGCCCCAATGTCAGCTGCTGTCAGAGTGGTCGAGAGGTCCAGCAGCTTCACCTCAATAATTAAACTAATGAATGTTCATTGCTCTCCCTTTGACTCAAGAATTTTCCTGTATAATTTCTGCATAGGCCCTGTATAAATCCTGCACCGGCCCTGTATAAATCCTGCACCGGCCCTGTATAAATCCTGCACAGGCCCTGTATAAATCCTGCACCGGCCCTGTATAAATCCTGCACAGGCCCTGTATAATTCCTGCACCGGCCCTGTATAAATCCTGCACAGGCCCTGTATAATTCCTGCACCGGCCCTGTATAAATCCTGCACAGGCCCTGTATAATTCCTGCACCGGCCCTGTATAAATCCTGCACCGGCCCTGTATAAATCCTGCACCGGCCCTGTATAAATCCTGCACAGGCCCTGTATAAATCCTGCACCGGCCCTGTATAAATCCTGCACCGGCCCTGTATAAATCCTGCACAGGCCCTGTATAATTCCTGCACCGGCCCTGTATAAATCCTGCACAGGCCCTGTATAATTCCTGCACCGGCCCTGTATAAATCCTGCACAGGCCCTGTATAATTCCTGCACCGGCCCTGTATAATTCCTGCACCGGCCCTGTATAATTCCTGCACCGGCCCTGTATAAATCCTGCACAGGCCCTGTATAATTCCTGCAGGACTGTATTACTCTTATACTTACTATTTGCCTTTCTAGTTTGTTCTTGCACTTGCGTATCACACAATCTAAACCAACCCCCAAGAAACAGTCAAAAGACAATCAACCACAGCCATTTACTTCTGCAACCACAACTGCACCTGAAGGTGGTGACGATGATGACCCTTTGTCTCTGCATTAACAATATTTTTACAACATAATGTGTTGAATTTACTTTTGTTTCTTTAATAAATAGGATTTCAATCTTCATTCAGGCTGTGCTATACTTTGTGTTAGACTTTTGGTTGATTTTTTGAGTGATCATTTTGTTGGTCTGCCCCGGTCCCACTTTTCCCAAAGACCCCATTATTTCTATGAAGCGATCTTCAATTAAGCGAGGTTTCATAGAACATAGAACAGTACAGCATAGTGCAGGCCCTTTGACCCTCAATGTTGTGCTGGTCTTTTATCCTAATCTAACATCAGACTAACCTACATACCCTTCATTTTGCTATCACCTATGTGCCTATGCAAGAGTCGCTTAAATGTCCCAAAGGTTTCTGACTGTACCACCACCGCTGGCAGTGCACCCACCACTCTCTATGCAAGGTGCCTTCCTCTGACATGTCCACTGAACCTTCCTCCATTAAAATTATGGTGCCTTGTAATAGACATTTCTGCCATGGGGCAAAGTCTCTGTCCATCCACACCATCTGTGTCTCTCAACATCTTGTACACCCCTATTAAATCACATCCCATCCTTTTTCGTTTCAATGAGAAAAGCCTCAACTTTTCTTCATAAGACATACCCTCCAGTCCAAGCAGCATCTTGGTAAATCTCTTCTGCACCCTCTCTATAGCTTCCAAATCCTTCCTACAATGAGGCGACCAGAACTGAACACAATATTCTAAGTGTGGTTCAACCAGGGCTCTATAGAGCTGCAGTATAACCTTGCAGCTCTTAAACTCAATCCCCCTGCTAATGAAAGCCAACACACCATACATCGTCTTAACAACCCTAACAACCTGGGTGGCAACTTTGAGGGATCTATGGACATGGACCCCAAGATTGCTCTGTTCCTCCACATTGCCAAGAATACTGCCATTAACCCTGTATTCTTGTGGGAAAAGATTTGCTAACCCACGATAGGCCCACAAAAATAAAATTAGCCAAACTTTACCAAAACACCCAGAATTCCCAAGCAGCTCACAAGCCAAATCAAACAGCATGCAGACATGGGAATACACTTTAAGCTCCCATGAACATGACAGAGCACCACAGATATCTCAAAGCCCCAAGGGCAGTTTCACAACCCAGCAATACCAAAACCACACAAAGAGTGGGTCAGACAGTGAGGCATCAGCAAGGACATGCCCCAGGAACAGGACAATGGAAGCTCCTCACCACTTCAGAAGAGACATTAACACCTACCTGTGAAGAGGAATGGAACCATTGATACTGCCAGGATGTTGCATCGTGTGAAGGAACAGGACATTCATCCAATAACTGTTTTCCAATTAGCATCCTTGAACTAGATTACCCCCTTTCCAGATACATTGTAGTTTCCCATTTCTTAATCAGTGCTATTGTGCTGCACTTCTATAAAATTGGTCTCATCCTCAGCTCTGGGAAGAGAAATCTAATCTACCTGTACAGGCTGTCAGTTCTGTGTCAGCTGAGCTGTTTTCTCTTTCAGCAGTATCGCTTGCAATAAACTGTCTGTCAATTTCCCTTTAAGCTGTGTTTTGTGATCTCTAACTTATTGGGCAAATTTCTCCAACAATTCTTCATCCAAATTTGACCTTCCAAAGTGATAGACTTCACACTTTTCCAGGTTGAACTCAAGCTGCCACTTATCAGCCCAGTTCTGCATTCTATAATGTCGCATTGCAATCTACAACAGCCCTTCACATTATCCACACCTCCGCCAACCTTTGTGTTATTGGCAAACTTACGAACCCACCCTTCCACTTCCTCATCCAAGTCATTTATAAAATTCACAAAGAGCAGAGGTGCCAGAATCGATCCCTGTGGAATGTCACTGGTCACAGGCTGAATACTTCCATCTACCACCTATGGGTCCTCATTGGGTCATCTAATTCTGTATCCAGACAGACAGGTTTCCCAGTATTATATGCCTCCTTACTTTCTGAATGAGCCTACAATGGGGAACCTTATCAAACGCCTTGCTAAAATCCATGTACACCACATCCACTACTCTACCTTCATAGACGTGTTTTGTCACATTCTCAAAGAATTCAATAAGATTTGTGAGGCATGATCTGCCTCTCACAAAGTTAAGCTGACTATCCCTAATCAAACTATGGTTTTCCAAGTAATCATAAATCCTGTCTCTGAGAATCCTCTTCAATACTTTGCCCACCACGAACTTAAGACTGACTGGTCTGTAATTCCCAAGGTTTCTCCTTTCTTGAACAAAGATTAGACTCCCTACAGTGTGGAAACAAGCCCTTCGGCCCAACCAGTCCACACCAACCCTCCGAAGAGTAACCCACCCAGACCCATTTCCCTCTGACTAATGCACCTAGCACTACACAATGGCCAATTCACCTGACCTACACATCTCAGGACTGTGGGAGGAAACCAGAGCACCTGGAGGAAACCCACGCAGACACGGGGAGAATGTGCAAACTCCACACAGACAGTCGCCCAAGGCTGGAATTGAACCTGGGACCCTGGTGTTGTGAGGCAGCAGTGCTAACCACTGAGCCACCATGACGCCCAAAGGAATAACATTTGTCACCCTCCAGTCATCTGGTACTACTCCTGTGAACAGTGAGGATACAGAGATCATTGCCAAAGGCACAGCAATCTCTTCCCTCGCTTCCTTAAGTAACCTAGGGTATATCCTTTCTGGCCCAGGGGATTTATCTATCCTTATGTTTTCAAAATTTTCAACACATCCTCCTTCTTAATATCAACCTGTTCTAGCATATCAGTCTTGTTCATGCTGTCCTCTGAAATGTCACGGTCCCTCTCAGTAGTGAATGCTGAAGCAAAGTATTCATTAAGGACCTCCCCTACTTCCTCTGACTACAGGCGCAAGTTCCCTCCACTATCCCCAACTGACCCTACCCTCATCCTTTTGTTCCTCACATAAGTGTAGAATGCCTTAAGGTTTTCCTTAATCTTATCCGCTAAAGCTTTTTCATGTCCCCTTCTAGCTGTCCTAAGTTCATTCTTCAGTTCCTTCCTCGCTACCTTGTAACCTTCTAGAACCCTGTCTGATCCTTGCCTCCTCAACCTGAGGTAAACTTCCTTCTTCCTATTGATGTTCCACATCTCTTTCACTGGAACACAGCCATGGCGTTATAAGAGAGCTACCTGTATGTTCTATGAGATGGTTTAAACTAGATTGGCAAATTCCAAAACAAGTAAAAGGAAGTGGAAAAATAAAAAGGCATCTTATTTGATTGCATGCACCAATCAAAAACAGACTGATGACTTGAATGCACAATTTGAAGTAAAACAAAAGATTTAATTGCTATTACAGAGATGTAGCTACTGGATGAGCAAGACTAGGAACTGAATATCCGAGGAGCAATTAGGAGCAATGGACAAAAATGCAAAAGAGGTGGGATACTATTCTTAACAAGGGATGACATGAGAACATGAGTGTGAGAGGATCTTAAAGTGACAGAATCTATTTGGGTGGAGCTAAGAAACATGAAGTAGCAGATTAAAATGGTAGAAGTTGCTTAACCGCCACCATAATGTATTCATAAAGTTGGATATGATGGTATAAATGAGTAAATTAGACACACGTGTAATGTGGGTTAGACAGTAATAACTGGTGGCTTCAATTTACATTAAGACTGGGTTAACCAAATCTAGAGTCTAAAAGCAGGGTTCATCATCTCACGATTAGCAGTAAGCCATTTATGACTGAGGTGAGCAAAACTTTCACTCAGAGGATGGTAAATTTTTGGAAGCATCTACTCCAGAGAAGTGTGGAAACTCAATCATTGAGCAGGTTCAAGGCAGAAATTGACAGATTCCTGAGACTAATAACATTAAGGGATATGAGGACAGTGAAGGGAAACGGCTTTGAAATAGGTGACCAGCCATTATCTAACCGAATGATGGAGCAGGCTCAATGGACTACAGAGCCTATTCCCATTCCTGGTTGCCTTTGCTTAGATCGCCTAGTTATTCATATTTGTTTATGAATTAACTGAATTCAGAGTCACGGTTGCCTTGGTGGAATTTGAAGTCACGTTTATTGCATAGGAGAAATGCCTCTAAAATGGTTAAGTTTCAGTGGTTCCACTCATCCTACTGAGGTCTCTCACTGTGGATGGAGACAGGGAATTTCAGTGGGTGCAGGTGTATCTATACCAGTTTCTCAAGGTCCTAGTAATTATGCCTGATCCCTTGTAGTTACATTTGTTGCTGTCATGCAATGAACCTTATTGTTATCTAAGAACAGTGCCTCTTCTGTTGATACTCTATGGTGGTGTATCGTCCGTCACTAATCACTTGATAGGCCCCAGAAAAATGCAAATATTAAGGCCGGCCAGGTAACAGTAAACCACTTCAAATAGCCCTTACACTGTGCTACATACTGGTAGAGGTAGCAAACTCCATGTGTTACCAGATTGGTCGTCTGTGACAATAGCCCAATGTCCAGATGCTCCATCACTGACCTAGTCACAAAATAATACGACCATACTTATGTATTTCCCTCTTATGAAATGTATCTCAACTAAAAATATCAATCCTCTGGAGTGGTCCAGCAAACCATTCCTGCCAAACATTCAATGTGAAGATTTGAAAAAGAAATGAACTGAGGATTCCAACTAAGACTTTCAGGATGTCAGCACAGGTACAGCAAGATGAATGGCCTCCTCTTATGCTCTATGATTCTCGGACCCTAATATTTAAGGAGCAGATGTGGAGGGTTTGGTGGGTTGAAAGGTGGGATTGCTAATGGTAGTGTTGAGAAAAGTCTGTCCCATTGTTGACAAGGACGTCCTGCTAATATTTGTGACAGGAGCTCATCTCAATCTTTTCTTCTGATGCCCATCCAGCAGCTCGCCAAATTGACAGGTCATTGGCAACATCAGCAGGAGGGAACAACCGGGAGGTCTTTGAGGAGAGTTTGTAAACTTTGGCAGTGGAGTGGGAGTGAGGGTTGGAAGCTTGTGTTGAAGGGACAGAAACTTCAATTGATTGAAGCAATGAGAGATCAGGACTGAGGTGGAAGGCTCATGATTTCAGTGGCAGAAAAGATACAGACTACAATAAGCAGTGGGGAGGTTGGCAGCTTCCAAGAACTGTTGGGGAACATTGTCCTGGTCCTCTTGGCCTACAAGCTATGCTGTAAAATGCATTTACCTGTTGGAGGTTGGAGCTTCCCCTATCTTTTCACTGCCTTAGTTTCCAAAGCACTAGCAGACACATGATGACAAATGTTTCCTTGAAGTTGGACTCTAAGTGCACTGCTGGAGTCTAATGTAAATCTGTCAATCTTGTGTCCTGCTTTCCAAATGCAGTAAATCCATACAAAATTCACCATCACAAAAATTACAACTGGGACATAGGTCACAGTTTAAGGCTTTCCTTCCCCATCCCTTGTACAGTAGTGCCTCGACATACAAACGACCCTGTTCATGAACAAATCAGTTTACAAACAGGATTGTACGTAAAATTTTGCTTCAACATACCGAAATTCAAGGTATGAACGAAGGTATGAACGCAAAAAGCCCGTGTGACTACATGATTTAATTGTTCTGCTTTGCTACGCGCTTGTTGAACGCAAAAGCTCTCGGGCGCCGCGTGATCTCATTCAGTTCGTCTTTAGCGCGTGCCCTGTGAACAGCGTTCGTTGCTACGTCCAAGCACTCTTACGCAATCCAAACAATGGGAAAAATTAGTTCAGTTCGCGAACTTTTCGGTTCGCGAACCGGGTCCTGGAACAGATTAAGTTCGTAAATCGAGGCGCTACTGTACATGTATTAGTGTAGAGTTGCCTGACTCTCCAGGCAAAAAGGTAAATTGCTAATAACTTCACTGGCAAAGTTAGCCGAAGAAGATGAGTTGAAATTTGATAGCAGTGTAAAAAGCTGATAATATCCTGGAAAACATTGCAAGAGAAAGCTGCAGAGGAAGTCATACATCAGCAGGTCTCCCAAAATAGAATATAACCTCGACTGAGTAAACCATACAAAAACTCCTACACCCGTTTTAGTTACAGTACCGAGAAACTTGAATATTTGACACCAAGAATTCATATCCAGCTTTTCCTTTCTGTGGGGCAAGGCGGCCGGGTGGGCGGGAGGAGTTTGTGATACTTTGTGGTCGGTTGGTAATTCTTGGCCCTCAGGTAGGAAGGAAAACCGAAAACATTGGCTGCGCATCTATGTTCAGAAGACTGAGTGAAGTGTCGGAGAAATTACACAGTCTTCAGTCCTTGAAATGATGGCAACTTTGAAGACCTCACAAAAGAAAACACGTGAACAGGAGAAATTAATTTGGTACACTGTTTTAAGGTCAATCGTGACGCAAAACCAAAAGACGCATAAGCAACTAGTCAAATGCAAAATCAAGGGAATGGAAACCTCTCGGCATAACCTTTATCCACATGAGGGCAAATAAGATGGTGGAGGGTAAGTCTTATGGTCCAAAACCAACTCCCTCAAAGTATATCAAGCAGCCTAGACCCTGACTTTTTATTTTATTTAAAGGTACATAATAGGTGAGGTGCTGGAAGACTGGAGGTTGGCTAACATGGTGCCACTATTTAAGAAAGGTTGTAAGGAAAAGCCAAGGAACTATAGACTGGTGAGCCTGACGTCATTGGTGGGCAAGTTATTGGAGGGAATCCTGAGGGACAGGACGTACATGTATTTGGAAAAACAAGGATGAATTATGGATGGGCAACAAAGCTTTGTGTATGGGAAATCATGTCTCACTAACTTGATTGGGTTTTTTGAAGAAGTAACAAAGAGGATTGATGAGGGCAGATCAGTGAATGTGATCTATCTGGACTTCTTTTTTGGACTGAAAAGACTTCAGTAAGGCTTTTGACAAAGTTTGACACAGGAGACTAGTTAGGAAGGTTAGATCACATGGATACAGGGAGAGCTAATCATTTCAAAACAGAATTGACTCATAGGTAGAAGACAAAGGATGGTGGTGGAGGGATGCTTTACAGATCGGAGATCTGTGACCAGATGTCTGTCACAAGGATCGGTGCTGGGACCACTACAATTTGTTGTTTATATGAATGATTTAGATGTAAACATAGGAGGCTTGGTTAGTAAGTTTGCAGATGACACCAAAATTGGAGGTGTAGTGGACAATGAAGAAAGTTACCTCAGAGTGCAATGGGATCTTGATCAGATGGGTCAATGGGCCAAAGAGTGACAGATGGAGTTTAATTTAGATGACTGTGAGGTGCTACATTTTGGAAAGACAAATCATTGAAGGACTTATACGCTTAAAGGTAAGGTCCTGGGAAGTGCTTCTGAACAAAGAGACATTGGAGAGCAGGTTCATAGTGAAGAAGGTGATTGGTATACCTGCCTTTATTGGTTAGTGCATTGAGTATCGGAGTTGGGAGATCATATTGCGACTCTATAGGACATTAATTTGGAATACTGTCTGTAATTCTAGTCTCCTTCTTATCGGAAGGATGTAATAAAACTTGAAAGGGTTCTGAAAAGATTTACAAGGATGTTGTCAGGGTTGGAGGACTTGAACTGTAGGGCAAGGCACTATAGGCTGGGACTGTTTTCCCTGGAGCATCGGATGCTGAGGGGTGACCTTCTAGATGTTTATAAAATCATGAGGGGCATGGATAGGGTAAATAGTCAACATCTTTTCCCTGCGGCGAGGGAGTCAAAAACTAGAGGGCATCAGTTTAAGGTGAGAGGGGAAAGATTTAAAAGGGACCAAAGGGGCAACCTTTTCACACAGAGGGTGGTACATGTATGGAATGAGCTGCCAGAGGAATTAGTGGAGGCTTGTACAATTACAACATTAAAACAATCTGGATGGATATGTAAATAGGAAGGATTTGGAGGAATATGGGATATGTGCTGGCAAATGGGACTAGATTTATTTAGAATATCTGGTTGGCATGGATGAGTTAGACCAAAGGATCTGTTTCCGTGCTGTACATCGCTATGATTCTATAACTGTCCCAATACAGAATCCCAGAACACACCCCCAGCAAATGCAAATTCAGCAAAGCTGATTTTTCTCATGTGCTATCTCCTTTCCAATCCAGGAGAAAGGAACATTGAGAGCAACAACCTAGCAGCAGAGATAGACTCGCTTTTTGCTGCAGCAGGAAGAGAGCTGTATCTATCAGCTTCAACAGCCAACTCCAAACCCCAACTGAAAGCAAAAGTAAAACCCTGGGTCTGAGAGAGTTGACTCTACCCACTCATGCTTCTTTTGTACAATTTAAACATAGCTCAGGGAGCTCAAAGCAGTTGAAAGCAGATATTCTGGCACCACTGTGGCAACACCTCTCTTCAAGAGAAACAGCACAGCACAAAGCTCTCTTATAAGCATAGTACCATCATATAGGCACAAATGTTGACACTTCCACTAGTACACTGGCACTGTCACAACACTCCCTGGAACATTTTCCTCAAGTTGGGATCTTTGGGTCTAAAAAGGCCCAAAAAGGCCAATTGTCAAAGGACAGTTGGAACTTTTCACTTGGCTCTCAACGTATCCTCCAGGTGTGAGGGACTAGGCCAGTGACAAATTGGGGGATGTAAGGTGGCTCAACACACCAGGATGTCTTCAAGGTGCTTGACCACTGGCCACCTTGCACAGGGTCTGCCCCAAAGGACCTTTGTGACCTTACCTTTCTTGAAGACTACAATTCACAACAGCTTAGAGGTTCTTCATAACAGGACACTAACAAGCTGATCTGATTCCATGATACGTTTTGAGGACGAAGCCCTGCTAAAAGGTTCTGCTAATTCTAAACATGTACTAATGGTACTCAACTTTCATCATTTGGTTTTAACACCATTTTGAATTAAAGCAATTTTTAAAGAGGATAAATAATGATCTGAAATGGCTGTTGAGATCACCTTGTCACAGACTTAGGCAAGTCCAAGGAGCTCATAAGGATTGCATTAAATCAGCTGCATTAAATCATCTTTCACCCAAAGACAGTAAAACTGGAAAATTTAAACAGCAACAAAAAATTTGTCTCCTGTTTAATTCATACTTGCTTGATAAGTTCAAGTAAAGATTGCATGTGGTGTAATCTGCTTGAAAAGACAATGTAGCTGGTCTCAGGAATATACAAATTAATCACATTGTAGTAGCATGCTTGGCAGAGCAGAGAGACAACAGTATGGATTTATTACAATAGAACTTGGAAGTCACTTTCTCTCTCTCTGTTTCACTCAACTTCCGAAGTCAGTGCCTTGTGGAAAAGAAACTCCGGAAAATGACCATTCAATACGGTCATAGATACATAGAATGTAGGAGCAGGAGTAGGCTCCTCCACCCCTTGAGCCTGCTCTGCCATTCAATATGATTATAGTTGATCATTGAACTTAATCCCACCCTCACCCCACATCCCTTGGTCCTTTAGCCGTAAGACCATGGGATATGGGCTGGGTGCTGGCAGGTGGGACTAGATTGGGTTGGGATATCTGGTCGGCGTGGACAGGTTGGACCGAAGGGTCTGTTTCCATGCTGTACATCTCTATGACTCTATGACCAATATCGATTCCTTCTTGAAAACATGCCATGTTTTACCCTCACCCACTTTCTGAATTCCACAGGCTCACCACTCTCTGGGTGAAGAACTTTCTCCTCATCTCAGTCCAAAAAGGATAACTGCTTATTTTTAAACTATGACCCTCTGGTTCCGCCATCGGGAACATCCTTCCTGCATCTAACCTGTCTAGTCCTGTTAGAATTGTAAAGGTTTTTGCGAGATTGCCCCTCATTCTTCTACATTCCAGCGAATAAAATCCTAACTGACTCAATCTTTCCTCATAGCTCAGTCCTGCCAGGAATCAATTCGGTAGAGCTTTACTGTATTCCCTCTATAACAAGAACATCCTTCCTCAGATAAGGAAGACAAAACTGCACACAATATTCCAGGTGTGGCCTCACCAATGTCCTGTATAATTGTAGGAACACATTGTTCATCCTGTACTCAAATCCTCTTGCTATGAAGGCTAACATACAATTTGCTTTTATACAGTTTGACTGTTTTACTGCCTGCATGCTTATTTTCAGCAACTCTCACATTTTCCTGTTTCTTCTTTTAAACTGTTGACTGGTGTTTGCATGTGTGTTTGATGTTGCATTTTTAACGTTTTATTTTAGACATGATGGCAGATGAGTAGAAATTGATTAGATTTGATTATTTACAGTGTGGAAACAGGCCCTTCAGCCCAACAAGTCCACACTGACCCTCCGAAGAGCAACCCACCCAGACCCATTCCTCTACATTTACCCCTTCACCTAACACTACAGGCAAGTTAGCATGGCCAACTCACCTGACCTGCACATTTTTGGACTGTGGGAGGAAACCGGAGCACCCGGAGGAAACCCACGCAGACACGGGGAGAATGTGCAAACTCCACACAGACAATTGCCTGAGGTGGGAATTGAACCCGGATCTCTGGCGCTGTGAGGCAGCAGTGCTAACCACTGTGCCACCTTGCCACCCGTTGGCACCCCATTTCGCAGACAGGGACCTTGATTTCCTGGTAGACAGGATGGTGCTGAAGAAGGATGTTCTCTTCACCCAGGACCAGAGGAGACCATGCCACCTGAAGCTGGTCTGAGGTTGTGAGCCGGGTCAGTGCAATCGCCACAATTTGGAAGAATGCCCAGCAACGAAGGAAGCAAGTCGATTATCTTTTGTGTTTCACGAGGGTGAGTGCTGCCATCTTCTCTCTTCTGTCAATTTATCTCCAATACTGCACACATCTCCCAACAAGACTCATGGCCTTTCACTCTCACCTACATATACAGCATTTGCTCTCACTCTCTGTCACCCATTTTGAACGCCCCCAGATTACTAACCCTACATGGCCTCTGCCCTGCTTTAGGATACTCACTGATGTGCCCCTGCACCATTTGGCCACATCTGCAACAACATTACTTGGTGTACCACCCAATGCCATCTCACTCAATCCCTTCCTTTCATCTCAATACAGAAAAAAAAAACAGCCCACAGTGAAGGTGCCAGGATGGGGTGGTAGAGTGCCTGACATGAAGTTCCTCACCACCTACAAAGGACATGATCAAGTCCTGTGGAGATGCTGAAATATCTATGTCCCAGAAGAATCATTGCAATGCAACTCTCACACGAACTGCAGGGTGAATTAATTTTTCACCTCCTATAACTTGGAAGCTGAGGTCACAATGCTTTCTCTCTTTTGCAACGTACAGGCATTAGCTGCATTTCCACATTGGCCAAGTCAAGGGAGGACTGTCCCACAAGGCATCACCTCCAAGGAAGAGGGCCTGGAGGCTTCAGAGGAAGCAGTGGCAAGCTGCCTCCTGTAGCCCCCCTCCTTTCCTACCAACTCAGACACTAACCCCTTGCTGGGTACTTGATGGAGGTTGGAGTCTGGGGCAACTGCAGGAGGCACTGCACTGCCATGTCTCCAGAGCTGGCTGAGCAGGAAACACCCCAGGCCATTGGTGCTGAGGACCTGCCAGAGAGTAGGCACTTCCCCAACCCCAGGCACGAGAAGACCCTGCGGTGTCGGTAAGCATGGTGTTTGTACAAACACAGGCAGTTGGTGGAGGGTAATGGGGACAGTCATGATACAGCAGGAGAAAAGCAACATCACCACTGGGGTCCCAGCTGTCTCAGACACCTGACTGTCTGGCTACCTCTATGGTCAAGTCAGTAGCCACAATGGAGAGACAGGTCCAGCAGAGCGCTGAGTGCGTGGGCGAGCCTGCAACACCATCACCTTAGCTGTTGTCCCCTGGCACTAGCCAGCTAGGCAACAGCCTTGACCTCACTCCAGGTGCCTTCGCTCACAAGGAGACAAGGCAATGCCAGGACACACCTGGGAGAAATGCCAAGGAAGCTGGCATTGACAATTGTAGCATTCTGTACCCTCAATTTTTCAATTGCACCCCTCTCTCATCCAAGGATTGGGTGGCCAAGGTTCCATGGCCATTGGCCTCCACTGTTCAGTCGGTTCCCTCCATCCTGGCTGCAGACCAAGAAGTAGTGGAAGGGCCTTGAAAGTCCTGAGGTGACACATCCTTCTCCATGGACAATGTGCCATGGACCAAGCTGGGAAGTGGGCAGCTGTACCACCATGAGCAGGCAATGGATGGATTGTGGGTGCCTGCAATTTGAACACCAGGCTCCACCTTTCCACAGTGCTGTTATAGCTCAGGCATCAGTGAGCGTCTGCTGTTAGCCAGCAGTGAATGGCCAGGAGAGCTTGGCTCAAGGTGTTGGACTGCACACAATAGGCTGATGCCTAAGGACCGTAAGGAACACTGAGCTCACAAGTGTCTTTCACCTTTTCTGTATGGGAATCTCTCTCCCAGTGGTATTGCCCTTCGAAGGGCTGCACATAAATTGTAGACCCCACCCTCTTCAGATGTGCTCACAGACATTTTCATTTCCGTTGCACAGTTGAGATTTATGGGATGACGGAAAGCAGCAGTAGCCACTCCTCGGACTGTCGGTTCTAGTCTCTGCTTCACCAAATAGATGAACCATCAAAACGTCAACATTCCCTGCCTGGTAGACCCCTCCATTGCATCTCCCCAAGTGCTTATCCACACCATCTATCTGAGTCTGCACCTACTCACCTTACCTCCTCAAGCATATGAAGTGAACATGCCAGGTTTTGTAGCTTACTGCCCCCAGCTCCTCAAAAAGGAAGCCATCGCTGCTCACCATCAACAACCCACCTCTCACGTGACCCCCCTGACCCATCCATGCTCTATAGTATCTATCCCTTTTGTATTGACTACCTTCCTTCATTAGCGTAATCCCCTCTGTATCCCAATATTCTGTCTCCATTCATCACCATTGAGTTTCCACCTTCCCTCCAGGCAGCGCCAATCCCTGCCCCCCACATGACAGCTAGTGGATAGAACCACACTGAGAGTGAGCGATCCATATGAGCACGTTAGCAGACCCTTGACTGATATTTGTAAAGTTCCCCAACTGTGTTTCCGTGACTATTTGGACTGGTTGTATTGGACCCACAGGGCTGACCGTGTCCCAATCCTCAGACAGTACACCATCTCATAATGCCCTGACCAGCATGGCACAACATGGTATGGCATGGCAGGTAGGTACTAAGAGAGTGAGCACTAAGAGACGAAGTGAGCAGTCCTGAGATGCAGCTTGGTCCTATCCATGAGCTCAGTGCATTTTAATAGCAGCTGCCAGCATGTTTCCAAGGGCAGCACTTAAGTGTATTGAAGATGTGCCACAGTGGTGTGCAGAGGCTGGCACATGTTGGATGTTGCCATCTGTGGGATGCAGAGTGCATGCAGCTACTGCCTGTGGGGGAATCCTCGGATGATGGCACTGGATGTCCAAGATGACTATGACAAGCAGCCAGCTAGAGTTGCCAGGTACCCATGTCGACTTCCAGTTCAGTACATCCCTTGCTGGAAGTGGTAGGATAGCGGTATTATAACGAGGTGAGACATACAGTTAATGAGGCTGACAATAAGCAATGATGCCCCCAGGAGGCACCTCGCCACGACCTGGCAACAATCGTGTCTCGAAGCTGTTGGAAAATGTAACAAGTTGTTCTCGACATCAAAAAAGGCCTCGCTGGGCTTCCAGATCAATTCGCCCAGGTTTCCCATCATAGCCCATGTAGGTTGGGGGCTCATAAGACATTATCCTTTTCAGTGGGACTGGCCAGGTTGTGAGTATATGGAGGTCAGGACCTGAACCAGCCTGCACCCCTAAAAGACCTCTGGACATAGGGTTGGGAATCCCAGAATTAGGTCCTAGTTTTTGCTACTCCACACCGTCTCCATGAGAGACCATCAGGCTGTGAGGATTCAACACTGCAGCAAGAAAGGCCACAGCAATTGGAGTGAGAGGTTTAACAAGAAATAAGGGAATCAAAGACCGAGCATGAAAACATACTAGCAGGTAAAACAAAAGAAAACTCAAAAGATAATTTATAACTAACAAAAGCATCACTCAGGAAAAAAGAAAGACCTTGAGAGACAAACAAGCTAACTAGTGTGTATAAACAAGAGACACAGATGATTCTCTATGTCCAGAAAGACAAGGACAAAGCAGACACTGTACTTCAGGAGGAGGTGTGAGAAATATTGTGTAGGATAAACATTGTGATGGAGGAAATATCAAAGTGATGTATCCTAGGGATGATTCCCAAGCTCTTGATGGAAACAAGGCAAGAAATAGCAAAGACACTGACCACAATTTTCCAATCCCGTCTGACTACAGACATTATGTCTGATGACTCGGAGACTGCCAATGTTGCACCGATGTTTAACTGGGGAGGAAGAGATAGATTGAATGACTATAGGCTAGTCAGTGGTGAGCAAGTTAATTGAGAAAGATTCTGCAAGATGGTGTCAAGGACAATCTGTACACATTTGTTCAGGAGGGGTTGTGTCTGACTAACTTGATTGAAGTAATGCACTCCATAGAGTTGAACAAGACTTTTGACAAGAACGCACATGGCAGGCAGAGAAAAGTGGTAAGTTAGAAAGCTGTTCCCAGTGGGGTTCCATATGCTCACTACCAGCTCTCTTGTGAATATTGTACATCTCAACGATTTAAACTTAACTGTGAGGTTGTGATTTAGAAGTTTGCAGATACAAAGACCAATAATGTTGTTGATAATAAGGGAGAAAGCTGAAGACTATCGAGTAATGTAAATGCTGGGCAGAAAAGTGACAGAACGAATTCAATCAAATGAAGTGAGAGGTAATAAGTAGAACACAAAAGGCTAAAAGGATTGAGACAATTAATGGTAAATTCTGAGAGTGTAGAGAGAATTTGGGGTGTATACTTACGGATTCCAAAAGTAGTACAGTTAGATACGGTTGTTAAAGAGGGCAAAATCAATGTTTCAGACAAAAACCCTTCATCAGGAATGGAGCTCCATTCCTGATGAAGGGCTTGTGCCTGAAACGTCAATTTTCCTGCTCCTCGGATGCTGCCTGACCTGCTGTGCTTTTCCAGCACGACTCTAATCTAGACTCTGATCTCCAGCATCTGCAGTCCTCACTTTTGCCTAAAATACTCATTAGCCAGGTAACTATGTACAATGCTGGTCTCCAAATTACAGGAAGGATGTGATCACACTCGAGAGAATAGTAGAGGAGGTTTACGAGAACATTGCCAGGAATGGAGAATTTAGGCCATGAAGAGAGATCATTTTCTTTGGAACAGGATCCTAAGAGGTGATGGGGAAATTGAACTGAGATGTAAAAATTATGAGGGGGCTGAGATTGAGTGGACAGGAAATGACATGGTTTTATGAACAGGGAGGTCAATATCAAGGGACGTAGGTTTAGAATAATTGATGGAAGGATTAAAAGGGAAATTGAATAACATTTTCACCCCGAGAATTTGGGGATTGGGAACTGTTCTGGAACTCTGTGCCTGAAAAGATGGTAGAAGTAGAAATGAAAACAGAAATTGATGGAAGAGCTCAGCAGCTCTGTGGAGAGAAAGCAAAGTTATCATTTTGGATCCAGTAATGTCTCTCCACAGACCTGCTGAATTTTTCCAGCAATTGCTGTTCTCCAGCATCCTGCAGTTCGTTCAGTTTTTATGTAGCACATTGAAAATGCACCTGAATAGGACAATTAGGTACAATAGCCATCAGAAATCAGATAGAAGACAAGGCAGCTTAAACACATGGACCAACAGGTTCAAGAACAGCTTCTTCCCTGCTGTTACGAGACTTCTGAAAGGACCTCTCAAATTTTTAATTTAAGGTTGATGTGCACCGTCTCTGCTGCTGTAACATTGTATTCCTTGCTCTGTCCTAATACCCTCATGCACTTTGTGTGGTATGATCTGCCTGTACTGCATGCAAAACAAAACTTTTGTTTTGTGACAATAATAAATCAAATCAAATCAAGAACAATAGACGGTGGCACAGTGGTTAGCACTGCTGCCTCACAGCGCCTGAGACCCGGGTTCAATTCCCGCCTCAGGCGACTGTGTGGAGTTTGCACGTTCTCCCCGTGTCTGCGTGGGTTTCCTCCGGGTGCTCCGGTTTCCTCCCACACTCCAAAGATGTGCAGGCCAGGTGAATTGGCCATGCTAAATTGCCCATAGTGTTAGGTAAGGGGTAAATGTAGATGTAGGGGTATGGGTGGGTTACGCTTCGGCGGGGCGGTGTGGACTTGTTGGGCCGAAGGGCCTGTTTCCACACTGTAAGTAATCTAAAAAAAAAAACTCGAAGATGGGTCTAGTTTAGATAGCTCCTTCCCAGCCAGCATGAGCACAATGGGAGAAAGGCTCCCTTTGGTCTGCAAATGGTTCTTTGCCCTACGATTAGTTTAAGAAATGTACAATGGGTTGCCTTGTTCATTCAAGTTTAGATGACCAGATTCCTTCACTGTATTCAGCTCAGCACTTGCCATATAAACATTCTTAAGATCCTCAGTCCGTAAGGGCATCTAACTAATGAGGATTACTGTTTAGAACTGGGACCATCAAATGGATGGACCGCCAATCAAGCTTTGTCCTGTATGATGGTGAGCTTTTTCTAATGTTGGTCCTGCATTTATCCAGCTCAATGCAGAGAATTCTATCACACTCTTAGCTCATAACTCAAGGTAATAGAGATGACATTCTGTGGAGTAACATCAAATACTGGATGTTACTTATAGCAAGAGCAATATATGTCATACAGTATTATAATAAATGGCAGAATAAATTACACTGAAGCACTGAACTGTTTAAGGATGTTAGTAAATCCAGTGAGAAGTTTCACAATTCTAAGGAAGCAGAACTCTTAATGTAATTTAAATGGAAAGCAGTAGAGGAAAGGGAGAAGAATCTTTCCCATTCGGTAGTCGTCCTAATCTGTGACTCCTCAGACACCACAGTAACCTGTGCTGACAGGACAAAGACAGTATTGGGCTGGAAATAATATTGGTGTCACACGAGTGTTAGGTAAAGACCATCTTTCCTTGCAATTCAATGAAATTGTCATTGCTGACTTCACCATTACCAACATCAACAATGTCAGCACTGACCAGAGACTGAAGTAAATCAACCATTCAGACATCATGACCGCTGAAGCAGAAACTATATCCTGTGGTGACTGGGGTGCTTTTTGATTCCATGAAGTCTTTCCATCACCTTAAGTTTTAAGAGTGTGGTAGAATTCTCTTTATTTAGCCAGATGAATGGTCCAACAAAACATATGAATGTTAACACCATCCAAGGCAAAACCTGTTTGAATAATTATTTCTTCCACCATTAGAGTGACATATGTACACTATTTATAGAATGCACTGCAGCATCTTGCCAAAGCATGTTCTGCAATATTGCACAAACCCACTTCCAGGCCTCAATGCAGACTCCCAACCTTTAGAGCCTTGAGGTGAAGTTAACGCAGACACCCAGCCTCGAGTTGAATCCAGAGTCACTCCTGGCCTCGACGTGAATCCAGAGTCACTCCCAGCCTCAGAGTGAATCCAGAGTCACTTCCAGCCTCGAGGTGAATCCAGAGCAGCTCCCAACCTTGGGGTGAATCCAGAGTCACTCCCAGCCTCGGGAACCCCAAAGTGAAGCCCGGCCCAATGTGAACGTGAGGCCTGCTGTGGACTGGAATGGAAGGACTGTTATTCTGAACTTCTCATTTCTTTATTTTTCTAACTTTGATTTTGTACCTAAGGTGGCGCAAAGGTCTGTAATGCTGGGGTTCCTACATTTTTATTTTTCTAATTTTGTCCAAAGAATTTGTACTTAAGAATCTGTAACTAGGTACCTTTGTACCTAAGATGGTGGCGTGAGTGGGGACTTGTAAACTTTTCACGATACTCACATGTCACAATAAAGGTAATTCTAATTCTAATCTCCATTTACCTAGCAGGACAAAAGCAACAGTTGCATGGGAGCACGATCACATTTCAAGTCACACACCATCTTGACTTGGATGCGTATGATCGTTTCTTCACTTTCACTACATTCCCTACGTAAAATAACTGTAGGAATACCTTCACCACACGGACTATAATTGTTCAAGGTGAAGGCCCACCATCACCTGAAGGGCAATTTGTGATTGACAATAAATGCAGGCATTGCCAGTGGTGCTCATATCCAAAGAATGAAAAAGAATGCCACCATCATGCTGATGATCAGACAGGACACAAGACAGAATGCAACAAATTATATCCAGGAACAAATGCTACTACCAACCAAAAGCAACATTCACTGATGCAATAGTTTCTTTAACAGCAAAGACTAAATGTTTAGCAATTTAGTTATGTGTCAATCTTAACATAAGCTTGCTGACTGTAACAAGGCAGTAGGAAGACTACCGTGACATACTCATAGACAGCCATTTCATGACATCCAGGGATTTCTGTCCCCAGCCCACAAGCAACACTGTTTGAAAACATTGTGTACTCTTTGAGCCAAGTAGGAAAGGATTGAGGCAAGGGAGCCAGGCCTACAGTTCAGAGTTGGGTCAGTGGCAGTAATGGGAAGTTCGGGCTGGAGATAGGAATCAAGAGGAAGACAGCAGCAAGAGCTAATTCTAAGGTCGGGAAGGACTGAGCAATGATATCAATCTGAAAAAGGCTTTACTGGCTCATTCTGCTGAAATTTAGCTGGATTTGAGCCAACGTGCAAAATACCAGTAATTAAATGCAGTGGAAGCATGGCACAAGAAAAAGCTGACACACAGCCATAATTTGAACAGAAGCTGGGACTGGGGAAGGGATGGTTAGGGGTGGAGGATTTTTATGTTTTCAACAGTAATGGGAACATTCCTGCAGGTTTCAGCAAAATGTCCTTGTGACAAATGAGTACCCCATGACAATATTCAAATATGAAAGGGAGTGAGTGAACTGTAGGGAGGTGTGTGACAGAGTGCCTCAGCAGAAGGTATCAATCCTTTGTACGACTGATATTGTTGATTGTTTGGTAACTAATTGCAAAGGATTTCTCACTGGGCAAATCTCTCAATGCAAGAGTGTCAGACTCAAATTATTTGATTAATTTAAATGGATGCTTGCCTGAGGCTTGACTAGAGCCAAGAACATGAAATACAGGAAGGGAAATGTGTTAAAACAAAATGGTTTGAGCTTCATTTGATTTATGAAAAAGTCACATTAAAGTACTTTAACATACTAATAAAGCTTCTTGCAATGGAGATTGATCCTGATCAAAACCCCGATGGAGTTCAAACATGATCAACATGTTCTGAGGTACAAGATGAATGTAATACATTTTCTTTGAGATGAAAATATGTCACATTCCATACACTTAAACCAACAACTTGAACTTCTTTAATAAATCATGAAAGACAGTGTTTAAACTTTTTGAATTTTCTCCCTCCCAATTCTCCACCTATTATAATATGCTTGAAAGATAAAAGAATGAACAAGCTTTTTATATGAATAAAGGCAGACGGAGTCATCAGCTGAATCAGTGGAGTTCAATTCACAAACTTTAAGTCTCCAGAATGTTTAATATTGGAGCCAAGATATGACAGATTTTCAGCATCAAACTTCAATTTGAAAATAAGCCAAATTGCCGGCTCTTGATCGCTCTTGGTTTGATATTACATTATAATTATTTAATTATCATCTTATTTTGCATTGAATTTTCAGTCTAACGTTAACGGAAACTATTATGTATGTCACAGCCACGTTTCATTGCAATAAAATGCTAAACTAGAGATAGGAAATCTTTAGCACCCTGATTTTAACTCTCTGTCTTGGGCTTAAATCTAAAGCTGGGGTTAATGGGAAGAATTTAAAGCTGGAAATATTGGGAGGAAGAAAGTGGTTAGGTTCCTGTCCGGGGAACCTCCAAGGATTTTACACATAATGTATTTGACAGCAGCGCAAATCTGACTCGAGTAAGAACAAGGTCAACAAGTAGACATCCAGTTATTTCACAACCAGCACTGCATCATCAATGTTAACAATCACAAAGATTGGTAGTTTGAGAGTTAAGTGATGGGTGCAACAGTCTAATCTCAGGGTAAGCATTTATTGATACAACTCCACGACAAAATGACAATGCAGAAAATTGATGGCGAGCTAATTGAGGTGTATAAAGTGATTACATTAGTTGCTAGGATAGAGAAAAATTCTTTCCTCTGGGGAAGGAATTAGGAGGCACAGTCTTAAAATTAGAGCTCTGATGTTTAAAATTAGGAGAGGCATCTGCAACACTTCCTCACATGAAGGCGAGTAGAAATCTGAATAGTCTCTTAAAAGGTTGCTGAGATGAGATCAATTGAAAATTTCAAAGCCGATCTTGATGTTTTTATTATGTATGGATATCAGTGAATAAGAGATAAGGTCAGAAGTCCTTTCTGATCCAGACATGATCTAACTTAATCATAATACAGATTGAAGAGACTGAATGACCAACTGTAGTTCCAATGGGGAAGCAAGAGAAAAGGGAAGGATGTATCAATCCCACTGAGGGAGGTAATGGGTTAATTAGCTTAAAGAAAGAGTGTTGAATGTCTTTTTTTCTTTCTCATTGGTGACGAACCTGCTGTATATATCCAGTATTTCCTGTTTTAATTTTAGATTGCCAGTTGCTTGTTTTAATGTTGATTATTCCAAGAAAACACAGCATATCTTTTGGATTTTTCATTGATTCACGTTTCCCACCATCCCAAAGCAACAATTTTCCCATGGGGTCCACTTAATCCCACAGAATCTCATCCAGCCAGATGGAGGGGCCAGTCTGGACTGGGGACAACTGCTTAACTCTCATGAATGCAACCTCACCACCAAAGGACAGGAAATATGTGCAGAGGAAGTCAAAGCTGCAGTTTATACTCCCTCTTCCAGTGCACTCAGAAACAAAAAAGAAATTGGGAATTATAAGGTTTCCATGCAATCCTGGGAATTCAGTGACTTCACAAGTCATTCCTTGCTCACACGAAAGGTCTGAAACTGTATTAAACTCTACAAACACAGACGATGTACAACAAAATCTTTTAGTGATTAGCAAACATTGTGTTAAGCGCAAATAAGGTAGTTCTGTAGCAGAGTCACTGGTCTCCAAATGTTAACTCCATTTTTTCCCCACAAGTGCCGCCAGACCTGTTCCATTTCTCCAGCATTTTGTGTTTTTGCTTGCTGAAGATTAGATAGTGTTGTATTCAGATATGAGAAAGATGGGGTTGTTTTTAACCTGATTCACTTCACAAAAAACAATCAGCTGGGCTTTCACCCTTCCTACCAACCTATACTGGAGATGCCAAGATCCAGACAACTATGATCATTTAGACATGCTTCTGTTCAGGGTGGCACAGTGGCTCAGTGGTGAGCACTGCTGCCTCAGGGACCCAGGTTCAATTCCCATTTGGGCAACCGTCTGTGTGGAGTTTGCACATTCTCCCCATGTTTGTGTGGATTTCCTCCCACAATCCAAAAGATTGGGTCAGGTGAATTAGCCATGCTAAATTGTGTTAGGTGAATTAGTCAGGGATAAATATAGGGTAGTGGTATGGGTGGGTTACTCTTCAGAGGGTCAGTGTGGATTTGTTGGGCTGAAGGACCTGTTTCCATACTGTAGGGAATCTAATCAGCGTCCAACAGTAACAACTGTGACCTTTGCTGCAATTTTATTCAATACTGAATGAGGAAACCACAACTGTGTCTTCTCTACCAGGCTAAAGGTAAGCAGGGCTTGATGCAAAGCTTATGAAGTTCACTAAGGAAACTTTTCTCTGAAATATAAGTTATCCCTTATGGGACCAACAAAAGAAAATGTGCACCTTTCATTCCCACAAGGAAAATTCATGTCTCCCCTCCCCAAAACCACATTTCCCTTCTCTCCACAGACTGTCATCTTCACATTGACCCATGTGCCTAGTCAACCAAATTTGCAGAGATTCACGGAAATGTTTTAGGAAAGGAACTTCTTTTAACTGGTGGAATTTCAAAAGGACAAGACACATTTGAAATCTTTGGTGTTAAAATGGCAGAAATACTTAGGCATTAACATGCTAATGAACCCACCGTAACAACTTATTCCCATCAATCAATGGACTGAGAAAATCTTGGAGGATGCAGTATAATGTGGGAAAATGTGAAGGTGTTCACTTTAGTCACACTTAAAACTAAAATACCTCAGAATGGTGAGTTGCTTCCCTGGTGCCAGGATCAAGGGTGTTTCAGAAAGGGTGCAGAATGTTCTCACGAGGGAGAGGGGCCAGCAAGAGGTCATTGTACACCTGATCAGGTGTACCCTAGAACTCTGTGGGAAACTAGAGAAGTGATTGCTAGGCGTCTTGCTGAGATATTTGTATCATCGATAGTCACAAGTGAGGTGCCTGAAGACTAGAGGCTGGCTAACGTGGTGCCACTGTTTAAGAAGGGTGGTAAGGACAAGCCAGGAAACTATAGACTGGTGAAGCCTGACCTCAGTGGTGGTCAAGTTGTTGGAGGGAATCCTGAGGGACAGATGTACATGTATTTGGAAAGGCAAGGACTGATTCGGGATAGTCAACATGGCTTTGTGCATGGGAAATCATATCTCACAAACTTGATTGAGGTTTTTGAGGAAGTAACAAAGAGGATTGATGAGGGCAGAGTGGTAGATGTGATCTATATAAATTTCAGTAAGGTGTTCGACAATGTTCCCCATGGGAGATTGATTGGTAAGGTTAGATCTCACGGAATACAGGGAGAACTAACCATTTGGATACAGAACTGGCTCAAAGGTAGAAGACAAAGGGTGGTGGTGGAACGTAGTTCTTCAGACTGGAGGCCTGAGACCAGTGGAGTGCCACAAGGATCGGTGCTGGGTCCTCTACTTTTTGTCATTTACATAAATGATTTGGATGTGAGCATAAGAGGTACAGTTTGCAGATGACACCAAAATTGGAGGTATAGTGGACAGCGAAGAAGGTTACCTCAGATTACAACAGGATCTGGACCAAATGGGCCAATGGGCAGAGAAGTGGCAGATAGAGTTTAATTCAGATAAATATGAGGTGCTGCATTTTGGGAAAGCAAATCTTAGCAGGACTTATACACTTAATGGTAAGGTCCTAGGGAGTGTTGCTGAATAATGAGACCTTGGAGTGCAGGTTCATAGCTCCTTGAAAGTGGAGTCGCAGGTAGATAGGATAGTGAAGAACGCATTTGGTATGCTTTCCTTTATTGGTCAGAATATTGAGTACAGGAGTTGGGAGGTCATGTTGCAGCTGTACAGGACATTGGTTAGGCCACTGTTGGAATATTGTGTGCAATTCTGGTCTCCTTCCTATCGGAAAGATGTTGTGAAACTTGAAAGGGTTCAGAAAAGATTTACAAGGGTGTTGTCAGGGTTGGAGGATTTGAGCTACAGGGAGAGGCTGAACAGGCTGGGGCTGTTTTCCTTGGAGCGTCGGAGGCTGAGGGGTGACCTTATAGAGGTTTACAAAATTATGAGGGGCATGGATAAGATAAATAGGCAAAGTCTTTTCCCTGGAGTCGGGGAGTCCAGAACTAGAGGGCATAGATTTGGGGTGAGAGGGAAAAGGTATAAAAGAGACCTAAGGGGCAACTTTTTCACACAGAGGGTGGTACATGTATGGAATGAGCTGCCAGAGGAAGTGGTGGAGGCTCACA
This sequence comes from Chiloscyllium punctatum, assembly GCF_047496795.1. Taxonomy (NCBI): domain Eukaryota; kingdom Metazoa; phylum Chordata; class Chondrichthyes; order Orectolobiformes; family Hemiscylliidae; genus Chiloscyllium; species Chiloscyllium punctatum. Next base: position 64,773,553 of record NC_092745.1, read on the forward strand.
CAATTGCAACATTTAAGAGACATTTGGATCGGTATATGAATAGGAAGGGTTTGGAGGGATATGGGCCGGGTGCTGGCAGGTGGGACTAGATTGGGTTGGGATATCTAGTCAGCATGGATGGGCTGGACTGAGGGTCTGTTTCCATGCTGTACATCTCTATGACTCTATTACTCTTGGTCAGAAGAATAGAAAAACAGTATGTTATTTAAATTGAGAGGGATTGCAGGTCTCGACAGAATAGAAAGGTCTGGCATGCAGATATAGTCAATAAATGGAAATGCAATTTGAATCATGGTTTTGATTGCAAGGATTTGGAGTATAAAAGTAGAGAATTTTTTTTTGTTATACAGCATTTCAGCAAAACCGTGTCTCAAGTACATACTTAGTTTTTGTCCCCTTACCTGAGAAAGCATATTAGATTGAATTAATGGAATAAGATTATCTTTGACTTGTGCAAATTCACAGGATTTTGCTAGCTGAATAAATGAGGTTCTATATTGGATTCATTTTCACCCTGGGCCCTAATAATGATAACTGGCCAGTCAGAAGCTACTTTCACTTGGGATTCAAAGCATAACTTCAATGACGTCTGCTTTTTTTCTCTGCTCTTCAGCGAATTTTAAGATGGAATTTACATAAAAATAGCATTACAAGAAATCCAGGTAAGGTTCACTCAATGATTTCTGTGATGAAGAAGTTATGTGAGAAGACAAGGCTGAGCAGGTTAGACCTGTATTGATGAGAGTTTAAAAGATTTCTTTTGAAATGCAACATATTCTGAGAGTTCTTGACAGGGTGAATGCTGAGAGGATGTCTCCCCCCGTGGAGCTATCTAGAATGAGGAAACAGCTTTTGGAAGAAAACATAATCATGTAAAGACAGCTTCCTTGGTCTATTTTGGTTATGCAACCTCTACTATGAGGCAAACACACTGCAGACAGGAATCTGAAGAGCAGCTCAATAATGACTCCATTCCAATCAGAATATTGCCTGATATGCACAGAACCTAGTGTCAGAAGTAAAGCTGATATTGATTGTGAATAAGTATAAAACACAGCTACTAACAGAGCAAAACTCCAATATTCAAAACTGTGAAAGTTGATGAAAGCAAATTAAATAAACTAAAAGAAATAGGTCACGGATAAAGCACTAGGTGAAAGAAAATGGGCTTCAGCCTTCCCTCACCCAGCTCTGGCCAAAATGAAAGAGGATATGAAGCAAAACCAGCAGTTTCTCCACATGCATTGGCAAAATTATGAAATAATAATAAACCTGTTTAACAAGCTTTAGCTGCTCCATATCACTACACTCTCATGATTTTTAGGAAGAGATAATTTTTAAGCCTATCCCACCCTATATCTCTCAAACAATAGGAAAGAAAACAAACCGCAGAAATTTAAAAAGCATTGAAGTTGGAGCCAAAAAGGAATCCAACAAAAGTAATGATGTGTCTTTACGATGGCATTGTATTTGTGCCGAGAAGATGGATTATTCTGAGAGCACAATGCTAAAACATAGACAGTGATCCAGAGTTTTAGATCATAGACAGCAAGCAAAATCCACAGCCAGAAAAGGTTTGGATTGCTAAGCCACAATGTGCCAAAAGAATTTGCAATGAGTCAAAACACACACACACAGGCTGCAGGAGACACCCTAGAAGAGTACAACGGTGTGTTTTCAAGGTTATGATGTCTTCCAGGAGAATATCATCTCAAAGCAGATGAGAGTGTAAGACCAATTCTGCACCTGCTGAGGGGAGTTCCAGCTGTATGGTGAGGACAACATTGCAAGAGGCATTGGTACAAATGAATGTAACAAAATGGAAGCATTTGGCTTATATTCTACATGATTGTGACTGAAAAAAAACCAGTGGCTCTGAAATTAGCACTGCTACCTCACAGCAACCAGGTACGATTACAGCCCTAGGTAACTGTCTGCCTGGACTTTGCATGTTCTCCCCATGCTCTGGTTTCCTCCCATAGCTCGAAGGTTTGCAGGTTGTGGGGATTAGCCAGGCTAAATTGCCCAGTTGCATCCAGGGATGTGTGGGCCAGGTGGGTTAGCCATGGTAAGCGCAGAGTTACAGGGATTAGGTTGGGCATTGGGGGGGGGGGGGAGCTGGGTCTGGATGGAATGCTTTTCAGAGGGTTGGTGCAGACTTGATGGGCTGAATGACCTCTTTCCATACAGTAGGGATTGTTTAATAATATGGAAGCGTGGAAAAAGAAGGGAGTAATGAAGAAAGTGACAACTCCTACAGAATGGAATTAGCAGCACGATAGCAGTGAAACAATCTCAAGAGCTTTGAGCATGCATTGACCAAAAGGATCACAATAAAAAGATCTCTCTACCCCATGATAATAATCAAACAATCTAGCCACATCTTGTAAAGACAGAAATCTTCAATAACCAAGACATGAAGGATGGTTACTGAGATGAAGAGTTTTTTTTTGCAATCTCCAAGCGTCATTTATCTGTGAATTTCTCTTCTCCAGAGATTAGTGGAAACATGGCCATTAAATAAATCCAAGGCTGAATTGGATGTTCTTCATCAACAGCCTTGGAGGAATCAGGCAAATGATTATGGCCACAGTCACTTTCATATGGGGAAATGTTTTCCCTCAAGTTGTAAATCTTTGAAATTCTCTACCCCAGAGGGTTGTTGATGCATCTTCATGAAATGTATTTAAAGGCTGAAATGGAAAGATCTCTGTTCTCTGAGAAAACCAAGGAATATGGAGAGCAGGCACAAAATTGGAATTAAAGCCCAGATCAGTCACACTCACATAGAATATAAGCCGTTATGTACGTTACATTCTTATGCACTTATGCCTCTTGCAACATTGTCTTCACCCTGCCCTATGGCTGCAGCAGGTGAAGATTTCCCTTGCAAAGTGCACCATACTGTCATCGCTGACATTCAGGCAGGAGAGTTGCTCTGTGAACAGACAAAACATGCTGCTCACAGCTCTTCCTTTCTCCTTCTTCCACATGAGTCACCTCTGTGTATTGCTGCTACCCCCACAACCCACCCCTCCCAGTAATGTTCTGGTGCAAGGAGGATGCACACTACTGTGTGGGGGTGGGAAGTAGTCTGAGCTAAATCCCTGAAATTGGGGAAAGTGTTCATATCTGATGCCACCCCATTTCCTGTAGTGAGTTGCAACATTAAACACCTTGGGAAATAACCAACAACTTTAACAATCACAACAACTAGTAAAAGGAAGAATCAGAAACTAAGACAATAACATTTAATAATCCCAACTTTAGGACCCATCTCGGGATCAGGTTATTTCAGATTTAATGTTGTGTGACAGGTTTTGGCGGGCCATGCATCCTTTAGGAAGCATGTTTTCTTTTCCAGAGTCTTGCACAGATATTCGTAACTGAGAATGTGGTGCTGGAAAAGCACAGCCGGTCAGGCTGCATCCAAGGAGCAGGGGAATCATTCCTGATGAAGAGCTTATGCTCAAAATGTCGACGCTCCTGCTCCTCAGATGCTGCCTGACTAGCTACGCTTTTCCAGCACCACACTCTCGACTCTTATCTCCAGCATTTGCAGTCCTCATTTTCTCCCTCTTGATTTCTGTAATAACTACTTCCATTAATTGTTCAACAGTAGATTCTCTGAAAAAGAAACTCACTTGTTGACTACCACTTGAGCAGGACTTAAAGCTAAATTGAGGTGCCAAAAAGGACAGTCTACATCTCTCTGACTCTGAGTGTAGGTTACTCTAATGGAAACATTTTAAATATGTATAGAGGTGTGTATATGTTTTGTTCTATATAATTCTTATCAGATTCTCAGAAACAGCTGCAAATTTATTTTTCCTCTGTGGCTTAAGTTTTCTCCATACACCTGTGATAGAGGTTGATTTGGATTTGTTATATACAGCATGTATTGTAGCTTCCAGCCACCTGCTTCAATGCACTAGATATCTACACGCACCACAAAATGATAGGGTGCAATAGGTTTTCCCATATATGGTTTCCCACATACAAGATTACCTTAATAGTGCATTTGTAATAGAACAGTCACAACTCCTGAACATCAATAATGCTTTGCAAGACTTTTAATGTGTAGTCATGGCTCTAATGTACTGAGGTCCTTCCTCAGAGATTTTTACACCTCGCCCAGCTGATATTTCTTCATTGTAGTCATTTGATTGTAGTCACATTTCAGATCTACAAGAAACTCGGAATACTTCCTGTTATTCATTCATGGGCATTCTGCCTGGACCAGCAATACTGCCCATCCCTCGTTGCCCTTGAGAAGGTAGTAGTGAGCTGCCTCCTTGACTGAGTACGCGCCACTTGTTGTCAGTAGCCCCACAATGTGGAGATGCCGATCGCGGAGGGAGTTCTAGGATTTTGGCCCAACAATACTGACGCAACAGCAATACGTTTGATAGTCAGCATGGAGAGTGGCTTGGGATGGAACTTTCAGGTGGAGGTGATCCTGTGCATCTGCTGCCCTTGTCCTTCTAGACGGAAGTGGTCATGGGGTTGGAAGGTGCTCTCAAAAGAGCTTTGTTGAACTTCAGCAGCGCATCTTGTAAATAGTTCACCCTGCTGCTACTGAGCATCAGAGGTGAAGTGAGTATATATTTGGTACCAATCAAAAGGGCTACTTTGTCCTGAATGGTTTCAAGCTTCTGGAGTGTCTTTGGAGCTGCACTCAGTGAGGAGTATGTACTCCTTACATGTACCATGCATATAGTGGGGGGAGGACAGGCTTTAGGGAAGCAAGAGGTAAGTTATTCACTGCAAGATTCCAAGGCTCTTAACTTACTGTCATAGCCACAGTATTTATATGGGTAGCCCAGTTTAATGACTGTTCAATTATCATCCCCAAGATGTTGAGAATGGAGGATTCAGCAATGGTGAATTGCCATTAGATGTTGAGGGATGATGGTTAGATGATCTCTTGTTGGAGATGGTCAATGCCTGGCACTGGCATGGGGTGAATGTTGCTTGCTACCTGTCAGCCCAAACTTGGATATTGTCAAGATCTTGTTGCATTTGGCAATAGGCTACTTCAGTTACTGTGGATTTGCAAATGAGGCTGCACATTGTGCAATCATCAGTGGGCAACCTACTTCTAACCTATTAATGGAGGGAAGGTCATTGATAATGCAGCTGAAGATGGTTAGGCTTAGGACACTACTCTGAGGAACTCCTGCAGAGATGTCCTGGAGCTGTGATCACTGACCTCCAACAACCACAGCCACCCTCCTATGTATCACTTATCACTCCAACCAGCAGAGAGCTTTCCTTCTGATTCCACTGACTGCAGTTTTCCTTGGGCTCCTTGATGGCACGCTCAGTCATGTGCAGTCTTGATGTCAGGGAATCACTCTCACCTCACGTTATTTGTCCATGTTCGAAGTAAGAACGTAACGAGGTCAGGAGCTGAGTGGCCCTGGCAGAACCCAAACTTAGTAGCTAGTTATTACTGAGCTGGTGCTGCTTGATAGCATTGTGGATAGCACTTTCCATCATTCTACTGATGATCTGGAGTAGACTAATGGGGCAGTAATCAGCTGGGTTGGATTTGTCATCCTTTTTGTGTACAGAACATACCTGGGCAATTTTCTACATTGTCTGGTAGATGCCAGTGCTGTAGATGTACTGGAAAAGCTTGGTTAGGGACACAGCAAGTTCTAGAGCACAAATCTTCAGTACGATTCCTTTAATGTTTTCAGGGTCCATAGTTTTTGAAGCATCCAACGCCTCCAACCATTCCTTGATATCACGTAGAGTGAACTGAATTGACTAAAGACTGGCAGCTGTGATGCTTGGAACCACTGAAAGAGACCAAGATATATCATCCACTCAGTTTGTCTCTGAGGATTGTTGCAATCAGCTTTATGTTTTGCGGTGATGTGCTGGGTTCCCCCATTCTTAAGGATGGGGATATTTGTGGATCCTCCTCCTCCAGGAAGTTTGTTCAATTTTCCCCCACTATTCACAATTAGATGCAGAAGGACGGCAGAGCTTAGACCTGATTAGTTGGTGATGGAATTGCTAAGTTCTGTCTATCACTTGCTGCTTATTCTGTTTGGCATACAAGTAGTCCTATTTTGTAGCTTCACCAGATTGACACTGCATTTTTAGATGTGCCTTATGGTGCTTCTGGCATACCCTCCTGTACTCTTCATTTACAAGCAGGCTTCCTTCGAACCAAGTACCGAACAAAAAGAACTGCTGCAGTGGCTTTGTAAGTTAGGGTATCACCTTATAACAACACAAAATATGCTGAAAAAGCACTTGAATGCAAATATCACACAAAGGATGGAAGCAGGCACAAACATGATGCTGTCACTGACAACAGTCTGCTGATATCACCATTCTACTGTACATGAAAAATCACATGAGCAAAATACTAAAGAGATGTTGCTTGGTGCAAAGGTGTGCTTTTTATATGGTTTCACTATGCTAAACCACCCTGTAGCATCCAGGGATGTGTAAGCTACGTGGATTAGCTATGGTAAATGTAAGGTTGCAGGGAACGGGATGGGGTGGGCGGAAGCTGGGGTCTGGGTAGGCTGTCCTTTTGAGGGTCTGTGCAGACTTGTTGGGCCAAATGGCTTTTATCTTCACCGTAGGGATTCTATGATTCATTGAACATAAAACATTTGAAGACCTCAGGTAGACATTAATTAATTGCCCACCATTAATGAACAGCAGGACAGGCAAGCTGTAGGAATGTGTGGTTGGGAGCAGGATCCACACCGCACCTTCAGTCTGATTAAATGACACTCAACACTCTGTGGCTGGGTCAGGCCAGGGAGGGGGCTAAGTTTGACTCTCAGTTGAATGAGATCCTGTTCTCACTACTCTGACTTTTAGAAATCTGCGTCTTTGCTGTGTGGCTGCTTTGCCAATTGTTTGCAATCATCCACAAACCTCATACTTTAATGCCAATCTGAAGTTCCCTACAAGTAGGAATCTCCGTGATCAGCAATGTTGTTCAGGTCCAGACAAGTTGTACCAAAACCTTACAGGGATGATCAACAAATTTCCTTGCATTTTAAAACAGGATTCAGATAAAATAAGATGAGATTAAAATAAGGTTCAGAAAAGATTGGCAAGGATGTTGTCAGGGTTGGAGGGTTTGAGCTATAGAGGGAGGCTGAAGCTGTTTTCCTGGAGTGTCGGAGGCCAACATGTGACTTTAGAGAGGCTAATAAAATCATGAGGGGAATGGATAGGGTAAATAGACGCTTTTTTTCCTGGAATGGGGGAGTCTAGAACTAGAGCGCATAGGCTTAGGGTGAGAGGGGAAAGATTTAAAAGGGACCTAAGGGACAACTTTTTCATGCACAGGGTGGTGCATGTATGAAACGTGCTGCAGGAGGAAGTGGTGAAGCTAGTACAATTACAACATTTATAAGGCATCTGGATGACTGCTTGTATAGGAAGGGTTTAGAGGGATATGGGCCAAGTACTGGCAAATGGGACTAGATTAGGTTGGGATATCTGGTTGACATGGATGAGTTGGACCAAAGGGTCTGTTTCCGTTCTGTACATCTCTATGGCTCTATTTCAACAGGAAGATCACATTCTGCACTTTGGATTTATTTGATTAGAGTGATGGCATGAAGATCACTCTGCCTTGGGGTAGTATTGGTTTGCCATAGCTCTTTGAGAAGGACAATCTTCTGAGGTTATAATATTGAAGGCTAAAGGGAACAGGGCAAGGATTTGAAAAGAAAAAAATGCAAGAAGACAGAGAGAAAGATCAAAGAAATAGGATTTGGTCAGATAATTACGGTTTTAGGATTATTCTCTGCACAGGGAGTCGTGATGGAATTCTTTGTTTAATTAGAATTGCCTTATGGAGTGGTATGTACTAACAGAGTTTCTCGGAACTCGCTTGAAGCTTTACAGAGTTGGCAAGAGGTTTCCTAGAATTTTATACAACATTTGTTAGATTCTTTCCTCCATTTTTTGCATTCTCCAGGAAAGCTAAAGCATCAGCAAGACATTAGGAGTGCGGTAATTGTGACTTCGTCATCTGGTGGGAAAGAGGAAGCGTTGAACATTTCCTAGCTCTTTTCAACTGAAACTAGCACTATTTTCCTGTATTCCTTTCCTATATCCTTTTATAGTCAGCTCCAAGTGCTTATCAAATTTCCCCTTAAATAATGTTGCAATTATTGCTTCAGTTGCCACTTTTGGTAAAGTACTTCATGTTCTGGTAAGCCTCTGTTAAAAAAAACATTCTTTTCATTGTTCTAGTCATGTCACAAGCCTATGAATTCTTGTTATTGATTTTAAAAGCAATGGAAACAAGTTTTCATAATGTTGAAAAACTTAGATAAAAACAAACAACTTTTGAAGTATTTTTCAGAACTTCAATTTCTCATTCCTGGCATTAATCCAATGAAACTTTGCTGTAATCTTTCTACCTTTCGCTTAGCAAAACCCATCGAATACACCATTGCAGGCTTAGCCATTTCTGATGAAGGGTCACTGGACTCAAAATATTAACTCTGCTGGTCTCTTCACAGATGCTGAGTTTCTGCAGTCATTTCTGTTTCTGTTTCTTTCAGGTTTAAAAAGTGTTGTGCACAAATAACATTATCTATTCTTACATGCCTTTCCCCACCATTCCACCCACATTACATATTAAAACCAGCATTTGATTTGCTAATGGCCATTCTATGTTGTGATGGTTGCTGGCAGAAAGCTCAGATGGTAAAGCTCCCAGTTATTCATCCACTCCTCAGCTGGTTACAGCAAAGTTAATCTTACAAAGGACCCCCCTCTCTTTCTCCCAGAGCCCAATGAATTTGTGTTGTAAGAAATAGACAATTTCAGCAGATTTTCTTAAAAATAGCAAAAGGAGTGAGTGTATTAATTACTAAATAAGAGGGGCACGGTTAGGGAGCATACACACACACACACAATTAGAAATGAGAGTGAAAGTTCAAAAAGGCAAAAGTTCAGGGAAAAAGAAGATCTACGGATTAGTCCTTGAATTATTCAGGAAGAGCAGATAGTTGAACATTTGGCCACTGTAGGGATATTATCAGTAGATTTGACTTTGGTATTTGAGCAGTGGATTTTGAGATTCTTGGCTTTTTCAGTCAATTGAAACTCTTTTATTCTTTTGACTAGCTTACTGGCTTCCAGCACTCAGAGTGAAAGATCTTTTATGTAAATGATGAAAAGTAGTGGACCCAGCACTGATCCTTGTGGCACTCCACTGGTCACAGGCCTCCAGTCTGAAAAACAACCCTCCACCACCACCCTCTATCTTCTACCTTTGAGCCAGTTCTGTATCCAAATGGCTAGTTCTCCCTGTATTCCATGAGATCTAACCTTGCTCATCAGTCTCCCTTAGGGAACCTTGTCGAACGCCTTACTGAAGTCCATATAGATCACATCTACTGCTCTGCCCTCATCAATCCTCTTTGTTACTTCTTCAAAAAACTCAATCAAGATTGAGAGACATGATTTCCCACACACAAAGCCATGTTGACTGTCCCTAATCAGTCCTTGCCTTTCCAAATACATGTACATCCTGTCCCTCAGGATTCCCTCCAACAACTTGCCCACCACTGACGTCAGGCTCACTGGTCTATAGTTCCCTGGCTTGTCTTTACCACCCTTCTTAAACAGTGGCACCACGTTTGCCAACCTCCAGTCTTCCAGCACCTCACCTGTGACTATCGATGATACAAATATCTCAGCAAGAGGCCCAGCAATCACTTCTCTAGCTTCCCAGAGTTCTCGGGTACACCTGATCAGGTCCTGGGGATTTATCTACCTTTAACCATTTCAAGACATCCAGCACTTCCTCCTCTGTAATCTGGACATTTTGCAAGATGTCACCATCTATTTCCCTACAGTCTATATTTCCATATACTTTTCCACAGTAAATACTGATGCAAGGTATTCATTTAATACCTCCCCCATTTTCTGTGGCTCTACTCAAAGGCCACCTTGCTGATCTTTGAGGGGTCCTATTCTCTCCCTAGTTATCCTTTTGTCCTTAATATATTTGTAAAAACCCTTTGGATTCTCCTTAATTCTATTTGCCAACGCTATCTCATGTTCCCTTTTTGCCCTCCTGATTTCCCTCTTAAGTATACTCCTACTTCCTTTATACTCTTCTAAGGATTCACTCGATCTACCCTGTCTATACCTGACATATGCTTCCTTCTTTTTCTTAACCAAACCCTCAATTTCTTTAGTCATCCAGCATTCCTTATACCTACCAGCCTTCCCTTTCACCCGAACAGGAATATACTTTCTCTGGGTTCTTGTTATCTCATTTCTGAAGGCTTCATCTGTTCTTATTTAAATTTCCATTTGATATGCAGATGTAACATTCCAGAATTCCTTTCTCCTACCGACCATTGAATATTACATCCACAATCATTTTGGCTGTATCTATCCATTTTGAAAAAAAATGTTGTAAGTAATGCACAATATTTCGATAAGCAACCAGTCCTATCATCAATGGTTATGATACTTGCCCGTGCAACAGCTGAACTGAGATTCATTCTTTGTTTACATAAAGAAGGAAAGTGAGAAAAACAGGTTACCAGACACACTCATGCAGAGATTCATTCCTCCAGCTTTGGTCAATTGTATCTCTTCTGTTCTAACTGAGTCACTTTAGGTTCTGGACAGGACATCTGCAACCGTTTTTAACTTCCCTGCAAAGTGGATGATTTTTAAATAGAATTTCTGAAGGAAGAAACACCAATGGCATAAACTAATATCCTGGGTCATAAACTTGCTCACAGAAGTTAATGGATTGTGGATAGTATAGACTGTGCTCTCACTAACCCATTTTGTACATCTTGCTCAATACATGTTTGACAGCCAGTCTTAAATTGAGAATTTCCTTCTTTCTTGTGGAATATCCATTTATGATGATTGTTTAACTTTTTTGGAGAAGTCCCCTGTTGTTCTCTCTACTCCCTGATTTGTCTTCCTGAAGGAGGACAGCTCCTACACTGATGTCACTCACACCAGTGGCTAATTTTAATGCTACATTAAATTTGAAGCCGCAAGCCTAAGTTTATGTACTAAAATGGTGTCAGTTTTCCAAAAAAGCCACCTGACATTCCTCAGTCCGCACCACCTTTGCGTTTTTTCTTTAGCAGGTCTGACAGCAGTGCAGCCATTGTGCTGAAGGTTTTGGGATGAAATTTCAGTACAGCCTGCGCATCTGAAGATTCACACGATTTCCCAGTTTGTTTCAGGAATGCGCTACAGCTTCAATCTTTTTAAGCCCCGTGCAGTACACATTGTTTACCCTCTATATGCCCAAGGTAGCTCTCTTGGGCCTTACTGAACTCATCCTTTCTAAGATTGACCATTAGGTCAGCTGACTGTATTTCCTGGAAGAGAGCTCCCAGTTACTGCAAGTGCATTTGCCAAGTATTGCTGTCCTCTCGGGGTTTGCCTATGTGTACTAATCAATTAGATATGGTTGCCAGTATCTGATTCATCAGCCTTTAAAACGATAGCTGGTGCATTTCAGGGTCCAAATGGGATGATCCAACACTGCTATATCCCACCTAGAGTTAAAAAGGCAGTGATTTCCTTTGAGCAGGTAACACAAGTTACTTTACTTTGGCCATCAAAGCAATCATTGATGGGAAGTTGGGGAAGAATCAGCTCTGGTCACTGCCTCTGCAATAGTTAAATCAAGAGTGGATTTAGCATCAGCACAACTGGAGAGTTCCAGCAACATCTACCAGGCTGGATCATTATCTGCCTCAAAATATGATTCATCTTCTGTCAAACCTGGGCCACCTTTTATGGGAAGCTCCTCCCACATCGACATCGTATAGAGCCAGGGGAGTATAGACTGCCTTGTTTCCGCATAAATCTTGAAATACTGCGAGCGGCTTTATCAAGTCAGTTCGCTGTTCTGCACTTAGGACAATGATTAAGGAGTCTAGGTTTGCTATTCTCTCTGTATGGGCTGGTTGGGTAATACAGGCTTCAATGTGGGCCTCACACACGTCTCCCTTCAATTCATCCCCACTGCTTATCAGCTAGATCAATGGCAGTGTCATATACCGGTACCTCTTCACAGCAGGAGTGTTGCTTTAACGTGTTGACCTGCCTCAGCCTTTGAGACTCTAGATTGGGAGAAAAAAGCAATCTGGTAATTCACTTCTCCCATTTTCTTGACTGCTCCATATAGGTCACTGAACTGGGCCTTTAAGAGTTCACCTGATAAGGCTAGGAGCAGTAAAATGCAATATACAGGTGGAAATGTTCAGGCTGTCACATGCTTGTTTGTCTTCTGTTTCATAACTGTTTTTGGAGATTTTCAAGAATTCTCAGGGATCTTCACAGGCTCCTGAGAGTCACACTCAGAACTCTTCTACAGATCCTGTTACAGATCTGATCAGACCCCCTCAAAATATATTATGAAGATAGCCTAGACCCGAACTTGTTCTTATTTTAAAGGTAGCTGTAAGTCTTTGCATTCCAAATGCAATTCGATTGGTCAAACTACTCCGCTTTAAGAAAAACATATTTTATTTTTACACTACAGTTAAAATACAGACAAAAATAAAAATAATTGGCATAACGCTATTGAAATGCTTAACAAAATAATATATCCTTAAACTACTAATAAATAAATGTTCCATTTCAGTAACATCATAATCATTGGGTACCATCAGGCTTTTGCACCATTACTATGGGTGAGCTCCAGTGCCTGCAACTCACTTCAATTATATTGCTTTTGAGCATGTATTCAAACTCCTTTTGAACATGTGCCAACTTAAGGAGGTTAAGTCTATAAGGATGTTGCTTAATTGGAATAGCATTTCCTACACCGACATCATACATACTTAGATTAGTACTCACCAGTTTATTTCCGCATAAACCCCATGTGATTGTCATAATTCTTTCAGGTCATTTCAATTTTCCTCTGGAACGTAACTCAATAATTTATCCCAATTTTTGAGAACGTCTTCATTGTCCAATTTAATTTGAAGAATATCCAATTCAGAATCATCTGAACTTGGTCCTTCACTCTAGTTTGTTACCAGTAACGCATCTTCTTTTTGCTTTCCTTCCCCATCAAAATACCTTTTGATCATATTCACATGACGTAGTGAGATTTCTTTCTATCTGGCCTTCTTATGAAATAATTCACCTTACTCAATTTCTTTTCAATTTGATAAGGCCCACTAAACCTTGCCTTTGAAGATTCACCTGCCAATGGGGGTAACACTAGCACTTTACCTCCATGAGCAAAATTATGAATTTTGATTTCTTGTCTGCTTTGTGTGTTATCACATGCTAAGCCACTTTCAAATTCTATCCAGCCAACTCCCCCACTCTATTTAACCTTTTCCTAGAGTCTGATGTGTAGTTCAAATGTGTGGTCTTTGAACTTTGACTCACCAATTTCTCCTCAATTAAATTCAGTGATCCTGTCACTTCATGCCCAAAAACTAATTCAAATGGACTGAATTTAGTTGAATCCCTAATTGGAAAATAATACAAATGGAATTCCTTTATGTCAATCCTCAGGCAAGTCTTGACTATAAGCCCTCAACATGGTATTTAAATTTTGATGCCACCTTTGATTCTGGATGGCTGCAGTGGATTTGAATTGTTTTATTCCTAAGCAATCCATAACTTCCTTGAGTAACATAGATAAAAACTTTGACCCTTAATCCAATTATATTTCTGTGAGTAGTCTGTATCCAATGAAAAAAAATTAATTAACTCTTCTACAATGCTTTTAGCTGTGATATTATGTAATGGAATGACCTCTGGAAATCTCGGAGACACATTCATTATGGTCAACAAATACTGTTTCCCACTTTTTATTTTAGGTAGGGTCTTATGTAATCAATTAAGTGTCTTGTAAAAAGGTTCCTCAAATATGGGAATGGGTATTAAAGGTACTGTGGTTTTCTAATTAACTGACATGTATGACATGTCAGGCAAAATTCAACTGCATCTTTATGCAGTCCAGACCAATGAAAATGTTTTTGTATTTTGGCTCACATTTTCCTTAATCCCAAATGACCTCCTACTGGTAATTCATGTGCTACCTGCAACATCTCCTTTCTGCAGCCTACCAGTAATACAACTCGATGAACTTCTGCCCCTTTCACATCCATCTGAATGTGTGATGATCTCCATTCCTCATCATGACTTCATTTTTAAGATTGTCCAGAACGTTACTTATTCAAATTCTTCATCTGTGAATGCTTTTCAATGCAACTGCTTTTGCCATAATTTGGCTAACTTATCTGAACTAAAAACATCCATTTTGTTCTCCGCCTGTTCTTGGTTTTTCCTTAACCATTTGATCAAACATAGTATCTGTTAACTGAACATCAATTTCCTTATCTTTATTCTTTGATTTTTCCTCCTGTTTCCACCTTGGACTTTGCGACCCTGTTACCACATAGTCAGGAAGCATCCCAGGATACACTTCTGTGTGACACTTCAGTTTTCACTGGTGTTTCAACCACAACATGCATCACTCCCACCTACGATCCAGTGATATCATTACTAGGATTTGTATGTTTGGATCCAAGAATTTCTCTATTACTCTGACCGTCACTTTTCACTGGATTCTCCAACCTCACTTAAATGATGAAACGCTGCACTTCTCACCATGAATTCTACATATTAACACTTTTTCTAGCAATACTCCTTCTGAATGACATATCTCATCTCTCATCAAAGATAGACTTGTTCTTGTATCTCTTAAAATCTGAATTTCTTTACCGACTCCTCCTGGCATACATGAGTAAACCTTTCCCACACAAGTAAGTTCTTTAAAGAGGTCTGGCATTTCTTTCTCAACCAACCCCTGACCAGGTTGTACATTCTGGTGCAACATTTTAGTTTTCAATGTGCTTTCCATTACCACTTCAACAAAACTCACTGGCTTCTCCTGTTTTTTTCATATCCATCTTCCCAGAGCTTTTTCTAAACTATCAACTCTGCGACTTCATGTGGCCTACTTTATTACAGTGAAAACACCTGAGCTTTTTTTTAAAACTTCTCTTTCCCCTTCGTGGGTATCCTTTTTACCCTGTAGTAAACTATCGTGCATGAGATCCCCTTTTCCCTCATCACCTGAAGATTTTCCTTTTCCCAAATTTCTATCCCTCACAGATCAAAATTGATGCCAAACTTTTATTTTGGAACAAATTCAATCACCTGCCATTTCCACTGCTAATCCTGCAGTCTTAACTCTCTGCACTTCCACACATGTTTTCACTACTTCAAGAAGTAAATTTTGAACTGCTCCAAAATAATTCTGTCTCCAACAGAGTCGTATGTTTGATCTATTTTCAATGCCCTTATCCACCTATCAAAATTACGTTGATCCTTTCAATCTCTATGCACGTTTGACCAGGTTCCCTCCTCAGATTTCTAAAACATTATCTTTAGGCTTCTGGGACTACCTCGTATACACTTAAATGGCTTTTTTCACTTCATCATACTCCCCATTTACCTCCTGTGATAGTGATGCAAACATCATTAGCTCTACCTACCAACTTTGTTTGAAGCAATAATACGCATATTTCATCTGCTACTTTGTCAAATGAAAGGAATAAGGCTTCAACATGCTCCTCATCCAGTTTAGGCAATACTTGGACATATGTAAACAGATACCCACCTGGCCGTTGGCAATGATGGGATTACTCTCCATCACTGCCCTCATCAGTA
Source organism: Chiloscyllium punctatum (assembly GCF_047496795.1). Taxonomy (NCBI): domain Eukaryota; kingdom Metazoa; phylum Chordata; class Chondrichthyes; order Orectolobiformes; family Hemiscylliidae; genus Chiloscyllium; species Chiloscyllium punctatum. The sequence goes on from NC_092745.1 coordinate 64,789,243, forward strand.
CTCCTACCTTTCACCTCTACCTCTGCCATTTTAAGTCGATTTTGAATTTTCAATTCAAAAACTCTCACTTTCTCCCTTTCTTCTGGTAAGGTAATCTTTTCCTTCCTCCTGTGCTAGAGATATCCTGTTTCTGCATTTCTTCTGCTATCAAACATAATGCAAACTGTTTCATTTCCTTTTCATAGAATCCCTACAGTGTGGAAATAGGCATTTCGGTCCAGCAAGTCCACACCGACCCTCTGAAGAGTAACCCAGCCAGATTCATTCCCCCTACCCTATATTTACCCTGACTAATCCACCTAACCTACACATCCCTGGACACGATGAGCAATTTAGCATGGCCAATTCACCTAACCTGCACATCTTTGGATTGTGGGAGGAAACTGGAGCCCCTGGATGAAAACCACGTAGACACGGAGAGAATGTGCAAACTCCACACAGACAGTTGCCCGAGGCTGGAATCGCACCCGGGTCCCTGGCACTGAGGCAGCAGTGTTAACCACTAAGCCACATGCCACCGTAGCCACCCGGAAGGTCTTACGAGGAAAGGCTGAGGGACTTGAGGCTATTTTCGTTAGAGAGAAGAAGGTTGAGAGGTGACTTAATTGAGAGATATCAGACAATCATACAGTTAGATAGGGTGGACAGTGAGATCATTTTTCCTCGGATGGTGATGGCTATCACAAGGGGACATAGCTTTAAATTGAGGGGTGATGTAGAACAGATGTCAGAGGTAGTTTCTTTACTCAGAATAGTAGGGGCATGGAACACACTGCTTGGAACAGTGGTAGACTCACCAACTTTAAGGGCATTTAAATGGTCTTTGGATAGACATATGGACGAGAATGGAATAGTGTAGGTTAGATGGGCTTCAGATTGGTTCCACAGGTCAGCGCAACAGCGAGGACCAAAAGGCCTGTACTGCTCTGTAACGTTCTATGTTCTAATGGTGCAATTCACAAGCATCAACCCAGGAATGAGTTACAGACTCAAATATAATCAATGGGTTTTGGGTGGTTTATATATAGAACAACAGATACCCAGAAGTGAGTTACAGACTGGAATTTAATTGAGAGGTTCTGGATAGTTTACATATAGAACAACAGACACCTCACAGAGAGCTACTCAGGCATTACAACACTCCCTCAGCACTGACCCTCCCACAGTGTGGCACTCCCTCAGCACTAACCGTCCCACAGTGTGTCATCCTTCCATAGTGACTTTCTGACAGTACGGCACTCCCTCAGTACTAACTCTTCGACAGTGTGGCACTCCCTCAGCATTGACCCTCGACAGTGCAGCACTCCCTCAGTACTGACCTTCTGACAGTACATTGCTTGTCTTTAATATGAGAATAGTGTGGTTTCCATTATCTGACATTATTCGCTCTGTTGTTTTTCAATTGCTGAATTAAGCACTTGTCAGTAGCCAATGCATGCTAGAAAAATAGAGAGTGGGATCCTGAGTCACGCAGTCCCCACAATAATCCTCTCCCTGGTGCTCACTCACATGACCGGCTTTACAAGGCCAGTGGGAGGAAAAAGCCCAATGGTGGTGATTGTCAGAAATATCGTGCCCACTGATGATGAATGTTAAGTACCATTTTGTCAACATGTTTACAATTTAGAGTTTCAGAGATGTACTGCATGTAAACAGACCATTCGGCCCAACTCGTCCATGCCAACCAGATATTCTAAATTAACCTAGTCCCATTTTCCAGTATTTGGCCTATATACCTTTAAACCCTTCCTAATTCATGGACCCATTCAGATACCTTTTAAATGCTGCAATTGTATCAGCCTCCACCACTTCCTCTGGCAGCTTATTCCATACATGCACCACCCTCTGTGTGAAAACGTTGCCCTTTAGGTCCATTTTCCCTCTCACCCTAAATCTATGACCTTTAGTTTTGGACTCCCTTACCTTGGGGAAAATACCTTGTCTACTTACCCGATCCAGCGCCTTCATGATTTTATAAACCTCTATAATGTCACCCCTCAGCCTCTAATGCTCCAGTGAAAATAGCCCCAGCCTAGTCAACCTCTCCGTGTAGTTCAAATCCTGCAACACTGGTATTATCCTTGTAAATCTTTTCTGAACCTTTTCAAGTTTCACAACATCCGTCCTATGGCAGGGAGACCAAAAGTGAATGCACAAATTTCAAAAGTGGCCTAACCAATGTCCTGTATAGCCACAACGTGACCTCCCAACTCCTACACTCAATGCACTGACCAGTAAATGCAAGCATACCAAACGTCTTCTACAATATCCTATCTTCCAACGACTTTACTTTCAAGGTACTATGAACCTGCACTCCAAGGTCTCTTTGTGTATACGTGTATAACTCCTGCCCTGATTTGCCTTTCCAAAATGCAGCAGTTCACATTTATCTAAATTAAACTTCATCTGCCACTGCTCAGCCCATTGGTCCCTCTGGTCAAGATCCCATTGTAATCTGAGGTAACCTTCTTCGCTGTCCACTACACCTCCAATTTTGGTGTCATCTGCAAACTTATTAACCATAACTCCTGTATTCACAACCAAATTATTTATATAAATGATGAAAAGCAGTGGACCCAGCGCCAGTTCTTGTGGCACTCCATTGGTCACAGGCCTCCAGTCTGAAGAGCAACCCTCTATCACCACCCTCTATCTCGTACCTTCAAGCCAATTTTTCATCCAACTGGATAGAAATTATTATTAAATAACTTAAAATTTGATGCTATACCATCATATCCCTCTACAATCCCGAGCAGATACCACCTTCACACCTTCTCTCTCTCACTCATGCTGCATATTTCTTCTTCTCAATCTTCTCTTCTTTCAATCTCTTCTTCTGTTCATTTTCTCTTTGTTTCATTGCCATTTTCTGTGCTCGCTTTTTCTTGGATTTTTTATCTCCATTTCAGAGGTTAGTGGTCATGTTCCAGCTGCTTCATTTATCATTGCGTTTTAGCCATTTCCACATGATTCATTAGCATTTCTGGCAATCATTAATGTCACGTTATTGCTACAATTACCTCCCCTCTTCGCACAGACAAAGGCAATTCCAACTCCAAGCTTTGTCTTGCTCACTTCCTGTAAAACTACTAAAGTGACTTTTTCACTCCCAAGAAACTCTTAGTAACTGATACAACCGTTACTATACAATGCACACCCTGATTAAACCAATCGAATTCAACACCCAAAACAAAATAAAACCAACACTCACCACTTTTGAGGCCAATAATCCCAAACCCAACCCAGAATTAGAGATTTTGATCCTGACAAGAGCCCCCAGTTTGTTTTGGACCAGACCAAAACACTCAAAATATATTAAGAAGGTAGCTTAGACCATAACGTTTCCTTAATTTATAGATAAGTGTGAGGCATTGCAATCCAGATGCAATTCCACTGGTCAAACTACTCACCTTTAGGCAAAACACACTTTAGTTTTACACTGCAGTCAAAATACAGCAAAAAGAAAAGAATTGGCTTAACTGTAACTCTACTGAAATACATAACTATATATGTATATTAACTACTGCTAATTAACTGTTCCAATATAGCAACATCCCACAAGCACACCCTTGGCAAAGGCAAATTCTGCAAAATAGATAATCTCACATGCAATTCTTGCACCGGGGAGAGTATCGCAGCTTTTCATGTAACAGAGAGAGGAATAAGTGCTTCCACAGCATGTGCAGAAAGCTAAAACTGAAAATCCTGGTTTTGTGGGAGCTTGACTCCACCCATTCAGGCTCATCAGTTGTTCCAACATTTAAAATAAAAAAGTCCTCAAGCTATTTACTGTATTGGCTTTAAGCATGCGTCTGTCTCAACCTTTCTTCATAAATAAAACTGGACAAAATACACCTCAAAGTTAGAGTATCATCACAATCCCAACATGGAAACTTTCTCCTTTTGTTCAAAGAATCTCTCTTTTAATAGCTTAATGATTAGTATCTGTAAACTAACTCAAATGGAGTAAAATCAGTGCACATATTGCTGATCATGAACAGAAGCATTCCTAGTCCATTATTCAAATCATGGTGGTCCTCATGGGAATGTGCCCTGATCATTGATTTTAAGGTCTAATAGTACCATTCTAGTACCCTCTTTGACTGAGTGATGCACTAAAGGCTTCCACTACGTCAGGCACCGGTTACACACAACTTCCTAGAATACGTTGGACATGAGATTTGTGCCCTGGTCTGACTTGATCTGAATGGGCAGACCACACCAGGTGGAAAATCGGTCAATGCCCCCACCAATGATGACGGATATGATTCTATGGGGAAAACCACCTCTAGGAAATGGATAGTGTCATCCCTGGAAATAAAGATATTCTGCTTATCACTTCTTCTTTAGTTAGGTGTCCCACGCAGTCCACTAGCACCTTGTTGAATCGGATCTCAGAAGCTAGCACCAGAGTCGTTGTATTGTTGAATGCTGGGGGGGATTTCCCACAGGTTAGCAGGTGCGACAGACTCTGCTAACCCTTACAACATCCATGTGGAGCTGTCCCCAGTAGGAATGCTGGTAGACATGGGTTTAGATTTTGCATATATCAACCGACCCAGCTACAGTATTCGAATCTCATGAGCTGGCTGTGATATTTCCCCATATTATCTTGACAGCATAACTACCTGGTGGAATAGTGGCTACACTCATTTGCAGGTCATTGAGGGAGGTCGCCTTTCATCATCAGCACCTCATTTTGAAGATAGTGCTGGTCAGGGGCTGTTTTTATCCCAGTGTCAGTGTAAGTGTTCTGAGCTGCTGTGTATTGAAGTGGGTCAGCTTGTTGGTCTGCTATTAATTAATGTATATTTGTTACTTCCTTGGGGTTTTCTGGACTCCCAAAAAACATTTGAGATAAACAGACTGGGGGGCTATTTGTTTTCAGTGCCACCTCAGCCTGCATTGGTTGAGCTTATCTGATCACAATTAGGGAAATACCAGGCACTACCCCCTGAAACTGTTCACTGTCCCTAAACTCAATAGGCTTCTCAGAGACTGCTGGGGGTGCCAGTAGCTATCATACAATCCCTACAATTTGGAAGCAGGCCATTTGGCCCATCAATCCCACACTGACCCTTCGAAAAGCATCCTGACAATACCTGTTCCCCTGCATTTTCTGAGGCTAATCTGCCTCGCCTACACATTCCTAGACACTATGAGCAATTTAGCATGGCAAATCCACCTAACCTGCAGATCTTTGGACTGTGGGAGGAAATCTGAGCACCCGGAGGAAACCCACACAGACACGGGGAGAATGTGCAAACTCTACACAGACAGTCACCAGAGGCTGGAATCGAACTTGGGTCCCTGGTGCTGTGAGGCAGCAGTGCTAACCACCTTACTGCCTGTAGAATGCTGTCAGGTCATTGCTGAGAAGCAATTCCATCACCTCTACAGGCAAACCAGGTATGACTTGCACAGTCACTGATCCCAAATGAAGGTACATAAGAAAATATAAGAACTAGGAACAGGAATAGGGTTTCTGGCCCTCCTAACCTGCTCTGCCATTCAATAAGATCATGGGTGATCTTTTCATGTCCTTAGGTCTGCTTACCCACACTCTCATCTGAGATCTGATTCAACAAGGTGCTAGTGGACTGCGTGGGACACCTAACTAAAGAAGAAGTGATAAGCAGAATATCTTTATTTCCAGGGATGACACTATCCATTTCCTAGAGGTGGTTTTCCCTTATTTCCTTTACTGTTCAAAAAATGATCTATCTTAGCTTTAAAAATGTTTCCTAAAGTAGCGTTGACCACTTCACTGGGCAGGGAAGTCCATAGATCCACAACCTGCTGGGGGAAGAAGTTCCTTCTCAATTCAGTCCTCAATCTTTTCCCCCTAATTTTGAGGCTATGCCCTCTTGTCCTAGTTTCACCAGCCAGTGGAAACATCCTCTCTACTTCTACCTTACCTATTCCCGTCACAATTGTATATGTTTCTATAAGATCCCACCTCATTCTTCTAAATTCCAATGAATATAATTCCAGTTTACTCAGTCTGTCCTCATAATCCAATCCCCTCAATTCTGGAAACAACCGTGAACCTCCTCTGCACCAGGTAGTGCTCCAGATGCAGCCAGTAAAGGAGGATGAGCGTGTATCCCTTCAATCCTTTCCCCAGCACTTTGGGGCTTATTGCACTCTGGTGGGAAGGTTATTCTTCCCTCAGCAGTAGTGTTTGGTTGGTATTCCTCAATATCACGACAAGCCTGCTTGCTTTATCCTGGGAAATGTGACCAAAATCCGAATAAAACCAGGGATTTGTTTAGCCTCATCCACACTCTCCGGACTGCCTTTGCATGGATTCACAGCTTCAGTCAGAGCCATAGCCTCATCTCCTATGGTCCCACTCTCTGCATTAACTCTACATGCCCCAATAAGTCCTGGTTTTCCTTGTAGCCTCCAGCAGTTAGCCCGGTTATACCCTGCCTTCCAGCTGTTAAAGCACACAGGCTTCCTGGTCTTACACTTTGTCTCACCAGCACACCTTTCTTCACTCCCATATGTTTCCTACCACTCTCCCTACCTCGATCCTTTCCGGCTGGATGGAGGTGACAAGGGCAAGGAGTTTTTCTGGGAGAGGGAATTGTTGATCAGCTCAAACCAGTGTTGTAGCCTGCCTGGACCCAGTCACTCTCTGTTCCTTTAGGTGTCTTCTTATTGGGCTGGGGATGGTGTTCAAAATAATTCACCTTGAAAAAACTAAGAGATTTCTGTAAGTGGCTTCTGTTTTAAGTGCTCATAATCCTGGTTGAAAACAAGCTGCTTAAGCATTTCAAATTTCAGGTATGGCTGGTTAGGCCATTACTGGACGGTGTCTGATTTCTGACAATATTTGGTTTTCCTGGTATCTAAACTTTAGGGGCTTGGTTAATTTTGAAGGAGCATAAAGGAGATTGCAGAAGGTCATGGACAATGTAACAAAGTGGGTAAGTCAGTAGCAGATGCAGAGAAATGGAAAGCAGTACTTTGGCAAATGAAAACTCAGTATATTAGAGGAAAGGTAAAAGAAAGGATACTCTAACTGGTGAGATTCTGAACAATGAAAGATCTAGGAATGCATAAATCATTGAGAGAGAGACTATATACTGTCAAGATCACAGAGCATAACCCGAGTGGATAAATACAACGCGGCATTTATTTACACGCTCTGTCTTTTCAACACAATTTACATATTACAGTAAATACATCAGATCCAGAGTAGTTACCCTAGATATCTTTTGAACCATACACTAACTTCATCTCTACTCCACCTTTCTGTCACAATCAGTGACGTTCCACTTCACCCTCCGATTTTTGAATTCTATTAACTTCTTATGATATGCTTTAATTTTGAATTTTTTTTTCCAGTAATTATCCTTCTGTATCCTTCTTTTGTTTTCTGGTCAGGAAACATTTTGCCCACATGCTGAGCAAATACTTAATAGTGAGGTCTCTAAGTAGACAATGCTTTTCAAAATTATCTCTTTAATTCATATGCACTGATGAGAACTCTTTTTGTTTCCATTTTATGTTGTTACTAGCCTTTCAACTTTCTTGCCAAATTTACCCTTTTCTTTCTCTTATTGAATCATTTAAGTTGGAAACAGACGAATTTTTGATCGATACAGGAATTTGAGAGTAACAGGGCAGGGGGTGGTGCAAAAGGTGACCATCGTGCCACAATCAGATCAACCTGATTTTTACTGAGTAGAGGACCAAACCAGAGAGGCTAATTAGCCAACTCTTGCCCCTCTGTTTCTACATTTAATCTATTTTGACTATGAAACCATACAGATTTTTAATTCCAATCTAACTTATAAGTTAAAGTTCCTCACAATACCAACTCTTGCAACAATAAGCACCTAACGTTGTCATAGAGTCATAGAGATATACAGCATGGAAACAGACCCATCGGTCCAACCTGTCCATGCTGACCAGATATCCCAACCCAATCTAGTCCCACCTGCCAGCACCCGGCCCATATCCCTCCAAACCCTTCCTATTCATATACCCATTCAAATGCCTCTTAAATGTTGCAATTGTACCAGCCTCCACCACATCCTCTGGCAGCTCATTCTATAAACACACCACCCTCTGCGTGAAAAATTTGCCCCCTAGGTCACTTTTATATCTTTCCCCTCTCACCCTAAACCTATGCCATCTAGTTCTGGACTCCCCGGTGCCAAGGAAAAGACTTTGTCTATTAATCCTATCCATGCCCCTCATCATTTTGTAAACCTCTATAAGGTCACCCCTCAGCCTCCAACGATCCAGGGAAAACAGCCCCAGCCTGTTCAGCCTCTCCCTATAGCTCAAATCCTTTAATCTTGGAAACATCCTTGTAAATCTTTTCTGAACCCTTTCAAGTTTCACAACATCTTTCCGATAGGAAGGAGACCAGAATTGCATGCAATATTCCAACAGTGGGCTATCCAATGTCCTGTACAGCTACAACATGACCTCCCAACTCCTGTACTCAATACTCTGACCAATTAAAGGAAAGCATACCAATCACCTTCTTCACTATCCTATCTACCTGTGACTCCATTTCAAGGAGCTATGAACTTGCATTGCAAGGTCTCTTTGTTCAGCAACACACCCTAGGACCTTACCATTAAGTGTATAAGTCCTGCTAAGATTTGCTTTCCCAAAATGCAGCACCTCGCATTTATCTGAATTAAACTCCATCTGACACTTCTCAGCCCATCTGGTCCAGATCCTGCTGTAATCTGAGGTAACCCTCTTCGCTGTCCACAACATCTCCAATTTTGGTGTCATCTGTAAACTTACTAACTGTACCTCTTGTGCTCGCATCCAAATCTTTTATGTAAATGATGAAAAGTAGTGGACCCAGCACCGATCCTTGTGGCACTCCACTGGTCACAGGCCTCCGTCTGAAAAACAACCCTCCACCACCACCCTCTATCTTCTACCTTTGAGCCAGTTCTGTATCCAAATGGCTAGTTCTCCCTGTATTCCATGAGATCTAACCTTGCTAATCAGTCTCCCATGGGGAACCTTGTCGAACGCCTTACTGAAGTCCATATAGATCACATCTACTGCTCTGCCCTCATCAATCCTCTTTGTTACTTCTTCAAAACACTCAATCAAGTTTGTGAGACATGATTTCCCATGCACAAAGCCATGTTGAGTATCTCAAATCAGTCCTTGCCTTTCCAAATACATGTACATCCTGTCCTTCAGGATTCCCTCCAACAACTTGCCCACCACCAAGGTCAGACTCACTGGTCTATAGTTCCCTGGCTTGTCTTTACCGCCCTTCTTAAACAGTAGCACCACGTTAGCCAACCTCCAGTCTTCCGGCACCTCACCTGTGACTATCGATGATACAAATATCTCAACAAGAGGCTCAGCAATCACTTCCTTATCTTCCCACAGAGTTCTCGGGTACACCTGATCAGGTCGTGGGGATTTAGCTACTGTTAACCGTTTCAAGACATCCAGCACTTCCTCCTCTGTAATCTGGACATTTTGCAAGATGTCACCATCTATTTCCCTACAGTCTATATCTTCCATATCCTTTTCCACAGTAAATACTGATGCAAAATATTCATTTAGTATCTCCCCCATTTTCTGTGGCTCCACACAAAGTCCGCCTTGCTGATCTTTGAGGGGTCCTATTCTCTCCCTAGTTACCCTCATGATTGGCTTGTAATGGATCCCAGCAAAATAGATACAAAGGCTACTTAAAAGTAACTCAACCAATAGGAAATGGAGATCTCCAAGTGGCACAAGTTGTTCAAGATAAGAATACGGGATGAAGAAAACTCTCTGTCAAGGTACATCTGAACATAATCCTCATTGTAATCAGCAGCTGAGGATGCCTTAGGGGATAAATTAAGATTTCCAAGGATCCACTGTTCACTCTCTGTACAGTTGACAAAATCCTCCCATTATGGTAATACACCCCCTATTATTTATTATGTCAGCTTATGTAGATGCCACCTGAGTATCATCACCATAAAGAATTTTGCTTTCTAAGGTTTCAATAGTGTCCATAATTATTCATTAGACCTCTTCTCTCTTTTTCTTCTCTACCCATCCTGAAAATTTTTAGAAAGAATTTTCTTTATCCCCCAAAGATGCAGTTGGTTAAAATCCAGTTCCTATTATGTTGTGTCTTCCATTCTAATTAGTCCTTCCCAGAACTAAAACACCCATTTTTTTGAGCTTTGGATATTCAAATATAGACATCATAACTCTGGCCGCATTACATTTTCACTATTTCTATATTTCTTGATGATCCTTCTGATAAACCTCTTTAATTCTCTGCAGCTTACTTTATTTGAACATTTAACAATAGATTGTACATGCCTTCACCATATTTATTCTCAGCTCTCCCCTCTTTTAATCCAAGATAATCCTCTCCCTTGTGCTTCAAGTTTAATTTCTGATTTCAACCTAGCGTATGGTGAGCATATATCAGTTTTGGGCGGCACGGTAGCACAGTGGTTAGCACTGCTGCCTCACAGCGCCAGAGACCTGTGTTCAATTCCTGACTCAGGCGACTCTCTGTGTGGAGTTCGCACATTCTCCCCGTGTCTGCGTGGGTTTCCTCCGGGTGCTCCGGTTTCCTCCCACAGTCCAAAGATGTGCAGGTCAGGTGAATTGGCCATGCTAAATTGTCCGTAGTGTTAGGTAAAAAGGGGTACATGTAGGGGTATGGGTGGGTTGCGCTTCGGCGGGTCGGTGTGGACTTGTTGGGCCGAAGGGCCTGTTTCCACACTGTAAGTAATCTAAACTGCTCCTGGTCTGGTGTGGGGAATGGAAAATATTATTCTGGCACAAAAGCAATTGAAGGATACAATTAAAGCAAGGAAAAGGAAATTGAATTAACCATCATTGTGCAGTAGCAGCTGCATCTCATGGACAAGATGCAACTTCTAAACCCACAACCTTTACCATCTAGATGGACAAGGGCAGCAAATACATGGGGCCACTATCACCTGTAAATTCTCCTCCAAGCCACTGAATCCAGACTTGGAAATATACTATTGTTCCTTAGTGTTGCTGGGTCAAAATCCTGGAACTCCTTCTCTAGTAACATTTTGGATCTACTTCTACCAAATGGATTGCAGTGATTCAAAAAAAACAGCTGACTGCCATCTTTACCAGGCCAGTTAGGGATGAGTAACAAACACTGGCCCAACAAATAATGCCTACATCCCCAAATGAATAAAACGATTGAACCAAAGTAAACATTACCACATGATCAAAGAATCGCAGAATCCCGGTAGTGCGGAAGGAAGCCATTCGGTCCATAGAGTCCGAACCAACCCTCTGAAGAGCATCCCACCCAGACCCAGCCTCCTAGCCCATCACATTTCCCATGACTAATCCACCTAACATACACATCCGGTATACCACAGACTATTATATCAGCATGACCAGTCCACCTAACCTGCACGTCGCTGGGCGGTGGGAGGAAACCCCCAGACACTGGGAGATCGTGCAAATTCCACACACAGTCGTCCAAGGATGGAATTGAGTACAAGCGCTGTGAGGCAGCAGTGCTAACCACGAAGCCACCATGCCGCCCCTAAAACCGTAAAGTGATGGGAAACTTCCTCTTGTTTTCCTTAGGACATACCCTGTTCGCATGCACCTTTTCTGATATCTGGTGTACACATCAGATTGCACAGCAGTTTAGTGTTGCTTCAGGCTGACAACCACTGAATGACTCTTCCAGTCAATCCTAAAGTGGAAAAATGTCTTTCCCATTCCCTGATCATGTTAAACACAAAATTTAACTCCTTCACGCAACCGGCTAAACTGCTCACATTATGCATTAATGTTTGTCGCCTTGCACGGAAGTGGTCGCACAGAAGTCAGTGATTCCAAAAACACATCCAAAGGCTCCAGGGGAGACATTTCCATTCAGTTCTGCAAGCACCACAGGAACAATTTGCAGATGGGGCTGACATAAGATTTGCAAAAGTGCCATTCACTGTAATGACATTAATGGAATTATTATGTAACCACACAGAAGCTCATCCTCTTCCTTATCGCCTTATTCCCGCAATCGCCAGCCATTTTAAAATTGCTGCACAAATTGCGGAGAGGAAAACCTAATAATATTAACATTACACTCTTCAGAACAAAACGCAGTCCCATCTAACCAAGGAGAAGATGGTTCAAGTTAATTTCGGCAGCCATATCAAACAAACAGATATTTGACAAAAAGAATTTGACTGGGTTCACAATTTATGCCAGATTGATAGTGCAATATTTGCGCGGGAGAAGTCTGCGCGTCTGCGTTATTCCGGAATAGTGTGAAGAGGTTTTTCTCAATTGTTCACTCACTAAAGGAACAATGTAGGACACTGATGACTTTAGGTGTAATGCTTGGATTACTGGGAATAATATCCTCGTCGCTGAGTTTATAATTGCACAGCCCCACAAACCCAACATCTAGGCTGAGACTCCCAGATGTTAAACCAAAACGTCCTGTCCTTCCTTCTCAGACAGATTTTTTAAAAATCACCATCTCAAAGAGCATTTGGGCTTCCTCCCCAATGTCTGGTCCAATATTAATCTTCGAACCAACCTAAGCAGATTCTCTAAGCCACTTAACTCACGATGGGGGGTTGTTGGCACAACACGGACCCCTGTATCCTTCATGTCAAAATAGTGGCTCCACCTCCATGCGTTGTCGTGTGACTTAGAACTTCGGGAGAATGTGAAAGGCAGAATGGAAATGCAGTTGTTTTCCCCCACCCCCTTCCTTTCCCGTGTGCTGATTTGGTTCGAGTAGGCGAGAGGACAACAGGCCTTGCCAAGGGCATGGCAGAACCAAGCTAAACTCTCAACCAGTCTCTGACCGTATCCTTGCATTTCTGCTGGGAAGTAGAACAAGACTGGCCCCTGTCCGGACGCATACTCCAATCTCCCAATAAGGAAACGACGGGCTGCTGAGGAGGCTTGACTGGGTCACTGGTGTCAAGATTAGAGTAGTACTGGAAAAGTACGGCAGGTCAGGCAGCATCCGGGGGGGGGGTCAGGAAAATCGACGTTTCAAGCATAAGTCCTTTATCAGGAATGAGATCCCTGGTGTGTCAGGAGCTGACCAGAGTGGGAAGCGTATCTTAAAAGGTGAAAACACTAATTGGTAAGAAGCATTTTAATTTTAACATCCTTTGAGTCGCGTCATCCTTAAATAAAACTTCGATCAGATACAACCTAAAAGACATTGATCTTAAAATAATGTAAAATAAGACTCCTTGTCTGCGGTGCACTCATGCCATTGGATCCCATGAAGACTAATCTAGATTGCAACTGAGGTTTCTGTCATTTAAAAGTTATGATAAGAGTTTAAGACCCAGATGATCATTGGCTCTCGCTCTGTCCTGTGCACGGGTTGGCCAGTCACAAAAACCAGCAACAATGATATAGTCACTGCTAAAGCAGTTAAGCTGCTCATTCCTCCTCCTCTGACCTCTGCCTAATGATGGCTTCAGATTCTTTCCCAGTTAATTCCCTTGTCAGTCTAACTCCCACACAGTCATTCTTCTGCGAAAGCGGCACAGACTGGGAGGGACCGCGTGCTGTCAATCTCCAGACGCAGCCAATGGAAGAAAGAAATGTCTCGCTTAAGGATGATCAGCTGAGCCAATAATGTGCGGCGGTGTGTTCCACGTGACTACATCTTTCCCCCCCCCCCCCCCCCCCACCACCCCCAACTCCCCCGCCTGTCTTTCACATGAGTATTATATAGTTCAATTCAGTGCATCTGATAGAAGAAATAGTAGAGTGTTGGGGTGTCTGACTAAAGTACTTTTAAGCTGAATTATGTTTCTTTGTATAATTAATGGAGCTTCCTGATTCCATCCCCTACTCAGTCTGTACCCAAACGAGGTACTGTACAGCTTGAAGAAAATTGATAAGTCTATTTTGGCAACTGAACTGTAAGTATTTTATTTTTGCATACACTTGCCTTCTGATAACGCTTCTCTTTGCACAGTTCCAAAAGATGTGTCATTTGTGTGAGAGACTCCTGGTCAGTGACAACGCTCAACGTGTAGAAGAACGGTTTCTCTTTTTTTTTCTCTCTCTTGGAAGTTTTGATGAAAACTGCTCCCGTACCGCAGAGTAACCTTAGATCCTTTCTGCTGAGTGTGGAGGTGGTGGTGGTGGTGGTGTTGGTGCAGGGGAGAAAGTCCTCGTTTCCTGAGGGAACTGTCTGACTGCAGCAGAAGCCTTTTTTTTAAAGGCAGCCCATTGCATTATTCAGGGTGCGGAATGAGATGAAGTGGGCTTCATGTGATAACACATACACCGTGTCCAATCAGTTCCATTGCCAGCACTAAGTAGAACAAACTGGACTGATCCTGAGACGAGGGGGTACAATCCTGTCCAACCAGATCCCAGAGTTTAGCTTACAATGAGTTGCTGAAAGGACCGGAGCCTTCAGGGACACAGCTGAGGAGCTTTCAAATTCAAACAAAGGGCAAAGAGAGGAGGATTTTTTTTTGTCGACTTGTATTAATCGTTGCTATCTATTAATATAGCATTGAGCGTGCTTTTTAAAAAAAACTGACGCTGTGTGGACCTTTTATACAGACATGCTTAAATTCACCTCTTGGCACACAGCTAAAATCAAACAATTTAACAGGAAATATGATTTTTTTTAAGCTTAAGTTCTTTTTGTCCCCCCCTCCCTTTTTTTTCTTTGTCTGCCATCATGTCATTCACGGCTCCTCCTCTTCTCCCCTCCCGCCCCCCACCACCCACACCACCCACTGTGAGTTAAGACACCTGAAGGCTAGACATAATGATCAACAGAGCTCTCTCCTGTCTGGCTGGCAGCTTGCTCGCCCTTTTCTGTACAATCGACGAGTCTGCTCCTGCTGCACCGAGAGACCGGCAACTGTACGCCTCTATTCCTTGCAGAGTTAACTGGAGCGAGAATTTCCCCCCGGGTTTCTCTGACATCAATCGGTGTGTGTTTTTTTTTAAAACACACTCAGATTTCCACGCTCATCTCCACGCCGTTCTAAGTACCATAAACTTTGTGCAGAGTTTGACCAGACCAGATGGCCATGTGCCCTTTTATTATTTAGATGAGATTCTTCCTTTTAATAACATCACTCTTCCTGCTCATAAGGCCCTGCTTAAAATTTCTAACAAATGCAATCAGCTGAGTATCTTCAATACTAATTGACCATATGCAGAGGAAAGGCTCGTGGCAATCAGTAGGACCATTGTAACATTATAGGGATCAAGCTGGTCTTTGTCTCCCCTGGAATAGTCACTGTGGGGGGGGGGGATAATTACTAAAATATTAAATATTTTTGCAATCCTGACATGCTTTATTTCAGGGCCGTTCCATTTGACATCTCATTTATAGTAAAGCTCTGGGGCTGCTGTCGGGGAGTAAACAGACTGATGTGTTCCAGACGTTTCAATTCACTTGCTTCAGTATTGCTGCAATAAAATCCTCTTGTAATGAGCTGTTAGTTATGGACGTGCAGACTTCCCTATTGAAACTTTGCCCCCTTTGATTCATGCGGGGGGGGGGGGGGGGGGGCGAGAAGAAGCGGTTGAAAGTGAGTTTGTACATGTCTGTACAAATTGCGCAAGATACAAATGTTGAGTAGGGCTTGGAATCGAAGCGTGCAGGCTGGCTCAACTGAGGTATTCAGGAGGGCAGCTTTTTTGGGATCGTAATAGGGATAGTGAATAGATGGGAGAGAAAGATTGGTACTAGTTTAAAATAGATCGGTACAGACACGGCTGCTGTCTGTACCGGAATAATTCTAGTTATTCCCAAACACTACCTGACTCCCATCGTACGCCATTTGCATTTTTCTTTCTCTAGACAAAAAAGCTGTGTGGAGTAGACACCAAATTCTCTTTTTTAGAATTGTTGATGCCTGTTTATTCCATACCTCTTTCCCTCCCTCCCTCCCTCACCCCCACCCCCACCCCCACCCAGACTAAAATACCATCTTCGCTGGTCAGTCTGGCTCTTCGAAAGCAAATGATTTCCACCAGAGGGAAAGAATTTAACTTCTTTCTGTGGCGATCAACTGAATCGTGCTAAAGTGCACACAGTCCTTCTTCACAGGACAGGGTACTAGTTCGACTTATGGCCCGAAAGAGGGGGATTTTTTTTTTTACAAGTGTCTTATTACCCGAGCCCGCCCTTAATTACACCCTCCTCCTCTCTACCTGGATTTGAATGTCTGTCAGACAGACGAATAATTTGCTGGTAGTAAGACGGTGTTTGCTTTTAGAAAGGTGGGGGAAGAGAGGGCGGGAAGACTACTCCTATTATGAAGCGTAACCAGAGAAATGTCGCCAGAGGTGGCTGGTGACCTAACCCCAAGTGGTCAGGTGTGTCGGAGGAAGACACCGCTTGTTTACTCCTGTCAGGCTAGAAATTAAACAAAAGATGCGCAAATCTAAACTTTTGCAAACCAGACTCCGCTTTAAAGATGCATCTGGCGGTTGAAACAAATCCTCGCCATGCCTGAAGAGGAGCTGTGTGGAAATGAATTTCCTTTTTCTTATATTTTTGAAGCTGTCTTTCTCTCGATCCTTCTATCAAAGCACCAAAAAAGCAATCTCTCCAGCTCCAAATAATGCGGATTTAGATCAGTTTGATGGAATTAGGAGGTAGTCATAACAAGGGGTTCCTGTGAAATCTAATCTTTTATATTTGCTTTTTTTTCAAAAAAAAAAGCACTGCCTATTAACGTTCGGAATTCTCCCAATACTGAACAAAGAGTGGGGGGGAAGAGAGACTGAAGCTGGTAGATAATTACGCTGCTGGTGATCTTAAGTATATTCTTTGGATTACCACGTCTGGAAAAGAAGAAAGGAGAGTGTCGCATGATGAAATCCGCAGGGGTTGTCTGGACCTTTTTTTTTCATACAGGGCAAAGTCTGTGTAGTCAGTGTCCTAGCCAGGGTCAGTCTGCGCCCTCACACGCTCCTCCCTGCTCCAGGTGCAGCCTCTGTCTTTGCTGCCTCTGCACAGAGCAAGCGGCTTGCAGATGATGTAAGGTAGGAGGAGATGGTTCAGTCACTCGGTGCCGATATGAGATCTACCTTCCGAGGCTTGTAGCTTGTACAGCACAAACAAGCGAGCCAGACGGAGTGCACGATGCTGCTACACTTCACTGTGCACCACCAAGTGTCGCAATGACCCGTTATGAAACAGTTTTTTTTCCCCCCCACAATGAGCTGGGCCACAAAGCCAGTTTTAACTCGCTTCAGTTTTTCCCTCTGCCTAAGAAATGTTGCACTTGCCGTCACTACTTAATTCTACTTTCGCGAAAGCACTTTTTGTAAAAACAAAATTATTCCCTTTTTTTTGAGAACTGAGATTCATGTACGAGTTAAAGGGACTGTCATATCTTAACCCCCCCCCCCCCCCCCAAACACCAAGCTGTTGCCATGGCAAATGTTCCATTCAGTTCAATTTGTATCATCATTCATTGGTCTGCAATGGAGAATTTAACCTGGAACACTTCCATTCGCATGTTGTGATGTCTGGAAATGATTCTCACTGTGGGAATTGTGCAAGAATTGCACTTTCACTTTTTCCTAAAACCCCCAAACTGTGTCCAGCCATAATACATTGTCTAAAAAAAAACTTTCTCTTCAAATCTTTAACATTTAAGCACATAATTTCTACACTAATCACTTTCAATTAAATAGACATATTTGTTTTTGGTCAGATGGGTCACATACAATTGGATAAATAGTATGATAATGGACCATGACATTTAAAAAATAAAATAAAATCCGATTGTGGTGTTATCTTAATGATTGGCTAACTCAGTACTATTTGACCATATTTTGAATTGCTTCCTATTTCAAACCAAAGCCCACCCACTTTCAACCATTCATAATTTAATTCAAGCCCTTCGTGTATGCTTCTAGTCAAGACATTTTTACCACACTTGGTTATCTGCAAATCATGTGGTGATTTTCTTCCTAAGAAATGTGTTCTCTAACCCATTTTGCCACCTCTGTCTGGATGATGAAGCCAAACTTCATGACAATCAATAATTGAGCAGCTACCAATTGAATTGTGAAGAGATGCATTTAGAATCAGGAGTTCAGACATGCTGTGAGCCTGACTGTCTGGTTGGAATGCAACAGACATGCAAACCAGTCTGGAGAGCCTTTCAGCAGAGCTGTATCACTTGATCAAAACCTAGTGCTAAAGAATTCTTCCATCTCTTGCATTAATTCAACCCCTTTCAACAAAACTGAGTATTACTGCACCGTTGCTGATTTCAGAAATCATTAGGAAATGGGCAGTTAAGCACTAAAATCTTGTTTAATTCTGACCAGAATTGTCACAAATTTGTGGACAAATTAAACTGCATCAGAAGTACAGTCAGTTGCCCATTTGTTAGACAGCATGAGCTACTGAATTAACCACTACTGATCAGTCTTTTTTTGTTCAATATATCATTAAAAATACATTTTAAGAATTTGACTCAATGGGTTTACGTTTTTCTTCCCAAAAAGTGTAATGATGCGAAAGTAAATCCAAAATACACTTTTTTTTAAAAAAAAACTTGACGTAGTTTTGATTACTCACTTGAGAATGCGAAAGTCCCCTTAGCAGAATTTGATGTTTTCCCTCCGTGAAGTTTTCCTTTTTGCTGTTTTATGTCATGGAAGTGCAAGGTAATGAATAACTTGGTTGTGACTGAGGGGCATCCTGTGTAGTTCGACCCACTTCATTTGCTGTGCATTTGTTCCACTCCTGGTCACATAGCCTTTTCAGTAACCTTTCCACCAGGGTATTCAGTTTCCTATTTATGGATCATAATTTATATTTTTGATGAAGTTGTACATAACAAGAATCAACTTTTCTTGAGCACCCTGAAGCTTTTTTGGCCAGAAGCAATTTTTTTTTCTCTCAAGTTCTACAACTGGCTATGCAAGCATAAACAAAATCAGAAGTATTCTTTACAAAGCAGGAAAAGGAAGGCAGTTGAATTGTGGGTTTATTGAAGAGTGCACCCAACTAAGAACAAATTAGTAAAACATCAGTCACTTTTATGTTGTGTGAGATATAAATTCAGGATTATTTCATCTATTGAATGTTTGCTGTCTGTCTTCTGAACATGTCAAATCATGCTTAATACATTCTTGAAAAGCAAGCTTACTTCTCAAGAGTTCACCCTCTAAAGTTAACAGTAGAAAAGAGTTGATGCAGTATTTGGTAAAGGGAACTTTGCAATCAATCTCAGTCCTATTCATGCATCATATTCTAAGTACCAACGTGGCTTGCTGCAGGAAAGTAATCCTGAACATTTTAACTGCTATGTGCATGAGTTTTTAAGACTGATTTATTGGATTTCCATCTCTCCTAACCAAGAATAGGAATAGAGCATTGAATATTAACAGGGCACTGGTTCATTAGTTTTGGTTCTGAATCTTTTGTGCAATTTATCAAACATTCAATGTTCATTCACAAAAGCAAAATATTTCATTGGAATCTGAAATGGTTACTCGTCAAAAATAATGCATCCAGATGTTCCTTTTGCAGACAAAAATAAGTGTCTGTATTAAACAACAAAATGGCTGAAGCATTACAGACAACTGTTTACTCCCCTCATTGATAGCCATAGCATAGGCGCATGACAGAAATGCAATACCTTTTCCCACCTCAATGGAAAACCAGTTGGTTTATGAACCATCACCGATTCAGTTCCTTTTACAAAGTGGTTAGGAGAAAAGGCACATCCTCCTTGAGCTCACCTTATTAAATGTTAATGAACTTGGTCAGTAGGCCCCTTGATGCTTTAAGTGACCAGTCCTATTATCTTGCTTTCCCTTCCGCAGTGTGAAATTTGCTGACATCACCATTCTTCCAACCCTGAATTTTATTTTTATAAATAAACAGATTAGGATTTACCAGCCCTATGAAAGGGGGAAAGTTCTGATAGTCATACCACTGCATTAGTATTGATTTCTGTCCATCAAGGCTTTTTCCACTTATTGTGCGAGGAAGAGGCAGGATTATTTGATTTTTCACAACAATGTCAGGTGCAAGGCCATTACCGGGACTTTCATGATTTTAAAAAAAAGCTAACAAATTTGCTGTTAATTTTAGAATTGACATTTTCCTTGTACAAAGCTGATTAGATTAAAATTGTATTCCACCCTGTCATGTATCTCATAATTGAAAACAACAGCCTGAAAAATTTAGGCAAATTTTTGTTCAAGCCAGAGGCAGCTGACTGAGTCTTGGTGTTTTTGGCCATTTTGGGGGAAAGAAATCATAAAATGTTGATGGAACACCCTTCCAGAGAACAGATTAATAACTCTGACTACATTATTTAATACAGATTCTATTCTTTCTTTAAGAAAACTTCAGCCTAGGAGCTTAAACTAAAACCAACTATAATCACACAAAGCTACCTTTCATTGGTCTGGAGCAGTTGCTTAGTTGAAAAATAAAGGAGGCTGTCAATAATGCATGAAACAACATACACTTTCTCTATAACAGCTTACCACCAAAAGGGTACATTTTACACAGTTCAGTGAGAACAGCAACCGTGAGGAATTTTGGTTTTTTCAGTGCTTTTGCTTTCTCCCTTTTAAGTGTGTTTGCAGTTATTTAAGAGTTATGGATCTGCAAGCGGTTTCAAAAGTACAGAATGTCCTTCACCAGTTTCAGGATAGCCACACGTTTCCTGTCGTTACAACATCTGCAAAACTTAAGCCTACTTTTTTGTTTTGTGGAATATTGAAAAGTTGAACCAGAAAAATGTAAAATGAGAGAACTTCTTTCAATCAGGGTATTCCACAATGAAACTAAACATTTTTTATTTTTTAAATCCCCTGTAGTTCTCGAGAGGTTAATAAAAATATATGTTGGGTCATAGTATAATAATCACTTTCTTTCTTGGCCAGCTTTCTCATGAAGCAGAACACCATGGATTTGGATAAAAATTGTTCCAATACTTGACCTTTGGCCAACCGAAAATGTGAGAAATGTTTGGGCTTTTGATGTGACACTTCATTTAAATTGTGTTCAACCCTATACATACAATATTCCTGTGTACTGCGTGTACACATCTTACCAAAATCATCTAAAATCCCAGGATGGACTGGATCCAAATCACATCATTCATCCTGCTAAAATTATTTTTCTTCAATCTTATCAATTAAACATGGATTATAGCCAATTTTGGCTAGGTTTAGTCTAGAAATGATTAGAACATTCATTCTTACTGAATATAGCAGTAAAGCTTTTGAGTTAGATTTCACAGAATGCCACCATACATTATTCTTCCACTATTGTACTTCATCCATTGTTTGGTATGTGATTTTTTTTTTTCCCTTTTTCCCCCTTAAAAGGATCTGTCCAGTGACCACATTAGCAAGTATTAAAAGCTCAGGATGAATCAGTTGTATTTGGAAGAGAAACTTTAAGATTAGGTAAATGCATGTGATTCAATATACACCACCTTAGCATAGACTTATCACTTGATCTGCAAAAGTGTGGTGGAGCAGAGGGCTGGTGTGCACCACATTACCAAGTATTTGAACAAGGAATGAATTAATGCATAACACTAGATTATCCAATGGTCCTCATGTAAAGAGCATGAGGGACTACCTTTTTTTTTGTTTTGGTCAGGAAAAGATACTTCAAATTAAACAAAAGTATTTAATCTTGGAGATCTTGGTAAAACTGTAGTATTAAATAGTAATATATTTTGCAGCATGCATCTTGGCCATTCAGCCCAATGCTGGTGTTTATGATCACTGAACTCTCCACCCACCTCAAGGAAAATCTAAGGAAACTACTGGAGCATTTAGACTATTAATCTGTGCATCTGACTCTATGCAAAATGCTCACTGTTGTGATGAGAAAACAGTGCAGCAAGAATAAGGTCCCAAAGAAGCAGTCTGTGGATATAGAAACTATGAAAATATGAGCCAGTCTTTCCTTGGAGCACATGTGAGCCAGTCTTTAACTTTGACCATTATTTCACGATGTTGGTCACCTCTGGATGGGGATTTTATTTCCTTTCCGAGAGAGAGGGTTTTTGTGATGCCCCTGCGCATATGGATTTGTGCCAGTCCTTTCTGCATTCAGAAAGGACTACATGGTGAATCTTGACTGAAAAGAACATCCAATAAAACAAATTTTAGACCAAGAGAGCATCTCTGCCATTTTAGGGTGGGTATATCACTGTATTTGCAGACCCATACATCACCTCACAGATTTAGTGCCTAATTTGTACATATCAGACCAAACATTACAATACACTAATTGTTGAATACTCTTCTTCATGACAGTTACTCTACACGACTTGTTCAAACAAGGAGTGATCATGTCAAATTTTCTGTGGTTCGTATGATTAATGACCATTTTAAAGATGTACTATAAAAATACCCATTTCCTGGTATACATGTATTATTGTTATTATGTGCATGGGAATGAATAGCTAAAATCTTTGAGACTGAATAGAATGCATTGACTCGGAGCATGCTGTCGCGAATATTGATTTAGATTTGACGATAGATGGCCTTGACCTTTGAGCTTTTTTTCCTTCAGCACGGAACCTGAAGTTACACGAGACTATATCTAACTGTCTATCCTTCCTTTATCAATAAGGACAATGCTGAATAGGCTAAGGTAGTTCAGCTGTCTTTGGGTTTTGTTTAAAAACAGGAGGAGCTTAAAGATGCCTTCCAACTGCAATTTAATGCCAAACATTCAATTTGCAATTTATTTACAACTTAGACTTTTTAGATATGTAAAATATTTGCAGGTTTTATTTTACAATCCTTTATTCTCCCATTCAGTGTTCCTCAAAACTTCCAGAACTCTGCATGATCCAGAATGAGATCATAAGTGCCAAAAGGCAAGGTTAGTTGAGGCATTTCTCTCTCATCCGTATTGATGTTGTCCAAAGTTTTACATAGTTTTTTTTAAAAGCATCTGACACATAGTTGGAGTGTAAGGTGATGCTATGTCTGTCATTTAATCTGTTTCTCAACATCCCAAAATAGTTCAGAAATACTATGTAAATTTTAGTTTGCCCTTGGTGACTTTTGGTCATTCTTATCGGAGACTACCATTGGTGATTGTGTTTTTTTTTCTGTGATAAAGACCTTTGCATGTTGTCTACCTTTCATGTTTCCTCCTGTCATTTTAAAGACCCAATCGTATGCACATTAACACTGGTATAGATACAGATTATTGAATGGTATTTCAATTTGTCTTCTAAATTAATGTATCTAGTATTCCAGGTCTATTACCGTAAGTAGCTTTTCTGTGGTGAAAGGCAAATAGCACAATAACAATCTATTCAGGCCAGGGTGCATTTAATTGAAGCAATAAATCTTTTTTTCTAATATGTGACTTCTGTCAGCTAGGTCAGTAACCTTGGAACACCATACTATCTGCACGTTTCCCTCCAAGTCCCTTGCCATCCTGACTTTGGAACTAGAGACATTCCTTTATCATTGGATCAAAGTCCTGGAACACACTTCCTAACAGCACTGGACGTCATAGAGCAGATATACTGCAGCAGTTCAAGAAGGCAGCTCACCAGAATCTTGAGTGCAGTTGATGGACTATAAAGTCTAGCTGAGACATCCATGCCCATGACCAGTGAAAGAACCTGTTTTGAAAATGGAGTGGATAACCAATGTTTCACTTTAATGAACTGTGCAGTGTATTGACCAAAGCTAAATTTACCATATGCAATTGAAGTAATTTTTAGTCATAGTCTCAGATTTTTGAAATGGTAAAGAATGACTTGGCCCCAGTAAAGTTACTAGAGTAATCTAGTTTTTCACTGTTACAATTGAGAATGCTGGGCAGCCTGTGGACTTTCAAGATTTTGCCACTACAACATGGTGGCTCTGGTCCGAGCCATGAATACCATGTCACATTTACAGGAGTTTAGCTTAAGGTGATTTATTTTCAGTATTAATGCACCATAATATAGCTAAAGGGAAGCCAACTAAGTGGAGAAAAGAATAGAAGGATGGGGTGTGAAGAAGTAAAGGAGGATCATTTTAATGTACAAACCAGGCTCTTGGACTGGCTGTAGTTTTATGGAGAATGAGCTATTGGACTGGTGTTAATACATCAACGTGAAAGCAGCAAGCTACAGTTCCCAGTTTTCCCTCCATGGTCACTACACCATTGTGAGCCGTAAGTGAAGTCTATACAAGCCACTCCCTCTGGTTACACATTTTTGATTTCTAATACTTGTGCGCTTAAAGCCACTTTTTTTAATTTTCTTTTCCACTTCACCCACATTTGTGAGTTTTTTTTTTTCAAAGTACTTCTAACTTGGTTGAGTATGGTCGAAGGCTGGGCCGGGCTTTGCAAGGTTTTCTCAAAGAAAAACTGTTAACCGGTCATCAAATGTGACCTTTTTGTAGAATAATTAATAAAAGATGTGAAATGATACAATGAACCCCACAAAATATTTGTTAACCGCAGGCATGTTTCCATCGTAAGTAGCTGTATATGATGTTTGAGGCAGGGGAGGGGGAATAAAGTCATTAACAAAGACCACTACCAAAACCAATCTTTTACCAAAGCAAAGAATCAAATATGGAAAATCCACAATGCATGGAATTCCAAAATGCAATATTAATTTTAACTTTTTGTTCCATCACGTTAATTCATTTTAACGTTGATACTGCTACATTTGAGCTGGGCCTGTTCATGAAGGCCCTCCCATTGGAGTTTGGTCGCTGGGTTCACCTCCAGCTATTGAGTTTAAATTTTCCTTTAGCAAAGTCAAACTGCGATACTTAAAGTTGGTTTTTCCACCCTTTTTGTAAAGGGCACCTCAATGACAGCAGAAGCTGTTTTTCTTGTAACTGTTTTGGTAGCAGAACTATCTCTTGAAATCCATACCTCCTCACTGGATCACTTCTCACACATGCCTTCTACAACCAGATTGAAGTGTACCATAGACAATTTTTTTTTAGGATCATACGAGATGCATCTCATGTATGACATTTCTGAATGTTAAATTGCTGATCTAAGGGCCTGAGAGAAGTTGGCAAATCTGTTAGCTGGGAAAGGTTATGATATGTTGTTTGTTCTGCTAATTTACTTTAACAAAAACTCTAAAGGTACTTGCCATTAGCCCACTTATTCATCTATTTGTATTAACCATTCAAGTAAACTTTCAAACGACTCCTTTTTCGGGTTGAAAATCCTTTCTCTTTTTTTAAAAAAAAAACTGAAGATCACAAGTTGTGTGGTAGCCACAAATCATTCTTAAGAGAATAAACTTGAGCGATTCCAGATCTGTTGCTGCCAACAGTCACTAAATATGTGGAGCTTATGGTTTTCCCACTTGCTTTACTATGACTCCAAGGATCTCCATTTTTCTGGTGTCAGGATATTAAAAAGTAGCTGTTCACTTGCTCCATTTTATATTTTTTTTTTAAACTGTTTGCATCTCCAAATTTAAAACAGCCAAAACCAAAATGACAACTATGGCAGAAAGCTTCAGGACTCTTGGTATTGTTGCCATGTGAAATGGAGGTAAAGAAATTAGCTGTTTTTTTTGTGTGGAGTACAAGATCAAGATTAGGCCAGCAGGTTGGAAGACTTGTACATCTGCAAACTACAGTCATAACTCAGCTGGCTCATGAGATTTATTCTCACTCTTCCATTTTCTTCCCCTCTACTTTCCTATGGAAAGCTAGCTGACTCCTACAAGTTTTTTCAGATGTTTTCTGTACCGGTTCTCTTAATTAAATTATGTGGAAGATAACATTTCTGGATCAGTAATCTCATTATTACTCCCACTATCTAAACAGATTGAGAGTTTCTGGAAATTATGATTCAAGGGTGACATCATCAATTCCCCTTTTCTCGCCCCTCAAATGGTGCTGAGTTGACAGAAATTTCAGGGTTGAGAGAGCCTGACAAATGACTGCCTGTCCCCTCCTCCACCATCTCAGCAATACTGAGCTCTTGTCAAGACATGCCTGAGAGCTAACAGTGAGACAAAAGCAAATAGACTGAATTTTTTCCATGAATAAGAGTGCACTGTTGCCAGCAAAATCCCGTAGGAAAGGGGAAAAAGCAGGACACTTTTCTCTCCTACTTTGCCACCTTTGCACAATGGCTGCTGAGAACTAAATTGAAACCACTTATGCTGTTTTGTTCAGATTCCCATTTGCAAAACTAACTCTCACATTGTGCACGTTACTGATTGTTTGTTTGTTTTTTCCTGAGCTCAACAGTGACTTTGCTTAGCTTAACATAAACCTTGACTCCAAAATGCCCGCTTGCTGTATTTATAGGACAACATCTTAAGTATCAAAATTACAGGTGTGTTCTGACATGCAATTTCGCCTGTTCGTCCTCTAGGCCACTCACATCTCTGATTTTGGGTCAGCAGTTAAGTCGAGCATAAGCGCAACGTGACTAGGACATCATTCTCTGTTCCACATCAAGGTAAGTGGGGCACACTATCCAGTATATTTGCCCTGGAGATATAGACACAGATTAGTGTGTTGTGCTGGAAAAATAAGATACAATTTGTTTTTATAAAGTCAATCTTTCTGACCCCAATCCAATGCCTTCTGCAACTAGAAGTTTTATCCTCTTTATTTACTGTATCCACTGTAATTGCTATTTACTGTAACTTCAAACTGTCTCTGCCAGGTGATGAGAATCCTGGACGCCTCAAAGAATTAGAGGTGTCTAGCATTTCAGTGAGACAGAAGTTCACCTGCATGGACTTCTGCCCCATGTGATGTCTTTTTATAAACCTGAACCTTTTCATTAGAATGTCTGTCTGGTTTCAAATTTTTTTTGATCCTCTGCTCTTTTAAAGCAGAATGTATGTAGTGTTATTAAAGGATTTATTTTACATTTATTTGGACCACAAGCTGTCTAATTGTAGCCTGAAAGTGTTTCTGTCTTCCTAGATTCTGGCATTTTGTTCCTCTGTGCTCTTTCCTCAAAAGGTGGTCACTCGCTTGTATTTTCAAATGTGCTTTTGCCTTCACCCCTCCAATGTTTAGAAATCTGGTGAAGTCTTTTTCTAATCACCGCAATCAATCAGTTTGCTAGAGTGGTCAGACAGACTCTTAAAGTACAGAGAGTAAGACACACTGGCAATATGAAAGCTAACTTTTCTCCCCATAGCTGCTTTTTTCTGAGCCTGAAAGATGCTGCAGTTTCACCTGTCTGGGAGCAGAGAATTACTCAGTCTATCTGGCAAACCCTGTGTCTGTCTGTCTGTCTGTCTCTTTTTTTTTAAGATGCAAGTAGTGTTTAGGGTCTTTTTTTTTTACAAGCTTCACACTCTCTCTCTCCCAGCTGGCTTACATCCTGTCTGTCCTCATTCACAAGGAGATACCATTCGCTGCCTTCTCCCAAGCTTGTACTTTTTTTGTCCTACTGATTTAACAGTAATTCTTAGCCTTTTGACCAGTGTTCCGTGCTGGGAGTTTCCAATCCTTAACAGACAAAAAGGGGATGCTTTAAAACATGAAAGGAGGAGGATGTGTAGACATCTACTTTACAATTCCAAGTTCCCTTTGGTCCAGGTTCCGAAAGCATGTTCAAACAACTTTCCTCAAAACAGCAGTTTCAGCAGGAACACTGCTCAAATCAATCATCCTATCTCAACCTGAGCCTCTGCTACCTTTTTGTTTAATCAAGACAGGCTTCTCTTCACCGATTCACGATTTTTCATACCAAGTAGCTTTTCAACCTTTCCTGAACCCAATCTTTTCCACGGTTCACAGAATGCAAACTAAGTTAACATGTCCTTCATTCATCAAAATGTGCTCCAATTGTTGCTTGCAAAAGGGTGTTGGCTGTGCACAAGCAGATGATTTTTAGATTGCTGCTGGTTTGTTTCAGTGGGATTTTCATTAAGATGGCATTCATTCATTGTTAGAAAGCCACTCTGACTTTAGTTACTCTGGAGGTACTTGAATTTGCTGAGCTTGTTTTTTCCTATAGATCTGGTAATAAGCAAACATTTGGCAGATGGAGCTTTTGAATACGATTGTCTGTCAGATGCTTAAATGAGGGGTACACTAGAATGTTAATTCACTGACAAATGTCCTTCATCCTCCAGACTAAGGATGAATACAAATCTGGGCCCCAAGTAGATCAAGTGATAGTTAATCCAAATCTGGTCTGTTTTGATTAAATTGGGATTTTTTTTTAAAAAAAAATTGTGCTTAGACCCACGCTGGAGAAGTTTTGATTCATTAAATGCTAGAAACATCATTGACTCAGATTTGGCATTTTTGGTTTTATTTAATTACTATTTAGTAGTTTATTCCTTGTATGAGGTTAAGGGATTGGGTTTATTCAGAGGAGATTAAAATCTAATCCCAGGCCAGTTAATCTCTATTTAGGGGAAAATTAAATTGTGAACAGGAAGTACATGGTGCATTTTTCTAAAGTTCCCAATGCTACTAAAAGGCTTGTTTTTTATTTTAAAAAAAAAAGTACCTTTCTCCAGTCACTACAAGCTGCATTTCAAACACATGCTAAAGAAAGCACGTGAAGATGTAAGCATGCAAATAGTTTTCAAAAACTGAAAGTCCTAAGAGTAGCATTCTGGCTTTTTATTATCCAAAGAAAGTGAACTGAATTGAATTTGTATAAAACATTGGTTGCGAATCATTTTAAATTTTGTGACTTTTAGTTCCTTGTCTTGAACCTATATTGCAATATTCTTTATCAGGAGGGTGCCCAAATGGGAACACAACCCCAATTTAATGAAATCTGTTTCTACTGGATTGTAATTTTTTTAAAATCAAATTTCTTTAGACTGCTGTTTTTGTTTTTTTAACAGATGGAAGCTAATATTTCTCTTTTTGGTAACTGGTGAATAAATGTTGTTAATCATAAGTTAATTACTAAGTGAGACCAATTTGGTTTTGAGATGCTAGTAAATTGAGTAGGGAACAGATTAAAAGTTGAAGGTACAGACAACAGAATGGGCAATAGATCACTTTTTGTGTTGCTTGGAGCAATGGATTTTTGTGCTATCAACCATTTTTAGACAATTATGATATTTTTTGTCAACTTTCTTGCTCCTAATCTGCACTAAAATGACCTTCCCTCTTAGAATACAGGTAAATGGAATTATCCAGTTCTGACACCAACTCTCCACATGTCAGTCAGTGGAGGTGGTGAGCATGTTTGTCTAGTTACACTACTATACACAATCTGCGAGTGCCCCTCACCCCACCTGTCCCATTTAGAATGCTCCTACCAGAACAGAATTGCCAAAAGCCATAATATTTATGGTTAACAAGTTGAAACATTGATAGCTGAAGTCTGTTGCCAAGGACTTGAGGTGAGCAACTCAACTCTTCACTGCTAAGATGCTCAACAAAATCAAGTCTTTTGAGTGATTTTTGAACAGCGAGTTCCAGCCTGCAGTATGTTGGCATCTGCACATGTACTGATAAGTCTTAAATGAAATTATGCTTGTTGCAAAACTTAATCTAACTTTAAGTTAAGACAATAACTGCTCAAAATGGGGACTGCACCTATCTCTACAATGAGAAAAGGAAGTTACCTGACCTTTTCTGGCTTTTTTAGAAAAGTACTTGAGTTCAGGCTTTTATGGTTGTTTTCAGAATGGGATTATTTTAGTCTCAATTTAGGTTTTCACTTGAACATTGCAATCCATTACATAAACAACCCAACAGTAACATGAGCAATTCAAAGTTCCAAGCAGTCTGGCAGCAGTATAGCAAAGATTTTAAGTGTGCTTTTTGTGCAATAAGCATTTTAAGATTCACCAATAATCTAATTTTTGTACTCTACAAGGATTAATTTCCTAACTCTATTGTATGTATTTTGTATTGATTAGTTGCATTTAATCCTCAAGTCACTCAGCCAGGTAGTTCTCAAACTGTGGACTAATTAATTCCCTCACTCTTGAATTGCTTTGCCTACTTTGGGCAAGGAACTTAGCAGATTTGCTTTCTCACTAGTGAGAGTAACTTTTTTTTTAAAATCAGCCCCTTACCGCGAGTATGAATTTAAGGGTTATTGTTAATGTGTTTTGTCACTTATCAGCTAGCACCCTTGTGTTTTAGCTATCATTGAGAAGGTTACTTGTTTTGTAACATTTTTATCATTTAAAGGATATTTTAATGCACAACCTCTCAATCAGCTGTGAATTATAGTTTGTCTTGTGACAGATTTCACTGACCAATCCCCTTTTTTTTTAGTCGGCTTTACATTCCTTAAAAGTAAGGAAAGGAAATCTGAAGAGTATAAACATCCTTATACCCCAAAAATTACAGGGTATGTAGTTTCTATCAAACTACAATTGTTGTAGTTACAGGAAACAGGTTTTTTGGGGGGTCAGAAATGCACTATATTAAGTCACAGATGACTTAGTACTGTCTGCTGATGATTTGGTTAAACTTTAAACTCTACTGGCTCAGTAAGCCTTGTGATATGTATATTCAATGCCTTTGCAGCTAAGTCACTGCAGCAATGTCAAAAACAGCATCAGTGGTGAGAATGTCTGTCTCTCATCTGCTGTAGGACTGGCTGAGACTGGACAAAAGTTATCCTGTCAAATGCTGTCTTTTGGATGGGATACTAAGCCAAGATGTATCCTAGTGTGAAGACATTCCTTCTATCCAATATCTGTGAAATATCCCTACACTATCCTCTTAAAATACACTGCCTGGGTATTGGTCACAATGTTGCTTGTGGGATATCATTAAGAACCTCTGCCACATCTCCTTCATTAAAAAAAAAATTGAGAAATAAAACCTACTTTGAACGCACGGATGCCCCAAAGATCATGAAGCAGAGATTATTTACTTAATTGGCATTGAGTCAATCTAAACAGAAAGGGAACTTGAGGGTAAACCAGAAACTGTTTACAGTATGTATATGAAACAAAGCCTCTGGATTATGTTGGACTGTGGAAATCTCTTTTTTTCCAACCCGATTACATTTAATTTCTCTAGCCACCCTACCTTGCTGTCACCATCTTCTGCTCTAAGTCCCAGTGCAGGACACTTCACTGAAGTGGTTGTAAATGATTTTGATGTGCAGATTTTGTACAAGGCAATACTCATTCCCACCACTAGGGGCAAGATTTGAATGATAGGCCCTAGTATTGCCCATGACCCCAGAGTCCCATCACACTAGTACTATAGGCATTCCGGAGCAGTAGTTTTCCACTGGTGTTGAGTAGCACACTACTGTGCCATGACAAGGTGAGAAGTGGGCTTACAGAATGTGTGCCTCTATGCTTTCAATCTCCTTCAGAAAGCTCTCTTTGATGTAGTATCTGGTGCCATTTGTCTCTGCATGCAAGAGAAGGGAAATCCACTTTAGTTATGGACCTGGGTGCCTTGATACTGAAGCTTGCAAACCACTGTTCTAGAGACCTGAGCTGCAGAAATTGGGCCCTGACCATATCCCACTAACACCAGCCCTGGCTGTCCACACTCCAGGAAGACTAAAAGCTCAGTTCATTTTTCAAGATTGAAGCATTGTAAAAGTAAATGGGCAGTCAGCTTGAAAACATTCTCTATCTTGTGTAGAAAGGAGCTGAGTCTTTCTTTCACAAGTCCTCTTGGTTTTGCTCACAGGCCTCCCTGTGTGCCATAAGAGAAGAAACAGACCATTCAGCCCATCAAATCTGCTCTGTTATTCAATGAGATCATAGCTGATCTGATAACCATCCACTTTGCTATTTTTTATTCCCTTTATTCATTTGTTTCTTTCTTCAACTGTATATGTCCTTCTACAGCTGTCTAGTGAAGAACTCCACAATGGACCCAATACACCTGCTAAAGCCTTTTGAAAATTTTTGATTAGTTATGTCAGCTTTGCATTCCCTCTATTCTGTTTTCTACTGCTCCAGACCCTCCAGTCTAGGCATGACAGTGACTTCCAGAACACAAATCTGTTTCTTTTTGTGCCTAGAGGGACCATTGCTTCAGAGACAGCATAGTGTCCCTGGGCTATTGGAGAAGACTTAGAAACAAGTTCCTCTTTGGTGATTTCTGACTGACTTTGCAGTCAGCTGATATGGGAATGTGCCCCAAAGGAAATACCAATGGGATTTGTCATTTTAATTGGTCACCGCATACTAGTCACTGGGGGCTTACTGAATTAAAAAAAGTCCTGGCCCATCAATGGTGAGAGAAATAAGTAGTTACTGCATTGAACTCAATGACACTACACTCGTGTTCTTTCATTGCTGAACAAGCCTTTCTGAACTCATTCACCCCTGTGGTACTCGTGAGATATGGATCGTTCACACTGCAGACAATGGAGCTAGTGTAGTATCCAAAGTACAAGTTGAGTCTTTTAATAACTGGTGACAATTTACAACAGGAATATGAAACTAATGACTTACATCCATGTGTGCACAAAGGGATTTTGAAACTGGAATAAAGTTTCAATACTTGTACCCCAATTTTCTAATTAAACTCTCTCCTCTCATACTTTTTGCTTAATTCTGAATTAATGGGCTTCAGCAATTTTGATTTCAATGTTACATGTTAAGCTACATGTTAAGCTTTATACACTTTGCCCAGTATCTTGCCCAGCCATTCCTCTAGTGCTGCCAATACTGTCCACAATGTAAACGTTCGACAAAATCAAAGATATTAACTGACTTAACAGTACCTTTTTTTTGTAAATCTTGAATTTAGAAAGATTCCTCAAGAACAGTGACCAAAACTCTAAAGTCAGGCAGAAAAAGTCATCATACATAAACACTTTAATCATGAGCGTGAAGAAGTCAGCTCCCAGTATGACTTGCCTGGTTTATTCTGAATGTTTGAGGTGAGGAGGAAGTGAGCTCACTGATTTAAAAAAAAAATCTCCAACCAATATAATTTGGAGATGCTGAAAAACTGAAGAGACTAGCATTAGGAAGAAAGGTTTTAGCAAACATTTGAGAAATTAATCCTATTTAGACATGTTTTTCAGTGGAAATTAACATTTCCAGATTTATGTTAGCTGGTATGTGAAAACAGAAGTACCCATCTTCTTCTTTGTCAAAACAAGTGTTATTAGTAAAAATGAACATATGGTCTTGCAACTCCCTACAAATACAGCAATAAGTAAGTCAGTGGATGTTTTAACTGCGTCCACTAATGAAGGTTCATCATTTGATGATTGACCTCTTACGACTGAAGGGGAACAACATTTATGGAGGACCAAAATAAGTTGATAATCTGATCTAATATCTGGTTGTGTTTTGGAATATACAAAAATGATTTTTGTCGAAATGTGGATTTTGTTCAAAAGCTCATTAATTAACTTTTTTTTTTGATTCCATGTGTTTAAAAAGGGACCAACCATATGAAAGTTTGTTTTTCTCACTTTCCCTGATTCTTCTTTCTTTTGAAAAGAAAACTAGTTTCTTTTCAAAAGGAACTAAAGTGCTGCATGATGTGTTTGTGCCAGTGGCTTAAGTTTTTTTTTCTTGAAAATCTGTATTTGCATCTTCAGACAACAAATTTTCATGTTTTAAAGATAATGAAGGGATGTGCAGTCAATGCTGGAATTGGCAGCAATACTTCACAAATCGAATAAATGATTAAAATAGGTAGTGAGCATCTTGGTCATCCCTGTTTTTACAAATGTGGCAGTGTGAATTGCAGAGTGAGAGGTGTAAAATGACCATAAGTATCGTTGCCCTCAGCTGCTGTTTTTATACATATAACCTACAAAATGTTGCTTTTTAATGTTCTTTACCTGTATTGTTCTCAGGGCAGTGCTTATAATAAACCAGGCATTTATATAACCACTATACTCCAACATAGCCTAAATTTAGAAAATAGTTTTGTGTGAACAGTGTAATAGCAGTTGGGCAACACCAAAACTTTATCCGTATACTTAGTGCGCACAGCACCGAGACAGACTCTTCGGTCCAACTCATCCATGTCAACCAGATGTCCAAACCTAATCTAGTCCCATTTGTCAGCAAGTGGCCCATATCCCTCTTAAACCCTTCCAATTCACTTGGCTATCCAGATGCCTTTTTTTAAATATGGTATTTGTACCAGCCTCTACCATTTCCTCTAGCAGCTCATTCTGTAAGCACACCACTTTCTGCATGAAAAGGTTGCCACTAAGATTCCTTTTGAAATCTTTCCCTCTCACCCTAAACCTGTGCCTGCTAGTTCTGGACTTCACCCACCACAGGGAAAAGGCCTTGTCTATTTACCCTATCCATGCCCCCTTGTGATTTTATAAACTCTCCGGTCACCCTTCAGCCTCCAACACTTCAGGGAAAACAGTCCCAGCCTATTCTACCTCTCCCTATAGCTCCGATCCTCCAACGCTGGCAACATCCATGTAGATCTTTTCTGCATCCTTTCAAATTTCACACAATCCTCCTTATAGGAGGGAGACCAGAATTGTACACTATATTCCAAAAGTGGCCTAACCAATGTCTTATACAGTCACATGACCTCCTAACTCCTACACTCTGTTCTGACGAATAAAAGAAAGCATACCAATGGTGGCTTCACTATCCTATCTACCGGTGATTCTACTTTTCAAGGAGCTGTGAACCTGCACTCCTAGGTCTTTGTTCAGCAACACACCCAAGGACCTTTTTTACTAAAGTGTATAAGTCCTGCTAAGATTTGCCTTTCCCAAATGCAGCACCTTAGATTTATCACCTACTAACCTCCTATATTCACATGCATATAATTTATATAAATGATGAAAAATAGTAGACCCAGCACTGAACCTTGTGACACACCACTGCTCACAGGTCTCCAGTCTGAAAAGCAACAGACGCCACCACCCTTTGTCTTCTACCTTCAAGCCAGTTCTGTATCCAAAGGGCTAGTTCTCCCCTGTATTCCATGAGATCCAACTTCTGCTAAACACTACCATGAGGAATCTTGTTGAACACCTTACTGAAGTCCATGTAGATTACATCCATTCTGCCCTCAAATCCTTTTCATTACTTCCTTAAAACACTCCAGTTTGAGAGACATGATTTCCCACATGCAAAGCCATGTTGACTATCCCTAATCAGTCCTTGCCTTTCCAAATAATGTAAATCCTGTCCATCAGGATTCCCTCCAACAACTTGCTCACCACTGACATCAGGCTCACTAGTCTATAGTTCCGTGACTTTTGCTTGCCACTTTTCTTAGTCTCACCACGTTAGTCAACCTCTCGTCTTCCAGCACCTCACCTGTGACTCTTGATGATACAAATATCTCCAGCAAGAGGCCCAGCAATCAATTTCCTAGTTTCCCACAGTGTTCTGGGGTACACCCGATCAGGTCCTCTGGATTTATCCACTTTTGCATATTTTAAGACATCCAGCACCACCTCTTTGAAAAATGTCCATATTACAGAGATGTCACCACATTCTGTATCTTCTGTGTCTTTCTCTACAGTAAACACTCTCTCTTGCTGATTTGAGGTCCTATTCTCTCTTTGAGTAGTACAGTAGAGGAATGCTATATTAAAATTGGGTTCTTTTCAGATAAGAGTCTAAACAATTACCTAATTCTTCAACAGAATGGTTTTTTTTTTAAATAAAATCCTTTGGCATTTATTGGAAATCACTTACTTATTGCGTTTACACATTCCTTTACATTTTGTTTCACATGAAACACTTAACAGAATAAAAACTTCAAACTATGTTATATATCCTAAATCAAAATGTTTTCAGATAGCCAATTATTTGATTCCTAAATTTGCAAAATTTATTCATCATTATTCTTTTTTGTACTTGGATTACTCCCTTTTTTACATTTAACTAATTTGTGGTGATTTATTAATTTCTTGGCTCTAAGTTGAACAAAAGACTCCACTTCTAGCATTTGGTGTAGGCATTAATAAATAACTTGTTCAAAAACCAATTTTTTTATCTTGTAATTCATACATTGGAACATCCTGCTATTAAAATCTGTTTATCTAATCTCGGTGGGAGTTGAATCATTCCCTAATTTGCCAAGAATGACCACTAAGCATTGAAAGAAAGTGTAGAATTACAAACATTCTGTTCACCTGTTAACGAATTCTTCAACAATAGAACCACAGGGTTGGTATTTTCAGTCCATGATGATATAACAAATGACTAAGGTCTGTGCACTTTCTGATCTGAAATGCTATTTCTTCACATTTTTAAAAATCAAGGAGTATAGTCTTTAATGAGCCACATGCACAACATTGAAATCACAGCTGATCCATGATGTGAATCTCAAAAAAAACTATCGAACAAGTTAACTCTAGTCCTCTCAGCTAAGCATGACTTTTTTTTTCTTCCATCATCCTATAACCTATACAGCTCATTAGGAGTATTATCAATTAGTTATCGAATGATTTAAATTAAGACTGCACTACTACCTTCCCCACAAATTCAAAAACTAAAGTATTTATGATAATTGCTCTGTTTCAAACAGTTAATACAAGCAACCAAAAGTTTGAAACCCTGCTTCAAAGTACCCCAGAAATTAGAAAACAGTTTACTGGTATATGGAGTAACTGTTGCAAAATAGCAACTAAATGACTTTGAAATACATTTCAATTAGTACTTAGTGGGCATAGGCAGCCTATTGGCAGTCATCACTGGCTCATAAATGTAAGATTAAATTCCATCTAAAGTCTTGTAAGGTTGCCAGAAAGTGTGTGTTTATTGTACAGTAATTACCAACATTACATCTAATAAATATGATATGATAACATCAGAACTTGACAGAGGTTTTAATTGTTCTAATTCCATGGCTATTTTTGAAAGGTCTAACATGAATACCACTTTTGAACAAGGTATTGAATGGTATTCCCAGAAGAGCAGCCAAGGCTCAAAACCATTTTTGTGCTGAATGTGCCCTTCCTTTGTGTTTGGATTCTCCTGTCTCAGCAACATCCCCTATTTGTGTTTTCATAAACTAAATCTCCACAAACTTTCACCCACATTAATTGCAGGCAATTGATTGGAAGTTTAGAATAAAAAAGCACCTTTGTTTCTAGTTAAACATTCAATGGATAATAATGAACAGCCACAATTACCATTACATTAACATTTGTTTCAAGAAAAATTCAATTCAAATAAATTATATTGCTCAACCTAACATGTTTCTTTATTCACATCTGAGACAATCTTCGACAAGTAACTAAAATTTGGACCAGACAATGAATTGACTTTCAAAGTGTTTATGACCTTAATGTCTGTGGTACTCAGTGTTCCCTTGGTACAATAGCAGAAAACAAAACCGATGACTCTACTACTGCACTCAAAGCTATAAAATGCTTACTTTCGGAGACAGCCCTAGAAAGGCTTTCAGACATTGCTTTTTAAATAACAATGATGAATAAGCATACATGAGGTTTCCATACAATGAACTACATCATTGTCTTTAACTAGCCTGAATGCCAGGAGGTGTGCTGAGATAAATGGAGTTTGGCTTCCTTTTTTTAAAAAAAACGTTTTCTACACAATCACAATCCGATGCCAAAAAGCTCCCTAATGAGGTCTCGGTTAAAGAAGCTGGATGCACTTGCTTCAGAGTCTGAAGTGCTGGGCTTCAGCTGGGCACAGTCAAGGCTAACGCATTGATGCAGCACAATTGGAGCGTTGCATTGTTTGAGCTGTGGATAAAGTACTAAATCATTGTCCTGCCTCCCAGCAATAATGATGCTGTTGCACTTCTGGAAGGAGAGCAGGAACTTATCCTGTTGTCCCAAGGGATTCTTTCCTCCGCTAACATCACTTTTTAAAAAAATAAATCTGGTAAAACGTTCACTTCTTGTTTGACAGAACCTACACTGTGTGCGGATTCACTGCTATAATTATCTGCACAGTAAAAGGCAGAGTATTTGAGATGTCCCCATTTGTAATTTTATTATTATTACTTAATGAGTAGATTTGATCATAGAGAGATCTGGAACACTCTCTTCAATGCTGTAGCTATTGCAACAATTGGAGATTATGACTTGAATGGATAAACTCGACTAGAAATAGGATTGTAGAATATGAAGCTTAAGCAGTCACATGAAAATGTGGCATGAATCCTATTCCCTCTAATGGAACGTGGAGATGGACCTACACGTTTCTCTGATCCTAATCTTGAAAGAGTTGCCAATAATATGCAGTGTCAAATAAACAAATAGCCTAAGGTGATATAGGGCAAGAAAACTTTAACAAACCCAATAAAATATATCAATTGGTATTCATTTTAAACAGGGAAATGGTATGGTTTTGGATTCAGCCGTGTAGGTGCATCAATATATCTAGAAAGAACAGAAGCTGATAAAGCTGTGCTTTGCTGATCTAAAATTGGAAAGAAATGATTTGCGCCTACTTTATAATCTTAGTTTGGTCAGTATGATCTAAACTAATCAAGGAAATGTCGCAAGAGAAATAATTTACAGTGTGAAGAGAAGCAAAGAAAATGAGGGCATGTGATGAGCTTCACTTAAAATAACTCTTCATTATCTAGACAGACATAATTATTCAGTGACAGAACAGCAGAGTCTGTGACAACAATATCTATTTAATTTCCTGTAAAATCACAGGCACCAATTTGATCAGGCATCTAAGTGGAGCCTGCAAGCTCTGTCATACCACTTCTCCTCTTATGTCCTTCTACTTTTCTGTCCTAATAATGGTATTTAAATTACAGACTTGCAGATGCTTTGCAGTCACAATAAAACCTCAGCATATTCTCCAGTCTCTCATTACAGTCTGACTGTGCGGCAGCAACCCTCTCATCTTCTTTTCGTACTCCTCAGCTGCCTTCAACGAATAAAATATCCAAGGTATCTTGGTGGAATGGAAACTTTTTTATTTCTTGCTTCGAGCCAATTGTGCAGCACTGCAGAAATCTGATTTCAATTGCAGGCAAGTTATTTCACATTTCCTTTGAAGATATTCAAGAAATTGTAAAAAGAACCCAAAGCAGCTTTCAGCAATAATGCCTGTGAATTCCCCCCCGGCATGGTTTTCTAACAGTGTGGACCAAGCAAACAATATTTCTTCTGTTCCTTTTATCCCTGCTCCCCCACCCTGCCAAATGACCATTTCCCACTCCCCCCACCTCACCCCCGTGTGTCTCCTCCCCACCCTGAATCTGTCATATTGCCTCAAGATCCAACCCTACCCATTATTTATGTCAGTATCTGTTTCTTGTTGACTGCACGTTGAAAAGATGTTTCTCTCCCCAAAATAGGATGTCTGTAAGACCCTCTCTTTTTCACTTCACATGGATATGTCACTGCCACTTTAGTATCTCTTCTCCTTTTTGACAGTATCCATCTTTTTCACTTCCGTTTGCCTGTTTTCTGTGTTGAAGTGTTATAACTATACAAAGCCATTAGGAGCGAATACATCAGAGATGGACACTCGTACACATCCTTTCAACCTTCTCCTTTTAATTTGCTCCAGCTGTTCCATTCCTCCTCTTTTTGTACAGTCTGTGTCCCCAACCCATTTTTTGCAGTATTCTTAATCCCGTACAAAGTGACAATTGTGCAGGTTATCAGGAAAATAATGGGATCCGTAGTTGAGTCTTATTGGAAACATGCTCCCACGCATGTATGGTTACACACTAGAGATGGGACAGCTGACAAACCCAAGGAAATAATAGTTTTCCATGACAACTGAAGTGAAGAGTCCATGTGGTGACTTCTGAACAGTTTCCCTGCTAAAGCTCTGTAAAACATTAGTCTTGGGAATGCTGATGAACAAATGCAATGAATGCCCACGTGCTCATCAGTAGAAGGGCATCTCTGGAGTCTGCGATGTTCAAATGCCCAGCAACACTCATTATTCTGCTTCTGAAAGGATGGTGAGCTCTAGAAAAAGGATTGTTATCAAGATCCAGTTTTAAGGCAATGCAATAAATTGCTTTACATCTGATAGATAGGAGCTGAGTGAGAATGTGTAATGGTAGCTGTACCATGGGGAATATCTTTGGTCCTATTGTATAAATTTGAGTAGAATGTGACTGTACAGGATTTTTGTTTCTGTTTTAGCTGGTGCTATGAACAGACCTCGGGCATGTTACCTGAAGTTATTGGAGCTCCAGGCAGGATATCACAAATTGTCAACCTCCCCAGAAGATGAGGGATAAACTACTCTTCTTAAAGTACCCAATCCTTGGTTACAAAGCAATTAATTTACAAAGGATCCTCTCCCATGTAGGTACCTTTCTCCCAAAACAAATTAATGTTGTGAAAAGGAACCAATGTAACTAGGCTTTGGAGACTTAAAAAAAGCGTTTTTTTACTAACTAAATGTGAGGGAAGAAATGACATTAACATATGCACACAGATTAGAAATGAAAAATGTGTCTAAAAGCAGATGAAAGTTAAGAAATATGAATAAATTTCTATGTGTTGTATGTGAAGAGTGGAAAGTTAACAGTTGATCAGTTGGTTTTCAGGATTCTTAGCTCTGGAATTAGTTGAAATTGTTTTAACTTTTGGTGCTTGATTGACAGTGCACAGTGAGGAGAATGCTGTTGCCCTGCTAGCTTGTTTGTAGAATGGAGTGAATTATTGGCCTGCAGTTGCAGGGGTGATTGATGTGTATTTCTTTGACTATAACCTTCCCCACACACTAGTACATGAACTAGGCTGGCACATGAGTAACCTCCGTTCACTAGCACCTTCCACAGGGTACATAACAGCCTAAGCCCTGTTTTTGTATATTCTCAAAAAAGGAAGACTTTTTGTCTCAACCCAACTTCTGTTTGTTTTCCATCATTTTCACAGTTTTGGAGAATTTCCAGGAGATTACAATTGTTTTTTTTTTAAATACAATTTCTCCCTCTGAAGCTATTTCTCACTCGAGTGTGATGTTCCAGTGTTCCTCTCCCTACAGCCCTTGGATATTCACTCACAGTCACTTCGGCTGCATCTGCATCCGTTTTTCTTTAAAAAGAACATATCAGCATTTAGAAGTTAATGTCCTTTAGTGATCTGGGGTTACGATTTGTGGTCATAACAGCGGAACTCAGGGTTTTAAGTGATGCGAGTGGTGAATGATCAAAAGATATGATACAATCAAAAAAGATGGAATAAAGATCAGGAACAGAATTGGCAGATGGGCTAACTTATTACCCAAGACAATACACAACAGTTGTAGAATTCCCTTGCTAATTGCATTATGGGTTAGCACATGGACTGCAGTGACCACCTTCTCCAGGGTAACCAGGGAGAGGCAATAAATGCTGGCCAGCCAGTGATGCCCACATCCCAAAGAATGAATTAAAAATAGATTTTTCTGTTTTGAAAGATTCTACAGTCACAACTCTAAAGGTTTGTAGATTTTTGAAAGCTGGGTTTGGGAATTGTTCAGACAGACTTTGTGTCTCTAGCAGGGTTTTGAGATGACGCACATGCACAATATAATTTCCTTTACAGGAATGGCAACTTGCAGTCCCATGGCCTCTCTGTAAAACCTTTTAAATCACTAACAATGGTCATATTTCATTTCAGCTGTCCAAGCAGTGATCTTCATCCATTTTTAATTCTCCTCTATGCTGCAGGAGAATTTAAGCTTTGGTATTGTCTTTCTGCAGAGTGTTGCAGGTCACATCCAAACTCAAAATTTCCTTTTGCATTGAACTCATTAAATGTATTCCCCTTTAAGACCCTGCACGGAATAGTGATTTCCTTCTCAGCCACAATTTCTTTAAAGAGTGGAAGCACTTAAGAGAAATCAAAACGACTGAATGCTTGCCAGAATTTTGAATGTTGAATTTCTGGTGAATGTTGAGTCTTCATTTAATCAGATTAGTGTGTAGACTTGTCATTTGGGAACCTGTTTTCAGTTGCCATTTTGCTTCAAGTACCGAATCAACAATTCAGGATATCTTTTGCACTTGGAGCTAATTTGTCAGAACACAGCTTTTTTCTGTACGATACTATTTCTCTTGTTAAGTGAGTTTGATTCTCAGCAAATTCAGGCTGGTTATTATTTTGTTTGTTTCTAGAGTTTACTCATTACTGATTTATTTAAATTAAACCCATTATGTTGTCACATGAACTTCCAGGAAGATTCAAGTTGCCCCATCTCTGGTAAATTGTTTTTTTTTTAATACCTCTACTTTACCTATTCTACATGTTTTAGGGGATTTATAGTACATGTACTCCTGTGGCTCTCTGGTGTGCTACGTTTTTGTATAATATTGGGGTGATGCTGATGTAATGACAAACTGTAGATTAAGTTATTCTCAAGTCCTTGCTTTCCATTTCACTTTGACTATGAACGGCATTGTAACTCTCCTAGGAGATCTTGTGGATAGTCTAGATCAAGGCAGGGACTTGCTTATTCTAGTTTCTGGCTAGCTCTGGGTAATCCTCACAGTCCACTCCCTTACAGATGACTGGTACCAAAGAGAGCAGAGCAAGAGTAAGC
The DNA here is from genome assembly GCF_047496795.1 of Chiloscyllium punctatum. Classification (NCBI taxonomy): domain Eukaryota; kingdom Metazoa; phylum Chordata; class Chondrichthyes; order Orectolobiformes; family Hemiscylliidae; genus Chiloscyllium; species Chiloscyllium punctatum. Next base: position 64,831,584 of record NC_092745.1, read on the forward strand.
AATTTGCAAGTTGGGAGCTTCCATTTCCCTGGTTAAGAAGGGAATGGATACAGCACTGGGGACCATCCTTTAGAAGGACAGAACATTAGCCTTCATTGACAGGTCCAAGCAAGGATTGTCACCTGAATGTTTGAAAAATAGGCCATAGTTTTGAGGAAACCAAGTTAAATAATTCCTTTTTTAAGATTTGAAGGTTTTAGAGAGTGTCACTGGTTCAGTAGGTGGGTAGGGGGTGGTGGTGCTACTGACACTTTTTTCAACCTATATGTGGCAGGCATTGAATCTACCAGTTGCATGAGATTTGAAAGATTGTCATGAGAACCTACAGACCTTACAAACCTGTGCACTCCTGCTGGCCTCTCAAACTATCATAGGCGTGCAGGAGGCTGGAAGAACACAACACACCAGACAGCATCAGGAGGTGGTTACACCTAAAAGGTCGACTTCTCCACCTCCTGATTCTGCCAGGCTTTATTTGTTTTTCCAGCTTCCTGCTTGTCTATGATAGTTTGAGAGGATTCCAGCATCTGCAGCTTTTTTGTCTCAAACTATCATGACAGATTGTGGTCCTGTCTTAGCTTTCTCAGTGCACCTTTTGAGTTTTTAATGACCATGCATACGCAACTTCCTATATTGCAACTGAAGTCTTGCATTGTAAGATGATTAAGCTTTGCATTGTTCCTAAAATGCTTTTTCCAAAATTGGACATAATATTCTGACGACCACTGTGATCTTACAATCTGCAGTAGCATTGCTCACAATAACCAGAGAACATATTGATAATGCAGTAGTTTATTTTTGCCATTTTCCACTGAGGTACTTTTGTAAGTATGTGCTTTTATACCTATGACTGGAGATGTTATAAGGACCATAAACAACTTAATCGATCTGCAGAAGCTATTATGTTTACTGGATTATATTTTCAAAAACAAGATTGAAAATTTTGCAAATCTCGATCTCCTTCCTAACTGAAGGATATTGTGAAACTTGAAAGGGTTCAGAAAAATTTACAAGGATGTTGCCAGGATTGGACGATTTGAGCTATAGGGTCAGGCTGAATAGGCTGGGACTGTTTTCTCTGGAGTGTCTGAAGTTGAGAGGTGACTTTAAAGAGGTTTATAAAATCCTGAGGGGCATGGATAGGGTACATAGACAGGGTCTTTTCCCTGTGGTGGGGGAGTCCAGAACTAGGTTTAGGGTGAAAGAGAAAAATCTATAAAGGGGACCTAAGGAGCAACTTTTTCATGCAGAGGATGGTAAGTGTATGGAATGAGCTGCCAGAGGAAATGGTGGACGCTGGTTCAATTGCAATATTTTAAAAGGCATCTGGATGTGCATATGAATAGGAAGGGTTTGGAGGGATATGGGCCGGGTGCTGCCAAATGGGACTAGATTGGGTTGGGATATCTGGTCAGCATGGGTGTGTTGGACCAAAGGGTCTGTTTCCGTGCTGTACATCTGACTCTAAAATGTCTAACTGCAGTAAACCCCAATGTCCGATGGTCTAAAAAGATGAGTTACTGGCATCATGGCCCTGAATCTTAACCCCAGATGATACAAGACCATATCAATCTGTTAAATTCTGACATTCTTTTTTAAGAAGGCTTGTGCAGCCAAAGTAACTGGCTGCAAATCCTGTGGCTGCCTGGAGAGGAACCCTAGACTGTCACACCTGCAGGTGGCAAAATTGCTTCAAAAGGAAGAGTTGCTCTAGAAACTGAACTGTAACCTTGTAGAAGCTATCTCTGATGAAGAACATAATGAAAGAAAAGACCAGAGTCTGGGTTAAGAGAAATTTTGTGTATTCTTAAGAGGAAGACACAAGAACTCAGTTCAACCCTGGTCTGTTTATGGCAGTGGAAGTAGGTGTTCTAGTGATCAGAGTGCTGGTGTGCCAATGGGCTGAAATTATTGTATTATAGCCTCTGTTCAAGCAGTAGCATGTATGGCCATCACATTTGATGCACCACCCTGCATTGCAGGTAAACTATTCTCTCACTGCATGCTAGAAGCCAGCTAGCCAGTCAAAGGAGACAGGATAGAACAACTTTCTCATTCCAAATGCTGCTAGCCAACCACCAACAAGAAAGTGGACAGAAGGACTTCAACTAAATGTAAAGCCAAGTATCCCAAAGTTGCCTGATCAATGATCAGTATTCCACAATCCACTGTTCATGGATGGCCTATGGGGATTGATTTTTTTTTTAGCACTTACCTGTGTTTAGTTTTGCATCTCATTTCTAATCTATGCATGAGTTTTGTTTTTGCATATACGAACTGAAAATCATGCTTTTATTAATTCAAGAAAGCCTGGTTAAATCGATCTCTCAAAATATTTTTTTTGGGGGGATAGGCACAAGGCGGGGTATCTTTTTGGAAATTAGCCTTGTTGTAATCAGCTGAAGGAGTGATGAATAGAGAAGGGAGAGCAATTCACTTTTTTTTTTCTCATTGGGGAATTTAACAATTCAGGGTATCCCATGTGGAATCATCATAAATTTGTGAACCCTCCCTGAACTCTTGGCCATAAGACAACAGAACAATGAGGCTTCAGCAGGACCTGATCTACTTGTCATCTAATTACCTTCCTGCTTCTTTGTGACAGTGTAAAACACCAAGGTCACTGCTTAAAAAAACATTACCTGTTTCTCAATACAAATGGAAGCCATCACAGATAATGCTACTTTATGGTCCAAATAACAAATTTCCCACACAATTTAATAAAATACAGCAGGCAATGTACATCAACACTTTCTTTTAGTGCAAGCAGATTGCAAATTTACCATGGTTACTACATGAAGATTAGGCTATAGTAGCATTTTATCAATGGAACGATTTGAGCTTGAATGCACAGTGTTTGCCTAAGCTCAAGTTTTGTCTTTTGCAAAGAATCAGTGATGGAATTTGTTGGTTACTTCCTTACATCATATTTGATTTATAACAATTATAGTATAAGCTTCAAGACAGCAATGTGCTATATAGAAAATGCTCTGCACATCACACGACAATGTGATGAGGCCTGAAAACAAGTAGCAACAAAGTGATTGGCCTTCAGGCTTAAAATGTACTATTTGTGTTTGAGACTGTAGTGATGAGCATCTTATCTGTGGACTGCATGAATGATAAATAAAGAGTGCCCCAAAAACCTTGTTTTCACTGAACTATGGAGAGAAATCAAAATGCTTAAAATTCTCTGTTCATAATTGCATCCAGTTATCAAACACTGGCATCAGCCAGCAGCCTGCAGAATGCGGTACCTTCCCTGCTGTCAGACCTCATTGTGTGAAAAAGGCTGCATTCTGACAAAGTACAATGACTATGTCTGAATCATTTCATTCCAAAGCCATGAAAGTCTAAACATGTCTGCCCTCTTTCATTCATGTGTAACATGGCCAGGAATCTCTGACAATAACAGTATCAGTTGTGGGAGACATTTCTTTTCTGGAAGTAATGTATACAACTGTATGTTTTCTGCATGTTAATACTATCTATGAATTCAGTAGCCGCCCAAACCATTTTCATTTTTCCCCCAAATGGTCTAAAATTTCAAGGAGCCAGGGCACAATGTTCCAATTTCTTCTTACCTGAAATATTGAAATAACTGAATCACATCAGTTTTGCACCTTTTTTACTTTGTATTTCTCTCGAGAAGGAACATCATGAGACTACCTGCAATTTCAAATTTTCAAAAAAAGCTTACAAATGTAATACAATGCCTGACAGTCAGCTAGTTTTACAGCAATGTATGTCTCACGCTCTCATAGCAGAATGTATAAAATGTGTACTGGCTGGGAGAGTAAAGATACCAGAGGAAATCAAACAATTGGGGAAACCACAGCAATTATGCTTCCTGTTTCAAAGGTTCATTGTTGACCTTCCTAAAGCTCGTTAATTCTGGCACTTGCTGATTTTAGATGAAACCTATATAACTTTGTGTGCATGAACAGTCACAATTTGGAAATGAAAGGTAAGACGATAGCACAAAAAGCCTTTAATTGTCCTGGGGAAATGCACACAGGGACAATTTGGTCTTAGGTGATACAGGTAATACAGTTTGCACTTTTGTTTTTATAGAGGAGTTAGGTGTAAAATGAGATTAAACAATGGAAAAGGCAAATCAGGCATAAAAAGTGAGCTTCCACTTAGTGTCTGCCCATTCAGCATTGCCATCTATGTTCACCACTCTAAACAGGTTTGATTGCGTGTTTTCACTAGGTCCTTACTCAGTTACATATCTCTGTTAGCAAGCTCCACCTTCTTCATTAAGTACCTAAGTTTTTAAAAAAAGTTAATGAAATGCTGACATATCCTGGCAAATCAGAAGAAGCTTTATTTAAAGGCATGTCTAATTTATAACATTTTCCTCAAAACTAGGGAGTAATATCAAACTTGGCCCAGGATAGACAAATGGCAGCGTTGCATTTAACAACTTGCTGTCCACCCTGCCAGGATTCTGTTTCATTGACTTCAATAGAACCACATATTGGGTATATTGCAACATACAGCAACCAAAAGGGTTAGGTGCTTAATCCATGTCTAATTTCAGCTCACTAGCAACTTCCCTTGGAGTAATTAATACAATCTTCCATTTTCATAGCAGAGACATAGGGGGCTACCACATTACCTGATGTCTAACAGATACAACCTTTGGGAATACAGCACTGAGCACCAATGGTGAAGCACAGTTGTGTTCAGCTTTTTCTTCCCTAGAAGGGGATAAGCTAGACAAAATTCACCCATTTCAATCTGCCAGCATTGTAGACTGAACAGTACTGGAGTGGCACCAGCAGTTAGGGTGGAGCAGCTCAAAGTCAGATCAGTCCTATCATTTTATTTGCTGGATTATTGCAAGGGTCTATGCGTGTTCTTTGATTTCACCCCCCACTCACCTTGTAACTTTGGTGGGAAATGGCCAGAAATTACAAAAGTCTTCATTGGGCCTCTTATAAATACCACAAAATGTTGGAAAATAAATTGTATTAAGATAGAATCATTCTTCAAGTTATTAACCTAATGTTTTTTAAAAAATGTGTTTTGTAATTGTACACTGAACAAATTGTTTCAGGATAATTTAAAATAAATGTTAACCGTGCACTATAACACACTATCTTTATTGCACAAATAACTCCCCTCTTGTCTACATGTGCCTCCGTTTAGTTTGCTGTGTATATTCCATTAAAGTCAGGTTTCTATACTTCTCGTTATTGTGCACACATGCTTTCTTCATTATACATTTCTCCTATGATCTGAATGAAGCATGATTGAAACCCTGGTCTCTGACAGGACAACTCTGCAATCTAATATTGAACGCTGCAGCCTATCAAAAATGAAAGGAGAATGGTGTTGTGACTGAGTGATAATATTTATAGGGATCCGTGAGGAAGATTTGTCATTCGGATACTATTATTGTTCAGTCTTATGAAAAAATATTGACAAAGGACAGATTACAGAGAGTGAGTTTATCAGTTAATAACCACCAGAAGAAATCATAACACAAAGTGATTAGGAATAAGAGCAGAATCCAAAGAAAGTTGAAACAAAATCCCTGACTGATGTCTGAGTCATTAATAGTGAAACATTGAAGATGTTGCACTAGATGTTTTTGGTCATGTTAACATTGATAGTTGAACAGTCTATATATGGATTTTTGATGTTAATTGGATGTCTTTTGTCCTTGTTTCATTCAGCAGTGACCACTCGCCACTGTTCAGAGAGACCAGGTAGCTTTTCCCCTTCATTACCTGCAGTGCTGGGGTATTTAATGACTGTTCTCAAAGCTGTGACCTTCACAGATGCTCGTCCACATTCACTAGCTTTTCAGACCAGTAATACACACACTAGGGTTGAAGATTGCCTTTTAGGTTCATTCTTTAAAATATATCCCTGGAAGGTGTCATGAGCATGGATCATTATTTGCAGGATTATTACAAGGGTCCATGCATATTCTTTGATTTCTTCTCCCCCCACCCCACCCCTGTAACTTTTGGGAGATGGCCAGAAATCTGAAAGGTGTTGATGGGACATATCAAACTTTGAATTGTAATGTGTTTCTTAAAACGGGAGTGTTACAGCTGCCCGAGGATGTAAATTTACTAGTTGTTTCGAGACTCCTGTTTGAACCCATGGAATGTCACGTCCAGAAAGGTATCAAGGAAGCTTCAAAGGGATGGATTGCAACAGAACAAATGCACTACAAACTGAACTGTGTAATTCCCTAAAAGTTATGTCAGACTGTGAACAAGAAAAGGGGGAAAAGACAGCAGTATGGGTGAGAGAATGTTTTCTTGTGTCTTTCTCTGCCTCTGTGCCATTGAAGCATATACAAGAACAGACTATAAAAACCAGATCAACACTAGTCTGTGTGCTAGTGGAAGAAGGTGTATACTAGCCTGGATTCAAGTGCTAGTGTGCTATGAAGATCACATTCTAAGAATGACCTATTAGTTAACCTGTGTTGCAGACAAAGCAATGTCTTATTTTGTGTCCTGCCAGTGAAAGGAAACCTGTTAAAAGAATTTGAAGGGAGCTGCAAATCCATCGATCCTGGAATGAGCTGCTTGACCATCAATGTCTGCTCTTGACAAACCACCAAGTGATTGAACCATATGTCTTTTAACTTACTTTTGAACTCCTTTGTAATGTGTGTGTTTTTATTTCTTCTTGCTAACAAATAAACTCACTGCATTAACTCAAGAATGCCTGGTTAAATTGGTTCCTTTTGAATCAATAAATTATTTGGCCTGGTAGAAAAGTCTCCAAAAGGAAAGTTTTCTTTTTAAGTTAATCTTTTTGTGACCAGTTAAGAGTGTGGGTAAATAATGAATGAAAATTAATTCACCCTCACCACTATCCAGGAGCTTGATGATTTGGGGTTTCCATCAGGAACTGTAGTAACATGGGGATGTTTGTATGGGGCCTGGTCTTAGTAACACTGATGTTGTGTTTGAACATCAGCCAACAATCTATATTCAAGAGAAGACTTCCCTCTTTGCAGTGCCCTCTCATTACTTGTAGGAACAAAGGTAAGCATCTCTGAGAAAGTCATTTCCCAGGTAACTTCAGAAATGGTGCAATGAAATGTCTTTCAACCAAAAAAGCTGGAATGGAACACATCATTGCCTTTTGAAATGAATTACCACAGGAGTTCTCCCATGTTTCCACAAGAACTTGGACAGTAGAGCTATGGAATTCCCAAAGAAATGGTATAACCGATCTATATAGCTGTACTGTAAAAAGGCCTGGTGGATCAAACCAGACACTAGTTTCCAGGAACACTCAGGAGCAGGAAAAGCTATCTATAGCCAAGAAACAGTCTTTTTCCAATAAATTACAATCGTTCATGAACCTGTTCTGACATTAAGCCCTCCTATGCCTTTTCCAGAAATATGGATCTAATCCCCTCTTGTATCCATTACAACAGCTTTGTCTGGGAACTTATTTCACAATGTCTCATGTAATAAGCAATTCCACCCAAACTGCCCCTCTTTATTCTGGCTGTCACTCATGTCTGTACGATTGCTTTCCTCTCCATTGTGAGGAAATAGATGAGATCAAATTGGTCAATGATCTTCATATTTTTCCAGCTGTAGAACATCCCCATAGGTTGATGTATTGATATTACAATTGGCTTTCCTAATATTCTCAGGCAAGATACATTCTTCCCTTGTTCTTCAGCCAGGCCTGTATTCTCCCAACAGAACTCATCCAAAGCCCTTCCCCCATTTTATCAAGTACATGAGGACAATTTGAAAGAGGCTGAAATAAGGTACACAAAAAGTCAAGTCATAGTCTGTCAAACTTAAAAAGAAAACCAAGGCAATATTTGTGGATGTTTACTGTGCTGAGCAAGAACGAACTCAAGCAAGAGATCAACTAATCCAAATGAGGATTGTAGAGAAGTTGATTTTTAAAAAATGATCAAACTGCAATGATGGGCAAAACCTTCTATTTGTTATGATGTGGGAGCAAGCAACACAAATAATTGGAATAGTGCATCTATGTGCAGACAGAGAAAAGAAATCCTCTTTAAATTGGAAAATTAATACATGGGAACAAATACTATCTGAATATAGGGTGGAGGTAAAATCGGTGGAGTCAATGTGAACAAAGGTACCTGTAGACATTCTGAAGTATGAACATGTAGAGGGAATGTCCCACCATTATTTATTAAAACAATTGGTTGGCCAAGCCAAAAGACTATCTGGTTGAATACAAAAGATCACAGCAGTCATGCAGGTGTTAGTCTGTGAGACAATTCATATGTCAATAATTTAGTTTTCAAAAGGATCAAGTGTAGCAGCAATGCTCCACCAGTGGCCCCAAGATAATTTTGAGAATGAGCCATTTCTACATGTTTAGGTTGAGCCTACACAACAGTTCTCCCAACAGAATGAGAGAATCTCTTTACAAAGTGCCAGTAACGCAGTAGTTAGGCTTTTGATTCATGTGCATGGTGCTTGGTTTCAGCTTGTGGCAGTAATCCAACCACATGCGTGTGTAAGGAGTTCTGCCAATTTTTCAGGCTAGGCTGCTACATTGGGGCCATTCTGACCTTAATAATTTTTTTTTAGTCTATTCAAATTTTGGATGGAATCTTAAATATGGTTCTTATTAGATATTCCATTTAGTCAGGACTGTGAAAGGATCTGCTCACTCTTATGACATGCTCTAGAGTGATAGGCTTAAAAAATTGGGAAGGCAAGAGAAGAACTGTTCCAGAGAACTGTGTGATTCATTCCTGAAGTTGGGTAGTCAAAGACAATCAGTTCACAATGAAATAACATGTATATTTTTGCTGGTGAGTTGTGGTTAGCAACACAAAGGACAATTATCTCTCCGAATTGCACCAGTTTACATAAATACATTTAAATTCCAATTTTGGTCATTTTTATAAAAACGTTTGTGATGTAAGTTTGGTGCTTTGCTTATTTTCAGTGTGTACAATAATCTTACCTGCACTGTTAAATAAGCTATACAGCCTTTCTGAACAGGAATCAGTTCTAGAAACAAATGTTTCCTTTAATTCCAGCCCCTGTTTCCCCCTCTTCAGTAGCTGGGAATCTTGGTTCAGGCACCAATTAAAAGCCAGTTTCACTCAAGCTAATAAAACTGCACTGTACACCTAGAGGGTCCCTCAGTGCCAATTCTCTATATATATGTGTTGCAGAAAAAAATTCATTTTCCAACCATTCTCCAGATCTATCCCAACAACGATGCCTCTTATGCCTGAATAAGATTTTTTTCTGTATGGCCTTGCGTTAACTGAGAGTGCTCAATACTGACAAACTTGTTTCTCATCGGAGCTTCCGGGAGTAGACTTCTGGTCCCGCAATTTGAATAAATTTGAATCCGGGTAAAACTGGAGGCAAAAGTGCCCAAGTGGATTGATTCCACCTTCCAAGTTTTCAGAAACAATGTTTTATGTCTCAAGATGGTAAACACTTTCCAGGAACATAAAATAAATTCACCTAAATGGAACTATCATTATAAGCAAAACTGGTAACTGCCTTAAAAAATGAACCCAGAGATTCATACATTCCCTAATTTAGCAGAGATCTTAATTGAAACATTGGACAAAGGAATTTGAAATAAATATGCTCGTTCACAAATGCAAAATCCTGCAATTTCACCAATATTTTCAGAAAGAAAATTTAAATTAAAAAAACAGAAGGTTCTCACTCAGCTCAAGGTGTTAATCTAATTCCATAAAGGAGCTAATTATCCAAATTCCATTTCCCTTCCTCAGAAATTCATTCGATTCCTCTTCAAGTATTTATCAGATTCCTACCTAAATGTTGTGATTGTTGTTGTAACAATGACTGCTTGTAAAGGGGGTATTTTATATCCTAATAAATCTTTTATGAGAACAAAACCATTTCATCCTTCCTGTTATTGTTCCCAATGCTAATAGTAATTTTAAAGCTGTTCCAGGCTGAATCACCAACTCCCGGAAGTAACTTTCGCTACTCGATGTATTGAGCACTCTGATTACATCAGCCCCTAATCTTCTCAGTTGCAGTGAATGCGATACCAAATGTAGCGGCAGAATTGATCGTTTCTGCACTTGAGTTCTCGACTGCATTTCATCATTTCTATTGTTCAATGGGAAAGGCAGTCAGTTCCTCTGAAAAGCCATGTACAGTCTCAAGAAATTTGGCTCCCCAGACATGGCTTATCTTCCAATTCTGTCTGCATAGAAAGTAGTGTCATTGCAGGTGTTAAGTGCAATAGAATGCAAAAAAGCAGATTTTAGTTCAATGTGTCCAGTTTTATTGCAGTGCTGCTATTTTCGCTTGGTTCAAATGTTGATGATAATCAATTGAAATGGCATAGGATAACTCATTCAGAGTAACCTTGTCCATTGATATTTACAAGAAAGTTAAGATTGTGAAAGCGACTTCAGAGTGAAAATAACTGTAGACAAAAATCCATCAACATGGGACATAGGAAAAATGAATTTGAACCATTAATTTGCATTAAGATTACAAGGAACAGGATTACAATAAGACTGGATAATAGGCTCAATGGTCAAATCCATAACAAACTTGATCTCCTATCTAGGCGATTCTTAAGTAGAATTTTCTGCAACTAAATCTATAGTCTAGAATGTTCAGGCACTGATTTTGTATTGCCCCCCCCCCCCCCCCCACAAAAGACTAGCATTTTGTCAACTTTAATTTTTTTTTTCCCTGTTGTCCTGAGAGCTGAAACTAAATAAAGACAATTATTCCGATATGTGCTATGTCTAAAGGAGTTTGGGTATTTTAGCAGGGCAGTTTTATACAGTCTAGGTAAGGGGGTGATGGAACTATCCATGTCACCAACTGATCATTTCTTCTCAACGACAAATTTTTTGTTTTGATCTAATTTGTTTTCAAAACTATGTCGTGGAGACTCATTAATCAAAACTAAGAAATACTGGTTGTTCTGTACCATTCGAAAGATATTGTGCTTTCAGCCTCTGTCCTGCTTTTCAATTTATTACAACTGCACACTCCATTGTTAAACTGTAAATTCTGTGGATTTATTTGGATTAGTTCTACCAAATCTATAGTTTTAATCTGTTCTCATCATTATAGCTGGGTTGAGGTTATCTGAGACCAGTAACAGTCTTAAATATTGCACAGGAAGTGGGACAAGACACAGTTGGAAACTGAAACCATCAAAAGTTTAATGTCATTAGCTAAGAATGGATCAACTAAGGGGGTCTAAAATTATCAAAAGCAGCAACCCACAGACACTTGAAACTTCCGTGAGTCTCCATTTTCAGTCTGCTGCAATCCCACACCTAGTAAATGACTCCGGGCTGTAGACAGTCAGCGTTTGATGGTATCGGCTGCAGCTGAGCCCCTTGTTGCTGTTTTTTATTTTGCCGCAGACACACTGTCTCGGGTTTGCATGAAGTGCCTCTGGAGTGCTGCCCATGTGGAGCCAGAACATCCCCCAGGCCATGCAGTTTGACTTGGCTGTCATTCCCAGCACCTGAGTGCTGTCGCAGTTCCAGAGGAGCTAAGAGGTCCCTGGAAACTGGCACATGTACAGAGTCTGTAGAGAATACATCTGCTGTGCCTTCTGCTATTTGAACCTTTCATAAAATGACTCACCACTGGCTTTACTTTAGTAATTTATCATTACAGACAGACCTTGTTTGCACCTCATGCAGCACTGCAACTTCAAACACAGTAGGCTGAATTATTGGGACCTTTGATCCACGGTTAAGAAGCTCAAAGGAAAGGGGTTGATCTTGTGCCTTCTCACCTGGCAGGCGGGGCACTTACAAATAAACATGTTCCTCACTTGCTCAAATCCTTGCAAGGTTCTTTTGCAGGCCAGAGCCTCAGCTTTGTAAATAGAGGGACTTTTGCATCAATCGGAGATTCGCAGCTTCCACTCATGAGAAGCTAGAAGCCAGAGGAGCTCCTCTCCTGTTGAGACCACTGACCTTTCACTGGATACTATGAGAGAAGCCTCCTCAGTCCTGAATTCTATTGCCTTCCCTTACACCTTCCCAGTCCCTTATTAAGTGACCAGGGCACACCACAAGAAAGGGACTGCAGTATTTGAAATGAAGTTTAGAATCTCTGTGACTTGCTCTGCTGGGTGGGAAGTCTGCCCGCTGGTGTGGTTTCTCACTGGAATCTTGCTTTGGGTTAACTTGACTTTTGTTGTTGACCAGTTCTATTGAGGCATTTAGTTGTGGTCCCAACAGCACATCAAGGCTCAACATTCACTGGACATAGTACCGAATTTTTCCATTTAAACAAAAGACTGTCTACAGCCTGGAGTCATTTACTAGGTGTGGAATTGCAGCAGACTGAAAATGGAGACTCATGGCAGTTGAAATAAAAGTGCATATTGTACAGTGCTTCATATTTAAAAAAAAGATGTTAGGACATGACCTGGTTGAATTCAATAATCACAAATTTACTATTGTACTATTTAAGTTGTGGTTTCCTAACATTCTTGGGGCAATCGGGACAGCAGTTTTGTGGTTAGGCTTAATGGAGATGACGGATTGAAAGGCTAGTAGTTGCCATGTTCTTATTTGATTTATTACACCTCAAAACGGCTTGAAACTTAATTACAGCAAATTCGCCTAAATAACATTTTCCATTTCTATCCCTAAAGTAGCATTGGAAGAGAGGATTTCTCCAATGCTACCTTTTGTTGTGCAAAGGATTTGCACAGTGTCACAGAGAGCAAATTCGAGCATTAGGTCAATTTTGCTTTTATAGGTCAAGATAGATTAGCATGCAGAAGTCATTGAATGAATAGTGATTCAACCCAGGAAGCAAGTAATGTGCAACCAAACTCTCATTAATTCAAACTTATCAAACTAGTACTTACCTTTTTATTGGGAGCTGATATTTGGAAAAAAACTGTGTTCAGAATGGAAGGAGCTCACCTTCTGTACTTGGGCTTGAACCATCTTGACTATCCCAGTAACTATCCCCACAGATGCTATTCACCATTGTTTTATCCTGACAAGACAGGTCAAAAGGGCTCTCATGGCACAGTGTTAGGGTCCCTACCTCTGGACTAGGAGGCACAGGTTCAAGTCCCACCTGCTCCAGGTGTGTCGTAATATCTTTGATCAGAAAAATAGATTACATTTAAAACTAAATGTAAGACAGGTCTAAAGCACTCTTGCAGTGCAGTGGTAATGTTCTTGACTCTGAGCCAGGAGACTTGGGTTCAAGTCCCACCTGCTGCTGAGGTGTGTAGTGACATCTCTGACCAGGTGGATTAGAAACTGTTTGGACCCTCTTGTGGTACAGTGGTGGTGTCCCTATCACTGCACTGAGAGACTTTGGTTCAAGAGCCACTGCTCCAGAGGTTTGTAATAAATCTCTGAGCAGGTTTATTTTGTCAATCAGTTTGAAGCCTTATCATGCAGTTGTTTTCTTAATCTTGTGAACGATGCATGTTGTTGAGTTAACATGGCAGATTTTCTTTGGCTGTTTGCTACTTTTTAGTTTAGATGAATCTTATTGGCCCAGTTGTTTGAAGTTGGGCTTAATACTTTGAGGAACGATAAAAGAAAATCCCAGTGTCCCATTTTAAAATACTTGCTGAAATATTTACTGTGACTGGGTGGGACCATTATTGTAATCAATGATATTTTCAGGGAATTCTGACAGGTTTGAACATCAGGTCATTAAAAACAATAAAACACTATTCATTTTAAGATAAACTAAAGCATCTAGAATTCCACAACTTAGTAAGGAAATTGAATGTTGGGATGATTTCTTCAATAAGCGAAAATTCTCACATTTGCTTCTTAGATTAGATTAGATTAGATTAGATTACTTACAGTGTGGAAACAGGCCCTTCGGCCCAACAAGCCCACACCGCCCCGCCGAAGCGTAACCCACCCATACCCCTACATCTACATTTACCCCTTACCTAACACTATGGGCAATTTAGCATGGCCAATTCACCTGGCCTGCACATCTTTGGACTGTGGGAGGAAACCGGAGCACCCGGAGGAAACCCACGCAGACACGGGGAGAACGTGCAAACTCCACACAGTCAGTCGCCTGAGGCGGGAAGTGAACCCGGGTCTCAGGCGCTGTGAGGCAGCAGTGCTAACCACTGTGCCACTTTGTCAAGATACGTGGTGAGATGAAGAGTACTTCAGGACAATAATCTTCAGTTTTATTCACTACATCCCAGAGTTATTACATCGTCAAATATCTGTGTAATAAGAAAGTCTATAAGCAAGTGACCAATACATAATAAATGTGACAGTTCTGTGTCTTGAAATCATACAAAAGCATTTTCTTGGGAATTGATGGTTTTCACCGATTACTGAGAGTGGTAATACTGATATGTGCAACATGTTGAAAAATCACTGAAACATCAATTCCTGGACTAAATATTTCTTTACCTTCTCCTTTCAGAAAGCAAAAGACAAAAATATCATGAGACCAGACAGTGGAACAGACTGAAACAAGCATAAATTCAGCTGTGAAAAGAATTCAAAAGGGTGTTTTTAAAAAAATGTAAGTTTTTTTTTGCTATCAGTTTACTTTTCAGAGTAAATAGAATTCAGACCTAATAATACTATTTGAATCCCACTGTAAATCTTTGTATATCAATTTAGTTTTTATTTCCATCCTCATTTCCTTGCTAGGTGCTGACAGGGAGAAAGAGTGTTTCTATGCAACAGCTGTGGAAAAAATACTAACAGCACTTTAGGGGTGTAAAACTGGATTGTTGTGTTCGTCATTCAGCTATTAGTTGAACGCTTGGCTTCACCAATCTCAACCAGGTCATTTGTGGAATGGTTTGCTCTGCTCATCTGTAGTGTGCCATGTGAATCAGAGGGTGAAACAAGGTCTTTGACAGGCTACAACACAAGGAAGAGAAACAATGACTCAGAAAGATCAAATTGGAGTAGACATCAGAAGCAAGATAGGAGGTGGCGTGGGCTCGTGATAAAGCGCAGGAAAAAAGAGAGACAAGTGAGAATGAACAGGACGTAGATCTGGGGGCAGGAGAATAATGAGGGAGAGACTGGACATTTAAGGGGAAACTGAAATTGCCGATGATGTAACAGGAATCTACCCAAGAATTTGTCTTTGTTCTTTCAGGCCTCATGGTCATTCCTTTTCTATAAGGGAGCCTCCATTTTCAATTTCAATCTGCAGTATGACTAAGGAGCAGGTTCACAACATATATCCTGTCCCTCCTTCATGCAGCCATGAAGACTTGATGTCTGCCCTGAAGCAGCTATTGTCCTAAGGTTCTATCCCTTCTGCCATTACTGAAACTGCAAACTGGTTTCTATCATTGGGATGTGGCTTGTAACCCTGAAGACAGACAGAGACAAACAGCACTGAATTCTCAATTGCCCCAGTTATTCCTGCTGATAATAATAGCCCCGGGAAACACAATTCAGGTCATGTCACCAAACTCAGAAGAGGACAGCAGTAGTACAGAAAAGGTGAGACACTAACCCTTGCAAAAGTTAGGATGCCATTAATAAACACATTGCATAATTCAACACTGTGTACATTAATCTTTTTTTTAAAATACTTTTATGCCTGAGTTGTGCCATCAATTACCATTCTGTCAAACTTCTTAAATTTTCAAAAACAGGAACATCTGCTACACCTTGCAACATCTGGTATTTTGGTTTTCAGTACAGTATGTTGCTAGTGTTTTCTTTAAAAAAAAATCTTTTGAAGCATCATTACAGGGTATATCTTTCTTTTTCATGATTTGAGAACGCAAGACTTACCACATCTAATACTTCTGAAAACAGGTGGATCATTCTCTTTATTAAATCTGTTTATGCAAAAAATCCATTGATGAGATTTACTGTTTGTTTTCAAGCTCCTATTGTAATGTTTCTGAGCCCGAGATTTGTTTTCAATGTCATTATTAAACTTGGCTGGCACAAGTTATATTGAATGTACAGCAAATGATAATTACTTTTTTGGCATTACCTCTTTGAACACAAGTGCTGCCCATTTTGTTTGGTTTAAAGCAAGCATCAAATGTGGATGTCTAATTGATCAGACGAACTTTGTATTTAAATGGTGCAGATAGGTTTAGTAGCATGATGTGAGGCATTAACATTGTATAGTCATCTGAATCCCCTTGTATCAATAGTTTCAGCGCATAATGGAGAGATCGGGATAAATGAAAAATCACCAGGAGCAGAGTCTGGGTCCAGAATAGTATCGGTAGCGGTTGGATTTGTTTTTGGGGGACTAAGATGGAGTAATTAGGTAGGGTTGTGCAACCTGGATTGTTATACATTGAATCCTGTTGTTGGCTCACACACTATTATGGTTTTGGCCCAGGATAGGATTGGGTTCGGTGGTCATTTCCTTTGTGGCCGAACTGACCACAAGTACTGCCAGCTCGCTCATGCAGTGTGGAGCATTTTCATTAGATATCACAAAAGCAGACAGCAGGAAAAGTCCATACTTTGCATCTTCTCAAATGAAGAAAACAGGCAAAAAGAAAATTATTTATGGCTCATTTCACAACACAATTTCCTCCTTTACCACTTTCCCCACAATGGTCTGAAAATGAGACTTCGTGTAGTGTCATTAGGTCGTGTATATTCCTTGGCCAACATACTAACAACAGCAACATGAAAGAGGAAAGGTAAATTTTAATCACTCTGAGATATTACTCAGCAGTATACTGCTCACCGTTACTGCATTGACTTAATCTAATGTATTTTACAAATCTCTAACACAATTGCCATTTACATGCATGTGTGAACTGAGGTTGGAATCCATTGTCTTAAGATATCAAAATGTGTTAAGTTTCTGAATTTAAAAAGAGCAAGTCCTTGAAATGAGACAAAGCAGGCATTCATCACGGGGAAACAATAGGACATTAGTTTCAATTTATTCCAGCGAGAAACAAAGACATATGGCTGGTGTGTGAGCCAGTTCTTCAGGAGGTACTGTTAACTATAGTGTGTAGAGAGCTAAGTATATTCTAGACATTATTCTAGACATAATTAGTTCCATAAATAACTTCCTTTGTTTGCAATACATCTAATATTTTCCATTGTCTTTCAATTGTCAATCCTTGCAATAACCAGTTTTGTATGTGCTCATTATGGAAAAAAAATCTATAGTGTAATTACTTCCACCCCAATGACATGAATTGATCCACGCTGTGACTACCATAAGAAAAGGATTAGATCATCATCAGACTAATTATGGAAATAGGATACAGCAAATAATATGGGACCCTTGTTGGGTATGTTAAAGATCTAGTTGCACAATAGATTTTATATAAATTCTTACTGCTATAAAAAGAATTCTGACATAAAGCAATCTGAACCACTATATCAACCTTCTAATGTTACAATATTAATCACATCTCAAATTTGCCCAAGCATTCTCTGTCAGTTAGTATCCATAAAAAGTGATCACTGCAACTTCATTTCCTGGTAAAGATACTAAGCTTACTTCAATGTAAGACATTGTGTAAGTGACCAACATCTAATTAGCACAAGAACTTTTAAAATTATTAAATCAACAGCTCTTTTCAAAAATTGGTTACTGTTGCAATTTTCAGTTTGACTGCCTTTATTTTGGTTGAGATGAACCTTGAAATGATCCTAAGGCATGATTTGAAGACAGAAAGTTGTTCATTAAAAAAAAGACCTTCACTCTATAGCCACAACATAAGTACTCACATAAACTGATCAGTATTCCAATGCAGTTTTTATAGATTGCCATACACAAAATGTCTTTCCACATTTACCTACACGTGCAAGAATAATTGTTACGAAGAAATTCATTGCATTTGAAGCATGTGAGGTATATTTAAAGGATCTATATCAATACAGACTTTTCTTTCTTTTTGTTGCCCTGTGACCACTCCTTAAACAAAGGGTCCTTATTTACTACAGTACCAAGTGGAATACACTATATCATTAAGTTCCTGGGCAAGAAGAGATGAACAAGTTCACCTTCTTTATTCACTTGCTCCCTTGATTGATTGCAACAAGGTTAATTTACAAAGCATCTCTTCCTTTATGGATGCATTTCTCCCAGACCAAATGAATGTGAGTTTTAAATGGAGCCAATTTAACCAGGCTTTGAGTTAACAAAAGAATTAGCTTATTAGTTACTAAACAAGAGAAGTAATAATGTAACACGATTGAACATAGATTAGGAATAAGATGTGAGACATAAGTTTGGACCAGGAGGATTTTTTTTTCATTCGTGAAGAGTAGCTAGTGGAATTTTGCAGCTGTTTTATTGGCTAGTATCAGGAGCACTGCCATTGATTGTTGAGCAGTCATGGAGTCATAGAGATGTACAACACAGAAACAAACCCTTCAGTCCAACCCGTCCATGCCAACCAGATATCCCAACCCAATCTAGTCCCACCTGCCAGCACCCGGCCCATATCCCTCCAAACCCTTCCTATTCATATACCCATCCAGCTGCCTTTTAAATGTTGTAGTTGTACCAGCCTCCACCACATCCTCTGGCAGGTCATTCCATACACGTACCACCCTCTGTGTGAAAAAGTTGCCCCTTAGGTCTATTTTATATTTTTCCCCTCTCACCCTAAACTTATGGCCTCTAATTCTGGACACCCCACCCCAGGGAAAAGACTTTGTCTATTTATCCTATCCATGTCCCTCATGATTTTATAGACCTCTTTAAAGGTCACCCCTCAGCCTCCGACGCTCCAGCCTATTCAACCTATCCCTATAGTTCAAGTCTTCCAACCCTGGCAACACCCTTGTAAATCTTGTCTGAACCCTTTCCAGTTTCACAACATCTTTCCGACAGGAAGGAGACCTGAATTGCATGCAATATTCCAACAGTGGTCCAACCAATGTTCTGTACATGCACAACATAACCTCCCAACTCCTGTACTCAATACTCTGACCGATTAAAGGAAAACATACCAATCACCTTCTTCACTATCCTATATACCTGCGACTCCATTTCAAGGAGCTATGAACTTGCATTCCAAGGTCTCTTTGTTCAGCAACACACCCTAGGACCTTACCATTAAGTGTATAAGTCCTGCAAAGATTTGCTTTCCCAAAATGCAACACCTCACATTTATCTAAATTAAGCTCCTTCTGTCACTTCTCAGCCCATTGGCCCATGTGATCAAGATCCTGTTGTAATCTGAGGTAACCTTCTTCGCTGTCCACTACACCTCCAATTTTGGTATCATCTGCAAACTTACTAACTATATCTCTTATGCTCGCATTCAAATCATTTATATAAATGATGAAAAGTAGTGGACCCAGCACAGATCCTTGAGGCGCTCCACTGGTCACAGGCCTCCAGTCTGAAAAACAAACCTCCACCACCACCGTCTTCTACCTTTGAGCCAGTTCTGTATCCAAATGGCTAGTTCTCCCTATATTCCATGAGATCTAACCTTGCTAACCAGTCTTCCATGGGGAACCTTGTTGAACGCCTTACAGAAGTCCATATAGATCACATCTACCGCTCTGCCCTCATCAATCCTCTTTGTTACTTCTTCAAAACACTCAATCAAGATTGAGAGACATGATTTCCCACACACAAAGCCATGTTGACTATCCCGAATCAGTCCTTGCCTTTCCAATTACATGTCCATCCTGTCCCTCAGGATTCCCTCCAACAACTTGCCCACTACCGATATCATGCTCACTGATCTATAGTTCCCTGGCTTGTCCTTACCACCTTTCTTAAACAGTGGCACCATGTTAGCCAACTTCCAGTCTTCTGGCACCTTACCTGTGACTATGAATGATACAAATATCTCAGTAAGAGACCCAGCAATCACTTCCCTAGCTTCTCACAGAGTTCTAGGGTACACTTGATCAGGTCCTGGGGACTTATCCACTTTAATGTGTTTCAAGACATCCAGCACTTCCTCCTCTGTTAAATGGACATTTTGCAAGATGTCACCATCTATTTCCCTACATTCTATATCTTCCATGTGCTTTTCCACAGTAAATACTGATGCAAAATACTCGTTTAGTATCTCCCCCATCTCCTGCAGCTCCACACAAAGGCCACCATGCTGACTCATGAGGGACCATATACTCTCCCTAGTTACCCTTTGTCCTTAATGTATTTGTAATTAACTCTATTTGCCTTCTCCTTAACTCCTTAACTCTATTTGCCAACGCTATCTCATGTCCCCTTTTTGCCCTCCTGATTTCCCTCTTAAGTATACTCCTACTGATTTTCTACTCTTCTAAGGATTCACTCGATCTCTCCTGTCTGTACCTGACATATGCTTCCTTCTTTTTCTTAACCAAACCTTCAATTTCTTTAGTCATCCAGCATTCCCTATACCTACCAGCCTTACCTTTCACCATAACAGGAATATACTTTCTCTGGACTCTTGTTATCTCAATTCTGAGGCTTCCCATTTTCCAGCCATCCCTTTACCTGCGAGCATCTGCCCCAATCTGATTTTCAAAGTTCTTGTCTAATACTGTCAAAATTAGCCTTTCTCCAATTTAGAACTTCAACTTTTAGATCTGGTCTATCCTTTTCCATCTCTATTTTAAAACTAATAGAATTAAGGTCACTGGCCCCAAAATGCTCTCCCATTGACACCTCAGTCACCTGCCCTGCCTTAGTTCCCAAGAGTAGGTCAGGTTTTGCACCTTCTCTAGTAGGTACATCCACATACTGAATCAGAAAATTTTCTTGTACACACTTAGCAAATTCCTCTCCATTCAAACCTTTAACACTATGGCAGTCCCACCGATTGAGATTTTGGCTGTGCAGATTGATTGAAGTTTTCTGGTTCCATTTAGTTGTGGCTGACAACTTTCCAAGTGAGAGAGTTTTTTCCCTTTTTTTTAAACCTGCTTTGTAGGAATGCCTTTCCTTAAGTTGTGACCTCCACAGCACACTAGTCCACACACTTCATGCAGTAACAACTCGAACGGGGGTTGCAGTTTATCAGTATATCCTTGGAAAGGTGAAACACACAGCTTCCTGAGAGTTGGAATAGGTAGTCAGCTTCTTAATAGCTCTTTCTTTTCAGTTTGTTTAAATTTTCCGTGATTCTGTACAGCTGGGAATACTAGGGTGAGTAACTCCCAAAGCCTGTTCACTATCTACAAGACAAAAGTCAGCACTCTCCACCTGCTGTAATGGGTACAGCACCAACAATACCCAAGGATCTTGATATCATCGTGGATAAAAGAGAGTCTGTTTAATTGGCAGACATCCACATAGCACTCTGCCAGACAGTCACTGCATGTACACCTGCAATCATTGTTTGGCTGTAACAGTCCTCTTTCTGAAGAAAAAACATGCTGGAATTAAAAGTTCACTTCATCCATAATTGGGCTGTAATCTGTCATTATGTCTGTTGTCAGACAAGAGTAGGCAACGCTTCTTTTTTGAGAAAACAACAGAGCCGAGATCATTGGAGTTTAAGGTGAGCCACCCTCACCTGCTGAATTGTTTGACTTACAGTGATCTCCTAATACTACAACACCATCCCTTCAAAAGCAGTTTTCCTTGATACAAGCCATGAAATGTCAATATTCTGTTACTAACATAACTGAACAAATAAAAGCACAAGCTAGATTTGCAATATGGGCTTCTGATGAATTGGCCATGCTAAATTGGTCAGGTGAATTGGCCATGCTAAATTGCCCGTAGTGTTAGGTAAGGGGTAGATGTAGGTGTAGGGGTATGGGTGGGTTACGCTTCGGCGGGGCGGTGTGGACTTGTTGGGCCGAAGGGCCTGTTTCCACACTGTAAGTAATCTAATCTAATCTAATCTAATCTGATGTGCACTAAAGAGAAGCTGATCAGAATCTTCACCCTCTCAATTTGAAACTCTTGAATCCACTTGGAGCCAGACACCAGAAAAAACCCTAATGTTCCTGTTCAATTGGATGAAAGTCTTGACAATGATTGCTTTTATTTAAACCGGAGATAACTGTGGGTATTGGTTAAGTATGTAGACATGTCATTTTGCTCTAATAGACTGAAGTTGAATATATTTTTTAAGAAAGGCCTCATCCAGCAAGCAACTGGTTGTATAACCAAATGTGTAATAATCCTCCTACAGATGATGGAAATGTTCATCCATTGTACTTGGACCGAGAGTAAGCGTCCTACGAGAGAAAATGTGAGTCAGTGGTGAGTTGCTCATAGGCAAAACCTCATGTGCGCACTTTTGCTCAAAGTCGGTCTGAGTCACAGAATAATATAAAATAACTGTACTAACAACAGGCTAAATATAACACATCCATTCACCTGGAACCAGTATTGTTTCCAACATTAAATTATAATCCAAACAGTTCAATGTGTCTGTGCTTCAAACTTCATCTCCACTGGAGCACAACCAGATGAGAGGTAAAACAGGGTACCTCTGCTCTTTAATGTGGATGTAAAAGAACCTATGGGACTATTTTAAAGAAGATCAGAGCGGTTATGTACACAATGTGCTGACTAGAATGTTTCCTTCATTCAAAACTATTTGTTTCTATAAGTTTCACAAGTGTATGGTTAAGTTACTTCCTTCCTTATGATGGGAAAAGCACATCCTGCCTTGATTATCACATGTCTCGTAGATGTCCAAACATTGTGAGAGTCACAGCGAAGAACATTTCATGAGTACTGCCCAGTATCAAGAGCAGAAGGTAACCAGGGAAATTCAAAATTAAGACCTAATAAATCCAGTAAGGAATTCAGGAGATGTTTCTTGAATTGGAAGGGTTAAGACTAAGGATATAATTTAGGGAAGATTGTGAAACATGCTATCTCCTGAAGTAATTAAGTCAAGGAGCTTCAGTGTATTTAAGAGAGATTTTACAGGAACCAAAGTTGCTGAAAATAATAGTTACAGTAGGATGAAAGACCACTCTTCTGGAAGATAATCACCGTCTACTTCTGGGTGTTGCACTTTAAGAAGGAGATGAAGTCACTGGAGGGAGTGCAGAAAAATATTAATGAGTGATTGTACCAGGGATGAGGAATTTCAATTCAGAAGAGAGAAGTTTAGACTGTTTGACTTGGAGGAATAGAAAGCTTAGAAGAGCTTTGAACCAGGCATTCAAAATCATCAATGGCCCAGTCAGAGTGGTTAGGAAGACATTGTTCCTGCTTGTAGAAAGAATCAAGAACAAGAAGGCACAGATGGCAAGTAATTCATTAAAGAAACAAAAGGGACACAAGGGGAATAAAACATTTTCACTTGGCAAGTGGAATGACCACCTGAGATTCTTGGGGACAGGTTCCATGGAAACATTCAAGGAGAATTGGAATAGATAGGGTTATGAAGAGAAGATGGGAGAATCATTGTTCATTTGGAGGGCTTGCGCAGACTTGATGAGCCTCCTTCACTGATTCAATTCTGTGATACACACAGTTTAGACTGACAGCCTGCTTCAGGGCTGGACTTGCTATGTGAGTCAATGTAACATGACCACACAATTTAAAGAACCATGATGACTGGTAGCAGAGCTGGCCATGAGAACAAAGATGGATGGCTGCAAAAGGAAAATAATACCATTCAATGGCATCCGCATCACTGACTGTCAACATCCTGAGAGTTAACATTGACCAGAAATTGAGCTGGACTAGCCATATAAATACTGTGGCAACTCAGGGGCAGCACAGTGGCTCAGTAATTAGCACTGCTGCCTCTCAGCACCAGGGACCCAGGTTCGATTCCAGCCTCTGGCAACTGTCTGTGTGGAGTTTGCACATTCTCCCGTGTCTGCATGGATTTCCTCTGGGAGCTCCGGTTTCTTCCCATAGTCCGAAGATGTGCAGGTCAGATGAATTGGTCATGCAAAGTTGCCCATAGCGAATGGGTCTGGGTGGGCTATTCTTTGGAGGGTTGGTGTAGAGTTGTTGGGCTGATGGGCCTGTTCCCACATTGTAGGGAATTTAATCATCAAGAGCAACTCAGAGGCTGGGAATACTGGGGTGAGTAATTCCCAAAGCCTGTTCACTATCTACAAGACAAAAGTCAGCACTCTCCACCTGCTGTAATGGGTACAGCACCAACAATACCCAAGGATCTTGATATCATCGTGGATAAAAGAGAGTCTGTTTAATTGGCAGACAGACAATAGGTGCAGGAGTAGGCCATTCTGCCCTTCAAGCCTGCACCACCATTCAATATGATCATGGCTGATCATCCTTAATCAGTATCCTGTTCCTGCCTTATCTCCATAACCCTTGATTCCACTATCCTTGAGAGCTCTATCCAACTCTTTCTTAAATGAATCCAGAGACTGGGCCTCCACTGCCCTCTGGGGCAGAGCATTCCACACAGCCACCACTCTCTGGGTGAAGAAGTTTCTCCTCATCTCTGTCCTAAATGGTCTACCCCATATTTTTAAGCTGTGTCCTCTGGTTCAGCACTCACCCATCAACAGAAACATGTTTCCTGCTGCCAGAGTGTCCAATCCTTTAATAGTCTTATGTCTCAATCAGATCCCCTCTTAGTCTTCTAAATTCAAGGGTATACAAGCCCAGTCACTCCAGTCTATCAGCGTAAGGTAGTCCCACCATTCCAGGAATTGACCTCGTGAACCTATGCTGCACTCCCTCAATAGCCAGAATGTCTTTCCTCAAATTTGGAGACCAGAACTGTACACAGTACTCCAGGTGTGGCCTTACCAGGGCCCTGTACAGCTGCAGAAGACCCTCTTTGCTTCTATACTCAATCCCTCTTGTTATGAAGGCCAGCATGCTATTAACCTTCTTCACTACCTGCTGTACCTGCATGCTTACCTTCATTGACTGGTGTACAAGAACACCCAAATCTCTTTGTACTGCCCCTTTACCTAAATTGATTCCATTTAGGTAGTAATCTGCCTTTCTATTCTTGCCACCAAAGTGGATAACCATACATTTATCCACATTAAACTACATCTGCCATGTATCTGACCACTCACCTAACCTGTCCAGGTCACCCTGTAATCTCCTAACATCCTCCTCACATTTCACCCTGCCACCCAGCTTAGTATCATCAGCAAATTTTCTAATGTTATTACTAATACTATCGTCTATATCATTAATAATTATTGTAAAGAGCTGCGGTCCCAGCACTGATCCCTGGCGGTACCCCACTGGTCACTGCCTGACATTCCGAAATGGAACCGTTTATCACTACTCTTTGTTTCCTGTCAGCCAACCAACTTTCAATCCAAGTTAGTACTTTGCCCCCAATATCATGCTCCCTAATTTTGCTCACTAATCTCCTATGTGGGACTTTATCAAAAGCTTTCTGAAAGTCCAGGTACACTACATCTACTGGATCTCCCTCATCCATCTTCAGAGTTACATCCTCAAAAAATTCCAGAAGATTAGTCAAGCATGATTTCCCCATCATAAATCCATGCTGACTCTGACCTATCCTGTTACTACTATCCAGATGTGTCGTAATTTCATCCTTTATAATAGACTCCAGCATCTTTCCCACCATTGAGGTCAGACTAACTGGTCTATAATTTCCTGCTTTCTCTCTACCAATCTACCACCTTCAGCACTCAGTCCCTTCACCATGACAAACAGCAGCAGCACCATCTACAGAATGTACTGGAGCAACTCAGCCAAGCTCCTTGAACAGCACCTGCTAACCCATGATCTTATCACTCACAAGGGCAAGGGTAGCAGATGTTGTGTATACTACCTCCTGCAAGATTCCCCAACCCATGCCCTATGCTGACATGGAACCATGTAACTGTCCCTTTTCTGTCGATAAGTCTAAATTCTGGAACTCCATCCCTATCAGTGCTGTTGATGTCCCTCCACCACATGAACTGCCTGAGTTAAAGTCGTCCAACCATCACTTGCACTTCGAGATAGGCAACATGTGCCAACCTCGCAATATTGCCCACATCCTGTGAAATAAAAGAAGAAATTCCTCCATAAGTTAGCCATTACTTTTGTATTCCAAGTATGAGAAAGTGCTTCTCTGGTCCATCATCCTGTGAAACAGATGGGAAAACTGGAAAAGTGATCAAAGGAGAAAGGACTCTTAATTAAAAGCTTTGAAGATACCTATACCATTCCTTTGAGTCTCTGTATGTGATTTGAAATTATTTAGAGAGCTAAAGATGGTAAGGCCACTATAATTATAGCTGAAATGTACACACACAGTTTGCATCATAGAACAAAGCACTAGTAAGTATTGAAGGTCATATTTTACCATGTATTCATGTCAGAGCTTTGCCACATCAATGGATTAGAAACTGTTTTATTTGACGCACTAGAAGGTTTTCCACCTGAAGGCAAAGGAGCAAGCAAAAGTGTGTAGGAAACATTTGGAAGCCCACATGGGTGGAAGTAAGTAAAAGTTACGTTGATGCCATAGCTACCATTTGGTGATGGTGCTACAAATTAAATAGAATGGCAAACAGCAACGTGGAAAGAATTGACCAAATGGTAAAAACACATGTGATGCAAAATCCAGATTGATCTTTTGGATTCAGGGTTGGAACATTAGAGCCTGGGCTGGCCTGCTCACCCTCCTATCCAGGGGAACATATGGGAGGATCTAAAACTGACAATCTTAACTTTGGTGAAAAGCTTGCACCAGTCTAGATGGCTCCACTTAGATTACAGTCGTGTAGATAGTAATCAGCTACAGTTGCTTACACCCTGTTTCTTTTTTTGTTGTTGTTGACTGATGAAGAAAGGGGAAAAACAATGCAGTCTTCGAAACTGTCCAACAGTTGGAGTTCTACTCCTGATGTCTCAGTAGATTTTAGCTTGCAGTAAGGAAAATTGACTTCAAACAGGATTTTAAATATGTTTCCATTTTTCATTTCACTATAGAGAGAACACAGCATAATTGGTCTTTTAAACATAGAGTTTCCCATTTGATAATCCAAACAGTTTTCCTCTTTTGAGTCCTATGGAGAATTTAACGCACGGAAACAGGCTATTCAGTGCAACCACTGGCCTCCATCACTTCATTTCATCCTACCAGCATTTCCTCCTATTCCTTTTCACTGACTTAATTACTTATGCCTTCACAAAGGTACTTTTAAGACGCTCTTTTCATCAAAAGTATTGCTATTGCTGATCTACTCTTCATTGTGTATTTAGTTCTGTTTCCATTTCCAGTTGTTCTCCAAACCATACAAGCTAAGACAGTAACAAATTCATGGAGGGACATGTTAGATGGATTGGGTTGGTTTGGTGCAAATCAGTTCCAGTGTTTGGTTCTGTACACTGAGTACCTGGAGATCTAAACCTTGGATTCAGAATGATTTAGTACAATGGAGCTTATAAAGACTTTCTATTCGAAGGATCAAGAGGAACAATTATAGAAAATACTGTCAGTATACTGAACAATTTGTGTTAATAGCATTAACTGCAATACAAAGCAGATATGTGCTTTAGTTTGAATTTTCTGGAAAAAAAAACAAAATCAGACCCATTGCTACTTTTATTTCATAGACTTGGTCTTATGTTACAGGTTATGCATATTAACTGCTCTGCTCATTCTTTATACAATAATATTTCAACAGTGTGATGTGCGAATCACCAGTGCTGCTAATCTGGAATCTCATCTTGAGTGACATCCAGAATGGTTGTGTTATCTTTCTAATGGCTGTGAATCGTCTTAAGGTTTCAGTGCTGTTACGCTAGGCCTCACGATGGGCACACTCCCATATTCAAACCACCCACAGACTCTGTATATTCTGTGCTTTCATTCTGCAACTCAAAGACCCCTTGCTGTTGTACCTTTTGGATGCTGAGATACAGATGCACCACCAGGGGTGAAGGCAGAGGTAATGAGATACTTTGCGATATTAATAAGCCAGGTTTGACATTATATTGCACAAGATGACTCTTTCACAATAACATTGTTCATTTTAGTATTTTGCTGCAGTTAATCTTTTTTAAATACTCATATGTATCCACACAATTGTGGCTTTTATTTTGAACCAGATGCTGTGTTGTAAGAATTACATTTCAAAGTTCATACAAAATCAAAGGCAATAAATGCAATTACTGACTGTTCTGCTGCTACTTCAAAACCTACTCTCATCTTGTGGGCTGCAGGGGAACTTAGTGTTGTTTATCAGAGTAACCTTTTCTTTCCCCCTCTTTGGTGTCAGAAATTATTACAAGGCCAAAATGGATCTTGTACAAGGGGTGATGCTGGTAGACTTGCTTTAGAATGAAGGTGGTAGTCATCTGGTCTTTGGACCATCTCCCTCACCACTTCTCTCCTATCACTCCAAAATAATGAGATAGTGGGGCTTTATAATGACACAAGTCACATCAGGGAGCCCAATAAGATGCCATGAATTTAAATAAAGAGAATTAGGAGAAAAGGTGCATGAAAGTAAATCAAGAAAAACAAAAGATTTAATTTTTAATTAAGCCAAAAACACCTTTCACGATAAAAGACTTTATATTTCTTTACAAAGAATGCATTGTCTTATATTCTTGGAATATTGAGAAAAATGATCCTTCAGCAGTCTTGTCTATTGAAACAAACCCTAAGCAACATGAAAATCACTTCCAGAAGGCGAACAAATAAACATTTAGGAATTATCAACAGGATGAAGTATTCACCGTTTAGATTAGCTCCTTCTAATAGTCTTCCTTTGATCTCATGTAAGCACTGTATTCCAGAGAAAATACCGATTCATACAACGTCAGATACTTGTGTCACGTAACATTTCAATGATGTTCAATTAAAAGGTTCAATGGCTGCCTCACCCTTCTATTTGAGTTTGTTCCAGTTTCATCATGCAGTTTGACAGATTTAATTTCAATACAGATTTCCATGTTCAGCATTGAGCGTGCTCTGCAACATCTTACAGTAGCAATTAGTCTAATCTCTCAGATCAAAGGAAGCAGACTGCTGGAGAGCGAGAAAGCCCAGGGTGCAATTAATGATGGGCAGTAAATCCACTTCAGAAATTACTCTTCAGTCAGAAACTAATTCTTTCTGCTTTGAACTCCTGTTTCTTTGCAAAATTGGTCAGTACACCTCATTTTATTCCATTAAAGTGTTTCTGCGCTACTCCCTGAGTGTCTGAGTCAAGTGGGCAAATTCTACCACTTACAAAAAAAAACTGATAGACATTTTTTTCCACATCTGCTTAGAGCTGAACAAGTCAGTTTAAAGTTGGTTAAGTTTATAAGTTTTTGATCCGTTATTATTTCAGTCAAGAAAATCTGCCACCTTTAGCCGGTTAATTTCTGAGAGGTTTTAATGTTTAATACTCGAGTTAAAACAACCATGAGCAAAACATAATGCAGAATGGGAGGATACCAGGAACGATGAAAGAAAGCTGACAGTTGGCTTAAAGCTGTCTGTCATC
The DNA here is from genome assembly GCF_047496795.1 of Chiloscyllium punctatum. Lineage (NCBI taxonomy): Eukaryota > Metazoa > Chordata > Chondrichthyes > Orectolobiformes > Hemiscylliidae > Chiloscyllium > Chiloscyllium punctatum. The sequence goes on from NC_092745.1 coordinate 64,860,865, forward strand.
AATTTAATCCATTCATTTTTTAAAAATATCATACAGCAAAGAAACCAAATAAAACCTGGAAACAAAGATAAAGAGTTAAGTATTAAACCATATTTATTTCTTGTAAAACCGTGAGGCTGTGCAGTCTTCTGCTTAATTCATTCCCTCTGACAATTAAACCCTCACTCCCGTCCCATGCAACTTCACCAATGACAATTTGCTTGGAGTGCAGAAGAATATTATTGCTCTCATGCTTTTCTGTACAGTTGACTACGTAGTAAAAATTGAGTTTTATACAATAAGTATTTGTGATGTGGTTACAATTTTCCTTGCTAAAATCATGTATCCTGCCGACCCACAAATTATAATACTGTTTAAGGTCAGTTAATATTAGTTAATAATTCAGAATCAAAACAAAATCCTCTAAGTTGAAATAGTTTCTGATCTCTGCTAGTTTGCATTTTCACTTTGCTACTTCCGCATACAAAACTGCTACAAAAAGTATCGAAATATTCAAAGTTTTGATGGTATAATCTTTTACAATCAAGATTTTACAAATCCAGTATTTACAACTCTTATGCTTTCCCAGAAACTGGGGCAAATATAGAATGACACAATTCTGGAGCACAAAAGGAGGCCATTTGTGCCATCTTCCCTGTCTCTACTAACTCTGCAGTTAGTTCCACTGCCCTGATTTTTCTCCCCCATCTCCCTGCAATTTATCTCCTTTTCAGATATTGATCCAACTCCCTTTTGAAAGCATCTGTTTCTACCTGTCCATCAGGTAATCTTTTTAATCTAGCTTTGAAACACTTTTTATTGAGGGGAAAGCAATATTGTTCCTGTTTTAAATATGAAGTTTATTTTTGGTTTACATTGTTACTGAGCCCAGTGACACAAAAATCCCCCCCCCCACCCCCCACCCCCACCCCCACCTCCACCCCATGGAAACAACTTATCTTAAACCAACCTTTTATGAATCACCTACACAGCCAGTATATAAAAGCTTTCTACTTCACTGTACCGTAATTTGAGCGTTTCTGAAACCCATTTAACGTCCCTAGTGTGCTTACTTTATAACATAGTATCTCAGCAAAGACTCCTGTTACTACGCTAAAGTGCTTATGGCCATCGTAGCAGTATCAGCGGCAAGGATGATGCGCATGTAATGGAGGTTTGTTCAGTCTTTAATATATAAAATTGTGCTTTTTAATGGATCCTGTACACCATTCATCTGATAAAAATGAACTAAGTTTAGTTAGCAGCTAACAGTGAGTTCAATGAGTGCAGCTGTTACCTCAGTGACCATTTAATGAGCTGAAGCAAACTTGCAATACTGAAAATTTTCTATTGGTCTCTTTATCACATTTTAAAATTTTTAATGAAAGCTTTCCCAACATCTGAAGAGTTTTTTGTTATGAACTTGCTGGAACTTGGTAAGATTGCTGAAATGACTGAAGTAATGCAATATGTTCTGGAGATGGGTGTGTAGCTAATTTGGGTGATGACTGTGGTTAAATGAGGTATCTGAGTAGGAGAATGTTCACGGAATTGGTTTCAGGAGAAAAATTGCTAGTTTATGAATACTGCAGAATGACCAGTTCTGTAATACGAATGATGAGTAGGAAAACAAAAACCCATTCTCAGTTCAGCATTCATACACTTTATTGCACTTGGCCACATTTAAAAACAGTGACTTTATTATAGCATTGGAACCTTGTGTTCTCTTTAATGGGTTAGAAGACTGGTAGGTACAGATCTGATTTCTCTTTGAAGTTGTATTCCCAATTGAACATGTTAATTTAATACTTATCCAACAAGGCACCAAAATAGCCCCTTTTCCCAACCAGTCATTGTCTTATAGGACAAAAATGCAGAGAGAAAGAAAATAGATCTGTGAGATTTTGAATTGAATCTAAAATTTCTGCTTTTAAAATGTGTTTGTGGGGTTTGGGCATCTCTAGCTAGCTCAGCATTGAATGCCCACTTAATTACCTGCGAGGAGATGGTAATGAGCCACCATTTTGAACGGTTAAATCTCACATGATACTGGAGCCCCAGTTAGGAAGGGAGTTCCAGGATTTTGACCCTGTGAAACTGGAAGAATGATGAAGTAGTTCCAAGTCAGGATACTTTGTGACTTGGAGGGGAAGTTGCAGCTCGTGATGTATCCATGCGTCTGATGCCTCCTCGGTTGTTGAAGGTGCTGTTGAAAGAATTTGAGCTGAGTTGCAAATCCTAACTGGAATGACAGTAGGACCTGCAGGAATAGCCTTGGCCTCCATCGGAACATCTGAGTCAGGATCTGACTGGGCTGCAATGACTCATAGTTCCGTACTCCCTAAATAAACAGAATCTGACAGAAAAGAATGCAACGAACCACTATTGGCTGGGTACAAAGCCTCTTGGGAGGTTGGTGAGGAAGAAAATTGAGGGCATTAATTTCATGGCTTATTCATCAAGGTACACAGCAAATGACAAATTAATACTCTTCAGTTAAAGGCTTGAGATGACAGGGTTGTCAGCTTTTACAACAATTACAGAGAGGAGTGTAGTTAAGGTTAATGCTACAAGAAATTTTGTAGCAACACACACTAGAAAAAAAATCCCAAACCCAATCACCGCCAAATTAAATGAGAGTTTGTGACATGAGCTCTGTAAATATTTTAATTTTCTCAGGTACACCATCTACATTGAATGCCTATTGTATTGATTTAAGTTTCTATTGCTCAGAAAACAGTTTTAATTCAATTATCAGAAATGATTTTTAAAAATCTTTGTAACCAAAGATAACTATCTATGGGGCTAACTGAGTTCACATCTGTTTTGCTGACAAATGTTTAGCACATGTCCTTTTGGCTGCAAACTGTTACAGTAAGTATGCAACAGCCTGGGAACATTGGATATTTTCCCTTGTAGTAGCAAAACGTTCCCACCTCAATCAGAGCCTTCTCAGTGCTAGAGTGAAGCAAAGTTGCTTGAATCTGAATAGAGCGTTTAAAAATAATCACATTGCAATATGGAACATATTAACTCAAACGACCCTCCTGGCTGCTGGACTGCATAATCCTAAAATAGCACGACCACATTAAGCAGCACAAACCTGGCTTTCTTGACTGTGGGTGGAATGTGCCTTGTTAATACAGCTTCAAGCTTCTTTTATGTGGGGTGTTCTCATGGAAATACATCAGTCACAATGTTCCCAAAGGAATGTGGTATTGAATGCACTTTTTTTCTTAAAAAGAATTAAGTGTTGGCAACCTTAAGATTAAAAAACATTTAATATGAAACTGGGCCAGCATTTCTGTGAGAGAGAATTGACTCTGAACCAGAACTGTTGAAGTCACTGATTCAATGATGTTTGAATCACTTTTGCTTCACTGGGTGGGTTTTCCAACTCACTTTGAGCTGAATTACACTGAGGAACACTGCAAAGCAGAATCAATTGACAGGACCACCTGTTTCCCACAAGAGCACATTGGCCTCAACTTGTTTCTAGAATATTCCTGCCAACTTCTGGAATGGTCTGACATTAAATCTGTCTTGTACCCAGCAAAAAAAGAGAGGGAAATAAGAAAACTTGATTTTGTTTCAGGGAAACATTTAATGAGTTGATCTGAAGGGGGGGGCGGGGCTTAAAAAACCCCATTGTGTTGGCACTAGTACAACACTGGCTGTAATCCAAAGGATGAAAGAAAAGCAATGACTGAAGCTCTTAATAATTAAATACAGATATTGTTGATCCATGCAGGTACACAGATGCAATCAGGGATTGAAATAAAAATGATTTTGTTTTCCCGCTGGGAATAAATCTAATCTTGTCTTCCGTCAGAGCAGAAAATTTAGGTCAGAAAATCTGAGCCATGCCTTATGACCCAGGAGGAGATGCTCCATTTCACACACACTCGCCCTCTAGACTGACTGGTTAAGACAGTCTCTTCAATTTGGCACAGGTCACTGGCCATTCCCATGACAGATGCTGTTAGCAAGGCCCTGTGGAGATCAGTGATCAAACACAACCTGATCCCAGATTCAAGTCTGTCGCTTCTTGTTTAATGTCTGATTTTCAGCGAGGGTGCAGAGGGGCACAACGCAAGATTCTGCCTGAGCTATTGCTTTTTAAAATTTCCAATTGACATACTTACAAAAGCTGATCTGGAAAATGCACAACCAATTGGAAGAAAATAATTACTTATAATCCTTTAGCGTTTGATTCCTATGCACCAATAAACACTTGTTTACATTTTAAGGAAGATTATTACTTTGTTTTATTGATTTGTAGGAAAAAATTACTATAATTTTGCTTTGCTCCTCTTTGTAATATAAAAAATCCAAAGTCATGTCACCATTTGAAATAAGTTGTCACCCTCTTGAGAGAGAGGTGAGTTAAAGTCTTCTGAGGGTCAGAATAGTATGCTCTTCCTTAGAAACTGATGGAGGTAGAAGTGGCAAGCAAGGGAGTGGAAGATTGTAGCATTAACTTTACATACATGTACATCCATAACAATCTGATTACTAAATAGCAGAGCCAGGCTTGAGGGGCCAAACGGCTGCCTCTTGTTCTCACCTTGGAGATTTATATGACTGTAAGCATTTTTGCATTTAATTAATTTTAAAATTGGAATACAATATTGAATATTTAACGTTTGGGCCATTCCTTTTCTCAAAGGAAGGCCTCAATCCCTCTTTTTGTGAACAGGAAACAAACACTAAATGTGCAGTTTGTGATTTTGATTCATATTTCATCTGAAAAAGTGAAATATTTTTTGTTTAAAATGTTTGAACCAAAAAATGTAAAAACAAGTTTGTATTTTCAATTTTACATGGTTCCATTTCTTAACCGTTGAGCTATTGATAATTATCCAGAGATTGCACGTAATGTATTCCCTTTTGGAACATTGAACTCACACCTTGCATCTTCAGTGGCCAGTACAAACCTGTAGGATACGTCAAAATGTAACTTCAGAGAACTGTCAATCAAAACAAAAATACCTTTAACCTATTTCTTACATCCATTGGTGTCAAGATTCATTTTGTACTTCTGAAGAAAATGCATAATGATTAGTAATTAGTATGATGCAGCATGTTTTCTGGGGCTTTGATGCAGTGTGGGTTTTCCAATTATCTGGTCTCTATGTAATTGTCTTAAGGTCAGTTGAGCTGATTCAAACAAGAACTGAAACTTGACCTGCCACAGAAGCCGCAGTTGTCAGCACTTGCGAGTGGTAGAGTTCAGGAGGAGCCACAGTGGTGAGCTGTAGAAGTGAATCATCAGCTTTGCTGCAATTAATCCATTCAAAAAAAAGCCCCAAATTATTAGCTGTTCAAATTTCGCTTCTGTGAGATTACAAAGGTAACCTTTTGATATTGAGAGTCATAAGATGACAAGTGTTTTTTGAAAGGTTCTGCAAGATGTTTCTTTATGATTTAGAAAATAGTTTGAATGAGTTTCTTCATTGGCAAAACACTGAAGTCTTCAATCCTGTCACTGGCCTGCAAATAAATTGCCTGTATCACTAAAAGTACTGATTATGGTGGTGTAATCACCAATTATTGTGGTCTAACACATGTGAATAATGTGTTGATGTCAGATCACACATTATCATTGGAATATAATGGATGGAATCAGGAATTTGGAAAGACATGCAATAAAAGTAGTTTAGTCTGTGCAAAAAGCTAATAGGATATATTGTCACAGAAAGTGAAGTAATGTCACGTGATCTTGGTCTTTTCTCAGCTTCTTGCTGCCACATAGTTTAGAAGTGACTCTTCTTGCAAAGTGGATTTCAGCCTCTTTAGCAGGAGAATTTTCACACTAGTCCTTTTTCCTGACACACTAGCTTAGCAGAAGTGATTGATGCATACACCTTCTTCCTTCCAGTTAGTGTACAACAACTTCTGTTTTGAGCACTATGAACTTCATTAAGTCATTTGTTTTTGAGGTACAGTTGTCCCCATCATCTAAAACCCCAGTCAGTTTTCCTTTCTGACCTGTGAAACCGCTCAATTGAATTGGCTTTGTTAAGGATAAATCATCCCTCAACTGCATGTGGTCAACCAACTCCAATGATAATCCAGTCCTGCTAATTCCATCTTTTAAGCTACCATGCTCTCACTTCACTTCAAGTCAGTGCAGACATAAAGGTATCAATACTTTTTCCGTGTCCCTGGCTATGCTTATTAAATTTAGCCTACTCAACTATGCTACTTTTTCAAAAACAGGAGTTGCTGGTAAAGCTCAACAGGTCTGGTAGCACCTGTGGAGAGAAATCAGAGTTAACATTTCAGGTCAGGTGACCCTTCAAAAAACAATGCTATTTTTTCACACATTTAAAGTAGGCATCGTATATTTCTATTAATTCCTTGTATGTAGCGTTTTCTTTGTCAATTACTTGCATAGCCACCCATTTCATACAATGTTGCACTGACCTGTTCACTGCACGGATTCATACCAAGGCCCCTTGTAAACCTTCTGCTTTATTCAGACTTGTGAGTTTTTCAGTCTTGAAGGCCTTATGCCCAAAACATCAACTCTCCTGCTCCTCAGATGCTGCCTGACTTGCTGTGCTTTTCCAGCACCACATTCTTGACACTTTTTCAGTCACCACAAACACTATTCCATGCTTGTCTGTCACTTGTGACCACTGTAAAAGCCACTTATTCTCCATGTGCTGCTCAAGAGTATTTGCACAGTAGATAAGAAGAAGATGACCTTTACCTGAGGAACTTCTTGCTGTGACTTTATCTTGTCATGAGGCTGCAAAAGAGCAGTCACATGATGTTATGTCACTTCCTATGATGAGGTCTCTTTACAAACTTATACTTAATTGTTTATCTGATGTGCACACTAAATGTTAGGTTTTTTCAGCTCTGTGATATAATCCTGAAGATTAGATCTATAATCTTTAATCATGTGCCTAGCTAAAGAGTCTTCACTCTTCCATCAAGCTTCTCCAAAATCTTTATTGTAGCAATAAAGTGAACTGTTTATTTACAAAGGAAATATCTTTTTTTATCCCCTGCAAGACCCCTCCCTGATACCTCTATGATTTTCTCAGGTTGCTCACAACAGTGAGTGGAAAGCTCCAGGCTGTACCTGGATGGTTGTCAACCTTTCATACTTGACCAGAATTCACGTCAAAATGGGTTTGCAAATGGTTCAAAGCAAAATACTACACATGGAGAATTCCACAAGGTGCCCAGAAAACACCAGCAAGTTTGTGTTGTGAAGTGGAAGAGGCAAATCCTTGTTTGAAATGGATTAGGGTTTCGATTATTGCTGACTGAGTTTGAAGGGTTTGCTGGTGATTTCTTTTTCACTTTCGAAATCTGCCTTTTACTTCAAAATGGATCCACTCAGAGTTCATTGCTTTATCTCTTCAGATTCCTACAACATCCGTTAATCTCTACCACTTGGTGCGGAAAACTCTAGAAAGTGGACCTTTCTGTGGCCTTGATTCATGTTGTCCAATGACTGGCCAAGTGGAGAACTTGTTCTGTTGACTGGAGTTTGGAAACATATTCCCCATTTGCAGGTAAGTCATTCTGTGCACTTGTTACTAGCACATATTCACAGTTTTCTTCCAGATTCGCTATTATATCCTTTCAACATGAAAGCATTCTTCTTGTATGTGATGTGAACCAAGATAAACCAAAACTTCTGTTGAGGGATACAGGGAAGTATACTGTAGATACTGGGAATAAAATTAAATCAAAGCTACATACTGGACATACTCAGCAGGTTATGTAACATCTGTGAAGAGAAAAGGAGTCAATGTTGCGGGTTGATGAATTTTTATTAAACTTATGAAAAGTTGACAAAAAAATTGAAGTGAAACATTAATGCTGTTTCCCCCTGCACAAATGCTGCCTGTCCTGCTGAGTATTTACTGTTTCTCCTTCTGTCCTGTGAATTGTTCTGCTGTTTGCCTTATACCATTTGTGAAATTGACCGTTTGCAAAATCGGGCGGCACAGGGGTACAGCGGTTAGCACTGCTGCCTCTCAGCGCCCGAGACCCGGGTTCAATTCCCGCCTCAGGCAACTGTCTGTGTGGAGTTTGCACATTCTCCCTGTGTCTGCATGGGTTTCCTCCCACAGTCCAAAGATGTGCTGGTTAGGTGAATTGGCCATGCTAAATTGCCCGTAGTGTTAGGTGAAGGGGCAAATGTCGGGGAACGGTTCTGGGTGGGTTGCTCTTCGGAAGATAGGTGTGGACTTGTTGGGCCGAAGGGCCTGTTTCCACACTGTAAGTAATCTAATCTAATAAGTGTAGCTTGTGAAGTAACACTCAAATGCAATCCCAATTGATTGCTCATAGTACCTTTTGACAACTTTCCACAAATTCAGTTTTAATTCTGACACTGGCCAGGGAGGTCAATAATTTGATTTTGACAGGATTAGTTACAATTTCAACATATCTTTTAAGGACCATTTGGTATCAGAGGGACTTTGGAAATATTTTCATTGATTTGAAAGTCAGGCACTGATGCATCGTATCTCAATCTTACTAGAGAAACAAGGAAGGGAAATTGAATCTTTAAATCAGCATCTTAGCAGTTGCACTTTTGCTACAGTGTTAAAAAAATAAACCAGGGCTGGGAGCTACAGATTTGTTCGTCTTTCTGTCGCTGTCTCCCTTTCCCCAGTGTTTAAGTTGCTTAACGATTATGGTTTGAAATTATTCTGTGGTTGATGCAATTAAAGCCCTTATGTTGGTTGGAAGAAAGCTGACAAATCAAATCCGACTGCGATAACAGAACCACTGAGCACTGATATCTTATCCTCTGAGCATGAACATTTGTCTTTGAAACCATTCCAAAAGTAGTTACTATTGGAAATAATGCTCCAGGTTGCTCCAGTATTCTAAGAAGGATTATATCCAATGATGGGCCAAATCAGCACCTTTTGTTTTCAGGAGGTCAGTCTTTTATATAGCTTAATGAAAGCGTTTCATGCACAAAAGAATAGATATTGTGGATCACTGTTTTCGCTTATTTTTCAGCAAACAATTAGAAAGATATTAATTGTGTCAACTTAATGGTATCAGTTGATTGAGACAGAAAACTATGGATTCCAATCCCTTCTCCATGGAGCCGTAGTACAGTTGGTGACTTTCACTGCAGTGCTGACATAGTGTTGCTATCAGAGGTGTCACATGCTCAACTGGTGTGGGAAGTGGGGCTTGGAGGATAGCAATTGCAATGCAGAGTATTTTAGCCAACATTCTTCCCAAATTATCAACACTAATACAGAATAACTGGTAAATTTTCTCATTGTCAGTGTGAGGGAAATGCTTCTGAACAGTTGCTTGATCTGAGTTGAGCATTAAAAATAATTTACAGAGCTTTGAAATGCTTCAGAGTATTATTAATTGGAAGTCTTTCCATTCAGAATTGTCTTACTGCAGAGTTCATTCTTGCCGAACATTCAGATAGAACGTATGTTTTCACGGCTCTTGGTTAGGATATATTTGAGGAAGTGATGGGAAAATTGATCAGGGTCATGAACAAAATGAGAAGTCATATTCTATGGATCCTCTTGTGCTTTTTGTTAGTTTAAATGCTAAATATACTACTGTATTCAAATAGAAGATCCCGGGGATATCAGTGAACTCTTTCATTTCTGCTGCCTTTACATTCCGCAGTATAATCACCTGAGTGAATATTTCATGAACTAACATCATAGTATCCAGCAAGTGGTTTTTTAAGAGTCCCAGAGCACTGTCTGCCTAATCCTGAACTAATATTTTTCAGGGAATGCTGTGGTGTAGCTTAACAAAAAAAAACTTCTAGTTTTCTTTGCAAATTAAATTATACTTCCAAATAGGCGAAAATGAAACCAAAAAACAAATATTTGCAACCTTGTGGCAATGCACAATACAAAAAGGTGCTCTTAATGCTTCTCATTTTATTATGGTGGTAATTTGAGCCTCGAAATAACTTCTAACTTATCTTGTGTTTGGGTCATCCCGACCTTTAAGACCATGCCATTCTGTTAAAACTAAACCATTAGGACAAACTAGACAAGTGGAAAATTTAATTTTCATCCCTCATAGCCAAAATGGATGTAAATAATACACTGATCCAATGATTTGATTTTCATCCACTGCCTTTTATGAGTTTTGTACAACAAGCTAAGGATTCTTGTGACATAATGGTAATGTTGCTACCTCTGAGTCAGGAGGACCAAGTTCAAGTCCACTTATAGTCATAGAGATGTACAGCATGGAAACAGACCCTTCGGTCCAACCTGTCCATGCCGACCAGATATCCCAACCCAATCTAGTCCCACCTGCCAGCACCCGGCCCATAACCCTCCAAACCCTTCCTATTCAAATGCCTTTTAAATGTTGCAATTGTACCAGCCTCCACCACATCCTCTGGCAGCTCATTCCATACACATACCACCCTCTGCGTGAAAAAGTTGCCCCTTTGGTCTCTTTTATATCTTTCCCCTCTCACCCTAAACCTATGCCCTCTAGTTCTGGACTCCCTGACCCCAAGGAAAAGACTTTGTCTATTTATCCTATCCATGCCCCTCATAATTTTGTAAACCTCTATAAGGTCACCCCTCAGCTCCAACGCTCCAAGGAAAACAGCCCCAGCCTGACCAGCCTCTCCCTGTAGCTCAGATCCTCCAACCCTGGCAACATATCTGAACAGCTTATTTAGAAAATATGTACAACACTTGATACACACATTCATTTACACATATACACCATTAGAAATCAAAGAAAGATGTAGTTATAGGGCATTTCATGGAACACATGATAGTCCACCCAAAACCATCATACTGGCTGATAGATTCATAATTTAGTAACTACCTTGGAAGCCATTTTATTTTCTGAAGAAGTACTTCCAGTCCTCCAAAAGACAAACTATTTTCTCCCATTTTCTTTGCATTTAAAACCAAGCAGAGGTTTTTCTTTTCCCTCTGTATTTTGTTGAGAAGACAAAGTTCCTTTTGTTTACATGATGCATTCATACAGAATTAACAAATGCCAAGTCGTATCGTAAAAGCTAGAAGCAGAATCGGTCACGCTAACCTACTTTTACCATAAGCAGGCTGTAATCATGCAAATCAGCATAATTCATGTGTGTGCTGGTCACCCTGTGTGCCATCTTAACCGCAAGATCCAAGCTGATTAAAACTGCAGTGTTAAACATTCTATATGGATTCTGCCTTTGTGAGTAACATTTTAAATGCATCCTTTCAACATTTGTATGATAAATCATCTCTTTCTTTTGTGCAGATTCCAGACTTGTCAACAGGCACTGCAGTGTGTTACTCAAAATGCATGCCGTTTGAAAAGGAATTTCTTTGTAAGGTGCTTTTCTTGTTTTCGCCATTGTATATTTAATTGCCTTTTCGACCAAACGTTGCATTCTCAATCATTGGATTTTTAATGGACAGCAGTTTGGTGGGGGTGGGGGCGGGTGAGGTGTTGGGAGCAAGAATCGTCTTTCACTCAGCACAATCAGTCATTGCCTCCTCGCAATATGTTTTAAGCACTTTAAATATCATCATAGCAAAGGATTAGATTGCATCAAAGCAGATTTGAACATTCCTAAAAACATGTTTGCCAATGACAAAAAAAAATCAGGTGTTTTGTATGTTCTCCTCATGGTGAATTCTCACTCGATTTGCAGATTGTACCTGATTAGACATCCATGCATCAGGACACTGCAAAAGAAGTGCATTCTGCATCTAAGGAATTAGACTGACCTTACCCTTTTAGATTCTATTTTTATTAAGTGGTGGCTTCAGGGAACATTCAACGCTGTCGGTGAGTTTGATACTATTGGAGAAACCATCGACCGTTGATTGTACCTTGTAGCCAACCTCCTCCACCTGCCTTTGGGTTAGTTCAACCCATGGATCTTGGTCTGAAACCCATTTGCTATGACGGAGGCTAGCATTATCATTATAGATAATTTCCGGGAAGATGAAAACAGTCCCAGCAAAGGTCACAATCAACATTCATTGCTGTCGGTGGGTTTAACTATATGGTAAAGCTCGCTGAACAATGAATGCAACTGTGGCCCAGATTTTAGCAATGACGCCAACAGAGTTGCCGCTGGACAAAGCAAAGCTGCAATAGCCGATGATTTAAGAATTGATTGATCGAGGAAAAAAATTAGCCTCGTCCGGACTTGACCTTCTGTACTGCTTGGATATGAGATTAAGTTCAGTGTAATTTATTCACAAATGACTGAATCATGTGAGGGTCAAATTCCTGTCTGGAATAGAAAGAATATATGTTGCAGCTATTACATTAAAAGTGATATCAGGTTTCAATATTTTGTTGAGGCTTTCTGAAAGATTTGGTCTGTGCCACTGAGATGTTCAGTTCAATTAGGGAGTGATGATGTCAAAAGTATGCTGAAGACTCAAACATACATATGTCATTCTGAAAGTGGCTGACTCAATGCTCTTTCCATATGCTTCACCGCTGAAGAATGCTAATTCTCATTTGTTATTGAAGCAACTGTCACAAATTGGGATGGCTACTTGCAGAAACAGAAGCAGGCCACTCAGCACTTGAGCCTGTTCTACATATTCAATAGGAACATTGCTAATCTGATTCCTCTATATTCTTGCTCTTCCTCAATAACCTTTCACCTCCTTGCTTATCAAGAATCTATCTTGCATTTTCTTGAATATAATCAAAGACATTGCTTCCATTGAGGAGATTCCAACGGCTCATGGCTCTGTGAGAAAGAATTCCTCCTTTTCTTGAAGGGGTGACTCATATTTTTAAACAATGACTCCTAATTCTAGATTCTCCCATGAAAGGAAACATCCTTTCCACATGTATTCTGTTAATGTCCCTCCAGTCTTTATACTTTTCAAGCAAGTCACCTCTTGTACTTGTAAACTTCAAAGGATATAAGCCGAGCCTATTCAAATTTTCCTCATAAGACAACCCATTTGTTCCAGGTCTTCATATGGTAAACATTTGATCTGCTTCCAACCCATTTACATCCTTTCTTAAGGAAGAAGACCGGTACTGTACATAGTACTCCAAATAAGGTTTAACCAAAGCCTGCATAACTGAAGCATACTTCCCTATTTTTGTATTCAATTTCCCTCACAATAAATGTTAATCACCTATTAGACACCTGAATCACTTCTAACTTCATGCTAACTTGCTGCAATTCATGCATTGGGATACCCAGATCCCACTGCATCTCATGAGCTCTGCAATCTCTTACCATTTAAGTAGCATGCTTCTTTGTGCAGCAATGGACTACTACTACCGATCTTTTGTCATCAGCAAAATTAGGAATCCAATTTCGTCCAAGATATTTTTACAAGTTGTAAAATATTGAGGCCCCAGCCCTGATCCCTGTGGTACACCACTGATTATATATGATCCATTTATGGCGACCCCCTGTTTATTGCTCACTAGCCAATCTTCTATTGATGCCAACATACTATCTCTTAAACCCTCTACACCATGAGTTTTTGTTAACTACAATATCCTTTGCAGCACCTTCTGGAAATCTGTATACAGCAGATCTGCTGGTTCCACTTAATCCACAGCATGTTATGTCCTCAAAGCACTCCAATAAATTGGTTAAAGATGACTTACCATTCACAAAACCATGTTGACTCCATTTGAATACACATCTCTAAATATTCTGCTATAGCATCTTTAAGCTTCCAACATTTTCCTTCTGACAGATGTTAAGGTAATCAGTCAGTAGTTTCCAGCTTTTTCTCTCTCTCTCTTTTTGACTAAAGGAGTTATATTCGCTAAGTCCTTGGAAACTACTTGCTCAATGTTAATGCGGAAATAGCTGAACTGGCCTAAATTTGTCTGATGAATTAAACAAAATGAAATTGAAGTATCCCAGTAGGACTGGATCGTAATTCAGTTTTTCACCCAGTTTGCACTCCGCTTATTCCCTGGTCCTCATGTTTGCTGTCTGATTTGCTCTCAACTTTCACACAGTGCTGTCTGTTCCAGTTGTCACATCTCTCCAGTAATGGTTTTTTTCTTAAATTATCACACGACCATCACCCATCTCTCCGGAATTTCAGCCAACTTTGTAGAATACACATATATTTATGGAATGTTTTCTTTCACTGAACCAAATATTTTTAATAAAATAAAATGGTATGGAAAATCAACATTGCATTTGTCTTTTTGAAAACCTTCCAGCTTCCCTTATTCTATACATGTGCTAGATGGTACTGTCATACATGTCAGATGATTATCATGAAATGTTTGTGGTAACTTGCAGTAACCTTTTTAAATAGGCACACTGATAAAAGAAATGTGCTTCGCCGATTTTTTTTTTCTTTTGCATAGTTTTAAGGACTGGCTGCCAAAACAAATATTTAAAGCATCAAGCTGTATGATAGCACATTCAGCTATGGTAACCTTGGGCCATTAGATCTGAGATACAGTCAGGCAATTTTTCTGTTTTTCTTTAATGCTTGGCAACTAACTGAAATAAATTTCATAAAACATGACCTACCTTATTTTTCTCTCTCCTTTCCTGAAGGTTGTTAGTACTAATGTCCTTTGGGATGCCCTAAAATCATGCCAGGAGCTCGATAAATTGAGGTCTGTCTGCTTTTCTTCTTTCGTAAAGTATTGCCCCTGAGGTAGCTACACTCTTCTGAGAGCTGGAACCTCATGTAGATATGAATTCAGTGATCATAATTTCACAATGCAAAAGAAAACTGAATGTAATTCAATGAATAAAGTCATGTGCCTTTTACAAAACTGTGGAGTAAAAATTATATTGCGTATATTACCAGAAACATTTAGAGCTAGATGCAGTTATGTTGAAAATTGACAGAGACCGAGTAAGGATATAATCTTTCCCTAAATAAGCTTTTCCCAAGCTCATTAATACTTCTACTCATTCTCTGTGAGAACTACCCACAAAGCATGGACTGAAAGAGAATAATAAATTGGGTATTGATTGTCAATCTTTTATTAATCTGTTATTTTATTTTTGAAACAGTTTCTTCTTCAATCAGAACACCTACACAATTATAACAATTATTGAATTCATGTTAGTTTAGTAAATTTTAAAGAGATAATTAGTTGTTTCACACTAGGAGTCACGCCTAACAACTCTGTGAAATATTATTCTGAATGTGATGTTTATTTTCTTCTTTCTCTTGCTTCTATTTTCTGTGGTCTGGAGGTGTTGCTTCACTCAATCGAGGTACATTTTCACAGACAGTGCTCACTGTGTATTGCCCCATAGAACTGACAATTAATAATCTCTTCACTGCAAGACATGGATCTCCCACTTTGTTCAGTAAGAATAATACATTCAAAGTGCCTGACTCACTGTCAGTGATGCAACTGAAAAAGCCTAGGCCTGATTGGCAGCAAATGTGGCGAGTTGCAATACCCACCATAATGGACAATTTGTAACCATTTGTAACCATTCCAAGGAGTGGTCATTTCCACAACCAACATAAAGCGGGTCTCTCCAATCTAGAAATGTTCTCAATAGTGTAGGGATTCTACACACATTCTAACTATTAATTAACTTCAGAATTTATGAAGAAACAGACTCTGTAACTTTAAGAGCCAATCCAGCTTCAAAAAAGTCCACTTTAGCCACAGAGTAATTTATTACTGGTTACACGATGTGACAGTCTTTAATGAGCAATGCTATGAGAAGATCTGTTTGATTAGCAAGCTACCACGAAACACATTTTTTAAAAAATACACTGATGAATTGGAAAGGACGTGATGTGTAGTTTTTAACAACTGCAAGGCTGCTAGAATTTGTTATTTCTTCACCAAAGGATCACACAATCCTAATCAGCAGCAACTGATGGCTAAAAAAAAAAAGCTATTTCTTGGAAATCATTTTTTTCCACATTATGCACACATTTAAGGGAAAAAGAGAAGCAGCAACTAGATTCCACAAGCTTCGCAGTGAGACTTTGAGTGTTTTGTTTCTGCTGGATAAATTCTGTTTGTAAGGGCCTGCTTATAAAGAAATATTTCCCTCTGACCAAAAATTTATCATGCTCTTACCCTGCTGGTGTAACACACCACTATATAAGAATTTTGGCATGGAGAGATGATTGTACACATGTTCACACATACACACACACGTTCTATTTAAGTAACGTTACTTTGAAATTGGTCACATAAAGCAAACACTTAAATGAACCAGTGCATAGCAAATACAGATTATGCTATTTACTGTAATTTACATGTACTGGAACCTTATTGTGTGAAAATAAATTGTTATGAGACTTGAAAGGGTTCAAGAAGATTTACAAGTATGTTGCCCGGGTTGGAGGATTTGAGCTATAGGAAGACGCTGAATAGGCTGGTACTGTTTTCCCACGAGTGTTAGAGGCTGAGGGGTGACCTTATTGAGGTTTATAAAATAATGAGGGGCATGGATAAGATCTTTTCCCTGGGATGGGGGAGTCCAAAACGAGAGGGCATAGGTTTTGGGTGAGAGGGGAAAGATATAAAAGGGACCTAAGGGGCATTTTTTTTCACACAAAGAGTGGTGCATGTGTGGAATGAGCTACCAAAGGAAGTGGTGGAGGTTGTTACAATTGCAGTATTTAAAATGTACCTGGATGGGTATATGAATAGGAAGGGTTTAGAGAGATATGGACCAAGTGCTGGCAAATGGGACTAGATTAGGTTCGGATATCTGGTCGGCATAGACGAAGTAGACCGAGGGGTCCGTTTCCGTGCTGTATATCTCTATGACTCTATGCCTGTGACTGTAAATAATGCTGTATCACGTGCCTAATAACATTGAAATAATTTAAATAAATCGTTAATGTGCGTAGCTATGTAGCAAGACATTTATTCAAAGGTAAACAGCATTGAAATATAGTGCAAATTATATACATATATCCCACAACACTAAAGAGGATGTTTTACGCATATTTTTTAAAAAGGCCAGACAGCGCTAAGCGGGTTAAGAAAAACGTAAATTCCTAATAAAAAGAAAGTTTTTTTTCACAGGGATGCTTGCAGATTAGAGTTAACACTTAGGTTCACTGATGGGAGTGTAAATAAACAGCCACCCTTCAGCTACTGTCCAGTCTACCCAAGCTTGACAGCATTTCCAATCCCTGAGACCAAATTCTAATCAAGTATTTCACTGTAGTAACTGAAGCAAGTGCAACATCATTGGCGGTGCCATCTTTGGGATCAGCTGTTTAGCTTCTCCAACAGTGAACACCAATTTCATGGTAGTAGTTCGGGGAGGGGGTGGGGCTGCTCCCCAATATTCTGGACAATGCTGAGCCTTCACACAAAATCAGCAAAAAATGGTTCTAAAACAGAAATCGCTGGAGAAAGTCCCGCTGAGTTTCTCCAGTAAGTTGTTTTTCTTCTATTTCAGATCTTCAGTATCCGCAGTCTTTGTTCCGTTTTGGTAAAAATGACCGTCCCATCACGATTCCTTTGTGCGAGATTACTGTGTGCAAACTGGCTGTTGTGTTTCCCCCATATTTATAGTCGGGGCTACATTTCAAATGCACTCGATCGGCTGTGAAACACTTTTGGCCTGTCCTCGGATCGTGAGAGGTGCTATGTAAATGTACGTTCTCCCGATGCAGTTCAATGTTTTGCTCCCTCAATTAGAGCTCCGCCAGTCACTGCATCGCGCCTCTTGCAAAGCATCTTGGAGCGGCAGTGCCTAACAAGAGCAAGCTGGCCACTCCCTTGAGGAAGGGAGTATTCTTTTGTCTGCCCGGCGCTAGGATCACTCCTCGTCAGCTTGCAAACCACAGGCACTGCCCGAATGTGCTGCAGCCGGCTTCGCCACTGAACTGGTCAGAGAAACATGCAAACCCCCTCCTTGTGGCATTCTTGTCTTTCCCGCCAGTGCCGACCTCCAGCCTTTAATGAAGCCACAGGTTGGTGTCCACAAACAAAAAACACGACGTTTGCAAACTGGAAAGGCAAATTGGGGGGGACAAACTGCTTTGGTTTAAAATTAAAACAAGAAATAGAAAGCAAGGATTAAATAACACAGCAATAATTCCACTTGGAATTCAAATCAGCAGTGTGATCGAGATTAACATCTTTCATTTGTTTTTACATTTCAGTTGCCTCAGTTTATCATCTTCCAGTCGAGTTACAATCAATCACCCTCCACCAAACAAGAGGTTCTGTTACTGGAGTTCTCCTGGTCATTAAAAGCTGGCCGGCAGGAGCTATAATTCAAGTCAGACAGACTGCAATCAGTCTCCCGCTCTCCCCTCACCCCATTCCTCCCCCCTCCCTCCCATCCCGCCACACTAAATGGAGCACTTACTCCTCTCTGTGTGTTATTTGATCTGCAAGCACTGGGTTGAGTCCAGACAAAACAGACCCAAGTTCAAGTGCAAGGCCGCTTCGAGATTTGAACTTGCAGCGTTCCATCTGGGAATCAAACCCTGTGTGCCTGAGCTGCCCAGCTTGAAATAATTCATCTCGGCAACATGCTCAGGCTGCAGAGTCAAAGTTCAAAATGGCCGGGGTTGCTTTTGGAGGATTCTGCTCCCTTTAAGCCATTCAAGTGCACTCGATTTTACTCGGTGCAGCTCTTTAACAGTGGTACAAGGAGCAGCGTTTCGCTGCAAACAGGCCATCCCCTATAATCTCTTTTGTCAAAAAGCCTTTACGCCTACAGAAGGAATGCATCCGTCCTGATTCTTTAGATGCCCTGGAATTACTTTACAACCGGTTGCTGCTGGAATGTGACCCCTGCCCCCCCCCCCCCCCCAACTCCCACTGAAACACACCAGACAAGGAGGTAAAGAGTCACGTTTCACGGTTGTTGCAGCTTCTTGTTTGAACTTGGCATGCGTCTGCCATTCAAGAATGCTCCCTCAGATGGGCGATAGTGATCTGTTGGAGTGGTTGAACCAGACAGTGCTGTCAAAAAAAGACTTTTGACAGTAATCTATAGCAAGTGCAGCTCGGGGTTGTCAGTGAGTTGGAAGATGATCTGATCCCCAGCACACACATTTAAGAATATCATCACTGGGAGAACTTCCCTCCTCCCGCCCCCACCCACTCCCTTTCATTTGTTTTTTAAAAAGAGCAGACGGTTGGACTTTAATGAACGATAAACACCAGCCTTAACAACGGATGGAACAGATCTGTGTCTGGTTTTGCCCTGAGGCAAGTCTCTGCCACAGTAATAAAAACAGCTCCCAACAACAGCAGCACATCTGGGAGATGCCTGCTTCTTTTCATTGGGCTTTATCTGTCAGCCCCCCCCCCTCCCCCCCACACACACACACACACCTTGCCTTTTTATTTCAAACACAAGATTATAAGGCCCTGCAGAAACATCCCCACCTCCACCCGCCCCGTCACTGCCCAGGCAAGTGTAAGCTGGTCACTTGTACAACTAACTGGCCCGTGGCGAGACTCAGCGAGCAGTCTCAGCAACGCTGCCGAGAGGAAGCTGGGTAGCAGCTCTAACGGTCAAGGGGAAGTGCTCGGCACCTGCAGAGTGGCGAACCATTCGTTACACAAAGAGCATATTGAGCAAAACAGATTTAAAGAGACAAAGGCGCCTTTTGTGCGCCCGCATCAGTTGTTCGTGGTTGAAAAGGGGCCAGCACTCAAAAAAGCCTCCCTTTTTCTTTTCCGCCATTCTCCATTTAAGATAAGTTCAGTGAGATAAACTCGAAGAACCACAGTGGCTAACGCAGCAACTTCCTCCCCAGCATGCCCAGTGGAAAAAGAATTCTGCCCTCGCGTTGCTGTTCAATATTCATCGTGTTGTGAAGGGTTTTCCTGGGAGGTTGCTCACTGGAAAAACCACAAGAATGAGAATTGACTCGCACTGCAAGGAAAAAAATATTTTCTGATATGATCTTTTTTCTTCTGGTAATTTTAATACAAGGAGGTAATCACAAAGGAATTTACTTTCAAGAGAGTAGGGGGTTGGTCCTGAAAGCAAACTTAGAAACTGTGAATTGGAAAATCACAGTTTCTCATTAGCAATGAATTGTTTGAAATAAGTTACTCAAACCCTTAATGCCTTTGCACTTAATATGCCAGTGCTTTCTCACAACAGGAGAGGGTGTCTTCAAAATGTCCAGTGTTTGACCAGTTAGGTCATGTCAATCAGGATGTTAGCAGTGCCTCAGCCAGATAGAAACCCACTTATTGGTCTAGCACTATTCTGAGCTGCTTGATTGCAAATTGAGCCATTATGTCATAGAGATGTACAGCATGGACACAGACCCTTCGGTCCAACTTGTCCACACCAATCAGATTTTTTTACAGAGGAAGTAGTAGGTGTTTGGAATGTGCTGCCTGGGGTGGTGGTGGAGGCAGATATGATAGGGACATTTAAGGGGCTTTAAGGTAAGCATAATAATATGGAAGGAATGGAGGGATATGGACCAAGGGCAGACTGAAGGGATTAGTTTAATTTGGCGTCATGTTAGGCACAACATGGGGGTCGAAGGGCCAGTTCCTGTGCTGTACTGTACTGTTCGAGAGTGTGTCTGTCTGTGTGTATTTATAGGTACATATAAATACTTGGGTTTATCTGTATATACAGACATACGTTTCTGCTAAAATTTTGCTGTAGGATTTTAAAAGCAATGGAACACAGCTGTGAAACTTTTTTTTTCCTCTGTATGAATTTGCATGGTGTATCAACTCTAAATTTCCTACAGCTATCTCCTTGAGTGAGGTTGATTTTTGACCTGCCAACATAAATGATATTGGTGCAGTAAAGGCCTCAGATTTGGGTTTGGAAGCCTCTCTGATCCCAGTTACTCTGGCAGTCAAGTCCTATAAAAAACATCTGCCTGTTTCTGGTGGCCATCCTCTTTGTAAATATAACATACACTGGGCTCCCTACTGCCACTTTAGGCTGCTTGTTGGTCACTTTGAAACCTGTCCACTGGTGATAGAACCGAAGAAGTCCACCAACAGTGAGTCCTAAAAGATTTTAAGGGAGCTAGAAGGAGCAGGAAGCAGCTAACTAGAGATCCGAATGAGTCACATGCCTCATTGAGGCAGGTAGGATAATCTCTCACATCAATGAAAAATGACAACAGTAACAGTTTATTTATGGAGTAAGGAGGAACAGAAATGTCATCCAACCCCCCAGTACTCCCAGAGCTTTCTCTGTGTTGGTAAGGTACATGGTCCTACAGTCAATGCTGGAGAAGGCTAACTTGCCTGTGGATATTCGGTACTTATGGATAGCTTGCTTGGAAGATGAATTCCAAGGCCTACTTCCAGACCATCCTCAAGCTATCTGGGCCACTTTGCTTGGTTGCACAATGCTTACACTGCCACACCTTAGTGCCTAATAATGGTATCTCTGCCCTAAGATGTACAAGCAAAAAAGACACACAGTACCATTAAACACCAACAATTATTTCCCTACTCATCATAAAGTATATACCTTTTCAATGCTAATCTTAAAACAGTGTTTAAACTTCTCCAGATTCTGGCTCTACAATTAGAGTCATTCTAATGTTCTCTCTCAAAATCTTGCAAAAGAATGTCAGTTTTTTTTCTTAAAACTGAAGCCCTACATTTCTCAGAGGTGCTGAAGGCATCTCCTTTGCTCCAACTTTCTCAGAGTAATTGTAACCATTCCTCAGTAATGGCTGATGAAAAAAAATCCGAGACCTACTCTCAGATTTCCCATAATTGATGCTATAGGCTTCCTGTGTTCTGACTTCTCCCTATAGTTACAACTTCAAACTTCCCAATATGGTTAAACTTTAAATGTTCCTAATTTCCTACAGTAAAGCAGTACAAGATTACTGAACAGGGAGAGACTAGGCTTTCCCCAGCCTCCTGCGAAGATTTCTCTTTTGTTTTCCAATGGACTCTTGAAAGCTGTAACCTGGCAGATATTCAACATATTTATACGCATTTCAGTCACTGTTTTGTTCCAACTGGAAACCCTTGTGAGATTCAGTTATCCGTACAGCCAGGAATGTTTCAGCACTGAAGTCTTTCACTGGCAAGAATGTCATTGCTGACAGTGCAGCAGCAGAGCACAATCCCTGGGCCAGTTGCTGCGTCACAGTGATTGATGGGTTACAAGAATTACACTGCTGCTCCTGAATGGCATATTGCACAGAAGACACACTTTGGGTTTTGCATTCCAGTCTAACAATGTCAAAGTGTTCAAAATAAAAACGCAGCTTTATGGTGCAAATGCATTACTGGGTGCAATTACATATGATAGATATCTCACTCATGAGAATGAACTCAATGACTTTTATCCATGTGCAATTAGATCATCACTGTTCCATATACATGAAGCACTATTTGAAGAATCATCAATTCTGTTGTGGGCCAGAACTGAGCTTTTTAAACAAACATTTATTCCAGTCCTGCATCACCAAGCCAAGTTGTGACTGGCTCAGTTCTTCTGCCCACATCTTGATTCATGACTAACTGAGAATGAAACACAGTTGTCCTAGAGGAAGAGTTAAAAGAAAATCAACCTTCATCCTGATTTAGTAGCTTGTTGCAAATGTTTATGGACCAATTTTTTTGAAGTTGTGCTTTGCAATAAAACGCTGCAGTTTCCTTCCCCTCAATCTCCTGTTCCACCATTCTGGGGTATGTTGAGTCGGAGACTATTAGACGCGTAAAAACAATGTTATGTCAGCCTCTAAGGAAACAAGGCATTATAAAAGTGTACTACTATTTGGCTGTTGTTCAAAAGATTCTGAAATATCTCTCTCCACACTTAAAGCATTACACAAGCACGGCTTCCAAACCTTTCCTTGTTGTCTTTCCTTTTCTACTGATCTATGGAAGAAGCAGCCAAACTGGCAAACCTAACCCCTATTCCAATACAATGTACTAAGTGAAAACCATAAGGTTTCTTTACTATTTGTACCTTATGTTAACAGCAAATTGTCACTCCTTACAATCTTGGGTTAATGTACATTATGGCCATTTGGTTGTTGCGCCCATGAATTACTCTGTGTAAGCCCCTCACTATGTACAGCATTCCTTCAGCCTGACTTTCAGAAGTGAAGCACAATGGTGTGTTTCTTCAATCCGTTCAACCCTCACATGACTCAATCAGCTCATGGAAATTGTGCAGCAGTTGTTCCCCATTCAAGCAGCTGGGTCGTTTCGAAATAGCACAGTGCAGCCTAGTGGCCAAAGTGCAGTGTTCATGAGGAATATCCCAATCTGCTGTCAGGTTCTGTTACCTCTGCCAGCCCTGCCAGTCAACTGTACAAGTATATTCAGACTGGGAAAAGAACTTCAAGTCAATTTGGCATAGTGTTTCGAAAACAAAAGATGATAGGTTTCTCTCTAACAAAGTGTTGTCTTCTAAGTTTAAAGAATGTGCAATATTTCTATATCAATTTCTGATTGAAATTTTATACAGGCATCTGCAAGTGTTTTAAGGAACTTTACTGTTAGTATCATCACTCAAAGACAACAGCTTGGACTCTCCTTCAGCCAGATTCTTTGGCTAATTTGATTATTAGGAACTTGTGAAATTCAGTGTTATAGGATATATAAGTTCTTGCCACATAAACATTAAAATCAGGAATGCTATCTCATTGCAGGTGTTGTTTGCTCTTGCTCACTAGAAGGAAATAGTCATCTCACAGATGACGTGACAGATCGCCCCCTTGTGGAGTGGATATAATCAGTGTTGCATTGTAAAAGAACTCCTGGTAAAGTTACAGGAAGTTGTATCGAGAAAGGCTCTAAGATATTTAGTTTGGAATATGGTGAAATGACAACACTGGTACGATAATGATGTATCACATTGCTGGACAGAGTGCAGAATAGATTTACACTATAATTAAAGGGAAAAAATACAGGCTTTGTTAGGAAATTGTCTGAATGCAAGATACAGAAAGCATGGAAAAACTGGCAGGATTCAACAAATGGTCTTTCAAAAGAAGCCTGTTTATGGTCTCAACTATTCACCTTATTTATTAATGATTTGCATAATGGGGTAAAACACCACATATCCAAATACAAGGGTAGCTTAGTGAATGGGAAAAGATAGATTCGAATACAGAAAAAGGCGAACTTTGAAGTTTGTGATGTTAGCCATTGCTTGCAATGTGTGCCATGTCAGTACAGTGAAATATTGTAACATTTGAGGAACAGTTTCAACAGGTTGATGTTCTATCTCGCATTGGGGTGAGGATTGTTGCATGGTTTCCAAAAGGTCACTCTGAAACTGTTCATGGATCACTGAAGAGTAGGTTAAAGGTAGTTGGACATTAAGCATGTATGAGGCAGGTGTAGTGCTGGTTTTAGCTGTAATGCTGGGAAGACAATGGAGTGCCTCTATTTCTGTGTAGGTGGCCGAATGTACAGTCCCAAAAGCAGTTGGAGAACTCTGTAGATTTTAGGATTAGGGAAGTTCAGGAAGCCATGGGGTCTCAGAAAATCTTGTGAAAAGTAGTACATAATTCAGGCCAGCTGCGAATGGGAATTGGAAAGCCCACCAGCAATACTTGCTTGTGGCAAATGAGCAAGATTGGGGCTCAGAAAGAACAACCCAGGGGAAAAGCTAGCTAGCTGTCTATGAAAAGCTGGATTTGCGTGCTTATGAGTGAGTGCTGGAGTGCAGATTCCTAATCTAGAGGAGTGTGGGCACCAGAAAGGGAGGTGAGATCTCAGAACATGACCAATCAGTGAGGCTTGAGGGAATTTCAAGTCCTGTAATCAGACATATCCCTTGGCTGTGACAGACCTGAGCAGATAGCTAACCATGGCCAAGCCTTTGGATTGTGAACTCTTGACTGATGGTATGAGGACCCTAACAGATCGCACCTTGCCTCCTCATGGACTGAGGACCAGCCAATACCAAATCTCTGACATGGTTAATTGATTGAATCGACAGGCAGCTGGGACACGGTGTTGATATTAGATTGACATCTCGGTGTTCCATACAGCTAGATGCTCCTCCCTCTAGAGAGAATGCTGCTGACATGCGTGGTGAACAGCCTGTCTGTGTACCTGTGCAAAACAGCATATCAGTGCAGCAGGACTGGTAGCCTTTAACTCTGGCAGAAGCGGCAACTTGCCAACAGGCATGGCACAGTATGGCAAAGCAAGGCACGCATGTTGTGAGCATGCGGTGGGTGCAGAGTGAGTGGGCACTAAGAGAATGTGAGTTAGCAGCCCTGAGATGCAGCCCTATCTGACCCAGGAGCTGGGTACCTGTCTGTGCTCACCGCATGCCTGGGCACAGTTGCCCTTCAATGCTAGTTGCCGGGTGTACCCTGTAAAGCACCTCTGTGCTTTCTAAGCAGCTTGAAATTGGATGGGAGAGGTGAGATGATGGTCGAGAAGGATTGGCAAATGTCAGATGCCAATCTGGGTGGCACAGTGGTTAGCACTGCTGCCTCACAGCGCCAGAGACCCGGGTTCAATTCCCGACTCAAGTGACTGACTGTGTGGAGTTTGCACATTCTCCCCGTGTCTGCGTGGGTTTCCTCTGGGTACTCCGGTTTCCTCCCACAGTCCAAAAATGTGCAGGTTAGGTGAATTGGCCATGCTAAATTGCCCGTAGTGTTAGGTAAATGGGTAAATGAAGGGGAATGGGTGGGTTGTGCTTCGGCGGGTCGGTGTGGACCTTGTTGGGCCGAAGGGCCTGTTTCCACACTGTAAGTAATCTAATCTAATCATGTCTGCAGACGATGGTTTAGTGTAACAGATGGCCATGGATTGTGCCCCGAGATGCAATTTAGTGTCCTCATAGCTGTTGCGAGATTGTCCGCTCTGACTTCCATGTTAAGAATTCTCGATGTCTAAATTGTGTGGCACATTGGATTAGATATGAAGCTGAATATTAATGAGGTGAGTTGTGGCATTAATAAAGCATTAAACAGGCAGTTGTTGTTCTGAATTGGTAACTAGCTGCTGCCGAGTCAGAAAAGTGCCTCGCTGCTCAGTGAAAAAAGATGCAATGAGCTGATCCTGCCATTGAAATAATCAACATCTGATCCTGCAACAAATCTTGTCATAGTTCATGATGTTCAGGACCTATAGGTTTTACCACAGAGTTCTGCAATCCAAATAATGTTGAAGGATATGAGGCAGATTTGAGGAACACGGATCTGCTATGGTTTCGTTGAATAATGGAGAAAGTGGAGAACATCTTTGGAGAACGTCTCTGGTAAAGGAGAGACAGGACACCTCCTTGTGGATCGTTTCAGAGAACACCTCTGGTAAACACCTCCTTCCTAAGATTCACAAACCTGACTGCCCTGGTCGACCCATTGTCTCAGCCTGTTCCTGTCCCACCAAACTCATCTCTTCCTACCTCGACAACCGTCTTTCCCCCCCCCCTCCTTTAGTCCAGGAACTCCACACCACCCATGCCCTTCACATCCTCCAAGATTTTCATTTCCCCAGCCCCCAACCCCTCATCTTTACCATGGACATCCAGTCCCTGTACGCATTCATCCGCCACAGCAAAGGTCTCCAAGCCCTCCGCTTCTTCCCCTCACACCGTCCCAACCAGTACCCTTCCACTGACACCCTCATCCACCTGGCTGAGCTGGTCCTCGCCCTCAACAACTTCTCCTTCCAATCTTCCCACTTCCTCCAAACCAAAGGGGTAGCCATGGGCACCCACATGGGACTCAGCTATGCCTGCCAGTTTGTCAAATATGTGGAACAGTCCATCTTTCGCAGTTACACCGGCACCACCCCCCACCTATTCCTCTGCTACATTGATGACTATATCAGCACTGCCTTGTGCTCCCACAAGGAGGTTGAACAGTTCATCAACTTTACCAACACCTTCCATCCTGACCTCAAATTCACCTGGACCATCTCGGCAACGTCCCTCCCCTTCCTGGACCTCTCCATCACCATCTCTGGCGACCGACTAACCATAGACATATACTACATACCCACCGACTCCCACTGCTACCTAGACTACACCACCTCCCACCCTACCTCCTGTAAAAATGCCATCCCTTATTCCCAATTCCTCTGCCTCCACCACATCTGTTCCCAGGATGACCAATTCCACCTTAGAAAGTCCCAGATGGCCTCCTTCTTCCACAATTGCAACTTCCCTTCCTATGTGGTTGACGATGCTCTCCAGCACATCTCCTCCACTTCACACACCACCACCCTTGAACCCCGACCCTCCTCACCTTCCACCCTGCTAACCTCTGCATACATTGCATCATCCTCCGCCACTTACGCTACCTACAAACAGACCCCACCACAAGATATATTTCCCTCCCCACCCCTATCAGCGTTCTGAAAAGACCATTCCCTCCGCGACTCCCTCATCCGGTCCACACACCCCCCCCCCCCCCCACCAGCCCACACCCCACTGCTGGCACATTTCCCTGCCACTGCAGGAAGTGCAAAACCTGCACCCACACCACTCTGCTCACCTCCATCCAAGGCCCCAAGGGATCCTTCCACATCCATCAGAAATTCACTGTACCTCTACCGATGTCTGTTGAACCGGTGTGGTCTCCTCTACATCGGGGAGACAGGACGCCTTCTTGGGGATCATTTCAGAGAACATCTCTGGTATACCCGATCGATCAACCCCATCACCCCATGGCTGAACAATTCAACTACCCCCTCACTCCATCAAGCACATGCAGGTCCTGGGCCGCTTCCACCGCCAAACCGTACCCACCCGACACCTGGAGGAGGAACGCCTCATATTCCACCTTGGGACCCTGCAACCATGTGGGATAAATGTGGATATCAACAGCTTCCTCATTTCCCCTCCCCTCACATTATCCCAGTCCCAAGCCTCCAACTCGGTACCACCCTCCGGACACGCCCCCATCACTGGCCCCTATGACCTATCACATTCTCCCTCACCTTTATCCACCTTTCATTTTCCCAGCTACCTCCCCCCGACCCCACCCCTCTCCCATTTCTCTCTCAGCCCCTATCCACAAGCCTAATTCCTGATGATGGACTTATGCCCGAAACGTCGATTCTCCTGCTCCTTGGATGCTGCCTGACCTGCTGTGCTTTTCCAGCACCACACTCCCAACTTCGTTGAATAATGGACTGAGCTGGGGGTGATGGTGGTCAGTGATTAACTCCTGTTTCTGGGTTCCTATATGAATTACATGAAGACATCTGACTATAGAAACTGGTTTAACACCACCAGTACATTTTACATCACCCTCACACCAATTGGAAGCTGCTATTCTCCACCATGCCCGTTCCTCGTACTGTGTGGCAATTGCCACCTCCGCCAATCTGTGGTACTAGGTAAGGGTTGTTTTTGGTAGTTCATTGTCCCAGTCCTCCTTTGTCTTTACTTTGTCTAACGAGTTCATAGAATCATAGAAAATTTTCAGTATGGAAACAGGCCATTTAAGTCCACACCTACCCTCTGAAGAGTATCCCACCCAGATCCATTCCCCCACCCTAGTACTCTACATTTCCTCCTGATTAATGCACCTAACCTACACATCCCTGAACACTATGGGCAATTTAGTATGGCCAGTTCACCTAACCTGCACATCTTTGAACTGTGGGAGGAAACCGGAGCACCTGGGGGAAACCTATGCAGACACAGGGAGAATTGGCAAACTCCACACAGACAGTCACCTCAGGGCGGAATCAAACCCGGGTGACTGGCACCTTGAGGCAGCAGTGCTAACCACTGAGCCACCGTGCCATACTATTTTAGTTATTAGTGCTAGAGGATACAACAATGTGGAGTAACTGCAGGAGAGGCACTGTTTTTAGATAACAAGATTTATTGCATGACTGCAATAAGAACAATTATGTTCAGTCCAGCCTAAATTCTCAGATCTTCAGGAGCTGGTATATAGATCCATTTGTGCTCTAAAAACGGGGATAGAATTCCTTAGGCTGAATTTTCCCAGGCTTTGAATGACATGGACAGTGGTGAGACAGTTGCAAATATGCAGTGAGAATAGAAATAGGAGATTTCTTGACATCAAGAAAAATATCCAAATTTCCACATACAGTTTCAATACCATGATGAGAACCTTATTAATCAGAGGCAAGGGGCATATTTGCCTGTATTAACATTGTGCTAATACCCTAATGTCACCTTGTTTAAATGCAGGTTGCTATATTCCCAGAAAGCAAAGAGAAGCTAGATGCCAACAATGCGCAAAGTGAAAGTGAGGGCAGGTACTTGTTGGCTCTTTCCGGGAGCTCCATCTTGGCCAGCATTCTCCAGCATCTCAGGGCATGCTCCATGGACAGCGACTGCTTTGACCCTCCATCCCTGGAGGGTGGCATTGGCAAAACAGCAGCCTCAACACAACTTCATGGCACATCTCCAACTGACTGAGAATACTTAGTTCAGCACTTTAATACTGCTCTTTGGAACTCCCAACATCTTTCACTGCAACATTGCTGCTTTCCCATGCAGGAATAGGCAATCATTGCATGCATTAGAAGAGGCTACATCTCTTAACTTACTGTGTTAGCACTGACTCACTCTGCACCTATCTGCTCACAGATGTGTCTTCTCTTTTTACACATTGCTATTCCATTTGGAATTCATAATCCCACAGTATTTCTGGCTTGTCTTTTAGTGCAGATACAAACCACACAGTCAAGGAGGGCTGTTGTCAGCCAATGGCTACTGCGCCTAGTCTGTAAAGAGCATCATCTGATAGCAGTCCAGGGGCTTAATCGTCCATTTGGGGCAGTCAGAATCTGAGCTTCTCATCATTACAACCCAGGGAGTGGGCCATAGTCAGATCTGCAACTCCAGTGCAGTCAGTCTGGGGATCATCAGTGAGTCATTGCGGGAGCTGCAGAGACATCAGTCAGGCAACGAGCCATGCATCAGCTGGGGTTGTCTTTCCAAATTGTTTAGGGAGTGACCTACTGTCAGTCCATAGGATGTATTCACTGAAAGTAGTGGAACTGAGTGGGAAAGTTAGGAAAGTCAATTTTGGGGAATTGGAGGTGAGGATGCAAAGTGGACAATAACTGTGAAGAGGGGAAATTCAAAATATAAAGATGAGGGGGAAGTACAACATGTATTACCTCTTCCTTAGCCAAATCACCAGTGTGCAGTGGAAATGAAGTTGGTTACCACCACATCTAGAGTGTACAGAATGTGTTTTTACTTTTTGGAGGAGTGGGTTCTATTTGTGAGCATTGTGAGGCCTTTGAAGGGACGAGAGCATTAATCAGACATTTACACAATCCAGGTTAATGTCATCAGAAAATTCTGGACGGGAGTCTCATGCATTGACCAAAATATTGACTAACAATCTGAGCCACCAGTAATTGTGACCCTGTCACTGCTCATTACAAATCAATCCTAGCAATGACTGTGAAGCAGAAATAATTTTGGTCAAAGTATATAGCATTGGCAACCACCCGAGCCACCTCCCCCATGAGGATGATAGTCCAATTCCTGTTTGGATGGAATCTATCCAACTTGTACAGCTCCCCTCTTCAGAAATGGTTCCACTGACCCAGGAATCAAAAGCTGTCACTTCTGCACCATCTCTCCAGCCGTGCCTTCATCTGCTCTATCCTACAACTCACATTCTCACTGCTGGGAGGAATCTGGAGATTATTACCTTTGAAGTCCTGCTTCTTAATTTCCTACCTAACTTCTAAAAATTTAGGATCTCATTCCTCTTTCTATCTCATTGGTCCCAATATAGACAAGACTTCTGTCTGTTCATTCTCTCCCCTCTGATCACCCTTCAGCTGTTCCAGGATATCCTTGAACTAGCACCGGGAGGTAACATTCAGAGTTGCAAAAGCCTGTCCACTCTGCTTACTCCCCTACCACACAATTTCTTCCTCTCACATCCCCACCCTCCAGTACCGCTCACAGTGCCACAACGTTAGCTGTGGCTAGCCGACAGAGAGGGGAACTGTCACTCCAATATTAACATTGAACATAACAGTGAGAGTGGTACACCATGAGCTTTGGTGGGAGGTGGGTGCAGAATCAGAGTTACAGTGAGTGAGAGGGTAACAGGGGAAAGATGATGGCCCTTACCCTTGCGTAGAGTGTTAATGTTCTTGCTGCATTTCTGGCATCCGTCTGGACCATAGAGTCCACACCCTCCCTGGGTGGAAACATCAGACCAGCGGGCAGCCCCCTCAGTCTCCTGTGGGGTGAATGGATCATCTGTAGAGAGAATGGCTTCCTCTCCACCACAGTCTCATGGTACCCCGTCAGTAAATAGGGGAGCAAACTAGCCTCTGTCAGCCATCTCTCAGCAAATTCCTGATGTGTAGCATCTGACCTGGTGCACAGCTAGTGTTCAATGTCATGTTCACAACAAGAAACCCAGAAGTTCCTGACGATGGTGAGCACGTGATAATGGCCCTCGGAGACATGGTGCAAACGTGATGAGCAGCCTAAAACTGTCCAGGAAACCCAACTGAAAGAAACCCTCTCTGACATTCCCCACAATTGACACAGTTGTGTGTGAGAGTGCATATGCGTATGTGAGAGAGAGAGAGAGAGAGTGTGTGTGTGTGAGATTGCGGGAGTGTGTGTGCAAGGGAGAGAAAGAGACTATGTATGTGTGAGAAAGAGAAAGAGACTATATTTGTGTGAGTGTGTGTTTGTTTATGTGTGTGCGTGAGAGAGAGTGTGTGTGCTTTTGTGTGAGAGAGAGAGTGAGTGAGTGTGCGCACGTGCATGTGAGAGAGAGAGAGTCATAGAGATGTACAGCACGGAAACAAACTCTTCAGTCCAAATTGTCCATGTCAGCCAGATATCCTGATGTAATTTAGTCCCATTTGCCAGCACTTGGTCTATATCACTCTAAATCCTTGCTATTGATATACCCTTCCCTAACATTCCCACTCAGTTCCACTACTTTCAGTGAATACATTTTTAATGCTGTAATTGTACCAGCCTCCACACTTCCTCTGGCAGCTCATTCCATACACACACCACCCTCTGTGTGAAAAGGTTGTCCGTTAAGTCCCTTTTAAATATTACTCCTCTCACCCTAAACCTATGCCCTTTAGTTCTGTACTCCCCCACCACAGGGAAAGACCTTGCCTATTTACCCTATCCATGCTGCTCGTGATTTTATAAACCTCTATAAGGTCACCCTTCATCCTCTGACGCTCCAGGGAGAGACAGTGGGAATGTGTGTGTGCATGAGAGAGAGAGTGTGTGTGTGTGTGTGAGAGAGAGTGTACGTGTGTGTATGTGTGAGAGAGGGAGTGTGTGTGAGAAAGAGGGGGAGTGTGTGCATGAAAGAGAGAGTGTGTGCATGAATGCATGCGAGAGAGAGTGTGTAAGTTTATGTGTGAGAGGGTGTGAGTGAGAGAATGTGCAAGAGAGAGTGTGTGAAAATGTGTGTAAGAGAGTTTGCATGGGAGAGAGAGAGTGAGTTTGTGAGAGAGGGAGAGAGAGTGTGTGTGTGTGTGTGTGTGTGTGTATACCTGAGAGTGTGAGAGAGTGTGTGTGAGAGAGACAGTGTATGTGTATGAGAGAGTGTGTGTTTGTGTGTGTGTGAGAGTGAATGTGTGTGTATCTGAGAGTGTGAGAGTGTGTGTGAGAGAGAGAGTGTATGTGTGTATGTGCAAAGAGAGAGCAAGAGAGTGTGTGTGAGAGAGAGGGAAAGAGAGAGATACAGGGAGAGTGTATGTAAGTGGATGTGTGAGTGAGTGTGAGTGAGAGAGTGTTAGTGAGTGTATGAATGAGTGTGTGTGAGAGAGTCTGTGTATGTGTGTGTGCATGTGTGAGTGTGTGTGCAAGATAGCGAGAGTGAGAGAATGAGTGTGGGAGTGAGTGTGGGCATGTGTGAGAGAGAGAGTCAGAGTCTTAGAGATGTACAGCATGGAAACAGACCCTTCGGTCCAACTCACCCATGCTGACTAGATATCCTAACCTAATCTAGTCCTATTTGCCAGCACTTGGCCCATATCCCTCTAAACCCTTCCTATTGATATACCAATCTAAATGCCTTTTTAATGCTGTAATTGTACCAGCCTCCACCACTTCCTCTGGCAGCTCATTCCATACACACACCACCCTTGTGTGAAAAAGTTGCCCCTTAGGCCCCTTTTAAACTTTTTCCCTCTCACCCTAAATGTAT
The DNA here is from genome assembly GCF_047496795.1 of Chiloscyllium punctatum. NCBI lineage: Eukaryota > Metazoa > Chordata > Chondrichthyes > Orectolobiformes > Hemiscylliidae > Chiloscyllium > Chiloscyllium punctatum. The sequence continues at coordinate 64,893,852 of NC_092745.1, forward strand.
GCTATCTAGTTCTGTACTCCCCCACCCCAGGTAAGTGCTTTGTCTATTTACCCTCTCCATGCCCCTCGTGATTTTATAAACCTCTATAAGGTCACCCCTCAGCCTCCAATGTTAGAACGAGAGAGAGCGAGAGAGAGAGAGAAAGAGTGGGTGTGTGTGTGTGTGTGTGTGAGAGAGAGAGAGAGAGAGAGTGAGTGTGTGTGTATGTGGGAGTGTGTGTGTGTGTGTGTGTGTGCGCACCCAACAATAGCACACTGGTAAGATTGGTAGGAGGCAGATTAAAGAAGCTAAAGAATCTGAGGAGGAGTCACTGGACCTGAAACATTTACTCTGTTTTCTCCCCGCGGATGCTGCCAGCTCTGTGGAGTTTCTACAGCAATTTCTATTTTTCTTTCAGATTAAAAAAAAACTTGTTCCCCAGACAATTGAAATGCAGTTTATTTTCAAAAGTCTTGAAAATGCACAGTGAAATACTAATCCCCTTCAGGCCCGTTACCTTATACAACAGAAACTTCCATTCAAACTACATTCAATGTGGTACTTCATTCCTCTGCTCAGTCAGCCATTTTCAAACAAACCATGTGAAGTTTCAGAAACTTAGTTCAGTGATTTTTTTCCCACAAAAATACATTCTAGTATCAACAATTCTGTAAGTGGAAAGGAGCAAGATTTATTTTAAAAATAAAAAGACCAATTCTGGAACCAAAGAAACTGCATAACAGTCTTCCCATCTGTTGATATTGGGAAGCAGCTGTATAAGGAACAGAATAATAAAATTTGATGCAATAAATCCCATTTTAATCAACTTTCTTCCATCACCCTTTACCCTGGTTTTATAATCCTGCTTCCATTCCAATGCTAATTGCATTACACATTATTTGTTTTTGCCATAAATTCATATAAAATGCCACAGAACTGCAAACAGGGGATTTGATTATCAAAGCTAAAGCTACACAGCTAAGCTTTGCCTTAATCAGTTGAAGAACTTTTTCTCAAAATAAATGACTGTGATTTTCTATTGAAGAAACAGTCTGGGCTGCTGATAATAGAGTCTCTATGGATTCCAGGCTAAAGCAGAACTCACTAAACATATTTGAGCCAATCCAACTCTGACCTTTTGAGAGGAACTCTTTAATGTGCACAACCCTTTTAAAAAGATTTAATCAGCACCTGTGATATAGCTTTAGGGTTATTTTTTAAGCTTGATAGCAACTTATATATTCCCATTGAACCTGGCATTAGCGCCTAAGCCTTGACTGTCTTTGCAATTCAGTGCAACGTTGTGACTGAACTTCTGTATTAAATACTTCCTTCGCTGTAGAACAAGCTACATTGTGAGGGCCATGTTATGGAGATGGTGCACTTAGGAATTTTCCAACAGCTGCCTACAATTCGTGGTCAGATTGAATCGAGTATCAACATTCCTGTCCTATACTGCCCAGGACATCATGATCTCTGCTGGTGCGTGCCTCCACAGGTCTCAACAGCCCCACAAGTAAATGACCGAGGCTATTTAAGTGAGAGAGCCTTGACAGGTTGGGCAGAGTAAATCGGGGAAGGGTAACTTCAGTAATTTGACAATCCCAGGGGCAAACGATGTTGAGGGTTACCATACAGCTAAAGCAGCACATGACTTAGGATCATATTAGAGAGCTTCCGGATGACAAAGGTAATTTCACCGGCCCTGGTGCATGCAGTGCCTTGAGAAGAGCTGAGTTATTTCCCTTCTGGGAGCAGGTTTTCCTTCTTTTCCGATTGCATTGACAAGTACAAGGAATATCTGTCAAGATTTTGAACCTAATAAACAGGTTCAGATTCAGCCTGGCCAAAAAAACAAACCGCAGTGAAGTTCCGGTCAAAAGGATTTGTTAGCAAGACAGTATGAGGTAATGTTCCAATAACAGCTGCCAAGGGAGGAGGATATGCTGGACATGCTTGAAAAGACTTAGAAAATAAGAGTTGGAAGTGGTGTAAAGTATTTGGCTGATTTACTATCATCTAATTTGAGTTAGCACCCAAGATAGATACCACCCCCATGAACCTTCCTAGGTGATCCATCATGAAGAATATTAAAAACTTACAGGAGATTTAAATTGGATTAAACATAATAAATTAGTAAGACTCTGCACAATTTTCTGTCCTCTTCAGTCACAGCTCCAAAACTGCATCTATCCATAATTCCTCAAATAGCAGTGAAAAGTAACATTTCACAACATGAAAAGAATCCACCATGAACCCAACTTACAAATTCAGCCTTCAGTAAGCTCACACACATATGTATTAGTTGCAGAAGTAGGACCATTCAACCCTTCAAACCTGTCCCACGATTCAATAAGGTCATGATTGTAGCCTCAAATACAGATTGCTGCCTACGTCTAACAAGGCCTTTGCGTTAAAAATAGTCAAAGAATCTTCCTCTACTGTGCTCCAGGGAACAAAGTTCCAAAAGGGGGGAAAACAAACTCCCCCTCTCCATGTAAAATGGACGAGCTCTTATTTACAAACTGTCTCCCTAGTTTTTGTCTCTCCCACAAACATGTGGTGGAATCACTCCAGGCACTGAACAGACGTGGCACTGGGCGAAAGTTTGGAAAATCATGTGAGATTAGCAGTGAGGAAATTTGCAATTTCAAAAAGCCAGAAGCTCTACTTTCCAACAAAATATGGAAGTTGAGCTGAAATTTTTCGTTAGTGAGTAGAAAGAGGTCTATTTGCACACATTAACTTGTGTTAACGTCTCACTGGTAGTTAACCTTCTCTCTAGTTTCCAATTCTACCACCCACCAGATAGAAACCAAATGGCAACAAATGGCATTCCTGATGAAGGGCTTGTGCCTGAAACGTCAACTCAGCTGCTCCTCAGATGCTGTCTGATCTGCTGTGCTTTGCTAGCACAGCACTTTCGACTCTGATCTCCAGCATTTGCAGTCGTCACTTTCTCCTAAATGGCAATAATGCCCAACACGAAGGACAAAGGGGTTTGCTTGGGCACTCCAACATGCCATTTATACCTCCAACCTCTATCTTGGATAACATTTTAAAAATCAGATACTTATAAACAATAATTCAAATGTCATGCCCATGAATCATAATCCTGGATGAGCTATTGGCACATTGCATTTTTAATTGCAGCATGTGTTTTCTTTTAAAAGGAGGTTATGCAGCCAAATGATAACTACAGACAAACATCTGGTTCAACATCTTGTATCCCTATAATGCTCAGAATTATAAAGGCGGCAACAAATGTCAATTTACCCAGGGATGCTGGCATCTACTAAAAACAATATCATGAGTGTTATACAGACTGTTCCTCTTGTTTTTCAGCTGATAAGTCATCAGTACAAGAATTGAAGGTTCTCTTCCCCATGATCAAACTGTGCTGTTTAACTACTAATTAATCAATGTGCACACAACCCATGATGCAAAAAGCCTTGACAGAAACTTGAGCCATAATTGAAAGGGAGAGTTTGTGCACATTACCGAGGTGTTCCCAGTGCCAGCTTGTGGCTGTTTGGTGGAGGAGAGTTTGGCTTCCCAGAGGCAACTGCATCCAACGCAGATTCACGGAGGCAGAGGCGGCTTTGAGACCAGGATGAGACCCTGCGGCATTGGCAGTGGCTGCATTGGCACAGTGGACCTGAAGCGGACTCATGGGGGTGGGGGAGTGGAACCTGGGCTGGTGTGGTACCTGTCTGCACCGGCGAGGTCCAGTGAGGACTCAGTGACGAGGAGGGGTTGGTGGAGAGGAGTTGTCACCGAAGAGTGGCAATGTTCGGTCTGCAGTGGCATGGTAAAGGGGATTTGTGCTTCGCCAGCAGGCCCGTAGCCCATGACAGTGCACTTCACAAGAAGGACTGCAAAGCTGAACACTTTTACCTTTAATCTTCTGCCTTTTTTTCTATGGTTTTGGTTTATTTTTCTGTGTTTTAAGATGGTCGGGAGAGTGGCGATACCACACAACACTTTTCAGGGTGTTTTGTAACAAAACGCACACGACAATAAATAAATCAAATCAAAAAGACTGGTTTGCTGAGCTGGCTGTGAAAAATGAGTGAGGGACTTACCAGTTGTTGGGACAATTGAGTGCAGAGGTTATCACATTCTGTGGAGTTTGACTTCATGTAAAAACAAGTCTGATTGAGATAGCGAAACATATCAGTAAGATCCACGATAGTGATGTACTGGTCTGGCTCGTTGTGTACATTTCAAAGTGAAGCTGCAATAAAACCGGTCTGTTCATTTCAATTATCACTGGGAATTTTTCCATGTGTTCCCCACCGAGGAGATTTGACTCCAAAACAAGTGGGGAATACTCCAGAGGAGGTCACAGCCACAGGGGTAAGTAAGTCATCTGTAAGAGATGGACCAATCTCTAACTTCAGGGAAGTATAGGGCAGAAAGTCCAATGGCCAACCCCAGGAAGGGGATCTGATCTATTTGGCTATAGAGAGATGACTACTGGGGGAAGCACAGATGGATCTGGGATATGCAATGACAAAGAAATGCAGGTAATTTCGGGAAGCCAGGATTGGGGATGACTCTTGCTCCCCTATAACTAGTGAAATACTTCCATATTCCCTGCAGCTGTCCTCACTTCCCTTGAACTATTGGGTTCCTGACATCTGGAAAACCCAAATGTCAATAACTAAAGCTAGGAGACAGGTCAGCTCGGAGGCTACCATCTTCATGATAACATTGAAACAATTTGACCCTGTCCTGCCACCATTAAAGGTGAGATGAGTGACTGCTCATGATGCCCAATTGTTGATCTTCCTACTCTTCAAATGCTGCCTGACGTGCTGTGCTTTTCCAGCACCACACTCTTGACACTGCTCATGATATCAAAGCAGCACTTGACTAAGTTGGTTTGAGAAGCCCCAACAAGGTTGAAGTTAATAGGAATCAGAAGGCACTCTCTCCACTGGATGGAGTCATACTCAGCACAAAAGAAGACGATCGACATTGTTAGAGGCCAATGATCTCAGTCCAAGGACATCATCACAGTAGTTCCTCATAATAACATCCTAAGTCCAAACACTTTCAGCTGCTTCATCAGTAACCTTTCTTCCAACTTAATTTCAGATGTGGGCATGATAAATGATACTGCAGTATGTTCATGTGCATTCACAACTCCTAAGGTACTGAAGCAGTCCATGCTGCATGTAGCATTACCACAGGCATGGCCTGATAAGAGCCAGCCAACAACCTTTCAAACAAGAGAGAACCCAATTGTTCCCCTTGACATTCAATGGCATTACCATCACTGAATCCCCCACTGCCAGCATTCTGGGGATTATCATTGCTCCAGTTCAGTTCTGGTCAATGATATACAAGTTATGGGTATCAGCGCAGGGCAGAAGCAAGGAGTCTGTGGTAAGTAACTCACCCTCTGTTTCCCAAAGCCTGTCAACCTCTACAAGGCACAAGTCAAGCATGTGATGGAATTTGCCTGGATGAGTATAGATCTAAAAAGCTCAAGAGGATTGTCACTATTAAGGACAAAGCAGCCTGTTGATTGTCAGATTATCCATCATCTGAAACATTGGCTCAACCCACCACCGATGCAGTGACAATGCTGTGATCTATATAGTAGATGTAATGCAGCAATTCTTCAAACTTCCTTTTAGTGCACTTTCCAAATTCATGATCTCTGCCACCTCGAGCGAAAAGGGCAGCGGACACATGGCAACAACACCATCTGTAAGTTCCTTCTATGCTAACATGGAACAACATGGCCATTCCTTCCCTGTCACTGAATCAAACTGGAAAACTCTCATCCCATCAGCACTGTAGGTCAAGGCAGCTAACTGCCACCTTCTCAAGGACAATTGGGATGGGCTTTAAGTGCTAACCTAGTCAGTGACATCCACATACTGCATCTGTTGGTTTGTTCAAAACTGGTTGTGGTTGGAGTCAGGTTTAGGGTTTGAACATCGTTTTATGTCTCACCAACCCCATCCCTCTTGTGTTTTTTTGTCAATGAAAATGTCTCCCCTTTTGATTCAGAGCATGGAGAAGTCTAAATTTGATGAGAAAATCAAAAGTCCTCTGCTGTTCTTCACACAAAAACAACAAAATAGCACTGCCTTCTTTATAAACTTGGCACATTACTTTTTTTTTCAGTGACATGGCTGAACGAATTGTGACATCAAATGAAATCTGCATGTCAGTGTGTTGTCAAAATAATCAGTTAACAATGACAGAATGGCAAGGTTGGCTTTAATTTTACGAGCAGGAAATCAGAATACATTCAGCAACTCAACATTCTTTTCCCTGATATGTGACTATCTCAACATACTTGAAACATCTTGAAATTCCACTTAAGAGGAGGAAAATACACTTTGCATAGAGTTAGTGTGAGAGAATTTTGACTGTTTTCTGCATGTTGCCCTTTTCACTTCAATTCTGTATTTCACTTGGTCGTGATTATTGTGAAGACCGCCACCAGGTGGAGCAATGAGGACTCAGGAGAATGGCTAATTGACACTGCAGGCCCCATGTGCTGGTGGCCATTTTGCTGGTCATTTTCATATCTGGATGAGAAAATGGATCATTCCTTCTTTGGTAATGACTGTGAGGGGACCGGATGGTGAGGGCAACAGGCATAGCCTAGCACATGCTCTTCCTACAGCCTGTCACAAGCAGCTAAAGTCATGGCTTCTGTCCGTACAAGCATAGGGGTCATCTTGGCATTATAGGTAAGCACACTGACTTTACTCATGGCTTCTTCAATAATTTTGATGTGCAGTCACGATTGCAATAAAGGAAACACAGCTACCAATTCACAAAGAGCAAGCTTATGCAAACAGTAATGTGATGATGATGACTAGATAGCCTTTCTTTTTGGCATGTTGGACGACAGGTGCACTACGCACAAGGGAATTCCCCTCCTCTTAAACAATATTACATTACCACAAATGTCAGACACAGCTTCGGTTTTACATCTCCCAACATCTCCAATAGAGCAGCACTCTTTCACTCCATTATGCACGAGTGCCTTAATCTCGCTGATGTACTCAGATATCTGCAGTGGGATTTGAACTCACAGCTCCCATGACTTAGAAACCTCCTCAATCTTTTGGGCCAATCTGATTCATGTGTTACAATTCAGCCCTTCAGAGCCTTGTTGGCATCTAGATCAATGAAGCACAGAGATCTAGAGACACCTGGTCACTTATTATTTCTCAGCAGCTCTGACCTGTTCTAGAGAAGAGATATCAATATAAGGAATGATATATTTCTTCAATGAGCTGTCTTCAAGATTCAGATTTTAATAAGTTGATTTCACCCGACCAGGGAATGTTTTACTTCCTTCAGCTTATGTGATTTAATGATGACTTGGAGGTGCCGGTGTTGGACTGGGGTGGACAAAGTTAAAAATCACACGACACCAGGTTAGAGTCCAGCAGGTTTATTTGGAAGCACTAGCTTTCGGAGCGCTGCTCCTTCATCGGGTGGATCAGCAGCCCTCCAAAAGCTAGTGCTTCCAAACAAACCTGTTGGACTATAACCTGGTGCTGTGTGATTTTTAACTGTGATTTAATGAGCGTTGATCCTTTATCTGCTTTCCATGCTTAAGTATCAGTCTAACCACTGGCTGTGGTTTGAGGATATTTGTGTAGCAATTCTTCCAGTACTTTCTTAGGTGAAGGAGGATTCGAAAAATTAAAGGTTGGAGATTTATTTTCTATTGGGATCTAGGACATGACCTGAGAAAATTTCGATGTTCAGTTTGTCTCTACTCGAAAACAGTTCTGTTGTAATGCCAACAAACAATCTCTTGGATGGGATAGAGATATGTTAAATGTGAAGATAAATGATCTAATTCCAATAGTTAAACAACAGGTGGGTTCAATGATTTATTTTGACAGGCTGAATATGGAGTGTGGATTTGCTGCTATTGGCAACAGTAGCTTTCAGTCTATTTTGCTGTTTTAAGCTCATCAAGAAAGCTTATTTCCTTGCACAAAAATCAAAACCATTATGCTCTGCAATCAAAAATAAGACATGTCAAAACATGGTTTCCAGACCAGGCAGGGAAAACTGAACTGACAGATATATCTGACTAATTGTCTTCAACCGGCCATGGCTGTCACATTCCATACCCAAATTTATGTCACTCCTTTCTGGCAATGGGTGTTAAGTATTTTATCACAGCATTGGAATAAAGGATCCTCAATTCATGGGCACATAAACAAATTGAAAAAGCTGAGTTACAAACCATAGTCTGGAACTGCAAATCACATGCCATTTCAAAACAGCACATGGTTTTAAAATCCAAAATGTGATGATCTAGACGTAATTTATTTAAATTGAATGAACTTCACCGTCACTGCTAGTTCAGTCTATTTTCAAATTGTGCCAGTTCTTCACCACTCCTAACAGGCCGGACGCTCAGTCTGCTTAGACTTGCTAATGCTAGGCAGATCCAGTTGTCATTACTTTGAGCTGTACGTCACACTCAAAACAGAGGCATTTTGATAATGCTCACTGTTTCCATGTTCAAATGGAACATCAGGGCAGGAGCAGCTGCAATTTGGCAATTTAGAAGTTACTATATGTGATGTACCACACTGCTGTTGTCTCTAGAAAATTGCATCTTGCCCTCTTCTCAGCATTGAAAACCATGAATATACTGTATTTGTGCAGTGGATACAAGCTAAACTCAGCACAAAAATGTAAGTCATGTCCATTTCAGCCTAAGTACCTTTTTAATGTTGTGATGTGTCTTAAATACTTTTATGAAAATAAATCATAACCACAAATTATTTAGAGACATCCTGAACTTGTAAATTGTCTAAAAAGAGAAACATACAAACCAACAGGAATATAATATCAGTGGATATCTAACATCCTGTGTACATTATAGGGAATATGAGAAGGAATAATGGAATGTCACAACCCAAAGAACATCAAGACAGCTTGAAGCAGTAACATTTCAAAGTGAGCGATATATTGAAAAACTGAACTATGACCTCCCATGGGCTGTGAATGTGATAGGAGTTAAAAGAAAGGCATTTCTGGGAGAAAGACACATATGTGCATACACTTCCAGGAATAGAGAAGAAAATGATTAAAAACTAACTGACAACCTAAGCCTCTGTGTCCTAGAGAGTTGGCATGTTGGTGTGCCCATGGTACTACCTTGTGGTTCAAGTTCCACTGTGCCACGAAAGGACATAGTTAAAGATTTTCACTTGACACCCCTGTGTATGAAGGTAAGAATAAATAAAGTTTGTCTGTGATGGCTGAAAACAAGGTAAGTCAGAAATGCTGCTGTTTGAAGAAACTGGACAAACTCTTTCCAGCTAGTTGCTGAACCAAGAATCTCCAAATAGCTGCACAAAGTCAGGACTCTGGAATCACCGACCCTGATGATGCAATGTTTCATAACTTATTTGTCACCGACGTGTCAATGATTTCTAATCTGCATGTAATTATGTCACATTTTATTATCTTTACTTGCATTTTAGTATCTAATAAACTCATCCTGCCCTCAACTCAAGAAAACCTGATTAAAATGTTTCCTTCTAAAATGTACATATCTTAGGGCTGGGAAAAGGTGTTTCCCAAAGAAAGGGATTCTTTATCAAACTAAATTTTCTTGCAGCCAACCTATACTGTCAACTAATTTATCTTGCATTGAAAATTGGTGTTATAAGTGTGTAGCCTTAAACCTTCATGTTTTAAGTAGTGTTGGAGATAAATGTTAAAATAAATGTTATTTTTCTTTTACTCGCAATTCATATGTCAGTGTCTGTTTATTCATTGAATTACCTACTCTAATTTACTCTTCTTTCTCAATTCTTATGCTGTTTATCACACAATTCACACAAGTTAAGGAGATTGTTTTCATTGGTGTTTAGGCTCCCAGATGTCTTGTCGAGTTTGTGCAGAGTTATTAACACTTCTTTGTAAAAATGTCAAAACATAAAGAACCAAGGCAAATCAAATCAACTGCTGACTCATTAGCCCATTGTTGCAGACAATTCAAATATAAACTCAACACTTTTAACAAGTCTCTGGCATTAGGATATTGAGAATGGTGATTACTAATTGATTCATGTATTTGAAAAATGACCAATTGCTGGATAGCTCTCTAATGCACGCAGTGTAGAAGGTAGTTTGAGGTTACTGCCAATTTTAAAACAAAATCTATTTTTGAGTGGAGAAACTGGAGCAAAGAAACAGAATCTATAACCAGACAGTCATGTCACATTTTAATGAGAATTGAAAGATACATATGATAAAAAAAATGTGAAAAGCTAGATCCTGTATTCTGGTGCTGTCATGCAACTATGTCCTCACTTCAATTTTAAGTTAAAATTTGCATGGATGGAAAGATGCCCTTTATTTAATCACTTTATTTCACTAGAGAGAGACCATCATTACCATCTGCTGTCGAAGTCCGTATCTATAGCAGTACCCCGATCATTTGTTATTCACAGACATCATCTGAAAATCTTTCTCAGATGTCAATTTATTGAGACATGGTGTCACAAAATCCTGTAACACACAAGGGGAGTTCCTTTTTCATCATATCCATCTCAGCTTTTGGAAAACAGCCCAAGACAGTTCCTCTGTTCTTTCTTCATAAAACTGAAATTATATTCCTTTCGTTTTTCAAGTATTTATTCAAATCCCCTGTGACTGAATGAACTTCCACCACCTTTTTGGGTAATGCATTCCAGATGTGTGAATAAAATTATTTTCAGAATTTTCCTGATTCATTTGCTATCTATTCTAAGTCTGCAACCTTTGGTTTCTAACCATCCCATCACAAGAACAGTGGGCAGGATCTTCCCATTCCCCCCAAACAACTTGGGCATTGATCAGTCTGCTGGGAAAATCGACACTGAGAAAAACAAAAAAGGAATTCTCCAATCAAGTTCTGAACAGAGAGTGAAGAATCTCACTCTTCAGTGACGAGAAGTTTATCTGTATCCATTTCCATTCCATAAATACCTGTTCTCACCACATTCATTTGCAGTTTCCCATTTTCCCACCCACTGGATAAAAACTAGACAGCGACAATTCCTGACATGAAAGATCACTCTGGGTGAGTCCCTGCTTACTCCACTGGGTCTCCACCTTGAACAATTTCTTCAACATCTCAGGACACTTTCTACAGGCATTGACCATGCAGGCATTCTGTTCTGGGACATTAATATCTGACACAGACCAGCCTCATCGCATCGTCATAGCACATTTTTAATCCACTTACAATTGGTTCTGCACTGTAATGCTACATTTTAGCGTACATCAGTACCTTTCGTTGTAGTGCTATGTCAGGAGACTTTGCACAAAGACACAGATGCACATCTCAGGAATCCCAGCAACTTGCATCTCGGGGCTTCCTTACTGCTCTCGCTTTGCACCACAGGACCTCTACCTTGCCTTAACTCATCTTTTAGCACCTTAATCCCTCAGCCAGAGCTTAAAAGTTGACACACCTTCCCTCTTTCTTGGCTGTTTAGTGCAGACTGGAGAGCCAGGTGGTACATCAAGTTTGTCAGCAGTGATCAGTCAAGGGGTGCCTATGTTGCTGTACAGCATCATGCTATGTCAATCTCATACCTGCAATGTGTGCCAATGGCAACAAACAAGTGGCTGTGTCTTGACGTTTGAAGGGAATAGTCCTCAGTCAGGTCAAGGGTGACAGCCTTCAGTCAGGGTGGGTGGTGGTATATTCAGTCCAGAGGTTTGGACATGTTCAGTCGACTGCTCAGGGCTTCCAGGGTCAAGGATTCGCTACATTCTGGGGAGTGCGCCATGGACAGTAGTGCAGGATTAGTGCGACCAGTGCAAGGAGTCACAGTAAGTCAGACAGGAAAGTGCACTCTGATCAGTCTCAGACAAATATTACCCCCAAGCTGTGTAGCCATATGGCCATCAGCTGCTCAGAGGCTTGGTACATGTTGGTCAGACTGTTAGCACATTGGCTTTCATGCATGGACCTTAGAGTTCTGTACAGCAGTAAAAATAATTAGAGAGAACATTGGCAAGGGTCTGGTCAACCATCCAGTCAATGCTGTTTGTCCACAGTCAGTCCCTGGTTCAGCAGAGTCAGGGCAGGGCAAGTTATCAGGGGACGTGACTCTCCTCGGGAGGTTGGGGAAGTTAATTCTGAGGATTGGAAGCTTCATGCTGGGATACAGATGGGACAATAATTGTGAAGGGGGGGGGGGGGTGGGACATTCAGGGTGTAAGAGTATGAGATGACAGAGCTTAGGGAGCCACTGGTAACTGCTGAGGGGTGACATCATGGATGGGATTGGCATCAGCTTGAAGGTGATAGGGCAGGTTAATAGGCTAGTTAAGGAGACATATCAGACATTTGCCTTTAATCAGTTGTGGCATAGATTGCAAGAGGACAGAAGTTATGTTTCAACTGTACAAAACTTTGGTTTGGCCACAGCTGGTGCACTGTGTGAAGTTCTGATCATCACAGTCTAGGAAGGATGTGATTGCACTGGAGGGGCTGCAGAGGAGATTCACCAGGACAAAGGAGGGAGTGTCTGTGTGGAGCCAGAAGAGCTAGGTGAGGTCTTCAATGATTACTTTGTATCAGTATTCACCCAGGAGAGGGAATTGATGGAGGATGATCTCAGGGAAGGGAGTGTTGAATTTCTAAGCCAAGTTGCAATTAAAAAGGAAGAGGTGCTGCACATCTTAAAAAATATTAAGGTAGATAAGTCCTCGGGTCCTGATGGGATCTATCTCAAAATATTGAGGGAGGCAAGAGAACAAATTGCTGGAGCATTGACAGACAGCTTTGTATCCTTTTTGGCCACAGATGAGGTCCCAGACGACTGGAGAGTAGTTAATTTGTCCTATTGTTTAAAAAGGATAGCAGGGATAATCTAGGAAATTATAGACCTGTGAGTCTCATGACAGTGGCAGGGAAATTATTGGAAAAGATTCTGAGGGATAAGATCGATAAGCATTTAGAAGCCAATGGATTTATTGGCGATAAACAACATGGTTTTGTGCAGAGGAGGTCATGTCTCACTAACTTGATTGGGTTTTTTGAGGAGGTGATGAAGATGATTGATGAGAGAAAAGTGGTTGATGTTGTCTACACGGGCTTCAATAAAGCCTTTGACAAGGCCCCTCATGGCAGACTGGTACAAAAGGTGAAGTCATATGGTATCAGGAGTGAGCTGGCAAGATGGATATAGAACTGGCTTAGTCATAGGAGACAAAGGGTAGCAGTGGAAGGATGCTTTTCGGAATGGAGGGCTGTGACTAGTGGTGTTCTACAGGAATCAGTGCTGGACCTCTACTGTTCGTGATCTACATAAATGATCTGGAGGAAAACGTAGTTGGTCTACTTAGTAAGTTTGCAGATGATACAAAGACTGGTGAAGTTGCCATTGGTGAGGAGGATTGTCAAAGGATACAGCAGGATATAGATCAATTGGAAGCATGGACAGAAAAATGGTAGATGGAGTTTAATCTGGACACATACGAGGTGATGTATTTTGGAAGGTTAAGTACTGGTGGAAATTATACAGTGAATGGCAGAACCCTTAGAAATATTGATATGCAGAGGGATCTGAGTGAACAGGTTCACAGATCACTGAAGGTGGGAGTGCAGGTGGCTGAGGTAATAAAAATGACCTATGACATCCTTGCCTTCACTAAAAGGGGCATTGAGTATAAGGATAGACAGGTTTATGCTGTAGCTTTATAGAAGTTGAATAGGCCACACTTGGAATATTGTATACAGTTCTGTCATCACACTACCACATGTATGTGGATGCTTTGGAGAGGGTACAGAAAAGGTTTACCAGGGTGTTGCCTGGTATGGGGGATTTTAGCTATGAAGGGTTTGTTTTCATTGGAATGCAGGAGGTTGAGGGGGCAACCTTATAGAAGTTTATAAGATTGTGAATGGCATGGATAGAATGCAAAGTCTAAGGCTTTTTCTCAGGGTGAAGGGGTCAATTACTAGGCGGCACAGGTTCAAGGTGCGAGAGGGATGATTAAAAGAAATGTGCCGGGGATGATGGGAGTCTGGAATGCACTGCCATATTGTCCTTGGACTAACAATCCAGAAACCCACATAATGTTCTGGGGACCTGGGTTTGTCATTAGGCCATGCCAAATGGTGGAATTTGAATTCAGTCAAAATTTGAATCTAATGGTGGCCACAAAACCATTGCCGAGTATCATGAGAAAAAACCCAACTGGTTCACTAGTGTCCTTCAGGGAAGGAAACTACTGTCCTTGCCTGGTCAGGCCTACATGTGACTCCAGACCCACAGCAATGTGGTTGACTCTTAACTGTTCCCCAGGCAATTAGAGATGGGCATTAGATGCTGAACTGGTCAGTGATGCCAAAATCAGTGAATGAAGTAAAATCCAGTAAGTGGATACCTGTTTGAAATATCATAACATTCAAGCTATGGACTAAGTGCTGAAAAGTGGGATTAGTGTAGATGGGTTGGCGCAAACTCGATGGCTCCAAGGGCCTCCTCTGTGCTATATCACTGTATGAGTGCATGACTATGGCCACCACTACCCTTTGGTTGACAGTGCAGCATGATGATCAGTTTGTCTGAGCTGTCAGACTAGGGATCAGTTGGGTAATGCTGGGAGGTGAAGTTGTAATTCAAAGGAGGTATGTTCAAATGTGGAGGCTCAGTATTGGCCTCGACAGGGAATGCAAGGGAGAAAGGGACATGGAGATTTGGGGGGAGGGCTTTGCTCACCAGGCTGAGCCTGCAGCTCACTCTACCTGCTTCATCATACATACTCATGTGAATTGTAAATGCACACTGGAGAATGGAAGATGGCTGCCACCACACCCAGAGTGGGCAGAATAAGTGTTATTTTCTTCAACTGAGCACACAGGCTATACGAGTGAGTGATGTGAGGATCTTGAAAGGGGCAATTTGCACTCTCTCAGTCCAGGTTGACATCATCTGTATTCAAAAGTAACCTGCATGTGAAATATAAGTGGTATCCAATTGTGTGCGATATAAAAGCTGGTCACAAGCAATCTTGACCTTGACATTGACCATCGAAGATAGGCACCACTGTGAAGCAGAATAACTACAGGCAACCTTGAAAGTGGCACCTATGGGCCATTGTTCACAAACAGTGATTTCCTCTCGCCCTGAGCTAGAAGTTTCACCAACATGCTATTACATTCTAGGTTGCCTTTCTAGAGTAAAGTGGGGTAGGGGGAATTAAGGTAACAGTAATTACACTGCACTTACAATCTCCTATGTTTTTGTGTGATGTAGCATGCACTGCATTCATTTGAATAAAGACCTTACATGAAAGGTCCACATTGCATGGATGTCAGAGTCCTCCACATCCCCCAGTCAAGACTCCGCTAAATTGACATTTGTGAACACTGACTGCTAATATTACTCAGGACCTGCATTATTTCTGGTATTGCCCACACAGGTCCATTGGAACCACAGCAAGTGGTTTCAGCCACAGCACAGATAATCATCACTGTTGCTCTGATTCAGTGAAGATGCAGAGCAATGGGCAAGGAAGTAGATGTTCCAGCAATCCCAGGGTCAGAAGCTGCTAAACAGCCTCTAAGGGGAGAGGTTGCAGCTCAAGTCCCCCTCAGGATGGCCCAGAGTCCCGGAGGCCCAGAGTCCAGGAGCTCAGGAGGCCCGGAGTCCAGGAGGCCCGGAGTCCAGGAGGCCCAGAGTCCCGGAGTCCAAGAGACCCAGAGTCCTGGAGTCCCAGAGTCCCAGAGTCTAGGAGGCCCGGAGTCCAGGAGGCCCAGAGTCCCGGAGTCCAAGAGGACCAGAGACCCAGGGTCCCGGAGTCCAGGAGGCCCAGAGTCCCGGAGTCCCGGAGTCCAGGAGGCCCGAAGTCCAGGAGGCCCGGAGTCCAGGAGGTCCAGAGTCCAGGAGGGCCAGAGACCAGGAGGCCTGGAGTCCAGGAGTCCAGAAGGCCCGGAGTCCAGGAGGTCCGGAGTCCAGGAGGCCCAGAGTCCCGGAGGCCAGGAGGCCAGGAGTCCCAGAGTCCAGGAGGGCCAGAGTCCCGGAGTGCCAGAGTCCAGGAGTCCCAGAGTCCAGGAGGCCCGGAGTCCAGGAGGCTCGGAGTTCAGGAGTCCAGGAGTCCCAGAGTCCAGGAGGCCCAGAGACCCAGAGTCGTGGAGTCCAGGAGGCCCGGAGTCTAGGAGTCCCAGAGTCCAGGAGGCCCAGAATCCCAGAGTCCAGGAGTCCCAGAGTCCAGGAGGCCCAGAATCCCAGAGTCCAGGAGTCCCAGAGTCCAGGAGGGCCAGAGTCCAGGAGTCCAGGAGCCCCAGCATCCAGGAGGCCTGGAGGCCCGGAGTCCAGGAGGCCCAGAGTCCAGGAGACCCAGAGTCCAGGAGTCCAGTAGGCCCAGAGTCCAGGAGACCCAGAGTCCAGGAGACCCAGAGTCCAGGAGTCCCGGAGTCCAGGAGTCCCGGAGACCCCGAGTTCCAGAGTCCAGAAGGCCCGAAGTCTAGGAGTCCCAGAGTCCAGGAGTCCCAGAGTCCAGTAGGCCCAGAGTCCCAGAGTCTAAGAGGCCCGGAGTCCAGGAGGCCCGGAGTCCAGGAGGCCCAGAGTCCCGGAGTCTAGGATTAGATTACGTTACAGTGTGGAAACAGGCCCTTTGGGCCAACAAGTCCAAGGATGCCCAGAGTCTCGGAGTCCAGGAGGCCCGGAGTCCCAGAGTCCCGGAGTCCAGGAGGCCCGGAGTCCAGGAGGCCCGGAGTCCAGGAGGCCCGGAGTCCAGGAGGCCCAGAGTCCAGGAGTCCCAGAGCCCAGGAGGCCCAGAGTCCAGGAAGCCCAGAGTCCAGGAAGCCCAGAGTCCAGGAGGCCCAGAGTCCAGGAGGCCCAGAGTCTAGGAGGTCCAGAGTTCATTGATCTCTATACCATTTCCTCCAGATGAGCTGTGAGAGTGGAAGCTGTCGATTGAGGTGGAAAATGAGAGCATTGCGGAGGAGAAATGTCACCTTAAGCATGATGGAGTGCTGCAGAGTCAAGCGTAACAAGCCAAGAAAGATTCAGTTGACTAACTGTGGGCTGGATGCAGTGATTATTATTTGATTGTCCATTCACTGTTGCCCAAAAGGTAAGAAATCCATGTTTATTTCCAAAAGCAAATGCAAGTTTTCTTTGATTTCTTTTTCCTTCTCTTTTCTTCTGTTGGTGAATAAAAGTGAAGGCGTTCAACTGTTTGAAGGCTTTTCAGTAAGTGATGTTCTCACATTGAACAATGTGTAGATGCTCCGTTACACTGGGTATTGGAGACAGGAGTCCTCCCTTAGACACAGTTTGAAGATGGAATTTGGCTAATGACATGTAGCTTGTGGAGCGTGATTCTTAAGCTACAATACATATACAAACATACATTTGTATTTGCAATGAGATGTCAGCCATATCTCTGTGTTACCTCAGGAGTATTTCCCTCCCACTACATGCAAAGCAAAGGCCAGCTCATGGTTGGCAGCACTTGACCTGGCAAGGATTTAAAACTGGCACCAGTGCCAGGAGTCCTGGAAGGTGCCCGCAGTGGCAAGTACTTTTGCACCTGGTGAGAGGGAAGAGAGACAAGCAGAATGAGGGACATAGCTAAACGACGCAAGTAGCAGAGGTTAGCACGAGGAAACTTCTCAGGGCCTATATAGCCCCATAGGCTGGAGTGTTGGATGGTGAGGGGTGACATTATAGAGGTTTATAAAATCATGAGGATGGGGGAGTCCAGAACTAGAGGCCATAAGTTTAAAGGTGAGAGGGAAAAGATATAAAAGGGACCTAAGGGCTAACTTTTTCAGAGACAGTGGTACATATATGAAAATGAGCTGCCAGAGGAAGTGGTGGAGGCTGATACAATTAAAACATTTAAAAGGCATCTGGATGTGTATATGAATAGGAAGGGTTTAGAGGGATATGAGCCAAGTGCTGGCAAATGGGACTAGATTAGGTTGAGATATCTGGTCAGCATGGACATGTTGGACTGAAGAGTCTGTTTCTGTGCTGTAGATCTCTATGACTCTATGACAGAAACTCTCCATGACAATTGGCAAAATTGACACTGAGTGGATTTCTAGTAACATTCAACCCAATTTTAGATTAGATTACTTACAGTGTGGAAACAGGCTCTTCGACCCAACAAGTCCACACTGACCTGCTGAAGCGCAACCCACCCATTTCCCTACATTTACCCCTTTACCTAACACTACAGGTAATTTAGCATGGCCAATTCACCTGACTTGCACATCTTTGGACTGTGGGAGGAAACCGGAGCACCTGGAGGAAACCCACGCAGACATAGGGAGAATGTGCAAACTCCACATAGTCAGTCACCGGAGTCGGGAATTGAACCCAGGTCTCTGGTGCTGTGAGGCAGCAGTGCTAACCACTGTGCCACCGTGCTGCCCTAATTTGTCCTCAGTTACGCCATCAAAAACTCGTGAAATTTTCAATGCCATCCTGAAATGTCCTCTGAAATACCTTTACTCTTAAAAAGAGAACAATCCCAGCATCTCTCCAATCACTGAGGTTTCTCAGCCTTGGGAGCATTCTGTTAGCATAGAACATAGAACATTACAGCCCAGTATAGGCCTTTTGGCCCTCAATGTTACGCCAACCTGTGAAAATAATCTGATGCCCATCTAACCTAAACTGTTCCATTATTATCCATTTGTATGTTCAATGCCCATTTAAATGCCCTTAACATCGGCGAGTCTACTACTGTTGCAGGCAGGCCGTTCCACGCCCCTACTACTGTGTGAAGAAACTACCGCTAATATCTGTCCTAAATCTATCAGCCCTCAATTTAAAGCTATGTCCTCTCATGTTAGCCTTCACCATCTGTGGAAAAAGGCTCTCACTGTCCACCCTATCTAACCCTCTAATTATCTTATATGTCTTGATTAATTCACCTCTCAACCTTCTTCTCTCCAATGAAAACAGCCTCAGTTCCCTCAGCCTTTCCTCATAAGACCTTCCCTCTATACCAGGCAACATCCTAGTAAATCTCCTCTGAACCCTTTCCAATGCTTCCACATCATTCCTATGATGTGGCGAGCAGAGCTGCTTGCAATACCCCAGGTGCGGTCTTACTAGTGTGTTGTACAGCTGAAGCATGACCTCATGGCTCTGAAATTCAATCCCCCTACCGATAAACGCCAACACACCATATGCTTTCTTAACAACCCTCTCAACTTTCAGGGATTTATGCACTAGGACACAGAGATTTCTCTGTTCATCTACACTGCCAAGAATTTTACCAATAGCCCAGTGCTCTGCATTCTGTCTTCTGAAATAAACTACCTCACACATTTCTGCATTAAACTCCGTTTGCTACTTCTCAGCCCAGGTCTGCATCTTATCTATGTCCCTCTTTAACCCATAACATCCTTCGGCATTATCCACAACACTGCTTACTTTAGTATCATCCGCAAGTTTACTAACCCATCCTTCTTCACCCATATCCAGACAAACAGCAGTGGACCCAAAACAAATCCTTGCGGCACACCACTGGTAACTGAGCTCCAGGGTGAATATTTCCCATCAACCACCACCTCTGTCTTCTTTTAGCTAGCCAATTTTTGATCCAAATGGCTTAAATCCCGAAACTCTGTATTTTGTGCAACAGCCTATCATGTGGAACATTATCAAACACCTTACTGAAGTCCATATATATCACATCAACCACTCTACTTTAATCCACGTGTTTTGCCACCTTCTCGAAGACTCAATAAGGCTAGTGAGGCATGACCTACCCTTCACAAAACCATGTTGATTATCCCTAATCAAATTATTCCTTTCCAGATTATTATAAATCCTTTATCTCATAACCTTTTCCAACACCTTACTCACAACCGAAGTAAGGCTCTCTGGCCTATAATTACCAGGGTTGTCCCGATTCCCCTTCCTAAACAAAGGAACAACATTTGCTATCCTCCAGTCTTCTGGCACTACTCCTGTCGACAATGACGAAAAATATTCATTAAGCGCTTCCTCTATGTCCTCAGATTTCACACACAACTTTCCACTATTATCTTTAATTGGCCCTAATCTTACTCTAGTCATTCTTTTATTCCTGTTATATCTATAGAAGGCCTTAGGGTTTTCCTTGATCCTATTCACCAACAACCTGTCATGTCCCCTCCTGGTACTTCATAGCCCTCTCTTTAGATCTTTGCTGACTAACTTATAACTCTCAAGCCCCCTAACTGAGCCTTCACACCTAATCTTCACATAAGTCTTCTTCTTCCTCTTGACAAGAGCTTCAACTTCTTTAGTAAACCATGACTCCATCTCCCAACAATTACCTCCCTGCCTGATAGGTATATACTTTACAAGGATCCGCAGTAGCTGTTCCTTGAATAAACTCTACATTTCAAGTTTGTCCAACCATGCAGTTTCCTTCCCCATCCTATGCATCCTAAGTCTTGCCTAATCCCACCATAATTGCCTTTCCCCCAGTTATATCACTTTCCCTGCAGTATATACCTATCCCTACCCATTGCTATTGTAAACATAACCGAATTATGGTCACTATTGCCAAAGTGCTCACCTACCTCCAAATCTAACACCTGGCCAGGTTCGTTCCCCAGTATCAAATCCAGTATGGCACCTCTCCTTGTTGGCCTGTGTCAGAAAACCCTCCTGCATGCATTGAACAAAAACTGACCCATCTAAACTACTTGAATTATCGCATTCCCATTCAATATTGGAGAAGTTAAAGTTCCTTATAACAACTACTCTATTACTCTCTCTCCTATTGAGAATCATCCTTACTATCCTTTCCTCTACATCCCTGAAACAATTCAGAAGACTATAGAAAATTCTCAACAGAGTGACCTCTCCTTTCCTGTATCTAACCCCAGCCCAAACTACATCAGTGGATGAGTCCTCAAACATTATCTCAGCTGCTGTAATCGTACCCTTGGTTAACAATTCCACATGCCCCCTCTTTTACCATCATCTCTGTTCTTGCGAAAACATCTAAATCTTGGAATCTGCAGCAATCATTCCTGTCCCTGCTCTACCCATGTCTCTGAAATGGCCACAACATCGAAATCCCAGGTACCAACCCATGCTGCAAGTTCACCACCTTATTCTGGATGTTCCTGGAATTGAAGTACACACATTCCAAACCAACATCCCAATTGCTGATGTCCTCTCGTGACCTTGTAAACCTATCCCTGACCTCACTACCCTCAACATCCTGTATACTGGAATGACAATTCAGGTTCCCATCCCCCTGCTGCATTGGTTTAACTTCTACCCCCCCCCCCCCCCCCACCCCCCACCTTTGGTTCAGATGCAGACCATCCTGTTTGTAGAGATCCCACCTTCCCCAGCAAAAGCTCCAATTATCCAAGAATCCAAAACCATCCCTCCTGCACCATCCCTGCAGCCACGTGTTCAGCTCCACTCTCTCCCTGTTCCTTGCTTTACTCGCACATGGCATGGGCAACAAACCAGAGATAATAACTCTGTTCTAGCTCTAAGCTTCCATCCTAGCTCCCTGAATTTCTACCTTAGATCCCCACCTTTCTTCCTACCTAGTGTTAGTTGTTAGTGCCTATATGGACCATGACTTGGGACTGCTCCCCCTCCCCCTCAAGAATCCTGCAAACATGATCAAAGACATCATGAACCCTGGCACCTGGGAGGCAACACACCAATCATGAGCTTCTCTTGTTCCCACAAAACCTCCTATCTGTCCCCCTAACTATGGAGTCCCAAGTGACTAAAGCTCTGCTCCTTTTCCCCCTTACACTCTGAACAACAGGGACAAACTCTGTGCCAGAGACCTGTGCCCCATTGCTTACCCATGGTGAGTCATCCCCCCAACAGTATCTAATATAGTATACTTGTTGTTGAGGGGAACCACCAAAGGAGAACTCTGCACTGCCTGCCGATTCCCTTTCTACTCCTAACAGTTCGGTCAGCACAATATTCTCAAGGGCTTGACATTCCTACTGCAGCTCCTAAAAGTTTCCAAAATAAAGTCCAAATATTGACTTATAAACTTTTAGCTTAACTTTATCACTTTTGGACTCCATAAGACCATAAGACATAGGAGTGGAAGTAAGGCCATTCGGCCCATCGAGTCCACTCTGCCATTCAATCATGGCTGATGCGCATTTCAGCTCCACTTACCAGCGTTCTCCCCGTAGTCCTTAATTCCTCTAGACAACAAGAATCTATCCATCTCGGCCTTGAAGACATTTAGCGTCCCGGCTTCCACTGCACACCGTGGCAATGAATTCCACAGGCCCACCACTGTCTGGCTGAAGAAATGTCTCCGCATTTCTGTTCTGAAATGACCCCCTCTAATTCTAAGGCTGTGTCCACGGGTCCTAGTCTCCTCATCTGACGGAAACAATTTCCTAGCCTCCACCTTTTCCAAGCCATGTATTATTTTGTACGTCTCTATTAAGTCTCCCCTTAATCTTCTAAACTCCAATGAATACAATCCCAGTATCCTCAGCCGTTCCTTATATGCTAGATCTGTCATTCCAGGGATCATCCGTGTGAATCTCCGCTGGACACGTTCCAGTGCCAGTATGTCCTTCCTGAGGTGTGGGGACCAAAACTGGACACAGTACTCCAAATGGGGCCTAACCAGAGCTTTATAAAGTCTTAGTAGTACATCTCTGCTTTTATATTCCAACCCTCTTGAGATAAGAGACAACATTGCATTCGCTTTCTTAATCACGGACTCAACCTGCATGTTTACCTTTAGAGAATCCTCGACTAGCACTCCCAGATCCCTTTGTGCTTTGGCTTTATTAATTTTCTCACCATTTAGAAAGTAGTCCATGCTTTTATTCTTTTTGCCAAAGTGCAAGACCTCGCACTTGCTCACGTTAAATTCCATCAGCCATTTCCTGGACCACTCTCCCAACCTGTCTAGATCCTTCTGTAGCCTCCCCACTTCCTCAGTACTACCTGCCTGTCCACCTAACTTCGTATCATCGGCAAACTTCGCTAGAATGCCCCCGGTTCCCTCATCCAAATCATTAATATATAATGCGAACAGCTGTGGCCCCAGCACCGAACCCTGCGGGACACCGCTCGTCACCGGCTGCCATTCTGAAAAAGAACCTTTTATCCCAACTCTCTGCCTTCTGTTAGACAGCCAATCCTCAATCCATCCCAGCAGCTCACCTTGAACACCATGGGCCCTCACCTTGCTCAGCAGCCTCCCGTGTGGCACCTTATCAAAGGCCTTTTGAAAGTCTAGATAGACCACATCCAGTGGGTTTCCCTGGTCTAACCTACTTGTTACCTCTTCAAAAAATTCCAACAGGTTTGTCAGGCATGACCTCCCTTTACTAAATCCATGACTCAATGGCCATGACGTGGAGGTAGTGAACAGAAGATCAGGCGACTCTCACCTCTCCGACGACAGAATCCACAGTTTAATTTTACATTGTTCAGACAATAAATTGCCAGCAGTTATGGGTTTTTTCCCCTCGCAGCCTAAATGTCCTGCCCCTACAGCTGCTGGCCAATCAAACAGCAGACAATTCTTCAACTGCAACTACCCCTTGGGCCAATGATGTCAAAGTTCAGTCTTTCATTAAAGGGCTCGGGGTAGGGAGGGAACCGGGGAAGGTGATAGATTGATTGCAAAGTTGGGATGTGGGGAATGAGGAAGATGTCTTTCGAAGGCCTCAGCACTTGCTCTAGGGGAGGTCCTCCATGGATCATGGGGGCTGATCAATGAGGTTATCTCTTCCCCAGGTGACAAAGTGCCCATCCACGAGACTGGCAGTGGCATGGAATTGGCCTCCCACTTTCTACCCTGTCACTGTAAAATACCAGAAGAGACTGCCTGATGATAGGCAAGATATCCCCTACCATTTCACCCGATGTCAGTGCCCTAAAAATCCCATCCCACCCCCAACCTGTAACTTTAAGAGGGAATCGGGGATGCTGTTGTAAAATCCAGGCTTTAATCTCCATTTATAGCATTTCATGTACTTTTTTTAAGATATCAAATTGTCCTGCCATTTTGAAAGCATTGCAGGTTTGAATTCCCAGCGGTCTCTGCTCCCACAGCCTCATTAAAATTGTATCATTTTGTTTATATTGTCTCGCCTCACGCTCTTTTCTCTCTCTTCATTCAATATTTCTTTCCCTGTCTTTCTTTCAGTACAATTTTGCTACTGAATTCACCCACTGTTATTACCATAACTTCACACTTAAGATAGTTTATAGCATTAATTATCCTCACAGGGAAGATCATAATTTTTCCTGCTCTTTTTAAATTGCAAGGCTGTTGCAGCTAATTTGCTGCAATATTTTATGTAACAACATTACCCCTAACAATAAATAAATTCTTCAGACATTTTTTGAAACGTTTATCTAACAACTTGTGATTTTTGCTGAGCTTGATCACATCCATTACAACACTGCAAAATGTTTCTAGTTACAGTTCTGGTTTTAAGGGAGGACTCTGTACCTTTACTTGTTGTCAATATGCCCAAATGTACATCTAATGGCAAGATATCCCAAATGTAAATCTACATTACATAGCCATAGGCCTATCAAGCCTGCACTGTTCATCAAGCACCTCTCCAATGTAATTCCCATCACTTGGCCTGTAGGAAAATGTTCAGAAAATTACAAGTGAAAAATATTGATGACTGTTTTGAGAGTTCAGTTTTATTCTTGTTTAATCCCTTGAGTTAGTAATCTGTAAATTAAGCCATAGAGCAAAATGTGTGCACATTTTAAATGAATTTAGATACCATTATTTTATGTATTTTACCTCATAAATTCAATCATTTTTTCATTATCTTGCATTATAAAGTCTATAAATGGACACTAAAATATATATTGTCATAAGTCTGACTCTCTAAAGATCCATTTGGATTAATTGGCTCAAATGGGTCTGTGTTAAATTGGTGCCAACATGACTGAATTCTAATCACTGTTCTGACTGGGATGAATTTGGTCTCTTTGCTTTACTTGGAGTAGAGTATGTGGAACTGTGGATCAGACAGAGATCTAAAACAAAGAAACAGATTTTCTGAGACTTTCCTGTTTATCCTGCTGCTCAGTTCCCATTCCTTTTCCTTGCAAACATCAACAATTTGTTGAGAACAAACAACTGACCTTAGGATATCATTGCCATGCTTGGTGTACAAAAAAAGGCCCAATTTTTCATTGTCCAAATGACTGGAGATAGGATGTTTCCCAGACTTACACCAGGTCCCTGCAGAAATCCTGCATAAGTGGAAATTACCCAAGAGTTTTAACTTCTGATGGGTTGATTCCCTGCTGCCCAAAACTCTTTGCAAATGTGTCTAACCCTAAGTATAGGGAGAGACTATGGATCTTATTTGTGGCCCT
This sequence comes from Chiloscyllium punctatum, assembly GCF_047496795.1. Classification (NCBI taxonomy): domain Eukaryota; kingdom Metazoa; phylum Chordata; class Chondrichthyes; order Orectolobiformes; family Hemiscylliidae; genus Chiloscyllium; species Chiloscyllium punctatum. The sequence continues at coordinate 64,919,180 of NC_092745.1, forward strand.
GCATTAGAAATGGCCAAATAGATGGTTAACTCAACTGAGCAACACAATTGAAATTCTCCACAATTGACACAATTGCTCATCTCCAACCTAACTTTGTCTGCACATCCTGGACACCAAGGAAAACTTTGCATGGCCATTTCACCTAACCTGCACATCCTTGGAATGTGGGAGGAAACTCATACAGACATGGGGAGAACATGCAAACTCCACATGGACAGTCATCTGATACAAGAAGCAAATCCAGGTCTGTGGCACTGTGAGATAGTATAGGTACAAGATCCTTTCTCCAAACATCCAAAAAGCTCCAAAATCCGAAGGTTTTTTGTGAAGGTTTTTTCTCATTAACAAGGTTGTTTGATGAGCAAACAGTTAACCCAAGTTGACACCCACTCGATGTGTGTCACTCAGATGTCGCATGGGGAGGGGCATGGCTAAGCACCAACGAGCCTGGGGTTTCTCTGTGAACATCCCCAAGTCGACACCCACTCCGTGTCACTCAGGTGCGATGTGGAGGGCATGGGGAGGGGGCGTGGTGTCATGGCCAAGCACGTTCTTAGTTAGAAGTCTGCTTCTCTAGTAAGAGTTTAAAAAATTTCACCATTAAACTGTCACATTCTGAAAACCGAAAAATTCCAAATTCCAAAAAACAGCTGGTCTCGAGCACTTCAGATAAAGGATCTTGTACCTGTAATGCTGACCACTGTGCCACCTAAACACCCATTGACACCCTCTTTCCGAACTTGCAGATGAAAACAAGGCATTTGTGTGATGTTCCAATGAGTGTGTGTCTGGGCATGCTTCAATGTTTACAAGAGAGGCAAGGAATTGAGAAATGGGCTGGATTTTTCAATTAACAGTATCAAATTCTTTATTAAAGTATCTTTCTGTATGTTTGGCATATGTTTACTTCTTTTAAGAGCCCTTTTGCAATTGGTTATAAAATCTCTTTTCTTACGAAATGAAAACTCAACAGATTTCTACCCCTTGAAAATTATGTCCTGTTTTGTTGATTTTATAACTAAAACTCCTGCAGGGAGAAATGTTCAACAACCTTTTCAATTGACTTGGCCCTGGTGGAAGCTGCTATTTAGCAATTCATGAGTTTTGACCTTCAATAAATGATTTTGCCTCGTGGGTCAGAAACGTGGTCTACTATTGCCCATCTTGTTTTCTGCATTCTTCACTACTGATGGAACTCAGCTGACATTTGTCTGATTTGACCTGACATATTTCTGCATTTAATTTACATGGACTGCCAGCTCATTTACCACAATTGAGGTGCTGAATTTAACAATTTCATATCTAAAGCAATTTATTTTCTGATGTGCATACACCTATAACTGTATCATGCAAGGTTCAGAAACCAAGCCATGAATTATATTTTGATCTTCACAGCAATTTCAGAGACAATGCATGATTGTGGTTCAATGAACTACACAGGAAGAAAATTGGTTCTGTGGGAGATAATCAGCAATACAGACCCATTCGGTTTAAAAGCCTGTTTCTGTTTAATATTTATATGACTCAATGCCAAAAAAACCAACCAGATTTCAAAGAACTGTATGAAATCCCCACTGGCCAATGTGCAGATAGATTAGTGAACTCAAACATTGTTGAGCAAGGGGACATTCATGATGGAAAACGTGTTCTTCAATGATGCTTTCAAACAAACACAATGTCCAATGAAATTTACTAAAGTATCTAAGTACAGGCAGCATGGTGGCACAGTGGTTAGCACTGCTGCCTCACAGCACTGAGTTCAATTCCCGCTCAGGTAACTCTCTGTGTGGAGTTTGCACATTCTCCCCATGTCTGCGTGGGTCTCCTCCGGGTGCTCCGGTTTCCTCCCACAGTCCAAAAATGTGCAGGTTAGGTGAATTGGCCATACTAAGTTGCCCGTAGTGTTAGATGAAGGAGTAAATGTAGGGGAATGGGTCTGAGAGGGTTGTGCTTCGGCAGGTCAGTGTGGACTTGTTGGGACGAAGGGCCTGTTTCCATACTGTAAGTAATCTAATCTACTTGGGTGTCGGTGGAGGTCATTCGTCCTTTTGACTTCCACTTTCATGGCTGATCTGGTTGTGGTCTGAACTCCATTCTCTATCTATCCGCCTTGACTCCCTTTTATCTCAAATCTATTCAACTCACTCTTGACTAAAAGTAATGACCCAAGGTAATAAAGAGAAAAACAGTTACTAGCAATCCTCAGAGAAAAAAGAAGTTCTCATTATAAGAGTCTCAAAAGGGAGATTTCTTATCCTTGAACCATATCATTTAGTGGTAGTCTCCTCCATAACAGCAAACATCCTTAAGCATCCAAAAATGCATGGAGCATTGTTGTAAAGGAACTCAACACTTAAAGGCTTTCGTGAAAATCTGTAGTTGAAGTTGTTGGCTGCTTCACTGAGCTGGTTGATTTTCTTGCAAACTTTTCATCTCCCTCCTGAGTAACATCTTCAGTGTGTGTGGGCTCTGGATGAGGCACTGTTGTTATGATCTGTCTGAATTTATACAGTTCTGTGTGTTTTGGCAGATGGTTCTACATCCGGTTTTGTACTGCAGTGGCCTTATAGATGGGGATCTATTTCAGCGTGTTTGTTTACAGAACCAAGGTGGCAGTGTGACACCTCCAACCCCTCCCCACCTCCTCCGCCGCCCAAACACACTGACCACCCTCCCCACATTAGAAAAATGTCTTAGAACTAAGAACGAGACTTCTCCATCCTCTGGGAAGAATGACAGCACGCAGCCATCCTTCACCAGCTACCATCCAGGATAAATGCCCACAACATGCAAAATACTACACAGTAACTGCGAGAAACATTACAAAGGACAAACAGGCAGGAAACTCGGCACCAGAATACACAAGCATCAGCTTGTAACAAAACAACATTACCAGTCTTCCCTCATAGCAATACACACTGACAATGAAAGGACACCAATTCAACTGGGATAACATTATGAAACAGGGACAGGCTAAACAAAGACAATCTCAGGAGCCCTGACATCCATGAATTGGTTCAATAAACACACATTAGAATAGATGCCCATCTACAGACAAAACTGAAAGTAGAACCACCTGCCAAAACAAACAGAATCGTATAAATTCAGAGCAAATCACAACAACAACATCTCGTCTGGAGCCTACATAGCACTGACGATGTTACCCAGGAGGGAGTCAAAATGTTTGCAAGAAAATCAATATTGGTAAATACCAGAGTCTAGAGTGTGGTGCTGGAAAAGCACAGCAGGCCAGGCAGCATCCGAGGAGCAGGAGAATTGAAGTTTCGGGCATAAGCCCTTTATATCTTAAAAAGGGCTTATGTCTGAAATGTTGATTCTCCTGCTCCTCTGATGCTACCTGATCTGTTGTGCTTTTCCAGCAACACACTCTTGATTCTGATTTCCAGCATCTGCAGTCTTCACTTTCTCCCCATTGGTAAATACCAACACAACTTGAGGGCCAATGATGAAGTGTGCCACAAAATCTTAAGGAAATGTGAGGATTTCATGTGAGGCTTCAGTTAAATATTAATATAGCCATGGATGAATCCATGGAATGAAGGATTGCTAATATAATCTTGATATTCACGAAATAAGAGTGATTATTATATGGTGCATAAAGATGAGCTCATCTAACAGCCATTAAAAATGAGCATCACTGGTTACAACCAATGCTCATCTCAAAGTCTTATCTACATATTTTCATCATGTTTGGCTTCTATCAACAGGAGATAAATAAATCTTCATTCCCTATCATGTGGAGTGTGTTTTTGCTTGAGCAACTATCCAGGTAATTTTTTTAAAAAGCACAAAATGTCAACTGAATATTCTCTTTGCTTCAGTTTGGCTGCAAGTTCTATTGTGTGGCCTTGAATCATCTTTCAGGTGACACCATAAACATTTCACTGTGCTGCAGTTCAGACTAAAATCTGAAAGTTAATTTTAAAAACTGATAAACTAAAGAATAGCAAAACACCAACCTAGGTTCACTGTCAAGACTGGCTGTGTTTTCCGCCAAGAAATAGCAGACTCAAGTCAGTTGTGCTAAATTGTAATGTGAACAGGAACAGACAACAGCCCTGCACATTAACTTCTATTCATTGAATTGGTTTGATTCATCTTTGCAGTCTCTCCTTGGTTTGTGGCCAGCTAATGTCTAAGGCAATTAAAATGTGCATCTCAAACTCCATCCAAGTATACACACAATTATATGCACAGTTACATAACTGATTCTTTTTTAATTCATGACCCTTCTTCAAAATAATTGACAATAAACATTGGGACAGACTTTCAACAGTAATTAATTACCTGTGTAAATTCTCAATTCAGCCATTGTGGTGATGTCGCCCCATAACCACAGTTACATTCCACAAGCAGAAAAGAGGAAGCCATTTTGTATGCTGGTTGGTGAGACATTGTTGTGGCACTGAGTTTAACTATTCACTTTCAACTGGAGATAGCCAGATGTCTTTGACCTGAAAGAGGAGAAAGAGAGAGCAGTTGAAAGCATGGGAAAATGATGGTTCATAGACTCGTAAAATAACAAGCCCAGGTTAATGTTCTGGAAACATGGTTCAAATCCCCACCATGGTAGTTGGTGAAATGTGGTTGATTCTTAACTGTCCATTAGGGATGGGTAATGAATGCTGGCCTACCCAGTAATGCCAGCAACCAATGACTGAGAATGAAAAAAAAAGCAGGTGGGAATATGAGAGAAGACAGTGCATTTTTTTTTGTGTGCTGTCTGCCTTTGTTACACAGACTCAGTGGCACAAATTGAACAGGAAACAGTGTCAGAGACCAGTGGCTATTTGGAATGGCCAATAAGGAAATTATCTTGATTAGGCATACTATGATGCTGGTATGGGAAAAATACACAAAATACCTAAAGTTGCAGGTGGACCTGAAGGATGGTGGTTCTCACATTATCATGTAAACATTCGCCATCAAACAAGTTCCGATGAGCCATGGTGGGAAACCCTCCATGAAACTCCCCAAAAATAACACTTGGCCAAAAAAAAAGGGCAAAATTCAGCCTATCGTTGAACCAAATGTCTCTTGATTTAGGTGCTCCTCTTTATTTTCATTTTTTTTCCAATTCTTTGAACCCCATAATAACGCTGACACAGTGACTTCATGCACTTACCCCATTCAGAAGAACATTAAGTTCCCAGCCTACAAAACAGGACCCCTGTCTGCCATATCTGGGCTAATGCCAGGATTCATACATGGTAGCCCCAGACTGACAGTTCTTGTCCAGGTGCACAACGGGCTTTTAAATATAGCACAAGCTACAGAGGATGGCAGCCTTTTGCTGAATATCTGTTGAGTGATGAGTTATTCTGGGAATGATACACTTGGTAAGTTGGGGAGAGAATCAGATGGGAGTGATGCTGTAAGGCTGAGGTATATCACTAATGAGGCAAACTTGGTAAGAGATAGTGAGAAACCTTTTCTACATGATGAGAATCTAATCAGATAACTCAACGTGACTGGCGTTTCGCTGAACAAATGAAAGAGTCATTAATGTTCCCTATGTCCAGAGGGGTTCTGGGTAATGTTTTGTGGTCATGATATCTGAACTCATTCAACAAGACACTGACACCGGTACAAGACTATGATTGATATTTTCAACATCCTAGGACGTAATTACACACTAGTCACTGACTGTTTTACCAAACTCCCTTTTGCGTGATAAGTCAAAGATACGACGAGTGTAACTGTTGCTGACACCCTGGTTGCCATACTTAATATGTTCAGAGAACCTTAACAAGTTGGTGCTGATCACAGTCTGCAGTGCCCTTCCAAAATGGGCAGGAAATGGATGTTCAATTGATTAACCGTTACCCTCATTACCCTCAGTCTAGTGGTCTTGTAGAATGCACTGTACATTCTGTAAAATCCATTATCATCAAGTGTAAAGTAACTTGCCAACATTTTTGCATAGACATGTTAAATTTATATGCCAACAATTGCAAATAACTGTGCAAATTATGTAAAATTACAGCATGACTTCATTTCATGAATGTATTCTCCCCCCCCCCCCACCTCCCCTCCCCCTGCACCCCCCCCCCCCCCCCGCCACCCTCCTTTCTCAGATCAACCGAGTGTTCATGGAATCCCTAAGTACAGAAGCAGGCCATTGAGTCCATCGAGTCCACACTGACCCTCTGATGAACATCACATCCAGACCATCATCCCTATGCTATTCCTGTAACCCTGTATTTCCCATGGCTAATCCACCTAGCCCGCACATCCCTCAACACAATGGGCAATTTAGAGTGATCAATCCACCTATCCTATTTAGCCTAACTAATTGACTGCTTCTGCTGACAGCTTTCTTAAAAGAAGTACTGCATGCTGGAAAATACCTTCCACATCTATGGTTTTGGACATGGTTATGGGTTTTATGTATGTGTGTTTTCAATCAGGAATCTTGCAGATTCAGGAATTAATCTTTAGACAGTAAATTTAAACTAAAACTTCACCTTTTAGAGACTATGCCTTCATCAGTCAGTACATTTGTTATCTTCTGAGACAATATGCTTGCGAATGGGAAAATCCTAAACTGATTGTAATCACTTCTGACTCTGATCTTAAAGCACCATTTAAAACCATCAAGCTTGAACATAATTTTTACTGAAATTAGGAATTATAAATTAACGTGTTGCAAATTGATATTTCAAGCCCTCAGTGGGAAATTTACATGAAGTTTCAAGAGTCAAATAAATTTAGATTTTAACATTCCAATTTAAAACAGAAGTCAATATCAACAGTTTATGTGGTTTCAGTTTGTATTAAAAATGGGAAAGATTAGTTGTGAAGAAATTAATGGACACCCCAGTAACACTGCTGAGGTTGTACACATGCTGAGTGTTGTTGCCAGATGTGAATTTGGGATAATTTTAAAAGATGGAAAGAAACATATGGATGATAATGGAATAGTGTAGGTTAGATGAGCTTCAGATTGGTTTCACAGGTTGGTGCAACATGGAAGGCCGGAGGGCCTGTGCTGTGCTGTAATGTTCTATGTTCGAGAATGAACATAATCTAACATAATCATAATCTGGAGAATTTTATTTAAGTGAAAACAAACAAGTAGAATTTGGTAGTACTTGGAACCACATAGTAATGTTTGATTTCTGTTTTAAAGGTATCACAAAAGCATTTTTTTCTGCAAAGTTTCTCCATAGTTCCTGAATTAGATAGAATGGTAATTTCTAGAATGCCCCACTTAGACTAAAAGACAGGGAGAGGAATATCACATAACATTGAATGGGAATAACTTCAGTTCAGTTAAATGGAATATATTTTAAGTGAAAGAAAAGGATAGATGAAACTGATAAATTTACTTTCTGTTGGAGATATTTATGCCCTTACACATGATGTTTTTTTTTCAAAGAGAACTGAATAGGATGGTTTGAGTTTCAGTTGAATGATTGTGACAAAGTAAGGTGGATGTATATGCCCTCCCTCTCTCCCACTCCTTTTTATAAAATCACCTGAAGGTCAAAAACGCATGTCATGATGTTGGGATACTGGTGTAAATGTGCAGAAGTGATTTGTTACATCTGAAGGGAATGCATTGTGAAAATGCACTTGAATGGATTTCAGGTATGTACAGCTATTTGACGAAACGGCTACTGTGGCTGAAGAGCAAGCAAACATATTTTAAATGATCAATGTACCGACACATAATCCAGAGCAAAACGGACTTCAAATCAATCAAAGTGGCACTGATGAGAGAAGCAGAAATTAAAATAAAAAGAAGTTTTGGTTTGGGCAATTGAAGGCTAAGAAGGGAAATGAAATTAATAAGAAATATCCATAAGATGGATATTGGTACAGGGAGAGCTGGAGAATCTTTTAAGTTCACTGTAATCTGTTGTTTTATTGCATGTACCATACAAGAATGAGCCGTAATCCCTAAAGGGTGATAGAATCGTTTCATTGTGGAACCAGGAGAAAAGAGTGAAAAATAGTGAGTTGAGAAGATTTGTAGCTCAGGTTGAGGTTCTGGATGTAGGTTTGCTCACTGAGCTGCAAGGTCCATTTCCAGACGTTTCATCACCCTAGTAAGTAACATCTTCAGTGGGCCTCAGGTGAAGTAATGCTGAAAATGTCTGCTTTCTATTTATATGCCTGGGTTTCTTTGGGTTGGTGATGTCATTCCCTGTGGTAATGTCATTTTTAACATTCCAGTTTAAAACAAAAGTTTATGGAGTACCATGATGCCAGACTACTCATACCCCTTGGCATCATGATAGCCCAGAAACTCACCAACACGCTAAAACAGCAGCTAATGGACTTGAAAGATCCTATGAAAACAACGATCAAAACAAATGTCATTTACAAAATACCATGCAAGAACTGTAACAAACACTACATTGGACAAACAGGCAGAAACCTAGCCACCAGGATACATGAACACCAAATAGCCACAAAACAACATGACTCTCTCTCTCTAGTGTCCTTACATTCAGATAAGAAAGGACACCACTTTGACTGGGCCAACACATCCATCCTAGGGCAAGCCAAACAAAGACAGGCACGAGAATTCCTAGAAGCATGGCATTCCAACCAGAACTCTATCAACAAACACATCAAGTTAGACCTCATCTACCACCCCCTAAGAAAAAGAACAGGAAGTGACATCACCACAGGGAATTACATCACCAACCCAAAGAAACCCAAACATACAAATAGAAAGCAGGAATTATCAGCAGTGCTTTGCCCGAGGCCCACTGAAGATGTTACCTAGTAGGGTGATGAAACGTCTGGAAATGAACCTTTCAGTTCAGCGAGCAAACCTACATCCAGAATGAGAAATCCAACAACTTGATGGAAGGAAAAAGGAAAGTAAAAAAATGGACACAAAGCAGGCGTAAAGTCAGAACACAGGCCAATAATTGGAGAAGGGATGAGTAAATGGACTAGTCATCACACAACCACAAACAATCATGCGATAACATGAAATATGAAGTGAGGTCACTTTTACTTGGGAAAATGAGAGGCTTAATGGTGTCTTTGTAAAGTTAGAAATCCAGCTGGTTTGTAGCTTCACTCACTTGTGACATCAATGTACAGTATCTACATCTCCAGATAGAGATTGACTGTGCCATAAACTAATGAAACATGGAGAATCTATTTGCCTAGCTTGGGCCTACCTTAGGCTCCTAACCCACTGAGACAACTGTGTTAGGAAGTCACTTCTCAGTTCGCATACCATACATAACATGACAAAACAAAGAGTAAATATCTTCAAGCAGAAAGTGGGCTATTTTTGAGTTGGGTACCCAGTTCCCCAGTCATCCCTAATCTTAATTCAATTTCAAACAGGATAGGTTCCTTGGAAAAACATATGGATAAATAGCCAAGTGGAACAAAGGAATAGAAGAAGATATTCAATAGAAAGAAGAACACACCTGGTAAATAACTTCAGTCAGACCCTTGGTTGAGCAGGTTGGCTTTATACTTAACAGCCACCCAAAGCTTGATAGAAACATGTTAATAGCTTTAGTATGTTTTCTGTGATATGTAACCAAGAAATTAGAGAACCAATAGATAGAATAGTTTAGAATTAATAATGAGAGGTCAGTAGAGATACTTACTTCTTAAAGGTGGGACATTTCAGGTCCTGACTTCTAAATATCACCTCTTGCCTGAGGGGTGGTGACCCGTGGGTTAAACCACCAACAGTCAGGTAGGTAAAAACAAGGACTGCAGATGCTGGAAACCAGAGTCTAGATTAGAGTGTTGCTGGAAAAGCACAGCATCCAAGGAGCAGGAAAATCGACATTTTGGACAAAAGCCCTTCATCAGCAATAAAGTCAGTTCTCTCTCCTAATAAGAGGGCAGCCCTATGGCACTCTGGTAATTTTTACCTTTATTGGATATTGGGGTCCCTTTTAAACAGATTTTTTTTCCAGAATTTCCGGTGTAGCATGAAGTCACATTTAACCACTATTGCAGCTATAACTAGCTTTTCAACTTTCCCCTAAATAAAGACAAAAGGAAGAAGGAAGAGCATGAAAACCACCAGGATCACCATGGCCATGATACACCAAAGGATTGATGTCAAAGAATGAGAAGCCCCCTTGTGTACCCTCTTATCAATGCAATGTTCAGGAAAACAGAAGTTTCATCCTCTAAAGAATGACAGCCAACCTTCAGATGAAGTTGTACAAGGGGGCGTTGGTTATCCTGACATTATGACCAGTTGCTCTGTGATTAACAAAATCTAAATTGCCATCTTCGAGAAATATAGTAAACAACAAGTGCTCAGGGTCAGGCAGCAATCCGCGTCAAGTGGTACTTGTAGATGTCAGTCCTCATCTTCTTCAAATGGAAGATAAACAAGAAGAGATTGAGGGCAGACCATGGGAAGAGTTCTGTAACAGAGCAGGATGCTGCCTTCACAAATTTAAAGAGTTTATCACACTCTGTGCCAATAATCTATTCTCTTGGTATCAGTGAAGTTTCCTCAATTGCCATGGTTGTGCACTCCTCATTGTCTAATTATTAGGTTGAAATTGTATTAGGTTGAAACTGCTACTTCTTAAATATATTGAACTATTTTTAAAAATGCCTTACGAATGGTTGACTGCCTATACTTTGGTAACTGTGGTCATGATTCCCCAAAATATGACAAGTTTACAAACAAAACAAATTATTTATACTACAACAAAATCTCACTTACATATGGTCTGGGCTTTGTGCTTATTGATGGTATAGAGCAAAGATATATTAACCACAAGTAGGCTATTACTATTATGAAGCAATTCAACAACATAGTGTAAACTTGCTCACTGCTCTTCTGGCCACTTACAACTCTCTAGATCATGTCCAGCTAATAATTGCCACTCTCATTTAATGTCCAACCAAAAACAGTCATTGAACTATCCATCCTAATTCTCCTGTGGGAAGACCACCATGTCCACACATAAATCTTTCATAAGTCAGTGCACTCACCAACACGTTTCATGTCAGAAACCCTCCCTGAAATCGGGCCTTTCTTGCCAACTTGCCCAAGAATCCAGGAAAACAAATGACAACTTCAAATTGTTGCCAAAATCTTCTTAGAAGGCCCTCATTTAAATATTATAATCACCAAGCTGTTTCTCCAAACATGCTTCTTGTCAGGATTTTGTCTGTTTAACCATGCCCCATCCTTTCCCAATGTCCTGCATTGTTGAAATTACACCCCGCACTCCCATTATAAATGAAAGTAGTATTTTGTCTGTAGAGAGACACAGAGAAGTTGTTTAACTATTCACTGAATCCATTGGAAGTCTCTGCTGACTATATTCATCAGTGCCACACTAGTTCAGATAGAATGAGCAGGCATGATTATAACATCTTCAATTGCAAGGAAAATTACAAAGTTAACTCAAACTTACTTCTGTTTCTATTTGTTTTTAAAAAAGTATTCATTTCAAACATTTTAACTTTATTTGTGTCGATGTATTTAAGTTACTATAAGAATAATGCTGTCAACTGAATTAGGCGCACAACGCCAGAGGCTCTCTCCTGGGGATTTTCTTTGTTGCTGTAGCAGATTGCCTTTTCCCTCTGGGTGCCAGTTGTTAGTTGATTCCCTTTCCCTCTAATTTTTCAAACTCTCTCAATGGATTATCGTTTTCACTGTCATGTCAGTTCCAGCAATGGGATTAGCAACATGTTGAGAAACTCAAAAACTGTCAGACTCTGCTGAGGTAAATCAATCACATTCCAAGAATGTTATTACAGACATGACACAGGCTATTGCCTTTTGATAGATTAATGCCCAATGTGTGATTGTCTAAAATAACACCATTAAAGTCCACTGGTATATTCCATTCACTGTGGAGCTTCCTCTCACAATGAAAGTGTCGACATTAATTGGTATTAATGACCTTTCATTGCCTTCCCATACTGCTCCTCATTGGTAAACATCTTTCAACCCTACTACACATGATCTCTCAACTCTTCCAATGTTGCTCTGTTACACATTTTAATTACTCTACCCTTGACGGATTCATCTTCAACCTTAAACCTTAAATTCTAGAATTCTCATCCTGACCTTCTCAAATTCTTTCCTCTTTTGGAGGATTTTGTCTCTTCATTGATCAATGTTTGGTTATGGGTCCTAAGAGCTTTATGTGACCCAATGACAATTTCTTTTTTTTGATGAAGCTTCTGTGAAAGGACCTTGGGACATTTTCATTACGTTTACCATGTCATATAAATGCAACTTGTTGGCATTGTTGATGACAATTAATTTTGTAGCTCTGTAAGGTTGCTTTTCATTGAATGGAAAGTGGGCTTTTAATTAAGTCGGATACACAGCTTCGCGTACGGATAAAAAATGGCGTGCTAGGCTAGTTGGCTTATAATAAGAAGAAACAAAGTGTATCCATGTGGTGGAGCATGAGGTATAAGTTGAACTCAGCTGATAGAGACTGAGATAAAACACAACAAGGACATCTGGTATAAAATGTAGCCAACTGATTTAGTCTATCAAACGCAATTAAGTGTTACTTGAGGGCTGAATGAGAGTTAAGTAAATTTGGAATCAAGGATTGGATAAACAGAAGTTGAATCGTTTGAACAGAATGTGTCAAACATAAAATGAAACATAAATACATGATTATATGAGTAAAATATTGAGATTAGTTCAGAATAACATTGTGAAGAGTGCAGGACTCAGTGACCAAGTGGGGCCGTAAGAGATCGACTTGGTCTGCGCAGTTGTTCACCAGTACAATGAGCAACATCTGCTGAGTCAGAGTGAGCGTTGTTTGCAGATAAAGCAATGGCAGCAAGTATGTTTTAAGAAAGGAATAAATAAATATGTAATGCAATCCTGTGAAAGGAGAACTTAGTATTAGGAACGACCTGACTATTCCCCCAGAGGTCTCTCACCAGTGAGTGGATACCTGTCATAACTGCTTAGACCATAAGACCATAAGACATAGGAGTGGAAGTAAGGCCATTCGGCCCATCGAGTCCACTCCGCCATTCAATCATGGCAGATGGGCATTTCAACTCCACTTACCCGCATTCTCCCCGTAGCCCTTAATTCCTTGTGACATCAAGAATTTATCAATCTCTGCCTTGAAGACATTTAGCGTCCCAGCCTCTACTGCACTCTGCGGCAATGAATTCCACAGGCCCACCACTCTCTAGCTGAAGAAATGTCTCCGCATTTCTGTTCTGAATTTACCCCCTCTAATTCTAAGGCTGTGTCCACGGGTCCTAGTCTCCTCACCTAACGGAAACAATTTCCTAGCGTCCACCCTTTCCAAGCCATGTATTATCTTGTACGTCTCTATTAAGTCTCCCCTTAATCTTCTAAACTCCAATGAATACAATCCCAGGATCCTCAGCCGTTCCTCATATGTTAGACCAACCATTCCAGGGATCATCCATGTGAATCTCCGCTGGACACGTTCCAGTGCCAGTATGTCCTTCCTGAGGTGTGGGGACCAAACTGGACACAGTACTCTAAATGGGGCCTAACCAGAGCTTTATAAAGTCTAAGTAGCACAACGGTGCTTTTATATTCCAACCCTCTTGAGATAAGTGACAACATTGCATTTGCTTTCTTAATCACGGACTGAACCTGCATGTTGACCTAAAGAGAATCCTTGACTAGCACTTCCAGATCCCATTGTACTTTGGCTTTATGAATTTTCTCACCATTTAGAAAGTAGTCCATGCTTGTATTCTTTTTGCCAAAGTGCAAGACCTCGCATTTGTTCATGTTGATCATGTTCATCAGCCATTTCCTAGACCACTCTCCCAAACTGTCTAGATCCTTCTGTAGCCTCCCCACTTCCTCAGTACTACCTGCCTGTCCACCTAACTTCGTATCATCTGCAAACTTCGCTAGAATGCCCCCAGTCCCTTCATCCAGATCATTAATATATAATGTGAACAGCTGTGGCCCCAACACCGAACCCTGCGGGACACCGCTCGTCACCGGCTGCCATTCCGAAAAAGAACCTTTTATCCCAACTCTCTGCCTTCTGTCAGACAGCCAATCCTCAATCCATACCAGTAGCTCACCTCGAACACCATGGGCCCTCACCTTGCTCAGCAGCCTCCCGTGTGGCACCTTATCAAAGGCCTTTTGGAAGTCTGGATAGACCACATCCACTGGGTTTCCCTGGTCTAACCTACTTGTCATCTCTTCAAAGAATACCAACAGGTTTGTCAGGCATGACCTCCCCTTACTAAATCCATGTTGACTTGTTCTAATCAGACTCTGCTCTTCCAAGAATTTAGAAACCTCATCCTTAATGATGGATTCTAGAATTTTACCAACAACCGAGGTTAGGCTAATTGGCCTATAATTTTCCATCTTTTGTCTTGATACTTTCTTGAACAAGGGGGTTACAACAGCGATCTTCCAATCATCCGGGACTTTCCCTGACTCCAGTGACTCTTGAAAGATCTCAACCAACGCCTCCGCTATTTCCTCAGCCACCTCCCTCAGAACTCTAGGATGTAGCCCATTGGGGCCAGGAGATTTATCAATTTTAAGACCTTTTAGCTTTTCTAGCACTTTCTCTTTTGTAATGGCAACCATACTCAACTCAGCCCCCTGACTCTCTTTAATTGTTGGGATATTACTCATGTCTTCCACTGTGAAAACTGACGCAAAGTACTTGTTAAGTTCTCCTGCTATTTCCTTATCTCCCATCACTAGGCTTCCAGCATCAGTTTGAAGTGGCCCAATGTCTACTTTTGCCTGTCGTTTGTTTCTTATGTATTGAAAGAAACTTTTACTATCATTTCTAATATTACTGGCTAGCCTACCTTCATATTTGATCCTCTCCTTTCCTATTACTCTCTTTGTTATCCTCTGTTTATTTTTGTAGCCTTCCCAATCTTCTGATTTCCCACTGCTCTCGGCCACTTTATAGGATCTCTCTTTTTCTTTAATACATTTCCTGACTTCCTTTGTCAGCCATGGCTGTCTAAAACCTCCCTGGATAATCTTTCTTTTCTTGGGGATGAACCTCTGTACAGTGTCCTCAATTATACCCACAAACTCTTGCCATTTTTGCTCTACTGTCTTCCCCGCTAGGCTCTGCTTCCAGTCTATTTTTGTCAGTTCCGCTCTCATGCCCTCATAATTACCTTTACTTAACTGTAACACCATTACATCTGATTTTGCCTTCTCTCTTTCAAACTCCAGACTGAACTCTACCATATTATGATCGCTGCTTCCTAAGGGTTCCCTTACTTTAAGATCTTTTATAAAGTCTAGTTCATTGCTTGTGTTGCTCATGTGTGTTTATCCAGTAACATTTCTATAAAGCTTTCTGAGTCACAAATATTAAATCAAGCATTGAGTCAGTATTAATGCCCAAATAAAATTGTAGAATTATCACTTTATCTGGGCTACTAGCTGTGAGGATTCAAGACCATTAACCATGCCTACATCGACACTTTGTTCCACCTCACAATACTGTGAAAAATCAAGATGCACATTTTCACATTCCTATATGCCCAGCATTCACTGATGAGAATATTTCTTTGGAGACAGCAGTTTATTTAGGTGTCAGTTGATTTCTTTTCATATTGGTCAGCACTTGCAAGAAGTTCACACAATTCAAAGTACCTCTTTTGACACTTCTCTTCATTTTAACAAAAAACAATCAAATGCTGAGGGCAACACAACCTCATGGAAACAGCAAAATTCTGCCGTGGCTCAGAATTACCAATAAGGGACTACAGCAATTCAATAAGATCATCTTACAAGTTCATGTGAGATGGCGAAAATGGCCAGCCATTAAGTCACTCTGCATTAGTTATGAGCTGTAAACATTTTTAATAAAGCACAGTATTAAGTGTTTTAATGAGTTAGCACTTGGCATTCAAGGGAACTACGCAACCTGTGGAATACTTTTTATCCTTTCATGAGAATGAATGGATAAAGCCAGCATTTTAGCTGTGTTTGTTACCATACAGTATATCCTTTCATAGGAATGAATGGATAAAGGGAACATTTTAGCTATGATTGTGCGCTATGCGGGAACAAAGATTACGCTAAAAGAAAAACGGAATTCTGAGCTGTTATTTCATTCTAATGGTTACATGCATTTAGTATCTCTGTGCTGTCTCCATCACCTGTGCTCAATGAATAAGATGAGTTTCCCACAGGGAAGAGAGACCTCACTATGCCAGCTCCATGCATCTGGCCAGTGGTTTGATTATATCAGACAACGGAAGACTGTAAGGCACTGTGAAAGACATCTCTTGTAACATTTTGGACCACATACTAATTCAGAAAACTGCCGTTCTCCTTTAAAGATCTGTATCCTTTCTTTGCACATGGTATATAGTGCGTTCATTATTGTACTGGGCTTAACTGACGGTAAAGATCGGGTTGTATATTCTGCGGATAATGTCACTGTTCAAACATGTCTACAGAAGCTAAACTACAGCAGATTTGAGGTAACGTTTGGCCAGTGCAGAATACTAGCCACACATTAGGATAGTTTCCTTTCCCGCAAATCAAAATGCTTCCTGTAACATTGTCTGTTCAATTACATGGATGGACTATTTTAGCACAATTGATATAGTTAGTGTGAACCAAGACCAAGCCCACATGTGAAAAGAACTGTTCTTGCTTCAACTGTCAGAGGCTTCATGGTGTTCTGTGCACCAACAAGAGTCTTTCAGTGTCTCTGATAACAACACCCAATATTTCTTACTGGAGCACAGTTCATTACGGGCACTTTAAGGTGGAGAGCACAGAAATAAGTGATGACAGAATTAATAATATCTCCTCTCATAACATGCAAAATCAAGTGGTAATTCTCTGAGTTACAATTCCATGTTAAGTAATTGGCTCTTCAAACTACATCAGTTTTCAAAGCAACGGTTAGACACTTTGAACGAGCTTGTTTCAATGAATTAAACCCACAGCAAAAAGCCAGCACTATTGCAGATGTTCACATGCATTGGAAGGAAATGAACTCTGTAAGAGTGGTAATTAAGTATGGTTAGGGGTCACTTGGAACCTTTCTTGACGAGCAGAAAGCAATCTGCCAATGGTCACACCACAATGTTGCAGCTCCCCTCTCCTGGATCAACAGTTGAAGTCAAGCATGGGCAGGCCAATGTTTCCAGATAGGCAGCAGCCCACTTACCCCAATAAAACCATACTGTGGTCCCTTTTCCAAGCTCAGCAAACAGCCCATGGACCTCCTCAGCTCTGGTCTGCTACTCACCTTCATGCCACCACTGCAACCCTTTGCAGACCTACACACCCAGCATTAATTTTATGTTGGGAGAATATTGCCTTAGATTTCCAACAGTCTCCAGCCAGTTTCCCATTGCTGTTCACTATCTTATGCAATTGTCCTGCTGAGAAGGAATGCAGGTAAATATTGTGATGATGCTGCCACTTTAACAAGGTTATTTTGCCCTTGGGTTTTCAAAAGGGGTCATAAAGGCAGAGGTGCCGATATGACTGAACTGGCCACTTTGATTATGAGTAACAGATGTTGCCTTAGGCAACAATCAGGGAAAAGGGCTTTTATGTTTGGTTTTTGTTTAATAAAAAACACTTGTACACTGAAAGGGGAGCGGCCAGTTTTCCCAATTCAGGTATTATTCTGGCTTTGGTTTGGTTTCAGCGAACAATCTGTTCAAAGCGCTGGTCAAAGAAAGCTGCCAGAGAGCAAGGTTTTCGGATTCAACAAATGATCCTTGGCTGATGCTCTCTCTGTCTCCCTCTCTTTCTCTCATCTCTCCTGTAAGAACCTGTGTTTGATTTTACCTTTTCTTGCCAAGGGGGTGTTTATGGGGCAACATCATTAAATTGTGATGGAGTCTCTTGGGTTTTCAGATAGGCTAAGTTATTCTATATTCTGTTCTCTTTTGTTTGTGTTGCATTTGGTGGTCTGTAAATAAATTCTGTTTTGTTTAAAACTGAGTGGTTTGACCAGCTGCATCACTCCTGAAAGATCCAATTTACAACTGCTTGAAACAATGAGGAAAGTCAGGGTCTGGGCTGCCTTCTTGAAATGTTTTGTGTGAGTGTGGCCTGGCCCATAACGATATCAATAAGATCCAAAACAGAATATTCTCTAGACCTTATATTGAGACATCCATGTTAGTTTCCAGTCCATCCTGTAACCATCTCTGAGTAAATGCAGGTTTTGATCTTTGATAATAGCGTGAACTATCCAATTATACTAATCAATGTGAACTAAAGCTGTATTACAGTTTTTCATGACTGAAAGAGCAAATCAGTGAATACTGATGGAAGTGATGGTACAAAAGTTGCAAGACTATTCTGAAATGAATGGCACACTCTGATAAGTTGCAATGATATCAAGAAACTGTTGGAGACACTGGATACTGCGAAGGCTATGGGCCCTAACAATATTCTCGCAATAATACTGAACACTTGCACTCCAGAATTTGCCACTCCCCTAGCCAAGCTCTTCCAGTCCAGTTACATCATTGGTATCTACTCGACAATATGAAAACTTGCCCCGGTATGCCCTTTGTTGAAAATGCAGGACAAATCCGACTTGATCAATTACTGCCCCAGCAGTCCATTTTCATTCATCAGTAAAGTGATGGAAGGTGTCATCAACAGAGTTACCAAGTAGTACTTGCTCAGCAATAACCTGAACAGTGATGCTCAGTTTAGGTTCTTCCAGGATCACTCAGCTTCTGACCTCATTATAGTCTTGGTTCAATATGGATTCAAGAGCTGAATTTCAGAGGTGAAGTGAGAATGACAGCCCTTGGCATCAATGTGCATTCGGCCGAGTGTGGCATCAAACAGCCCTAGCAAAACTGGAATCAAAGGGTATCAGGAGATATACTCTCCACTGGTTGGAGTCATACCTGACACATTGGAAGATAATTGTGGTGTTTGGAGGTCATTCATTTCAGCTGCAGGACATCTCTGCAGGAGTTCCACAGGATAGTATCCAAGGCCCAATCATCTTCTGCTGCTTCATCAATGCCCTTCCCTTTCTCATAAGGTCAGAAGTGGGGATGTTTGCCAACGATTGCATAATGTTCACCATTCATGACTTCTCAGATACTGAAGCAGTCCATGTACAAATGCAACAAAATTTAGACAAGGTCCAGGTTTGGGCTGATAAGTAGCAAGTAACATTCACACCATATAAATGCAGGCAATGACTATCTCCAATAAGAGATGATTTCACCACTGCCCCTTAACATTCAATGGTGTTACAATCACCGAATCCCCCACCATCAACATCCTTGGGGTTACCATTGACCAGAAACTCAGGGTGATTACAGTAGGGGATTTTAACTTTCCAAACATAGACAAAAAGGAGACAAGAGATAACTTTGACAAATAGGGTTAAATAGAATCCAAAGGGATTTTATAAGTACATTAAGGACAAAAGGATAACTAGGGAGAGAATAGGGCTCCTTAAAGATTAGCAAGGCCACCTATGTGTGGAACTGCAGGAGATGAGGCAGATACTAAGCAAGTATTTTGCATCAGTGTTTACTGTGGAGAAGGCTATGGAAGACAAAGAAATAAACAGAGACATGTTGAAAATGGTCCATATTACAGAGGAGATGGTGCTGAATGGCTTAAAATGCATAAAGATGAATAAATCCCCGAACCTGATCAGGTGTACTAGAGCTCTGTGGGAAGCTAGGGCCTCTTGCTGAGATATTTGTATCATTGATAGTCACAGGTGAGGTGCCTAAAGATTGGAGGTTGGCTAACCTGGTGCCATTATTTAAGAAAGGTGGTAAGAAAAAGCCAGAGAACTATAGACTGATGAGCCTGACATCGGTGATGGGCAAGTTGTTGGAGGGAATCCTGAGGGACCAGATTTATGTGTATTTGGAAAGGCAAAGACTGATTCGGGTAGTCAGCATGACTTTGTGCATGGGAAATCATGTCTCACGAACCTGATTGAGTTTTTTGAAGAATTTACGAGAGGATTGATGAGGGCAGAGCGGTGGACGTGATCTATATGGACTTCAGTAAGGCATTCAGCAAGGTTCTTCATGGGAGACTGGTTAGCAAGGTTAGATCTCATGGACTGCAAGAAGAACTAGCAATTTGAATACAGAACTGGCTCAAAGGTAGAAGAGAGGGGGTGGTGGTAGGAGGGTTGCTCTTCAGACTGGAGGCCTGTAACAAGTGGTGTGCCACAAGAATCAGTACGAGTCGACTGTTTTTCATCATCAATGTCAATCATTTGGAGGTATAGTTAGTAAGTTTGCAGATGACAACAAAATTGGAGGTGTAGTGGACAGCAAGGAAGGTTACTTCAGAGTACAACTTGATCTTGATCAGATGGGCCGTTGGGCTAAGGAGTGGTGGATGGATTTTAACTTTGATAAATGCAAGATGCTGCATTTTGGAAAAAGAAATCAGAGCAGGACTTATACACTTAATAGTAAGGTCCTGGGGAGTGTTGCTGAATCAAGAGACCTTGGAGCGCAGGCTCATAGTTTCTTGAAAGTGGATTTGCAGGTAGACAAGATAGTGAAGAAGACATTTGGTATGCTTTCCTTTATTGGACAGAGCATTGAGTATAGGAGTTCGGAGGTCATTTTGCAGCTGTACAAGACATTGGTTAGGCCACTGTTGGAATATTGTGTGCAATCCTGCTCTCCTCCTCCATAGGAAGGATGTTGTGAAACTTGAAAGGGTTCAGAATAGATTTACAAGGATGTTGCCAGGGTTGGAGGGTTTGAGCTACAGGGAAAGGCTGAGCAGGCTGGGACTGTTTTCCCTGGAGCGTTGGAGGCTGACGGGTGACCTTATAGAGGTTTATAAAATCATGAGGGGCTTGGATTGGATAAATAGACAAAGTCTCTTCCCTGGTTTGGGGGGAGGGGGGTGAGGTGGTGGAGTTCAATACTAGAGGACATAGGTTTAGGGTGAGAGGGGAAAGATATAAAAGGGATCGATGAGGCAACATTTTCACGCAAAGGGTGATTGATGAGTGTATGGAATAAGCTGCCAGAGGAAGTGGTGGAGGCTGATAATAACTACAAAAGGTGTCTGGATGGCAATATGAATAGGAACGATTTAGAGGGATATGGGCTAAGTGTTGGCAAAGGGAATTATATTAGGTTAGAATAGCTGGTTGGCATGGATGAGTTGGACTGAAGGGTCTGTTTCTGTGCTGTACTCAACTAGACTCAACTAGAATTACCACCATTAAAATACTAGCTGTAGGAGCAAGTTAGGGGCTAGGAATAATGTGGCAAGTAACTCACCTCCTGACTCCCCAAAACCTGTCCGCCATCTACAAAGTCAGGAGTGTGATGAAATATTCCCCATTTGTCTGGATGGGTGCAGGCACCAATATCACTCCAGAAGCTTGACATCATCCAGGACAAAGTAGACCACTTGATTGGCATCACATCCACAAGCATCCACTCCCTCCAGCAACACTGATGCTTCGTAACAGTAAGTGTTCACGATTTACAAGATGTACTGTAGAAATTCAAAGATTCTCAGACAGCACCTTCCAAACCCACAACCACTTCCATCTGGAAGGACAAGGGCAGCAGATATATGGAAACACCACCACCTTCATGCTCCCCTCCAAGCTTCTCATCATCCTAACTTGAAAATATATTGCTGTTCCTTCACTGTCGCTGGGTCACAATCCTGGAATTCCTTTCCTAATGGCATTGTGGGTCAACCCCTAGCAGGGGGACTGAAGTAGTTTAAGAGGTAGCTCACCACCACTATCTCAAGGGCAAGTAGGGACAGGCAATAAATGCCAGCCCAGCCAGCAACGTCCACATCCCACAAATGAATAAAAAGTGACTTGCAAGTTACAGGTAATCAAACCATAGTGAGACTGCACCAATGGAATAGGCAAAAAGCACAAAGCTAATGATTGTAGCTTGACCATGGAACTGGAGGTTGCATCATATAGTGTGGTCAGGGGCTCAGATGAGAAGTGTGCTGAAAGCAAGGGAAAGCACCAGTGCAGAGCTCAAAGCTGGAACCACAACACTGGCATCCTGTTCAAATTCCCATGCAAATTACTCACCATCCTGACTTGGAAATGTATCTCTGTTCCTTCACTGTCACTGGGTCACAATCCTGGAATGCCCTCTTTCATGGCACTGTGGGTGTCCCTGTACCCCAAGAAAGCAACTCACCACCACCTCCCCCAGGACAGTTTGGGAATAGGCAATAAATATTGGCCCAGTAAGTCACACCTATATTCCGTTGAGTTAATAAAGAAAAATCTAAGTCAGGAGGGTGTGAATGTGACTTATCAAGATTGAACTACTTTCCAAAAGAATCAAAACTCTCTTCTACTACTGCAACTCTATCCTGACACAATGGCTCATGTTCCTATTACTTAAAGAACCATCCACTGTTACATTTTTAAGTATTCATCATTTGCAATGCGATCCATCAAAGGGCATTCCTGATTGGAACACAAACAAAAAAAAAACCCACAATGAGGGAAGTGTAGACCCTCCTAAGCTATCCTACAGAGCAAAAACTGTGGAAGACCGAAAGAAGGAAAACATGGTTGTTTATAGTTCTTACCCTGCCTGCTGTGATAAAACAGATGTTAGAAATAAAATCATTAAATAAATCATTATGGCCATATTAAGACTACTTTCTTTTGCTTGTTGAGGAATAACACAACAGGATTAAAATCTTAACCTTCCTCATCATCAGGAGTCAGTATGGTTTAAATTGGATAAAGACTCAAGAGACAAAGTCATGAGAAATTAAAAGTGATAGAAGATACAAGAACTATTTAAAAGGAAATGGGAACAAATCAGCTGACATAATGGAACAGTGTTTCTTCCACCAGAGGGAGCTCCTGGCTCAGGCAAGAAAAGTTCAATGTAATTTTGATATTTTTCAGGGTTTCGATCTCTGGTGAAGAAGCCTCACTTCATGTATAAACATTTTTGGTCCACTAAGGAACTAGAGAAGAGCTCAACATTTTACGAATGTATGTATACGCAACACATTTCCCACTGTGGAGATGTGATCATTCCTGTGCACACAACAGGACAAATATTAATATTAACAGCTGCATGGTAAAATAAAGTGAACAACTGTGGAGGCTGAAAATCAGAAATTGCTGGGAAAACTCAGCAGGTCTGGCAGCATCTGCGGAGAGAAATCAAAGTTTATGTTTCGGGAATGAAGCTTTGAAGAAGGACCTGAAATGTTAGCCCTGCATTCTCTCCACAGACCTGTTGAGCTTTTCCAGAAATTTCTGATTTTGTATTTGTTAACACCTCTCACTTTGAAAAAAGGTAACATGCCACTTAGCAAAGGTGGAATTGAGCAAAAATCGAGACAAAGCAGCAGGCATTAAGAGAGCTGATAAAACGCTTGTACGGTAGTTCTGGGATAACGTGCATTTCGGCAGCAGGATTTGGCTATAAAGTATTTGGCTATAAATTAGCTGAAGAATTAGGGAATGATATTTTGGACAATGCTTACCTCCGTTCACAATAATGCAATTCCAGCAGGGATCAGTTCATGCCCTTGGTTCTGCACATGCACCAATTTCCCCACCATTCTTCACATGCGCAAATGTCAGCTGTTGACAGAGCAGTTTTCTCTGAGAGGTACAGCAGCCTTCTTACATTTTTTTTAAACGTATGGTGTTAAATTTAATTTTGTTTCACTAATAAATATGATCTCAACTTTCATTCAGGCTGTGCTATACTTTGTGTTTGACTTTTGGGTGATTTTTAAGCAATCGTGAGTGATTTTTTTGTTGGTTTGCCGTTAACCCCACTTCTCCCTTAGGCCCCATCATTTCTATTACCCGATTTTCTATTAAGCGAGGTTTCACTGGAATACAATTACAGCGTTATAGGAGAACTACTTGTATAACCACCTAGAGTTCATGTAATGCACACAATTCGCCTGAGGCTCGCAGCCTTCAAATTCCCTCTCCACTTCCATTAACAGTCAGTTGGATAGTGAGATGTTCTTGAATTTGGCATTGCTTGTCTTTCGTTAATTTGAGATCCCAGCTCCACGTAAGTGAATGTGACTGATCAAGGCCAAACCAGTATCCAAAAGGACATTTTCCACAGTTCTTCATGCTACTGCAACTCTATCCTAACTCAATGGTTCAAGCTCCTATTACTGAAAGAACAATCCACTATTGCATTTTTAAGAACTCATTATTTGAGATGTAGACTTAAAATCCATCAAATTCCTGATTTGAATGAAGCAAAAAAAATGTGTTGAACTTGTGTTAAAGTGAAGTGCAGACCTTCCTAACCTAGCCAACAAAGCAAAGATTGCTCAAGGCTTGATTTGTCCTTATATTGTTATCCTTTTTGGATTTCATGCAAATGGATGAATTAAAAGCTTTCATTTCACTGCTCTCTCTTTGGTGAATACATGCTAAGAGATGCAAGACCTGTAACAATCAACATGTTCAAATAATTTGAAACATTCAACTGGGGTGGCACGGTGGCTCAGTGGTTAGCACTGCTGCCTCACAGCACCAGGGCCCCAGGTTCGATTTCAGCCTTAGGTGACTGTCTGTGTGAAGTTTGCACATTCTCCCTGTGTCTGCGTGGATTTCCTCTGGGTGCTCTGGTTTCCTCCTACAATCCAAAGATATGCAGTTCAGCTGAATTGGCCATACTAGATTGCCTGTAGTGTTAGGTGCATCAGTCAGGGGTAAATGTGGGGAATGGGTCTGGGAGGGTTGCTCTTTGGAGGGGCGGTGTGGACTTGTTGAGCCAAAAGGCCTAGATCCGCACTGGAATCTAATCCAGACTTTGTTCTACATAGTGAGAAGGGCCATGTTATCACTTCAATCCATATCGACAGAAATAAGATGGTATGAAATCTTTGATTTACAGCTGAAATATAAAAACAACTTTTCAAAAGTGACTCCAGACTTCTTCACTGTGATAAAGAGCGGGTTGCTTATGGTTACAACCAAATATCCATTTCACTCAGAGCTGAAGGTATTTACTTCTCACTAACGAAACTGGCTGCCTTCAGCTTTGATGTGCATACTATCAGCTCTTGACTATATTACCAGTGAATTTAAACTGTCTCAATTCAACGTTAGTACCATTAAATTTACTGTGAAAACCTAAATGGAAATGCAAATGGCAACCAAAAATAAGCACTGCTTTTATGAAATGCGGAATATTTTCCCAATTCTTAACTTAAATTATATTGTCACAAAATAAAATGCTTGTTGGGTTCCCAGGCTAAATCAAAGGTCACTTCTGGTTATTTAGAAATTTGATTGTGACAACATTCCAAATTGCAGACCTTTCATCCTTTAAAAGCTAGGTTTCTCTGAAAGGTAATTAATTTATTGTATAAAAAAAGCAACATGTTCCAGGAATAGGTGATGTGACCAAGCTACCTGGGAGATTAAACATAGAAAAGCAAAGAGTGAACAGCAAGTTAATTTCAGGACATCTCTTTTGAGCTATTTATTTTAGAGCAAATTTCCTGCAGACAGCATCTCGTTTAGCAGAATTCAGCAAAACTTCCTCATGCATGTTAAAGGATAACTGAAGGACTTTATTAACAATGAGTAAGACTTCTGGAAAAGCCTAACTGGTTTAATAAAAAGGAGAGTGATCCCATAAATATTAATCCATATGTAAGGAATATTAGAATCAGGAGAGTTCTGACTTAAGGATGCCCATGATTGAGAAATGTATCCTATTTTGAATTGGGAGTTAACAATGGAAATTAAAAAAAAATTCATGGTATGAGGGTGTCTCTGGCTAGGCCAGCATTTAGTGCCTATCCCCAACAGCTCAGAGGCCAGTTGAGAGTCAACCATATTGTTACAGGTCTGGAATCACATGCAGGCCAGGCAGGATAAGGACGGCACATTTCCTTCCCTCAAGACGATAGTGAGCTAGGTAGACTTTTCTGACAATTTTCATGGTTATCAATAGATCCTTAATTCCAGATTTTCTCTTGAATTAAAATTCCACCGCTTTGTCATGGCAGGATTTGAAGCTTATAACATTAGCTGAGTTCCTGGATTAATAAGGTTTGAAGAGAAGCCTTGTTGGGAGGCAATGGAATGTCCAAAGAACCTCAACCTTTATGCGAATCTCTGAAACAGTCTGATTTCTACTTATTTCAGTCCAGAATTCTTTGGGGTACAAGTCAAAGGCTGCGGAAGGAAATTTGAGTTTAACAGTTTGGTTTCAAATATAGTTTGCTGATTAACTATATACAGCAGATTTTGAATACCTTTAACGGAACAATTTAAAATTGAGTGTAGTCATTAATATTCATATTCTTTGACTTTGGTGTGATAAAGTTCTTCTGTTACAACACTTCATTGTTTTCATAAATACTTGGGTTATCAAATTTTTAAGTATTAATAAAAATGCCACTGAGATTATAACAGTTCAAATGAAAATGTTCATCAGTTCAAGGCACCAGAGACTCACCATAAAACTTCCCGACATGGATGCACAAGCATTGTGAGTTCTTGGTCAGGCATTTAGATCAACTCCCATGAACAAGGAACACAAACGTGACCGAAACAGACTCCTTAACCTAAATAATATTGTGTGATAATGGAACCTCATTTCTCATTGTATATAGCTTTCTGAACCCCATGCAAAGCCAAGTGACATCAGTTTGAGAGAATTGTTGTTGATGAAGAGTGGAAGACAGTAGCGTGACAGAGAATTGCACCATTCCCATTTCATATCTTGACAACTGGTGACAGAAGACATGGAACTTAAAACCAGCAAGTGGGGGACAGTGAAAATACTCCACAATAGCAACCCCAGAAACTAATGTAATAATAAAAAAGTTGTTGACAATAAGAGTTATCTCGTCTCATCTATTCTGTTTATTGCAAATTTTTAAAAAAGGAGCTTTGAATGGGATGAAATCTTAATGTGATTCAGTGTCCAACTGTAAAAAAAGTCTGAATCCATAATTAGCATAATCTCCTGAAAATCATTTTACAGAAATATATTTCTTTATAATATATTTGATGTCTTCCATCAACATAAATATTCAAATAATGTAGTTTTTTTCAGTAGGAATATCTTTCTCCACACTTGTGATAACACTGTTGCTGCAAATATGCTACTTTCGAATGAGTCAGTTCTGCTATAATGCATTCTTCTTCAACATGAAGTGACTTTAACGCAGTTGAAGAATTGAGACCGTTATTTGTGGAACATTCTTTACCTGTATTGGCTATCACGTGATTCTGGCCCCATTTGTTTACATGGCATGGCGATTGCACGGTTTTATTATAACATGAGGTCGTATGAGAACGGAACTATCGTATTATATCAGAACAGAGTGTACAATGTCCTGCGCCATCAGTGTCTGGAGAATAGAATTAGTGTGTGACAGTTTTATGTCACCAGTTTCCATTATAACTTATATTATTTAGACCCCTTAACACCAGCAAATGTCACAAGAATTTTGCAAGAGGATTCTCACAGGAACTTTGACACAAACCCCCATGAAAAGGAGGTAATAGGATAAGTAACCAAAGACCTGGTGAAGGAGATTCGATTTGAGGAAGTTTTTAGAAGAAAAGAGATGGGTAGATAAAAGTATTTGCAGTGATTATAACAAGGGCAGGTAGACCTCATAGAATACAAATTCCCTGACTGGGCCTGTTAAGCTGGTTCATTCAGGGAACCCTACCTGACAGATAGATACAGGAATTTCATGGTGCACATGGGTGTTTTCTTGGTGGTGGACAGCATAGAATAAAGTCTTTGCACAATGGTGTCTTTTTTTTTAAACTCTGTCATTATACATATACACACAGGAAAAAAGAGAAGAAAAAACAAATAAACAGGAATATCAGAGGTTCTATTCACTCTGGGAGCTGACTCTGAGGGAGCTGGATCAGTGTCAAGGACTCTCCATGTGTAAATAAAGGGTGACTGGTGACGGGATATAATCCTCGGTGGAGTTATTTTGGTGGCGACGAAAGAAAAGCTGAAAAAATTCACTCACAACAATTGTCTTTGAGTTAGGGTAAGCGTTTCTGGCATCATGTTGTTATTTGGGAAGCTTGACCTGTTTGACAAAGACTGGGCCCAGTATTTGGAAAGAATGTGTTATTTCTTCCCGGGCAAATTACTTTGAGGAAGATTGAAGAGTTACGAGTAATTCTTCTGACAGTTTGTGGACCCAAAGTGTTTTCAGTTATTAGGAACTTAACTCTTCCTGAGGCACCAGATATTAAAATCTTTCAGGAGTTGACAGATTTAGTTCAGGAATAATACGACACTCAAGTCTCCTGTCATTCTGAGATGCTATTGGTTTTACTTGAGAACCAGGGGAATCAGCTTTGGGACTTTTGACTAGTTAAGATCACTGGCTGGGCAATGTGACTTTGGTTAAACCCTTAATGAGATGCTGAGGGACCATTTGGTATGTGGGATTAATGATGTACTTATGCAAAAGTACCTAATAGTTGAAACCCAGCTGGACTTAGAACAGGCACTACAACTGGCTTTTATCATTGGGAAATGTGGCAAGTGGAGTATATGAGTTGCAGAGTATTCAGATGGAAGTGGAGCCTCACCATTCCGACTGAGCTTGGGAAAAGCCAGTTGAATGAAGGCAATTGCAAATCCTCACTCAGGACATATCCTGAGTAGAGGGACTCTCGGTCACCCATAGCAAAACCACAAAACAAAGCCAAGCCTCGGCCAAACAGTTAACATTTTCTTTAGGATCCAGGCGAGCAGGCCATTATAGTTGCTGCCGTTATGCGGACTTGGGTCAGTAAAAGAGTCCGATTGGCCTGAATTGAGTAAGAGAACTCGTAGGCTGGTGTCCAGGAGAGTGCACATGATGGAAAGCCCACCTACATCTGATTTGGTACAGTTAAAGTACTTAGCAATATCCAAATCAGAACCAATCAAATTAAACGTCAGGTTAAGTGGTTACCTGGATCTAACGGAGGTCATTATTGGTCCGGAACCAGTCTTTACCAAAATTTGTTCTGGACTCCAACCCTTAAGTTTGAGCAAGACGTTGGCTAGACTGAGAACCTATATCAGGAAATCTTTACAAACTAAGCGTACAACTTCAGTTCTGGTCTTTTATGAGAGGCAACTGGTTCAGTTAGCACTGATTGCAGTAAAAAGCTCATCCACAACTTAATGTGGTGCAATTGTTTCAGAAAGACACACCTTGATTGGCTCAATATTGTTCAATAAGAAAATGGCTGCCTGAGTGAATTCCTAATTTAATACCTAGAAGTTTTTCAGGAAGGTCTAGGGACTATCAAAGGAGAAAGGCCATCTTGCATGTTGACCAGGAAGCAATTCCATGATTCTGCAAGGTCTGCCCCGTGCCATTTGCCTTTTGGGCAAAGATAGAGGCAGAAACCAGAAGGCTGGAAAATGAAGGAGCCATAAAACCAGTCCAGCCTGTGGAATGGTCAGCATCAACCATTTCAGTTGCGAAGTCTGACAGGTTGGTTTACCTTTGGAATGGATGTGAGAGCATAATTGAAAAAGAGTACAGATACATTGGAAAGTTATAGGGCTGGGGGTGGTTTACAGAAGGGCAAGGTTATGGAAGAGTTTGGAAACAAAGGTAGTAATTTGAAATCAAGATATTTCTCGATCAGAAGGCAATGTGCACAAGGAAGGTCATAGAGTCATAGAGATGTACAGCATGGAAACAGACTCTTCGGTCCAACCCGTCCATGCTGACCAGATATTCCAGCCCAGTCTACCCCCACCTATCAGCACCCGGCCCATATTCCTCCAAATTTACTATCTATGCTACTTAACTGTGTGATCTGCCTGCATTGCTCGCAAGACAAAGCTTTTCACTGCCTTGGTACATGTGACAATAAATTCAATTCAATTTCATTCAAATCAATTCAATTCAATTCAAATCAATTCAATTCAATTCAACCCTTCCTATTCATATACCCATCCAGATGTCGAATAGGAATGATACAAGTCAAGATATGACCAGCGGAGGTTTAGATGTGCTCAAGTTTTATAATGAGTGAGTGCTGTGAGGCTGGTGAGAAAAGAACTGGAAAAGTTGAACATTGGAATATATGTATTGTTGTTTCTTATCATTGTTACAATAATGAATTCTTGTACATTTGTTAATCTATGTTTATACCTTTTTGTTGTGGAGCTATTGCAGTGTACTTACTGGCTAGAGGCTGGAACTATAAATGATGAGTTAACATATGTTATACTTGTTCAGATAAGAATTTAGAACAGGCACAATAGCGCAAGGGTAAAATGTACAAATTTAAATTGAATTATATCTGGACAGTCTGATTTCACAATCTCACTTTATGTGAAGACTATTCTTAGACTTGACACCGTGCCTGCAATCCCACAGGAGATTGACTTCTCTGGATATCGAAAATTGGCATCAAGCTTCTCAGTGGTCATTTTAAAGTAAGTCTGCGAGTGCTTTACCAGTGCTTGTGGCTGCTTATGGAAAGCAGGCTAAAGATTACCACACAATCATAGCTAATTCAATGGCAGTACATAAAATAACATAATGATATATATATTTTCCTATTTTTCTATTCCTCACTTGGATCAAAAGAATTGCATTTCCCAATAATGTGCTTAGTAATACTATTTGAACAGGTTTTCTTAGAAAAAGTACCACACGCCGAAACATTAATTTGCATCTTAATTCCTAATTTGGTATGATTGCCTGCAGAAGAGATATCTGCCAGAACTGCAGGCTGTCCAGCTGTTTAATGACTCCCCAAGGAATTTCTGGCTACTTGGGAACAGCATATCATTACAAGAATAGTACCAGTGTTGCTCCCTGCTAATACAGAATTAGACTCACTTGTTTCAGTAGCACACACAGCTGTTGGCCAGCATTGTGGAATAAATGAATTCGCGTGACACTGAGTCGCAGCGAATTCCAGTTTCTGACTATGCTTCATTATAATTCCCAAGCTTTGAATCATACACAGATATAATCATTCTACTCAGGTCTCTGGATTGGGATTTGTACCCAGAGACTCTCGCAAGTGAGTGAGCACTGAAAGGCAGCTGACATCTTCAATAATGCACTTAATTTTAAACTAGTGCTGAATAGAAGTTTCTTAAACATTTATTCAGGGGGTGCAGGTATTTGTTGGTTGAGCCAGCATTTGTTACCCTCCCTTGAAAAGGTGATGGTGACCTGTCTTCTTGAATCACTGTAGTCCATTTGGTGTAGGTAGAGCCATAATGCCATCAGGGAGAGAATTCCAATATTTAAATTGTATTGAATTAAATTGAATTTATTGTCATGTGTACCGAGGCACAGTGAAAAGCTTTGTCTTGCGAGCAAGACATTAATTCAGTGCTAATAAAGGAACAGTGATATCTTTCCAAGTCATGACGGTGAGTGGCTCAGAGGTGCTATGAGCTAGACCCAGATCTCTCTCAAAATATTTTAAGGTAGCCTGGCCCCTAATCTTTTCTTAACTTAAAGGTAAATGTGAAGTGCCCTATTCCCGACGTGATGTGATTGGTCAAACTACTCAATGTTAAGCAAAACACAATTAATTTGAACACTATTGTCAAAATACAAAAAAGGAAGAATTTAGAATAACTTAACCATTGGAAAATTTAACTGTATAATAGAAACAGTATCCATTACTAATTAACTGTTCTAAAATATTAACATCACATAAACGCAACCTTGCTAAAAAGGAAAACTCAGACACAGATTCTCACATGCAGTTCTCCAATCCAAGAGGAGAAAACACCAAGAGAAAATTCAGAGAGAGTAGCAGCCAGGAGATAGTCACTGAAGCTTCCAACTCTATTGAGAATCCAACAGCTTCTGTTTAAAAATAAACTGAAAAGAAAACTAGAACTGTGAGAGCTGGCCATGCACAGGCTGCTTCCATTGTTCCAGTTTTACACAACAAGCCCTAATACCTCACAAATTGTTTACTTTCTTAGAGACAGCTCAGCACCTCTGCCTTACAACCTCTCTCCTCAAAACAAAAAGGACAAAAATAAACTCTTAAAGTGACAGCGTCATCACAGAAAGCAACTTGCAGCTGCTGGCATTTCCAGAAATAGCTCTACAGAGGGCAGTATCTCATCACCCTTTATTTCCACATGAACTGCTCCTGACTAATGTACTGCCTTACACAAAGTCAGGTACCAGAGTGTCAGCATCTCTGACCCTTAACCTTTTCATGTCAGCTCAAGCTCCCTGATTGGACCATATTAACAGCCCCAATCAGGGAACTCATTTTCTGAGGTCCAGCTGGCTGATCTCATTACAATCAGTACATTTCCTTGTATCTGCTGTTCTTATCCTTCCAGATGGAATTGGTCCTGGGTGAGGAAGGTGATAAGCCTTAATGAATTTCTGCAATGCATCTTATTGATCGAACTGAGTGAAAGAGGCAGAGGGACTGAATGTCTGTGGGATGTGGTGCCAATCAAATGGGCTGCATTGTCCTGGATGGTCTCAAACTTCTTGAGTGTTGTTGGAGCTACACTTACCCAGGCAAGTGGAGTGTGTTCCATCACATGGCTAACTTGTACCTGTGGATGGTGGACCGGCTTTGGGGAGTCAGGAGGTGAGTTACTCACTGCAGGATTCCTAACCTCTGACTATTCTTGTCACCTCAGTACTTATATGGTTAGTCCAATTCAGTTTCCTAGGATGTTGATAATGAGTGAATCAGCAATGGTAATGCCATTGCATATTATGGAATAATGGCTAGATTCTGTCTTATTGGAGGTGGTGTTTACATGGCACTGTGTGGCAGAAACACTTTTGCTTGATTAATTTGTGATACAGCTCTCTTAATACCCAGATGTTTGTATATATATATTACACACACAGACCGGATAACCTGACATCAGTGGTCGGGAAAATGCTGGAGTTCTTTATAAAATATTATATACAGAACTCTTGAAAAGCACTGACAGGATTGGAGAGAGTTAGTATGGGTTAACAAAAGGGAAATCACGCTTGAAAAAACTAGTGGAATTTTGAGGATGTAACCATAGAGTTGATAAGGGACAGCCAGTGGATGTGGTTTATTTAAACTTGCAGGAGGCTTTAGATAGGGTGCTACATAAGAGATTACCATAAAGTTAAAACACATGGTATTGTGGGAAGTGTACTGACATGGCTAGAGAACTAGTTGGCTAACAGGAAACAAATAGTAGGAATAAATGGGTCTTCATCTGACCGACATGCAGAGGGGTACCTTAGCCCAACCATTCACAATCTATATTCATGATTTAAATGAGGAAATCAACGTAAATCTCCATGTTTGCAGATGATACAAAGCTGGGTTGAAGGGTGAGCTGTGAGAACGATGTAGCGACACTTCCACAAGATTTGGACAAGTTGAGTGAGTGGACAAATGCATGACAGATGGAAGTATAATGTGGACAAATGTGAGGTTATCCACTTTGGTAGCAAAGCCAGGAAGACCAATGACTATCAGAATGGCAACAGCTTGGAAAAGCAAGAGTTCTTGACTTGTCTTGTATACCAGTCACTGAAAGTAAGCAGGCAGGTGCAACAGATGGTGAAGAAGACAAATATTGGCAAATATTTGCATCCATTCTGAGAGGATTCAAATATGGGAGCAGGGATGGCTCCCTGTAATTGCACAGTGTCTTGGTGAGACCACACCTGGAGCACTGTGTGCAGTTTTGGTCTCCTTCTCTGAGAAAGGACATTCTGGCTGTGGGGGGAATGCCTCAAGGGTTTACCAGGCTGATTCCTCAGATAACAGGACTGACGTATGAAGAAAGACTGGATCCATTAGGAGTGTATTCCCTGAAGTTTAGAAGAATGAGGGAGGACCTCATAGACGTATAAAAACAATATTATATAGACCTATAAAACTTCTGGACTGGACAGAGTAAATGCAGGAAGGATAGCACAGATGATGGGGGAGCCTAAAGCCAGGGGGTTACAATCTAAGAATATGGGGAGACAGTTAGGGCTGAGATGATGAGAAACAAATTCATCCAGAAAGTGGTTAGCCTGTGGAATTATGCACCACAGAAAAAGGTTGAGGCCAAAACATTAAATGTATTCAAGAAGAACGCAGTTCTTAGAGTTAAAAGGATCAAGGGGTACAAGGAGAAAGCAGGAATAGAGTTGAATGATCTTAGTGAATGGCAGAGTTGGGCTCAAAGGTCTGAATGGGTTACTCCTGCTTAGAGTATGTGTGTTTTTGTGTTTAGTAAGGAGGATGTTACAGTGTTGACAGGGCTATGTTTGTTGCTATTGTTTCTAGCGCACAGGTTGATGCCAGTCGGTAGATCCAGTCTTGTTCCTTTGAGGTTTTTTTTTGTTTCGATACCATTGAATTATGTGCAAGAAATTCAGGGACGCTCATATTGATATCAGAGCATCACATCATATCACATAAGCATCTGCTGAGCATCAAGCCAAGTTTCTCATGAGGTAATGGTGTGTTGCCTATAAAGGCATATTATTGCTTGTTATCAACTTTGAAATTAAAAATCACACAACACCGGTTATAGTCCAACGGGTTTATTTGGAAACACTAGCTTTCAGAGTGCTGCTCCTTCATTAGGTAGCTGTGGAGCAGGACCATAAGACACAGAATTTATATTATATTATTTTATATTAATCTTTTGCTATAAATTCTGTGTTTTATGGTCCTGCTCTGAAAGCTAGTGCTTCCAAATAAACCTGTTGGATTATAATGTGGTGTTGTGCAATTTTTAACTTTGTCCACCCCAGTCCAACACAGGCTCCACCACATCCTAACTTTATTGAAAGCACATTTCATTAATATGCAACTTCCCATCTTACCAAAAGCACCAAATAAATTAGACATTGAGAATTTTCAACATAGAAGTTAGAGTGGATGGGATTTGAGCAGGTCTGTAGATATTAGCTGCATTTCTGAATCATAATGCGGTGACAACATTGCTATGCCACTGCTTTGCTGTGCTTATG
Source organism: Chiloscyllium punctatum (assembly GCF_047496795.1). Taxonomy (NCBI): domain Eukaryota; kingdom Metazoa; phylum Chordata; class Chondrichthyes; order Orectolobiformes; family Hemiscylliidae; genus Chiloscyllium; species Chiloscyllium punctatum. Next base: position 64,954,104 of record NC_092745.1, read on the forward strand.
ATGGTTATGATATTTTAGTGAATTACTTCATGACTATGACAGTGCAGATGAGAGATTTTCATTAAGTTCAACTAATCCAGTATTGATAACTGCAAATAGGACAGTTTGAATGTTTTCCCTCAGGGTCTGCTTGAATTTACATCAGTGAGTAAGAAAAGCATTAGTTATGGAAAATTGATTGTTATTCACTTCAGCAAACTAAATGCAAGCATCCAGTGCTCTGTGCATCAGAAAACTTCACACCACTATCAGAACCTGTACTGCGCCTTGGGATTATAATAAGAATGAGTGGCTGTGTGATTCCAAGGATCCATTTCTTTACCCTTACAACTTTGTTCACAATCAGAGTTGGAATAATGCAAGGAACCTGTCAAATTTTGCTCCATCTCAGTTTCTTTACCTTTTGCTGAGCCAGACATCAAAATCTGACAGATGCAGGCTTACTTCCAAATATTCGTCAATGATTCTGTCCAAGAGAGTGGCCAAAGACTTGCAAGAGAAGCTGATGATATTTTTTAACCTGATTTCTGTTTTCTCACTGTGTGGAATTCTCACATCTTCTGAAAGCAGAAGATATGAAAGCTTGAAAGCATCATAGAACAACATGGACACTTCGCCAAATGTTTGAAGAATAATTTTGGATAAATAATTTTGTGGGATCAGTTAATTGACAGAGAATCCCAGTCAATTAAGCCTCAAGTCCATGATAGGGAAGCTTATGATTCCATCTCTCTTTGGGTAGTGATTCTTGAAAGTTTAGCTAGCAAAGCAAGATATCAATAAATTGACTTTGGAACTATGATATCACAGAAATAATGACCTTTACCTCCATTGTCCTAGGGAAATGAGAACAGCAGAGCTAAAGAAGTTGACAACTGGCAACATTTTCAATTCTGGGTCCCTTGGTACAATACAGGAAATGACTTATTATTACTCAGCTAACAGCACTCCTCAAACTACAACAGAATCTCTCAAAAACGGACGTTGCAATGCTTCTTCCCAGTTTCCTATCATCACACTGTAACTATAGCAAGCGTTTCAATGCATCGGATAATAGAATATAACAGGGAACTGCAGAAAGCATAGGGATCACATCTGTTCATTTCAATTACTTTGTACTTCCCCTATTCTAGCTTGGAACAGGTATGGAAATGCACATTACAAGCAGAAACAGAGAGGACACAGGGGCCAAGAAGAGCACATAAAAAATTTGCATCGTGCTAATGCAAGCTTTTACCACACATTAAGAACTGCTTTCCTTACTTAAATGAAAGTGCTGCCTACTTTTTGTATGAGTAGTTGGAATTTGAGGTGAAGCTTTTGATTGTGCAGCGGATATAAAATGCAACTGCAGCTTTCAAGCACGAATGCCATACATCTGTTCCAACATTGTAGAGTGTTGAAAAATCAATACAATTCTCCTGAATAGAAACATTCATAACAATTCCACAGTTCACATCTACATATATATACAACAATCTGCTGAAACAATAAGCTTCAGTGACATCTTTATGGGGATAGCCAAAATAGATATATTCAGCAAAAGAAGGTTTTAGAAGTGTCTTTGCTGTTCTGTTCTGAGCAAAGAGTTTGCTTTACATTGATAGAATTGAAGATATGATGCTTGTATGGTCTGAATTTATAGTGCATGATTTATGCAAGAATGTAATTCAGGACCAACAAGATACCACACATAATCCTAATGTACAGGACAGCTCTAAATGATCTGGACGCTTCCTGGAAATTAAAGACGCTTCATGCAAATTCATTTAAAAGAAAAGGCCTTTGGATCCTGATTAGCAAATAGTCTAATGGCTAAGTTTGATTCAGTCAGAAAGTAGAAATATGTGTGATGAATGAATTTTAGGTTTCTCAATCAGATTTCTCATTTTTAAAGCCAAGTTCTGAAAAGATCAGATTTCTCAAATGTTTAACAATTCATTTTGTTACTTCAGTCAGATGAACAGAGAAAAATGTGAAACAACATTAATAATGTAATGCTTATAAAATGGCACAATTCTAAACTAAATCACAAAAAGACTCTAGCATTAATAAACAGAGGCAACTGTTAGATAGTTAGAGGTCTTGGCCTCAGGATTCAAAAAGCCTTTTCTTTCTGCATTAAAACTTATTGATATTTTCTTTTGAATGAATTGTCTTGGATTACTTGCATTGTCTTGTGTGTTCAGGATGCGTAGTGTGTTTTTCTCCAGAATTTTCTCCAATGCCTGTTTTTGGTCCGGAGTTGGATATCCAATCTGGTCCTGATTGGTGGAAATTTTGAATGGCTGAATAAATCTTTGTGTATGCTGTATGTGCTATGAATCAATCTGTACAGACATGTCATGACATATGGCTGGGGCACGTGGGACTCGAGGACAGACTTTCTGGCCCAGAGGTAGGAACACTACCACTGTGTCAGAAGTGTTGTTTGTGTTGTATGATGAGAGCTGTAGTGATTATGTTTTTTGATTTTCTTTTTGAATGACAGTGCACCATGACCATAACAAAACATGGAAGAGTTCCAGTCTCTGGGAGAAATAGACCTGTAATGAGAGTTGCAATTTCCCTTGTGCCTGATGAGCTACAATGGCCAAACTAACAATGCAAGCAGGAAATTTGCAAGCAACTGTTAAGGCACAAGTGGCTGAGATTTTTTTAATCCATTCTGAATGCCACCTTTAGTGTTTAGAACAAAATTACACAGACATAGCACATTTTAACATTACATGATGGATTGCAAATCTACTGCTCCTCCGATGCTGCCTGACTTGCAGTGCTTTTCCAGCACCACATTCTTGACTCTAACCTCCAGTGTCTGCAGTCCTCACTTTTACCCTGCAAATCTACAAATCCAGTCTTAAGTATAGAAGAGGACAATATTCTATCTGGGAGTGTCCCCAAGAGTCCGACAGTGCATATCAGGGACCCCGGTTTGATTCCAGGTTGACTGTCCGTGTAAAGTTTGCACATTCTCCCCATGTCTGTGTGGGTTTCCTCCTGGTGATCCCATGTACCATCACAATCCAAAGATGTGCAGATTAGGTAAATTGGCCATGCTAACTTGCCCCCCAGTGTTCAGGGATGTGTAGGTTAGATGCATTAGTCAGGGGAAATGTAGAGTAATAGGGTACGGAAATGGGTCTGGGTGGGTTACTCTCCGGAGGGTCGGTGTGGACTTGGGCTGAATGGCCTGTTTCCACACTGTGGCAAAAGTGAGGACTGCAGATGCTGGAAACCAGAGTTTAGATTAGAGTGGTGCTGGAAAGGCACAGCAGGCCAGGCAGCATCCGAGGAGCAGGAAAATCGACGTTTCAGGCAAAAGATCTTCATCAGGAATAGAGCAGTGTTTCCACACTGTAGGGATTCTATGATTCTATAATTTAAAAGGTAAAAATAGTGAGGGGTATGGATAGGATAATAAATTGTAGAACTACCTTGAGCAGTCATATTCAGTTCTCCCACGTTATAACATATACAGCAGTACTCTGCAATGCCTCAACCTAGACTAACTACACAGACAGCAGCTCCAAAATATTTCCACAAACTTTTCTCTGGCTTCATCTATCTTATGCTAACACGTTGATGAATACAACAAGCAAAATCAAAAAAGTGGGTTTTCAGGGACACCATTTGATCATCAAGAGCTCTGGGCACTGGGCAGTGGACATAAGTAATTTCTCTAGTGTTTATAGAGAGGAAAGGAATGCATTATGAGGGAATTTCATTATCTCCCTGATAATCCAAATGGAATTGAAAAAAAAGACCATTGTTTCTTCAGTCACATAGAGTCATAGAGATGTACAGCATGGAAACAGACCCTTCGGTCCAACCCGTCCATGCCGACCAGATATCCCAACCCAATCTAGTCCCACCTGCCAGCACCCGGCCCATATCCCTCCAAACCCTTCCTCGTCGTATACCCATCCAAATGCCTCTTAAATGTTGCAATTGTACCAGCCTCCACCACATCCTCTGACAGCTCATTCCATACACGTACCACCCTCTGCGTGAAAAAGTTTCCTCTTAGGTCTCTTTTATATCTTTCCCCTCTTACCCTAAACCTATGCCGGCTAGTTCTGGACTCCCCGACCCCAGGGAAAAGACTTTGCCTATTTATCTTATCCATACCCCTCATAATTATGTAAACCTCTATAAGGTCACCCCTCAGCCTCCGACGCTCCAGGGAAAACAGCCCCAGCCTGTTCAGCCTCTCCATGTAGCTCAGATCCTCCAACCTTGGCAACATCCTTTTCTGAACCCTTTTAGGTTTCACAACATCTTTCCGATAGGAAGGAGACTAGAATGGCACACAATATTCCAATGCCTAACCAATGTCCTGTACTGCCGCAACATGATCTTCCAACTCCTGTACTCAATACTCTGACCAATAAAGGAAAGCATACCAAATGCCTTCTTCACTATCCTATCTACCTGCGACTCCACTTTCAAGGCGCTATGAACCTGCACTCCAAGGTGTCTTTGTTCAGCAACACTCCCTAGGACCTTACCATTAAGTGTATACGTCCTGCTAAGATTTGTTTTCCCAAAATGCAGCACCTTGCATTTATCTGAATTAAACTCCATCTGCCACTTCTCAGCCCATTGGCCCATCAACTCAAGATCCTGTTGTAATCTGAGGTAACCCTCTTTGCTGTCCACTACACCTCCAATTTTGGTGTCATCTGCAAACTTACTAACTGTACCTCTTATGTTCGCATCCAAATCATTTATGTAAATGACTAAAGGTAGAGGCCCAGCACCAATCCTTGTGGCACTCCATTGGTCACAGGCCTCCAGTCTGAAAAACAACCCTCCACCACCACCCTCTGTCTTCTACCTTTGAGCCAGTTCTGTATCCAAATGGCTAGTTCTCCCTGTATTCCATGAAATCTAACCTTGCTAATCTCTCACCTAAAAAGATGTTTGCATCAAGACACCAACCAAAATAATTTGTTCTAAAATCGGTCCAATTTTAATATGGAGTGGCCTTGCAAAGACTGGGATCAGTTTTTAAAGAATTGGTTGACATAAAATTCAGACCTGTGGCTTTTTAGCTCTCAGGCTTTAAGTATGACTGTCAGCTTTCTGTTCTATATTGTCATCTTGTCATTTATCTCAAGACGGTTGGAATATAAAAGCAGCGATGTGCTTCTGAGACTTTACAAACCTCTAGTTAGGACCAATTTAGAATACTGTGTCCAATGTTGGGCCCCACACCTCAGGAAGTACATACTGGCACTGGGGCATGTCCAGTGGAGATTCAACGGATGATCCCTGGAATGGTAAGCCTAACATACAATGAACAGCTGAGGATCCTGGAATTGTATTCATTAGAGTTTAGAAGGTTGAGGGGAGATCTAATAGAAAATTACAAGATAATGCATGGCTTAGAAAGGGTGGGTGCTGGGAAGTTGTTTCCGTTAGGCGGGGAGACTAGGACCCGTGGGCACAGCCTTAAAATTAGAGGGGGTTAATTTAGAACGGAAATGAGGAGTTATTTCTTCAGCCAGAGAATGGTGAGCCTGTGGAACTCATTGTCACAGAGCGCAGTGGAGGCCGGGATGTTGAGTGTCTTCAAGGCAGAGATTGATAAATTCTTGATCTCGCAAGGAATTAAGGGCTACGGGGAGAGTGTGGGTAAGTGGAATTGAAATGCCCATCAGCCATGATTAAATGGCGGTGTGGACTCGATGGACCAAGTGGCCTTGCTTCCACTCCTATGTCTTATATATGTCTGAAAGAAATAGAGTCATCGTGTCATACTGCACAGAAACAGGTTCTTCGACCCAACTCATCCATGCCAACCAGGTTTCCTAAACTGAACTAGTCCCATTTGCCTGCATTTGACCCATATCCCTCAAAACCCTTCCTATTCAGGAGGGACGGCTTTGGATACCTGGATAATTTGGGCTTACTCTGGGGTAGGTGGGACCTCTTACAAACAGGATGGTTTATACCTGAACCAGAGGTGTACCAATATCTTGGGGGTGGGGGGGGGTGGAGATTAGCTAATGCTCTTCAGGAGTGTTTAAACTAATTCAAGCAAGGAGATGGGAACCTAAATTGGAATTCCCCAGAGGTTGTCCCAGAGGTTGAGAGTAGTGAGGTCAGAAATAAGGTTTTAAGGTCACAAGAGTGCAGCGGCAAGCAGGAAGGCAGTTTGAAGTGTGTCTACTTCAATGCCAGGAGCATCCAGAATAAGAAGGGTGAACTTGCAGCATGGATTGGTACCTGGGACTTCGATGTTGTAGCCATTTCAGAGACATGGAAAGAACAGGGACAAGAATGGTTGCTGCATGTTCCGGGAATTTAGATGTTTCAGTAAGAACGGAGAAGATGGTAAAAGAAGGGGAGGTGTGGCATTGTTAATGAAGGCTAGTGTTACGGTTTGAGGACTCATCTACTGAGGTAGTATGGGCTGAGGTTAGATACTGTTAAGGAGAGGTCACCCTGTTGAGAGTTTTCTATAGGCCTCCAAATAGTTCCAGAGATGTAGAGAAAAGGATTGCAAAGATGATTCTGGATAGGAGTGAGAGTAACAGGGTAGCTGTTATGGGGGTCTTTAATTTTCCAAATATTGACTGGAAAAACTGTAGTCTGAGTACTTTAGATGGGTCAGTTTTTGTCTAATGTGTGCAGGAGGGTTCCCTGACACAGTATGTAGACAGGCCAACAAGGAGCGAGGCCACATTGGTACTGGTAATGAACCCGGTCTGGTGTTAGATTTGGAGGTAGGTGAGGACTTTGGTGATAGTGATCACAATTCAGTCATGTTTACTTTAGCAATGGAAGGGATATATATATTGCCACAGGGCAAGAGTTATAGCTGGGGGAAAGGCAATTATGATGTGATTAGGCAAGATTTAGGATGCATAGGATGGGGAAGGAAACTGCAGGGGATAGGCACAATTGAAATGTGGAGCTTATTCAAGGAACAGCTACTGCGTGTCCTTTATAAGTATGTACCTGTCAGGCAGGGAGGAAGTGGTTGAGCGAGGGAGCCATGCTTTACTAAAAAAGTTGAATCTCTTGCCAAGAGGAAGAAGGCAGCTTATGCGAGGACGAGACACGAAGGCTCAGTTCGGGTAATTAAGAGTTACAAATTAGTGAGGAAAGACGTAAAGAGAGAGCTAAGAACAGCCAGGATGGATCATGAGAAGTCATTGGCAGATAGGATCAAGGAAAACTTTAAAGCTTTCTATAGGTATATCACGTATAAAAGAAAGACTAGAGTAAGATTAGGGCCAATCAAGGACAGTAGTGGGAAGTTGTGCGTGGAGTTCGAGCAGATAGGAGAAGCGCTAAATGAATACATTTTCATCAGTATTCACACTGGAAAAAGACAACGTGGGCGAGGAGAATACTGAGATACAGGCTACTGGACCAGACTGGATTGAGGTTCACAAAGATGACGTGTTAGCAATTCTGGAAAGTGTGAATATAGTTAAGGCCCCTGGATTGAATAGGATTTATCCTAGGATTCCCTGGAAAACCAGGGAGGAGATTGCAGAGTCTTTGGCTTTGATCATTATGGTGTCATTGTCTACAGGAATAGTACCAGAAGACTGAAGGATAGCAAATGTTATCCCTTTGTTCAAGAAGGAGAGTAGGGACAACCCTGGTAATTATAGAACAGTGAGCCTTATTTCGGTTGTTGGTAAAGTTTTGGAAAGGGGTATAAGGGATAGGATTTATAATTACCAGAAAGGAATAATTTGATTAGGGATAATCAACATAGTTTTGTGAAAGGTAGGCCGTGCCTCACAAACCTTATTGAGTTTTGGTGGATGAGGGTAAAGCAGTTGATGTGGTGTATATGGATTTCAGTAAGGCATTTGATAAGATTCTGCACGATAAACTATTGCAGAAAATACAGAGGCGTAGGATTGAGGATGAGTTTGCAGTTTGGATTAGAAATTGAAAGCTGAAAGAAGATAGAGTGTGTTGGTTGATGGGAAATGTTCATCTCGGACTTTAGTTACTCATGGTGTACCACAAGGATCTGTTTTGGGCCACTGCTGTTTGTCATTTTTATAAATGACCTGGATGAGGGCTTGGAGGATAGGTTAGTAAATTTGCAGATGACACTCAGGTTGGTGGAGTTGTGGATAGTGCCAAAGGATGTTGCAGGGACATAGATAAGCTGCAGAGCTGGTCTAAGAGATGGCAAATGGAGTTTAATGCAGAAAAGTGAGGTGATTCACCTTGGAAGGAGTAACGGGAATAAAGAGTACTGGCCTAATGGTAAGATCCTTGGTAGTGTAGATAAGCAGAGAGATCTAGATGTCCTTGTACATAGATCCCTGAAAGTTGCCACCCAGGATGAATAGGGTTGTTAAGAAGTGTGTTAGTTTTTATTGGTAGAGGGATTGAGTTTCAGAGCCATGAGGTCATATTGCAGCTGTACAAAACTCTGGTGCAGCCGCACTTGGAGTATTGCATACAGGTCTGGTCACCGCATTATAGGAAGGATGTGGAAGCTTGGGAAAGTGTTCAAAGGAGATTTACTAGGATATTGCCTGGTATGGAGAGAATGTCTTACAAGGGAAGAGTGAGGTACTTGTGGCTGTTTTTGTTAGAGAAAAGGTGGTTGAGAAGTGACTTAATTAAGATATAAGATTATCAGACGATTAGATAGGGTTGACAATGAGAGCCTTTTTCCTCAGATGGTGATGGCTAGCACGAGGGGACATAGCTTTAAATTGATAAATATAGAACAGATGTCAGAGGTAATTTCATTATTCAGAGAGTAGTAGGGGCATGGAACACACTGCCTGCAACAGTTGTAGACTCGCCAGTGTTAAATTATCATTGGATGGGGGGATCCAAAATGGCAGCGATCTGAGAAGATCGCGCTGAAGAGCTTCGCATCGCAGCACAAGCAGGGCGAGCCTTTAGCCCGCTGAACCCAGGCCATCGTGTTATCTTGGGACTCCGGAAAGATCGTCGAGTCCCAAGAAATGTCTAAAAATTAACTTATGTGTGTTTCCAGCCATCCAGAGATGCTGAAAAAGGGAGGAGGAGCATCTGAGGCCAGGCCTGCAGCTCAGCCTTGGAGCCAATTACTCTCCAGGTCCTGGTGAACCAGTTCTCGAAATATCACGAGATGTTGGGGAAACAGATTGAAGAAAAACTAGCTCCAGTCTCTCTCATGCTGCAGAAGTATGAGCAGCAGCTGGGAGACCCGGAGAAGAGGATGGATGAGGTGGAGCACAGGGTCACCATGGTGGAAGCTGAGGCCAGTTCATCCAAGGATAGGATCCAATCCCTGGAGATGCAGGTCTGTAATGTGCGTGACCAAGTGGATGATCTTGAGAACAGGGGCAGGAGAAAAAACATTTTGGTCATCAGTCTGCCTGAGGGTAAGGAAGGTGAGCGGCCTGCGAAATTTGTTAAAGATTGGCTTCCGAAATTCCTTGACTTGGAGACTGGCGTGAGAGGATTGAGGATAGAGAGGGCTCACCAGATCGCAGTGCGGAGGTCAGGTCTGGGTCAACATCCTCGTCCTTTCCTGGTACGGTTCCATCTTTACCGGGATAAGGAGGCTTCCAGAGTCCAGGGGAAGGATCCAAAGGCCTTAATTCAAGAGGGCTCAAAGATCATGTTTACAGGACTTCTCAGCGACAGTGATCCAGAAATGAAAATCTTACGATGGTGTAAAGAGAAGACTGAGGGAGCTTGGGATTCGGTACTCCCTGAGATATCCGGCAGTGCTTCAGATCACCTTAGATGAATCCATACATCTCTTTGACATGTCAGGGAAGGCAAGAGACTTTGTAGACAAGCTAACCTAATTTGAACAAATGTAGTATGTATAAATAATGTTGTTTGGGTATGTGTTTATCATTCTGTGAAAGAAATGGAGAAAGTCCAGTTGGAACTTTATCTTTCTTTTTTTCCCTCTATTGATAATAATTTGGTTTAAACTATGTCTGGCAGTGGTTGAGATGTATATTTTCAATTTCTAAGTTAGGATATACTAAAGGATATACTAAAGTATTTACTCCCTTTGTAAGGGGTGTTTATTCTTTTCTGCTTGTGTTTGCGGTGTGGATCTAGCTGGGATAAGTGAAGGTGGTTAGGATGGTTAGATGCCTACTTATGGGCAATTTGGGATGGGTAATTGCCCCCTCTGGGCATGGGGTGAGTTATCCTACTCCGCGCTGTTGGTGTATTACATGTTGGTTTGTTTTTTGGTGTTTGTTGTTTTTTATTCTCAATAGTTTCATAGATTTGTTAAATGTAGTGGTTTTAGTTCATATAGTTTTTATATTTGGTGGATCATGTGACACTAAGGCTCAGCAGTTTGTGGGTTGGGTTCTTCCTCTCTGGATTTTAAATGTTATTGCAGAAGATTATGGCAAACGATTTGATTAAATGGTGTACCTAGAATATCAAGGGAAGTCACTCACCAATTATAAGGAAGAAGGTACTCTTGAATCTTAGAAAGGAGAAGCTTGATATTGCTTTGTTACAGGAGACACATTTTGGATGACAAGGAGCATCTGAAATTACAGCAGAATGGCTTTGATCGAGTTTATTTTTCATCATTTAATACCAGAAGTAGGTGTAGCTATATTGGTTAGGAAGAATCTCCCATTTAAGTTGTTGGATGTGTTAAAGACACACAAGGGAGGTTTGTAATTCTTAAAGCCTTAATAAATGGGGAAGAATATGATGCTTTAAATGTTTATTGCCCTCCAGCTCATCCCCTTAGATTTTTGGTAGACACTTTTTCTAAACGGATAAGTCTTGAGTCCCGACGCATTAATAGGGGGAACTTTTAACTATCTCATGGATCCCACAGTCGACAGGTTGCCCAAAGATCCTTTGACACCCTCTGTACAAATTAAACAGTTAATGGGGAGTTAGAGTTGGTGGACGTCTGGAGGCATCTCCACCCTACAGGTAGGGATTTTACGCTTTTCTCCAATCCGCACAGATGTCACACTAGGATTGATTTTTTTCTGACCCCTGGATTTGGTGGTATCTTGTACAATTGGTAATATTACTATTTCTGATCATGCTCCAGTGTATCTTATGATTAAGATTAAGGACATTACAGTGGGTTCGAGATACTGGCGAATAGATCCCTTTATCCTCAAGGATAATAATTTTGTGTAGTATTTCTCTCACGAATTTTGGGCATTCCTACACATCAACATAGGCTCAGTTGATAGCTCATCTGTTCTGTGGGAAGCTGTCAAAGCCTATGCTAGGGGGTTAGTTATTTCATATTCCACCAATAGGAAGTGGCAGAAGGGTGAGCAGCAACATCTCCTTGAAGCACAGTTGAAGGCAGCCAAGAAGGCCTACTTTGACAGACCCCCATTGGTCAAACTACAGAGGATTATGGCACTGCAGTCTGCACTAACTTCCGTGCTCACACAGACGGCAAAGAAGGAGCTGGCTTTTGCAAAGCAAAGGTTATACGAGCATGGTGACAAGCCAGGCAAATACTTAGCATACCTTGCCAGAAAGAGGAATGCCCCACAAACCATTACAGCGATTAGGGAAGGGTCTGGGAACCTAACATGTGATTCTAAAAAGATTAATATGGCATTCCAGAGATTTTACTCCAAGTTATACCAATCTGAGGATTGTGAGGAGAGGCAGGCCAAAATGGAATCCTTTTTGGGAATCTGAAGCTCCCAGGTGTGACTCCCAAACAACAGTCCTTTCTCAATGCCCCATTATCAGAGCAAGAAGTGCAGGAAGCTGTGAGGCAGCTTCAGATTGGAAAGGCACCCGGTCCTGATGGACTTCCCAGTGAATTCTATAAGGAATTTATAAGTATACTGTCAGGCCCGATGCTCAATATGTTTAATGATTCATACAGTCATGATTGTCTCCCACCATCTCTGAGAGATGCCAATATTTCACTTATCCTTAAAAAAGGGAAGAACCCGGAAGACTGTGCCTCATATAGGCCCATCTCATTTTTAAATGTGGACTTTAAGATCCTCTCTAAGACTCTCATGTTAAGGCTGGAGACTGTGTTACCTTCTATTATTAAAGAGGATCAGGCGGGTTTTATAAAGGGTCACAGATCCTCCAATAATATTAGGAGGCTGCTTAATGTAATTCAAGCATGCCAACTGCAGTCAATACCGGGATTGGTGATTTCTTTAGGTGCAGAGAAGGCATTTGACCGAGTTGAGGGCCATACCTTTTCTGTACTCTAGACGGTTTGGTTTTGGGCGAAGTCTTCATAACATGGGCAAAAGTTCTCTACAGTGGCTCTCTAGCAGCGGTCATCACCAACAGGGTTAGATCAAGCAGTTATAATATTTTTAGGGGCAGCCGACAGGGCTGTCCCCTTTCACCACTGCTTTTCACCTTGGTTAGATTAGACTACTTACAGGGTGGAAACAGGCCCGTCAGCCCAACAAGTCCTCCGAAGAGCAACCCACCCAGACCCATTCCCCTACATTTACCCCTTCACCTGACACTACGGGCAATTTAGCATGGCCAATTCACCTAACCTGCACATCTTTGGACTGTGGGAGGAAACCGGAGCACCCAGAGGAAACCCACGCAGACACAGGGAGAATGTTCAAACTCCACACAGACAGTTGTCTGAGGCAGGAATTGAACCTGAGTCTCTCGCGCTGTGAGGCAGCAGTGCTAACCACTGTGCCACCGTGCCATTCATTGATTGGGCCATTGGCGAAGGCCATTCGTGGGGATCCCAATATATCAGCTCCAGAAGGGTGATCAAAATTACATAAGATTTCATTGAATGCAGATGATGTCCTAATTTTTTTGACAAATCCAGCTGTTTCAATGCCTCGCCTGATACAATGCATTTGCACATTTGGCACTTTTTCAGGGTACAAGATTAACGCTGTGAAATCAGAGGCAATTCCTATGGGGGACCTTACAAAGGAGCTAGCTCTTGGGGGCAATTATAGATTCCCATTTGGGTGGTCACAGGGGGTTTTGTGTATTTGGACATATTCATTACTCCAGTTCTAGATTGGCTGTTCAAAGCCAATTTTATCCAATTATTTGGAAATATTAAACAAGATCTTCAAAGATGGGAGGCACTTCCAGTCTCGTGGTTGGGTCAGATAGCGCTTATTAAGATGAATATTCTCCCTCATTTGCTATATCCTATACAGATGCTCCCCTGATTTTCAATAAGCAAACAGTCAGGAGGCTGAACGGCTGGTTCAGCTCCTTTATTTGGCGTCATAAGCGGCCCCTCATTAAATTAGCCAAACTGCGATTGCCTCACAGACTGGGGAGAGTGGACCTTCAAGATATTAAAAATTACCAATTTAGCTCACTTTTGTCCTACGTGAGTGATTGGGTTTGTGGATATCCTCTTTCAATATGGCAAGATATCGAAGCCTCCCAGGCAAGGTGCCCCCTTACCAGTTTGCTGTTTTTGGACATAATGAGGACAGTTAGGGAATATTGTTATAACCCTATAGTCATCAATACTGTTAAAGCATGGAGGGCAATTCGACAGAGGGAAGGCATTATTAGCAAAACATCTTTGTTTACGCCTTTAGTGGGTATGCCAGGTTTTCAACCGGGTATGATAGATTCAGGACTTAAATGCTGGGCAGCTAGGGGTGTGTCTTGCATGGGCGATTTATTTGAGGGAGACATAATGATGTCCTTTGGTCAGTTAGTATGTAAGAACAAGTTATCTAATAGAGACCTCTTTTGTTTTTTTCAAGTGAGGGATTTTATTCAAAAAAAGACAACACTTTTGACTGATCCCTGCAAGTCTGACATAGAGAGGGGGGGTGCTAAGGGCTAAGAGTACACTTTCTGTCAGTACTTTATATCATCAGTTGGGGGGGGGTGCCCCCTCAGATGAGTCTGATCAACTCTGCAGGATGTGAGAAAGAGAGCTGGGTGTTGAAGTCTCTTTGGAGGCTTGGGAGGGTATTTGGGACAATGCAAGGAAGATCAATTTGCAATAGGACCCATGCTTTACAGTTGAAGATTCTCCACAGGGTCCACTTAGCCCCAGACCGTTTGTCAAAATTTAAACCAAGGGTATCTTTAGCATGTCCCAAGTGCAAAGTCTGCACGGGCACTCTTACCCATTTTCTCTGGTCTTGCTATAGGCTTCAAACATATTGGAGCACTGTGGTGGGTGCAATGGAAAGGATTTTGGGCATAAGGGTGGAGAAGGACCCTATCTCTCTCCTTTTGGGCCTGCCCTTGTATTTCCTGCAGACATGCATAAGAAAAAACTTTTCAATATTCTCACGTTCTGTGCAAGAAAGACTATCTTGCTAGGTTGGCTATCCGAAAACCCCCCGAGCCTGTTGGGCTGGCGGAAAATTGTTATGGAGCATATTCCCACAAGTATGGTACACCACAAAACTGAGATTTTTACAAGACATGGCAGCCCTTTTGGAATACCTGGACACAGATTTATCTGCCACACTAACAAGGGCTATTATGTAGCCATAACGATTGTCTTTTATGAGTCCAATATCCAGGGAGGAGGAACTGTGAACATATTAGCGTTTGTTTGGCTAGGCTAAATTATTACTATTTATTAGTTTGTTGTTGGTCATTTATTTATTTAATTAAATAGCCAGTTTGGCTTTTTTTAATTCTATATTTTTCTATATATGTTTATACATTTGTACATGAGGGTGGGCTGGGGATTTTTTTTTACTTGGGTTTTTTTGTACTGTTTTAAATTGTATTGTTTTGTACTTGTTGTAATATTAAAAATCTATTTTCTTGATAAAACATATATATTTTTAAAAATTGTCAGGTGAATTGGCCATGCTAAATTACCCGTAGTGTTAGTTGAAGGGATAAATTTAGGGGAATGGATCTGGGTGGGTTGTTCTTCGGAGGGTCGGTGTGGACTTGTTGGGCTGAAGGGCCTGTTTCCTCACTGTAAGTAATCTAATCTAATCTAATCTAAACATATGGATGAGAGTGGAATAGTGTAAGTTAGATGGGCTTCAGATTCGTTCCACAGGTCAGCTCAAAGTCAAGGGCCAAAGGGCCTGTACTGCGCTGTAATGTTCTATGTTCTATTTTCTATTAATGTACCTGTCCAAGTGCCTTTTCAATGTTGTAATTGTACCTGTCTCAACTTCCCCTGGAAGCTCATTCTAAATACACATCAAAAAGTGAAAAAGTTGCCCCTTAGGTCGCTTATAAATCTTTCCACTCCCACCCTAAACTTATGACCTCTAGTTTTGGACACCCCAACCCTGGGGAAAAGACCTTTGCTCTTCACTTTATCTTTGCCCCTCATGATAAAGTTGATAAACCTCAAGAAGGTCACCCCTCAGCCTTCTACGACACAGGCAAAAAGTCCCAGCTTATCTAGCCTCTCCTTATAACTCAAACCTTCCATATCGAACATGGGTAAGGTGATAGAAATCTGCAAATACAATGAAGATGATGGAATGGATTAACTGATGATGAGTCGAGAATATGGTGCTGAAAAAACATAGCAGGTCAGGCAGCATCCAAGGAGCAGGAGAATCAACGTTTCAGGCATCAGCCCTTCATCAGGAATGGTAACTGATGATGAGGCCAAGTTTTTTAATGGCAGGGAAGTAGTTCAGATTGACTGTACCTGTGGCATGTATTTATTTTCCTTAAGGTGTGGTATTAGAGTAATGAAACATGCTCAATTGCAAATCATTTCGGAGGTATCTCAATCAATATACTTCAGTTTTGACCTTCGCTGTGTAAAAAAATTGAAGATATCCAATCTTTCCAACCTCTTCTTATAACTCAAACCATTAATACTTGATTGTGCGCAGGAAGTATCAACATAGGGTCATCGAGATGTACAGCACAAAACAGACCCTTCAGTCCAACTCGTCCATGATGATCAAATATCCTAACCTAATCTAGTCCCATTTGTCAGAACTTGGCCCATATTGCTCTAAACTCGTCTTATTCATATACCCATCCAGATGCCTTTTAAATACTGTAATTGTGTCAGCCTCCACTACTTCCTCTGGTAGTTCATTCCATACACTCACCACTCTCAGTGTGAAAAGCTATCCCTTAGGTCCCTTTTATATCTTTCTCCTCTCACCTTAAACTTATGCTGTTGAGTTCTGGACTCCCCCATCCCAGGGAAAAGACCTTGTCTATTTATCCTATAAACCTCTATAAAGTCACCCCTCAGCCTCCAATGCTCCAAGGAAAAGAGTCCCAGCCTATTCAGCCTCTCCCTAGAGCTCAAATCCTCTAACCCTGGCAACATCCTTGTAAATCTTTTCTGAACCCTTTTTTTTCACAACATCCTTCTGATAGGAAGGAGACCAGAATTGCACGCAATATTCCAAAAGTGACCTAACCAATGTCCTGTACAACTACAACATGGCCTCCCAACTCCTGTACTCAATGCTCTGACCAATAAAGGAAAGCATACCAAATGCTTTCATCACTATCCTATCCACCTCCACTCTACTTTCAAGTTGCTATGAACCTGCACTCCAAGGTCTCTTTGTTTAATAACGCTCCCTAGGAACTTACATTAGTGTATAAGTCCTGCTCTGATTTGCTTTTCAAAAATGCAGCACCACACATTTATCTAAAATTAAACTCCATCTGCCACTCCTCAGTCCATTGGCCCATCCAATCAAGATCCTTTTGTCATCTGAGGTAACCTTCTTTGCTGTCCACTACACCTCCAATTTTGGTGTCACCTGCAAACTTACTAACCATACCTTCTATGTTCACATTCAAATAATGAAAAGTAGTGGACCCAACACTGATCCTTGTGGCACTCCACTGGTCACAGGCCTCCAGTCTGAAAAGCAGCACTCCACCACCACCCTCTGTCTTCTACCTTCGAGTCAGTTCTGCATCCAAATGGCTAGTTCTCCCTGTATTCCATGAGATCTAACCTTGCTAACCAGTGTCCCATGAGGAACCTTATTGAACGCCTTACGAACGTCCATTTAGATTATGTCTAATTCTCTGCCCTCATCAGTCCTCTTTGTTGCTTCTTCAAAAAAACACAACGAAGTTCATGACACACTATTTCCCATACACAAAGCCATGTTGACTATTCCTAACCCTTGCCTTTCCAAGTACATGTACATCCTGTCCTTGCCTTTCCAAATAAATGTACATCCTTCCCCTCAGGATTCCCTCAAACAACTTGCCCAACACCAATGTCAGGGTCACTGGTCCATAGTTTTCTAGCTTGTCCTTACCACCTTTCTTCAATAGTGGCACCACATTAGCCAACCTCCAGTCTTCTGGCACCTCACTTGTGACTACAATCTTACAAATATCTTAGCAAGGGGCTCAGCAATCACTTCCCAAGCTTCCCACAGAGTTCTCGGGTACACCTTATCAGGTGCTAGGGGTATATGCACTTTTATGCATTTCAAGACATCCAATTCCTCCTACTCTATAATAAGATATTTTTCAAAATGTTACCATCCATTTACCCACATTCTATATCTTCCATGTCCTTCTCCACAGTAAACACTGATGCAAAATACTCGTTTAGTATCTCCACCATCTCCTGCGGCTTCACACATAGATTGCCTTGCTGATCTTTAAGGGGTCCAATTCTTTCCCTAGTTACCCTTTTGTCCTTAATGGATTTACAAAGTCCCTTTGGATTCCCCTTAACCAAACCTTAACCTTGCTAAAGTTATCTCATATCCCCTTTTGCCCTCCTGATTTCCCTTTTAAGCATACTCCTACTTCCTTTATACTTTTCTAAGGATTCACTCAATCCATCCTGTCTATACCTGACATATGCTTCCTTATTCTTGACCAAAGCCCTAATTTCTCTAGTCATCCAGCATTCCCTACACCTACCAGCCTTTCTGTTCACCCTAACTGGAATATAATGTCTCTGGACTCTCGTTATTTCATTTCTGAAAGCTTCCCATTTTCCAGACGTCCCTTTACCTGCGAACATCTGCCCCCAATCAGCTTTTGAACGTTCTTGCCTAATACCATAAAAATTAGCCTTTCTCCAATTTAGAACTTCAACTTTTAGATTCGGTCTATCCTTTTCCATCATTATTTTAAAACGAATAGAATTATGGTCACTGGCCCCAAAGTGCTCCCCCACTGACAGCTCAGTTACTTGCCCTGCCTTATTTCTCAAGAGTAGGCCAAGTTTTGCACCTTCTCTGGAATCAGAAACTTTTCTTGCACATATTTAAATTCCTTTCCATCTAAACCCTTAACACTATGGCAATCTCAGTCCATGTTTGGAAAGTTAAAGTCCCCTACCATAACCATCCTATTATTCTTACAGATAATTGAAATCTCCTTACAAATTTGTTTCTGAATTTCCTGCTGACTATTAAGGAGTCTATAATATAATCCCAATAAAGGAATCATCCCTTTCTTATTTCTCAGTTCTACTCAACTAACTTCCCTGGATGTATTCCCAGGAATATCCACCCTAAGTACAGCAGTAATGCTATCCCTTGTCAAAAACACCACTCCACCTCTTCCCTTGCCCCCCATTTCTATCTTTCTCAGATTTATATTCTGGAACATTAAGCTGCCAGTCCTGCCCATCCCTGAGCCATGTTTCTCTAATTGCTATGATAACCCAATCCCACGTTCCTAACCATGCCCTGAGCTCCTCTGCCTTTCCTCATATACATTGAAGTAAATGCAGTTCAATTTATTAGTCTGACCTGGCTCTCTGCGTTGTTCCTGGGTCCCACCCCCCAACCTTACTAATTTAAATCCTCCTGAGCAGCTCCAGCAAATCTCCCTGCTAGTATATTAGTCTCCTTCCAATTCATGTGCAATCTGTCCTTCATGTATAGATCACTTCTACCCCAGCAAAGATTCCAATGATCCAAAAATGTGAGCACTTCTCCCTTGCACCAGCTCCCCAGCCATGCATTCAGCTGCTCTATCCTCCAATTCCTATCCTCACTAGCTCGCAGCACCGGGAGTAATCCAGATATTACTACCCTCTAGGACCTCCTTTTTAAATGCCTGCGTAAATTTCTATTTTCTCCTATCAGAATCTCATCCTTTTCCCTTCCTGCGTCGTCAATTCCAATGTGCACAATGACCTCCTACTGGCCCCTCTCCCCCTTGAGAACATTCTGTACCTCTCTGAGACATCCTTGATCCTGGCACCAGGGAGGCAACACACCATTCTGATTTTTTGCTGCTGGCTGCAGAAACGCCTGTCTGTGCCTCTGACTAGAAATGAAAAGTGTGTTGCTGGAAAAGCGCAGCAGGCCAGGCAGCATCCGAGGAGCAGGAGAATCGACGTTTCGGGCATAAGTCCTTCTTCAGGAATGAGGCTGGTGTGCCAAACGGGCTGAGATAAAAGGTGGTGGGGGAGTGGTATTTGGGAGAGGGGTGCTGGGAGTACGATAGGTGGAAGGAGGTGAGGGTGATAGGCCAGAGAGGGGGTGGGGGCGGAGAGGTCGGGAAGAAGATTGCAGGTCAAGAGGGCCGTGCTGAATCCGGGATTTGGGACTGAGATAAGGTGGGGGGGAGGGGAAATTAGGAATCTGGAGAAATCTACATTCATCCCGTGTGGTTGGAAGATTCCTAGGCGGAAGATGAGGCGCTCTTCCTCCAGGTGTCGTGTGGCCAGGGTTTGGCGATGGAGGAGGCCAAGGACCTGCATGTCCTTGGCGGAGTGGGAGGGGGAGTTAAAGTGTTCAGCCACGGGGCGGTTGGGTTGGTTGGTGCGCGTGTCCCAGAGGTGTTCTCTGAAACGTAACGCAAGTAGGTGGGCTGTCTCCACAATGTAGAGGAAACCACATCGGGTGCAGTGTATACAGTAAGTGATGTGCGTGGAGGTGCAGGTGAATTTGTGACGAATATGGAAGGATCCATTGGGGCCTTGGAGGGAGGTGAGGGGGGAGGTGTGGGCGCAAGTTTTGCACTTCTTGCGGTTGCAGGGGAAGATGCCAGGAGTGGAGGTTGGGTTGGTGGGGGGTGTGGACCTGACGAGGGAGTCACATAGCGGGTGGTCTCTCCAAAACGCTGATAGGGGTGGGGATGGAAATATATCCCTGGTGGTGGGGTCTGTTTGGAGGTGGCGGAAATGACGACGGATGATACAATGTATCCGGAGGTTGGTGGGGTGGAATGTGAGGACCAGTGGGGTTCTGTCCTGGTGGCGATTGGAGGGGCGGGGTTCAAGGGCGGAGGTGCGAGAAGTGGAGGAGATGCAGTGGAGAGCATTGTTGACCACATCAGAGGGGAAATTGCAGTCTTTGAAGAAGGAGGCCATTTGGGTTGTTCGGTAGTGGAATTGGTCCTCCTGGGAGCAGATGTGGTGGAGGAGAAGGAATTGGGAATATGGGATGGCGTTTTTACAGGGGGCAGGATGGGAGGAGGTGTAATCTAGATAGCTGTGGGAGTCAGTCGGTTTGTAGTAAATGACTGTGTTGAGTTGGTCGCCCGAGATAGAAATGGAGAGGTCGAGGAATGGAAGGGAGGACTCTGAGACAGTCCAGGTAAATTTGAGGTCGGAGTGGAAGGTGTTAGTAAAGTGGATGAACTGTTCAACCTCCTTGTGAGAGCACGAGGTAGCGCCAATACAGTCATCAATGTAGCGGAGGAAAAGGTGGGGGATGGTGCCAGTGTAACTGTGGAAGATGGACTGTTCCACATATCCGATGAAGAGGCAGGCATAGCTGGGGCCCATGCGGATGTACATGGCTACTCCTTTGGTTTGGAGGAAGTGGGAGGATTGGAAGGAGAAATTGTTAAGAGTGAGGACCAGTTCAGCCAGTCAAAGGAGGGTGTCAGTGGAAGGGTACTGGTTGGTCGGTGGGAGAGGAAGAAGCGGAGGGCTTGGAGGCCTTCGTGATGGGGAATGGAGGTGTATAGGGACTGGATGTCCAAGGTGAAGATAAGGCATTGGGGGCCGGGGAAGCGAAAATCATGGAGGAGGTGGAGAGCATGGGTGGCGTCCCGAACGTAGGTGGGGAGTTCTTGGACTAAGGGGAACAGGACCGTGTCGAGGTATGCAGAGATGAGTTCAGTGGGGCAGGAGCAGGCTGAGACAATGGGTCGGTTGGGGCAGTCAGGTTTAGTGGATTTTGGGCAGGAGATAGAAACAGGTAGTGTGGGGTTGTGGGACTATGAGGTGGTGGATGGGAGATCCCCTGAGGTGTTGAGGTTATGGATGGTCTGGGAGATGATGGTTTGGTGGTGGGAGGTGGGATCATGGTCAAGGGGCAGTAGGAGGAGGTGTCCGCGAGTTGGCGTCTAACTTCAGCAGTGTAAAGATCGGTGCGCCAAGCTACCACTGCACCTCCCATGTCTGCCGGTTTGATGGTGAGGTTGTGGTTGGAGCAGGGATAGTGGAGGGCTGCGCGTTGTGAGGGTGAGAGGTTGGAGTGAGTGAGACAGGTGGACAGGTTGACGTGGTCAATGTCGCGGCAGCAGTTGGATATGAAGAGATCGAGGGCGTGTAAGAGGCCAGCACGGGGTGTCCAGGTGGATGGGGTGTGTTGGAGGCAGGAGAAAGGGTCGTCAGAGGGTGGGCAAGAATCTTGGTTGAAGAAGTAAGCACAGAGGCGAAGGCGGTGGAAGAAATGTTCGATGTCTCGCCACATGTTGAACTCGTTAATCCAGGAGTGTAGGAGGATGAAGGTGAGGCCTCTGCAGAGGACTGATCATTCATCCTCAGAGAGGGGGAGGTCTGGAGGGATGGTGAAAATACGGCAGGGCTGGGAGCTAGGAGCTAGGACTTGGTGCGGGGCTGGAGCTGGGAATGGGGGGGAGTTAGGCATGGGAGCGGAGTTGGTCGTGGGGCGGAGTTAGTCATGGGGTGGAGTTGGTTGTGGGGGCAGACTTAGTCGTGGGGGCAGAGATCGACGTGGGGATGGAGATTAACATGGGGGCAGAGATTGACGTGTGGGCGGAGATCGACGTGGGAGTGGCGTAGCATGCGGTATGGTCCTTGAGCAAGTGAGTGACGTCACTGGGGGCGGAAGTTGCTGTGGCGACAGCAGCTCCGGGGGCGGAAGTGGCTGCGGCAACAGCATCTGCAGTCCTCACTTTCTCCTCTGACTAGAGAGTCCCATAACACAATCGATCTCTTGTGACCTGATGTACCCCTCATTACATTAGAGCCAGTCTCGATACCAGAAACTTGGCTGTTCGTGCTACATTCTCCTGAGAGTCCATCACCCCCTGCATTTTTTCAAAACAACATATTTGTTGAAATGGGGATAGCCACAGAAGACTCCTGCACTACCTGCCTACCCCGCCTACCTTTCCTGGTGTTAACCCATCTACCCGACTGTATCTGCAGCTTTTGTCCCTTCCCATAACTGCAATCCATCGCACCCCCTATCTGTTGTAAATTCCTTATTGCCTCTCACTGCTGCTACAACTGATCCATGCAATCTGATAGAATTCCCAACTGTGATGATGCCATGCAGACTTGGTCGGAGCAAAGAAGGAACTTGTATGGGACAGATTTGGACCTAATGTGCTTCTAACAGACTCTGTGATATTTAGCCTGCAATAGATTGAGGAATTGCGCTAAATTTTAACATGCTAAATTAATCAACACCCCTAGCTAGACCAGAAAGGTAGATACCAGGTCACTAGAATAGATTCCCTCCTCGTAATGCCAAAGAGCACAAATCAACTCACTCCATTCACTGGATGTTACACTGAGAAAGAAGCAATTCAATTAAGTCAATCTATGATCATTGGTTATTGATCTTTCTGCCTTGAGAATGGCCTTGCAATTTTACACACCTCAATTAATTCTTCACTTATCCTCTTCAATCAAAATTTCTGATTCCGGGAATGGCAGGACTGATGTATGAGGATGGACTGACTAGATTAGTATTGTTCTCGCTGGAGTTCAGACAAATGAGAGGGGGGTATCTCAGAGACTTTCCAAGTTCTAACAGTACTAGACAGGGTAGATGCAGAGAGGCTGTTCCCAATGATGGTTGCATCCAAAAGCAGTAGTCATAGTCTGAGGATTCAGGGTGAACCATTTAAATGGAGATGAGAAGACATTTCTTCACTCAGAGTGGTCAGCCTGTGGAATTCATTACCTTAGAAAGTAGTTGATGCTAAAACATTGAACGTATTCATGAGGCAACTAGATATAGCACTTGGGGTGAATGGGTTCAAAGGTTATGAGGAGAAAGCAGAATTAGAGTATTGAGTTGGATGATCAGCCATAATCATGGTGAATGGCAGAGTGGGTTGGAAGTGGCGATTAGCCTCCTCTTGCTCCTGTATTTCTGTGTTTCAGTGTTATAAAGAAAAATGACCTCAGCTTATACCGCCATTCCTCACAGCGAAGTTCTCCACTTCTGGCAACATCCTGTGAATTTTCTCTGTACATTCTCTAGTGATCATTCATTCTTCCTATAATATGGTGACCCAACCTGCACACAATACTTTGGCCATGCCCGAATTCATGTTGTATACACTTTATATAGAAGCTTCCAGAAGTCAACCCATTCGTTGCCACAGAATCTTGCCAGAAGCAATGTCTGATCTTTGCAAAAAAGAGATATTTTATTAAAGCCCCAAAGGAGATACCTCCTGGGAATGTACAGCAATGTCAAAACTGCCAATAACGATTTACTACCACGCCACGTAGAGACCCACAATATACTCAATAACAAAGACAGAGACCTTTGCTGTTTAAGATAAGGAAGGCACTGCTTCATTACATTAGTGAAGAGAATTCAATGGATTTAGCCAGCGACAATTCACAGTGCTCATAGTCAACAGCTGGTCCTCCCCATAAAACTGCATCTGGTATGAAAGAGGAGCAAAAGCCGAACATATTTGAAAGCAAAAGCCTAGAAGTGTTTACTTTATAAAGCCCAACCCGCGGGTTTTTGAAAGAAAACAATACCAACGCAACCGTACACCTGTGCTGCTGTCTTTTTGCAAAACTGCAATAAGCCTTTTTGAGTTTCAATGTACGGATAATTGAATTCAACCCTTCAGGAGAAAAAGAAAATGTTTTATACGTAGCTGTGACGGTAATGAAGCAAATGTTAGCTGCAACAACTGAGCTTGAATACTGTACTGACAAGGCTGGGCATTTGTTTTCTGTTGACTGTAACCACCTATCAGTAGATTGTTGTGGACAGGATGTCATGACATTGTTATAACAATGCACTTTGCACAAAGGAGGTGGCTCTAGGAGATGTGCAACCAAATGATAGATACTGCAGACACTCCGTTTCCAGTCAGCACCTGTAGAGCAGACAGACAAACAGCCAGGCGCATCTATCAAGTGTGATCACTCCCCAGCCTCACGTTGCTTGCCTCACAACTAGAAAACCATTCCAACTGCATGGCATTTAAAAAGGAACAGAACATGCAAAGAGGTGGGGTGGGGGTGAGGCGGGGGTGGGGGGGAGGAAGCTGTTATGCAATGGTAGTGTCCCTACCTCTGAGCTAGGATGAATGGGTTCAAGTACTATCTCCTCCAGGAGCGTGTAATAAGGTCTCTGAACAGGTTGATTTGGGAAAAATGTAACCAAGCAAATGATCCTCTTTGTAGCTTTCTTTCTTCCGCCTTGCCCTACCTGGAGAGGGGCATCAAGGGAACAGGCTGTCGCCGAGGCCCGAGCAGGGGTAGAGCGGGTGGAGCGAGTCCCACGGCAGAACGAGTGAGCCGATTCGCACAGCAGCAGTGGAACGGGTGCAGGCCAGAGATCCAGAGGGGCAGCCAAGCGAGTCCTGGATGGAGCCTGGTACATGGAAGTAATGTGGCTTCATATTCTGGGGCCAGAGGGCATGGACTCATGTTGGAGAGGGAGTGGAACTTCAGTATTTATGGTCACTTTCTATTAACATTCTGGACTTTTTAAACTCTGTTCCCATGCTAACCTATTTTTTTTAAACATTGTGACAACACTTAAAGTATCTGTACCCAGGTACCCTGTACCTAAGATGGCGCAGAGAGAAGACATTGCAAACTTTTCACTGCACTCATTCGAGTGCCTGCGACAATAAAGACTATTCTATTCTACAGAGGAGAACATAGACAAACATACCCATAAACAGGATTTAAAAGACTTGCCAAATGCTTAAATGGACAGCAGGAGCTGGGTAACTGGCAGAAATGATTCCAGAAGGCAGTAGGCAAATCAAAATATATATTTTCAGGATCTGAGGAAAAAGGTGAATGGCTATAACCTGACAAAGTACACCATAGTACAAACCCTCTTACCTGGATAGTGCAACTCCAACAACAAGAAGCTTGACACTACTCAATAGTAAGCAGCCCACTTGATTGGCATCATATCCATTAGCATCCATTCCCTCCACTACCGATACTTAGTACTACTGTTTGTACTATCCACAAGATGCACTGCAGAAATTCGTCAAAGATCCTCAGACAGCTTCAAGACTTCCTGGCCAGCAGAATGTTCTGTCAGAGGGTTTCTATCACAATGCCTCTCTAGAATATTTGACACACACGTACACTTCAAACCATGAAAATGTTTGTATCTTCAATGTTTTTAAGGTGTGATAGCAGGGGGAGGACAACTGTTGGTCAGGATGATAGTGTGAACCCAAGTATCATCAGGGGGACAGTTCCTCCAAACAGTAGAAAGTGGAAGAGAGGTTTAGGAAAAATGTGCTCAGTAGTGGAATCATGTTAAAGCTCTGCACATTTTGAAAGGTCCTTCCTTAAAATTGTTCAGCTAGATACTTCTCCCAGACTACTGCAATTAATGACCGTACAATGCCATTATTGAGAGAGTTTCAGGATTTTGACCCAGTGATACTGACGGAACGGCCATATATTTGAACACCAAGTTAGTGAGTGGCTTGAAGGTAACTTACAGCTTATGATATTCCCAGGTTTCTGCTGCCCTTATCCATCTGGATGGTAGTGCTCATGGATTTGGAAGATGCTATCCCAGGAGCCTTAATGAATTTTTGCACCACATCTTGTCAATAGTACATGCTGCTGCTACTGAGCATCAGTGATGGAGGGAGTGGACGCTTGTCAATATGTTGTCAATGATATGGGTTACTTTCCTCTGGATAGTGTCAAGCTTGTTGAATTTTGTGGGATCTGCAGTCATTCAGGAAAGTGGGGAGTGTTCCAACACAATCCTGTATTGTGCCTTTCTTTGGTAACTTTCAACAGGATGTAACTTGCTCAAGTGTAGATCAGTTTAAAGACCTGGCATGGAAAATTTGAACTTGACAATTGGGTAGCATTACAAATAAACTCTTCATGAGAATTTTCTTTTTAATTCAACAGAGAGGACAGTCATCCTCCTTGTTCACATTAACATTTGCACTGCACAAGTGCCAGGCTATAGCCATCTTCAACAAGAAACAGTCAAACCATCACCCCTTGGCATTCAATGGTATTACCATCACTGAATCCCCAACTACCAACATTCTGGAGGGGTGATCATTGATCAGAAACTCAATTGGAGTCACCACATAAACACAATTACTACAAGAGCGGGTCAGAGGCTAGAGAATACTGCGACAAGTAACTCTCCTCTTGACTTTCCGAAGCCTGTCCACCATCTACAAGGCACAAGTAAAGAGTGTGATGGAATACTCCCCTCTTACCTGGATGAGTGCAACTCAAACAACAAGAAGTTTGACACTACTCAATAGTAAGCAGCCCACTTGATTGGCACCATATCCGTTAGCATCCATTCCCTCCACTACCGACACTTAGTACTACTGTTTGTACTATCCACAAGATGCACTGCAGAAATTCATCAAAGATCCTCAGACAGCACCTTCCAAACCCACGACCACTTCTATCTAGAAGGGGAAAGTCAGCAGATACATGGGAACACCACCACCTGCAAGTCCCCTCCAACCCACTCACCATCCACACTTGGAAATAAATTGCCATTCCTTCACTATCACTGCTTTAAAATCCTAGAATTCCCTCCCTAATGGCATTGTGGGTCAACCCAAAGCAGGGGGTGCAGCAGATCAAGGAGGCAGCTCATCACCACCTTCTCAAGGGCAACTAAGGACAAGCAATAAATGCTGGTTAACCAGTGATGCCTATGCCCCGTGAGTAAGTTAAAAAAGATTACATCCGTTGCCACTCAAAACACTTCTAGATGCATATGTCACAGAATCTGAACAGTACAGAAAGAGGCCTCTCGGCCCTTTGAGACTGCACTGACCTTCTGAAGAGAATTCCACCCAGACCCAGACCCCCACTTTATCCTCATAACACTGCATTCCCCATGAGTAATCCACCTCATCTACACATCCCTGCACACTATGGGCAATTTCCATGAGTAATCCACTTAATCTGCTCACCTTTGGCTTGCGGGAGAAAACTGGACCACCTGGAGGAAACCCACACAGAGAGAACTTGTAAGCTCTACAAAGACAAATTCTGGACCAAATAATATGTGCAGAGTGACTGGGGATGGAGTAGGTAATGGGGCAATACTGTCATAGGTGTTACATTTAGGAAAGATGAGAGCCAATGGACTACCTCTCCACCATCTGCAAGGCACAAGTTAAGTGTATAATAGACTAATCCCACTTACCTTGCTCCAACAATGTGCAAGACACTTGACACAGTCCAGAAGAAAGCAATCCACTTGATTGGCACCACATCCACAATCATCCCCTCTCTCCACCACTGATGTTCAATAGTATATAGTATCTACAAAGTTGCACTGCAGAGATTCACCAAAGATCCTTAGAAAATACCTTCCAAACTCATAAGCACTTCCATCTAGAAGGACAAGGGCAGCAGGTACATGGCAGCACCATCATCTGCAATTACACTTCCAAACCAGTCAACATCTTGACTTCAAAATTGGGTTATCATTCCTTCACGGTCGCTAAGTAAAAATCCTGAAGGCCATTGTGCATGTACTTACAACAAAAGGACTGCAGCGGCTCAAGAAGGCAGCTCACCACCACCTACTCAAGGGCAACCAAGGATGGACAATAAATGCTGGCCAGCTAGCATGCCCACGTACCATGACTGAAAAAAAGACATAGTTTGAGTCAACAATGCACACATTAAACTATTCTGCATTAACGTTGCTTGCTATAGTCTGAGCAGTATTTGGAGCAGCTGTTGAGTAGTGGCTATTATGGCATTGGGGGATCTACACTATTGAGAGTGAACAGCAACAGGCATTATTGAATATAACTATATACAGAAAATGCAAAGAGAACATTTTATCTGGAACCCATGAGCTCCAGACTCTAATTCCATGTGATCTAATGTCACTATGACATAGATAGATTTGGACATGCCCCCACTATGCCCCCAAGATTCTTTTACAGTACCCTTGTATCATTAACTTTAACAATTAATATTTATCTCTTTTACCTCATGTCCCTGACCCACCCAACAAAAAAATCACTTTTACTTGAGGGACTACTCTGAAACAGCATCCTCTGTTGTTTTCGATGACATGGAGGATGAAAAGGCTTTCTTGCAATTATCTTGTGGACCCAACCCATGGGTGGACTGGAAAGGTAGTTCCTAATGACAAAATAATAAAACAAAAAACTGCAGAAGCTGGAAACCTGAAATTAAAATAGGGAAATTGCCAGAGAAACTTAGCTGGTCTGGCAACATCTGTGGAGAGAAAGCAAAGTTAATGTTTCCAGTCCAGTGATCTCTCCCTATGCTGCCAGGCCTGCTGGGTTTCTCTGGCAATTTCTGTTTAAACATCTCACAACAGTTGGGCTTTGGATGCTGACTCATACAAAGACTTGAATGTTACAGCAACGAAGACCAACCAAGGGAAAACAGACACAAAGGAGATTCCAGCTGTGGCCTGATTCATGCCTTGTTTAGTTTTAACAAAACATTCCCATTTTTATAGTCCCTCCATTTCTTTTGAAATAAAGGCCAACATTCCATTTGGTTTCTCTACCACCTGCTTAATTTGGAGGTTTTTTGTGATTTATGCGTGAGGACTCTAAATTCCTCTGTCCTGCAATTTGTTGCAGTCTCTTCCCATTCAGGTAATATTCAGCACTTCTATTCTTCTTACTTACCCACACTATATTCCATCTGCCAAGTTTTGTCCATTCGCACAGTCTGTCTATATCCCTCTGCAGACACACGTGTGTCATCCTCACTACTTGCCTTCTCACTTATTTTCGAATCATCTAAAAGCTTGCCAATAGCACATTCATTTCCTACATTCAAGTCATTCATATATAGAAAATATTTGAGGCCCAACACTAATCTCTGGGGCATACCACTAGTTACAGGTTGCCGTTCTGACAATGCCCCTTTTATGCTGAATCTGTATCTTCTATTAGTTAGTCAATCCACTACCCACACTAATATGCTACTCTCAACACTAAGAGAGCTGAATTATAAAGTAGCCTATTGTGTGGAACCTTTTCCAATGTCTTTTGGAAATCCAAATGCATTACAGTTTCTAGTTTCCCTTTATCTACACTACTTCTTATCCACTCAAAGAACTCACATAAATTTATCAGCTATGATTTCCCTTTTGTGAAACCATGTTGATTCTGCATGATTACATTGTGCGTTTCAAAAGTCTTTACTAATACATCCTTTATAATGGACTCTAATATTTTCCCAATGACAGAAGGTAAACCAACTGATCTATAGCTACCACTTTTATCACCCTTTTTGAATGAAGGTGCTTTATTTGCAGCTTTCCATTCCTCTGAGACTTTTCCAGAACCAGAGGATTCCTGGAAGTTAAGTACCGACGGATTCATTATCTATGTAGCGACTTACTTTAAAATCCCAAAATGCAGCCTGTCAGATCAAGGAGTTTAGGCCCATTAGTTTCCCCGGCACTTTTTCTTTTGTGATAGTTGTTGTGTTTATTTTCTAACCCCACCCCAGCCCTGCAAATGTCTTTAGCCCATGGATTATTCAGTTTTTTTGGAATGCTATTAGTGTCCTCTACTGTGAAGACTGATGTGAAGTATTGATCAACTCCATTGCCATGTCCTTGCTCCAATTATTATTTCCCAGGCTTCCTTCTCTAGGGGGCCCTATAATCAATTTGGCCTCACTCTTCCTTTCTTTATATTGAAGGAAATGGTTTGCTGATGCATTTCTCTTGCAACCTCCAGCTGCCAACCATGCTGCTCAACAATTTCTGCAGGTTGATTATTAGCAGAATCCAGATTGGACTTAAGGATCCCCTTTCTTCTGCATATCTTTTTATTAACTAAATTAAGCAGTTGTGGTACTTAATGAGGCTTTGCTAAGGTGAAGATTTCCTCTAAATGTTCCTGTTGCCATTCTCTACGTGAATGCAAACAGGAATTGTTTCATACAATTGACTCCTGTCTGTGAAAGGATAGCACCATCCACCCTGTGTGAAGCTTCAATGCCCTGAATGTGTTTTTAAGTTCTGAGGCCTTTCTGCTGTACAATTGAAGATTTATATCTAACTTGACAAATATAGATATCTGTGGTAACATTATCAGGACTAGAAAATGTTGAAGCATCACTTCCTCTCATTGTGATTGAACCAGTATTTGGCTTCTTCCCACCAATGGTCCCTCTTCTATTCTAAGAGTAACTTCTGTATCTAACTGTGACTGCAGCCTCTGCTGGACTATCTCCAGGGCAGGTTCTGTGCATTAAGTAGTAAGCTTCACTCCTTTACCTTTTTCAAAAAAGGAATGATTCTCCTCAAGCAGAAGCAGCAGCTGGATTTATAGGCATTGAGCTGGCTGAATCCAAAGGGTACAAGAAGGTCTGAGGTTGCAGATTTAACCATTTGGATGATGGTTTTCTTCCTGGTAACAATAGTGTGAAAAAAAAACCCATCACCAGAAATGTCCTCTGGAGGCTGGTTCTTTTGATGTCTTATTTTTCTACCACTTTCTGATTTTTGTTATTAGAAAAATAGAGGATACACTTCACCATGTTGCAACACTAGGCCTGAAGTGTCTTTGTGGTCTTGTAACCAAGGAACATAAATAGTTATGATGTGGAGGTGTTATACTGTGGGGGATGAAGTCAGAAGTCACACAATATCAAGTTATAGTCCAATAGGTTTAGTTGAAATCAAAAGCTTTTGGATCATCATCAGGTTCAAATAAATCTGTTGGATTATACTCTGGTGTTGTGACTTCTAACTTTATTTAAAACAATACAACAGCTCAACTTAATAAAGTATCATAAATATAAGGAACCAGTTAGGAGGTCTATGTAATTTCTCTTCCGTTGTCATGAAATGTAGGATATATCTAGCCCCTCATTCTGATTCTAGTATGTCTGAAGCCCCAAAAAGCTGAACAGAAGATCATCTGAGGATTTTTGGCCTCAGCCATTGGGTAGCATCCAGAAGAGTCAACATGTTTACTGTTACATCCGATTGAATAAAAGGTTTCTTTGCGACTTTGCTTCATTCTGTCTTTCTGTACAACAAGGGGAGTTGAATGCAGGCTACAGCTCCATGCTTTAGTTCAATGTGTTCTGACATCACAGATTGCTCCTTTAGCATGTGCTCAGTAGTTCTCCAGTGCATAAAGGGGATAATTCACTTTATTCCATAGCTAGTATCTAAAATTCTCCTTATATGACATTGATGCTAAATTGGTGGAAAATATCTGAATATAACAGTATCTTTACCTTACACATTGTGGAATTGAACCAGTGGGATTTTGTAAGCAGTTTTATCTTTATCTTAGGAACAATATACTGGTAAATACAATGTGCAACATGAAATAGTTTTGTTGTAGCATTTCTGGGTATGATGCCTATGTGCTATGAAATGGTTCACTGAGCAACACTTCTGCAAAATTCAGAAACACCCTTGAAATAGCGAGGAGATGTGCACAAGCGAGGAAACCACAGCCTAAGATTATCCACTTAGCAATTGCTAAAGTCGACAGAGTTTTCAACAATTGATGAAAGGCCCAGCCCTTAATGTGTGCAGCTTCCCTCGTCTGCATGCATGGACTTTGCAATCTTTAGGTGCAGCTGACCTATTCTTAAGCACATGGAGATGTCAGCTGTTGCTGTAGAAGTGAACCAGTCTCCTGTCAGCACTGAGCAGCTGGGAAGGTTGGTTCACGATGAGCACACACATACTCCATGTGGCCCACTGTGTACAGAATGTCTGTCAATTGGGCCCTCATTCCTTTCAGCAAACCTTGTTATGACACGCAACAGACTTAAAAGGACAACTTCAGTAGGATATTGTGGAATAATGTGACTCAAAATGAAAACCAAAGAGTCATAGAGCTGCACAGCATGGAAACAGACCCTTCGGACTAACCCATCCATGCTGACCAGATATCCTAAATTAGTCTAGTCCCACTTGCCAGCATTTGGCCCATATCCTTCTAAACCCTTCCTATACATAGACCCATCCAGATGCCTTTTAAGTGTTGTAATTGTACCAGCAGCTCATCCCACACATACACCACCCTCTGCATGAAAATGTTACACCTTAAGTCCCTTTTAAAGCTTTCCCTTCTCACACGAAATCCATGCTTTCTAGTTCTGCCCCACCCCATGGACAACACCTCGGCTATTCACCATATCCATGCCCTTCATAATTTTATAAACATCTATCAGGTCATCCCTCAGACTCCGATGCTCCAGGGAAAATAACACCAGCCTATTCAGCCTCTCCCGACAGCTCAAACCCTTCAGCCCTTGCAACATCCTTGTCAATCTTTTCTAAATCTTTGGACATTTCACAATATCTTTCCTATAGCAAGGAGACCAGAATTGCACACAGTATTTCAAAAGTGGCCTGACCAAAACCCTGTACAGCTGCAACATGACCTCCCAACTCCTATACTTGATGGTCTAACCAATAAAGGATAGCATATCAAATGCCTTCCTCACTATCCTATCTACCTGCGATCCTACTTTCAAGGGACTATGAAGCTGCACTCCAAGGTCTCTTTGTTCAGCAACACTCCCCAGGACCTTACCATTAAGTGGATAAGTCCTGCTCTGATTTGCTTTTCCAATATGCAGCACCTCACATCTGCCACTCCTCAGCCCATTGGTCCCTCTGATCAAGATCCCGTGTAATCTGAGGTAACCTCTTCGCTGTCCACTACACTCCAATTTTGGTGTCATCTGCAAACTTACTAATTATTTCTCCAAAGTTCACATCCAAATCATTTATATAATTGAAGAAAAGTAGTGGATCCAGCACCAATCCTTGTGGCACTCCACTGGTCACAGGCCTCCAGTCTGAAAAGGGGACCTCCAACACCACTCTCTGTCTTCTACCTTCGAGCCAGTTCTGCATCCAAATGGCTAGTTCTCCCTGTATTCCATGAGATCTAATCTTGCTAATCAGTGTCCCATGAGGAATCCTGTCAAATGCCTTACTGAAGTCCATATCGATCATGTGTTACTGGAAAAGAGCAGCAGGTCAGGCAGCAGGAGAATCGCCTGAAGAAGGGCTTATGCCCGAAATGTCGATTCTCCTGCTCCTTGGATGCTGCCTGACTTGCTGCGCTTTTCCAGCAACACATTTTTCAGCTCTGATCTCCAGCATCTGCAGTCCTCACTTTCTCCAAATAGATCATGTCCAATGCTTTGCCCTCATTAATCCTCTTTGTTACTTCTTCAAAAAACTCAATCAAGTTAGTGAGATATAATATATCCCCTGCACAAAGCCATGCTGACTATCCCTAATCAATCCTTGCCTTTCCAAATACATGTACATCCTAACCCTTAGGATTCCCACCAATGTGCCCACTGCTGATGTCACCAGTCTATAGTTCTCCAGCTTTTCCTTCCCATTTTTCTTAAATATTGGCACCATATTAGCCAACCTCCAGTCTTCTGGCACCTCATCTGTGGCTATCAATGGCACAAATATCTCAGCAAGAGGCCCAGCAATCACTTCCCTAGCTTCCCACAGTGTTGTAGGGTACACCTGATCAGGTCCACCTTTATGCATTTTAAGCACCTCCTTCTCTATAAAATATGGGCATTTTTCAAGATGACTAGCCTATTTCTTCCAAATGGATATATTTCCTATCCCTTAGTATCTTCTCCACTAGCTTCCCTACCACTGATGTCAGGCTCACAGGTCTGTAATTAACGGGTTATCCCTGCTACCCTTCTTAAACAAAAGGACAACATTAGTAATTCTCCAGTCCTCTGGCACCTCCCCAGTTTTCAAGGATTCTGCAAAGATATCTCAGCTATTTAGAACATAGAACATAGAACATAGAAGAATACAGCGCAGTACAGGCCCTTCAGCCCTCGATGTTGCGCCGATCAAAGCCCACCTAACCTACACTAACCCACTATCCTCCATATACCTATCCAATGCCCGCTTAAATACCCATAAAGAGGGAGAGTCCACTACTGCTACTGGCAGGGCATTCCATGAACTTACGACTCGCTGAGTGAAGAACCTACCCCTAACATCAGTCCTATATCTACCCCCCCTTAATTTAAAGCTATGCCCCCTTGTAATAGCTGACTCCATACGTGGAAAAAGGTTCTCACTGTCAACCCGATCTAACCCCCTAATCATCTTGTACACCTCTATCAAATCACCCCTAAACCTTCTTTTCTCCAATGAAAACAACCCCAAGTGCCTCAGCCTTTCCTCATAGGATTTTCCTACCATACCAGGCAACATCCTGGTAAACTTCCTCTGCACCCATTCCAGTGCCTCCACATCCTTCCTATAGTATGGCGACCAAAACTGCACACAATATTCCAGATGCGGCCGCACCAGAGTCTTATACAACTGCAGCATGACCTCAGGACTCCGGAACTCAATTCCTCTACCAATAAAAGCCAGTACGCCATATGCCTTCTTCACTGCACTATTTACCTGGGTGGCAACTTTCAGAGATCTGTGTACATGGACACCAAGATCCCTCTGCTCTTCCACACTACCAAGTAGTCTACCATTAGCCCAGTAATCCATCTTTTTATTACTCTTACCAAAGTGAATCACTTCACACTTAGCTACATTGAACTCCATTTGCCACCTTTCTGCCCAGCTCTGCAGCTTCTCTATATCCCGCTGTAACCTGCCATATCCTTCCTCACTGTCTACAAATCCTCCGACTTTCGTATCATCCGCAAACTTGCTCACCCAACCTTCTAACCCTTCCTCCAGGTCATTTATAAAAATGACGAACAGCAATGGTCCCAAAACAGATCCTTGCGGAACACCGCTAGTGACGGCACTCCAAGATGAACCTTTGCCATCAACTACTACCCTCTGTCTTCTTCCAGAGAGCCAATTCCTAATCCAAACCTCCAACTCACCTTCAATGCCATATCTCTGTATTTTCTGCAGTAGCCTACCATGGGGGACCTTATCAAACGCCTTACTAAAATCCATATATACCACATCTACCGCTTTCCCCTCATCTACCTCCTTAGTCACCTTCTCAAAGAATTCAATAAGGTTTGTGAGGCACGACCTGCCCTTCACAAAACCATGCTGACTATCCTTGATCACATCACTCTTATCCAGATGTGCATAAATCCTATCCCTTACAATTCTCTCTAAGACTTTGCCCACAACAGAAGTGAGACTCACTGGCCTATAGTTACTAGGATTATCCCTACTCCCCTTCTTGAACAAGGGAACCACGTTTGCTAGCCTCCAGTCCTCTGGCACTACTCCTGTCGACAAAGAGGACACAAAAATCAAGGCCAATGGCTCTGCAATCTCCTCCCTTGCTTCCCAGAGAATCCTAGGATAAATACCATCAGGCCCAGGGGACTTATCTATTTTCACCCTTGCCAGAATTTCCAACACCTCTTCTCTACATATCTCAAAGCCATCCATTCTACTTATTCGTGCCTCAGTATTTATATCGACAACAATGTCCTGTTCCTGAGTGAATACTGACGAAAAGTATTCATTCAGCGCCTCTCCAATCTCTTCAGCCTCCACACGCAACTTCCCATTACTATCCTTGATTGGACCTATTCCTTCCCTAGTCATTCTTTTATTCCTAACATACCTATAGAAAGCCTTAAGGTTTTCCCTAATCCTACCAACTAAGGACCTTTCATGTCCCCTCCTTGCTGCTCTTAGCTCTCTCTTCAGGTCCTTCCGGGCTACCTTATAACTCTCAATTGCCCCTATTGAACCTTCACGCCTCATCTTTACAAAGGCCGCCCTCTTCCGTTTAACAAGGGATTCCAACTCCTTATTAAACCACGGCTCCCTCACACGACCCTTTCCTCCCTGCCTGATTTCCTCTCTCGCTCTCTCAGTAACCTGGGATAGATCCCATGCAGACCTGGGGACTTGTCCACTTAATGCCTTTCAGAATAACAACACTTACTCCCTATTTGTATCGACTTGACCAAAAGTAATTAAAGATCTTTCCCTAAGCTCAACATCTGCCACATCCCTCACTTTGATGAATACCAATGCAAAGTACTCATTAAGAATCTCACTCACTTTCTCTGCCTCCAACCATATCTTTCCTCCTTTGTCCTTGAGTTCGCCAACCACTTCACTAGTTACCCTCTTGCTCCTTCTATATTCTTCTCCACAGTAAACACCGATGCAAAATACTTGTTTAGTATCTCTCCATCTCCTATGTTCCACACATAGGTGGCCTTGCTAATCAAAAGACAGTTGGTATTGTAAGGTCCCTGCCTCCATTCCTGATGAAGGGTTTTTGCCCGAAACATCGATTTTCTTGCTCCTTGGATGCTGCCTGACTGGCTGTGCTTTTCCAGCACCACTCTAATCTAGACTCTGGTTTCCAGCATCTTGTAGTCCTCACTTTTGCCTAATTGGTATTGTAAGTCCATTGAGAAACAACAGGTGAATATTCTCCTTAGAGGAGACCCTAATAGCCTGATCCAAGGTCACCATCTGGGTCAGCACAGTCTCACTGGTGTGAAGGAATGGGCAGCAGTGCCTTAAGAAAGAATATATTCACAAAATATTAATGATTTGGATGGGACAACGAAACATAATATCTCCAAGTTTGCAAATGAGTCAAACTCAGGCTGTAAGAGGATAGAGTTGCTTCAGTGCAATTTGAACAAGTTGAATGTCTGGCTAAATGCATGGCAGATGTGGTATAGAGTGGATAAATGTGAGGTTATCCACTTTAGTAGAACAAACAGGAAGGCAGATTATTATCTTAATGGTGATAGATTGGGACAGAGGGAGAGACAATGAGAGC
Source organism: Chiloscyllium punctatum (assembly GCF_047496795.1). NCBI lineage: Eukaryota > Metazoa > Chordata > Chondrichthyes > Orectolobiformes > Hemiscylliidae > Chiloscyllium > Chiloscyllium punctatum. Next base: position 64,991,160 of record NC_092745.1, read on the forward strand.
CGAGGGTCCTCTTACACCACTTGCTGAAAGTAAGCATGCATCGTAAAGCAGGTGGTGAAGGAGGCAAGTGGTAAGTTGGTCTTCATAGTGAGAGGGTTTGAGTACAGGAACAGGGATACTTGCTGCCTTCGTGAGACCACACCCGGAGTATTGTGTGCAGTTTTGGTCCCCTTATCTAAGGAAGGATGTTCGAGCTATGGAGGGAGTGCAACAAAGGTTCACCAGACTGAATACTGGGATAGCAGCATTGACGCATAAGGAGAAACTGGATTGATTAGGACAATATTCTTTCGAGGTTAGAACAATGAGGGCGGTGGAATCTCAGAAACCTATAAAATTATAGCAAGAAAAGTCAGGGTAGATGCAGGAAGGATGTCCCCAATGGTGGGGAAGTTCAAAGCCAGGAGTCACTCTCAAAGGATATATCGTGGAGCATTTAGGAGGGAAGTGAGAAGAATTTTTTTCACCCAGAATGTGTGAACCTGTGGAATTCTCTGCCACACAAAGTGGTTGAGGCCAAAACACTGAATGTTCTCAAAGTGTTAAATATTGCTATTCAGACTAAAAGGATTAAGGGGCATAGGGAGAAAACTGGAACAGGGTATTGAGGTGGATGATCAGTTGTGATCATACCAAGTAGCAGACAGGCACAAAGGGCTGAATGGCCTGACGATATTCTATATTTCTAGTTAATGACCTTCTCTGCTTGGCAGAAGGATCACAAGCTTCTCCTTTGTTCTACCTCACTCTATTGCTGCACACACCTCTCACCAAGGTATATGCTCTGCCACTCTGATCAATGCCTGAAACATCTTCACTCAATCATTCACGATGCCCCCCAAACTCCCAACTAATGTGGCATAGCCTCAGTGCATCAGCACTAACAGCTGTGCCAGTGTCTTTCACTCCACTCAATCCCTCACTTTCACTCAGCCCAGGAGCAAACAGCTTATAGTAGGACAGAAACAAGCCAGATGGATAGAGGGGTACCCAACATCAGGATCGTCATGCTTTATTAGGAGAGACCTCTGTGCCTACAGGAGAAGGCTGGGGCACAGATAAAGGGACCCCTGGAAAATGGGAAGCCTTCAGAAATGAGATAACGGAAGATCAGAGATTTCCCTCTGAAGTATACTCCTACTGCCTTTATATTCTTGTAAGGATTCACTCGATCTATCCTGTCTATACCTGACATATGCTTCCTTCTTTTTCTTAACCAAACACTCAATTTCTTTAGTATTTAGCATTCCCAACTCGTACCAGCCTTAAAAGGAAAGGCTTTGGCAAATAGAGTTAAGAAGAATCCAAATTCGAGAGGTAGTACGGTGGCTCAGTGGTTAGCACTGCTACTTCACAGCACCAGGGTCCCAGGTTCAATTCTAGCCTCGGGTGACTGTCTGTGTGGAGATTACACATTCTCTCCGTGTCTGCGTGGGTTTCCTCCGGCTACTCCGGTTTCCTCCCACAGTCCAAAGATGTGCAGGTTAGGTGAATTGGCCATGCTAAATTGCCCGTAGTGTTAGGTGCATTAGTCAGAGGGAAATGGATCTGGGTGTCTGGTTGGGCCGAAGGGCCTGTTTCCACGCTGAAATCGAATCTAATCTAAAATACATAAGGACAAAAGGGTAACTAGGGAGAGTATAACAAGGCAGCCTTCATATGGAAATGCAGGAGATGGGGGAGATACTAAACAAGTATTTTGCATCAGTGTTTACTGTGGAGAAGGACATGGAAGATATAGAATGTGGGGAAATAGATGGTGACATCTTGAAAAATGTCCATATTACAGAGAAAGAAGTGCTGGATGTCTTGAAGGTGGATACATCCCCAGAACCTGATCAGGTGTATCCTAGAACTCTGTGAGAAGCTAAGGAAGTGATTGCTGGATTCCTTGCTGAGATATTTGTATCATTGATAGTCACAAGTAAGGTGCCAGAAGACTGGAGGTTGGCTAACATGGTGCCACTATTTAAGAAAGGAGGTAAGGACACGCCAGAGAACTATAGACCGGTAAGCCTGACGTCTGTGGTGGGCAAGTTTTGGTGGGAATCCTGAGGGACAGGATGTACATGTATTTGAAAAGGCAAGGACTGATTAGAGCTAGTCAACATGGCTTTGTGCATGGGAAATCATGTCTCACAAATTTGATTTTTTTGAAGAAGTAACAAAGAGGATTGATGAGGGCAGAGCGGTAGATGTATTCTATATGAACTTCAGTAAGGCGTTCAACAAGGTTCCCCATGGGAGACTGATTAGCAAGGTTAGATCTCATGGAATACAGGGAGAACTCGCCACTTGGATACAGAACTGCTCAAAGGTAGAAGACAGAGGGGGATGGTGGAGGGTTGTTTTTCAGACTGGAGGCCTATGACCAGTGGAGTGCCACAAGGATCGATGCTGTGTTCACCACTTTTCATAATTAATATAAATGATTTGGATGTGAGCATAAGAGGTATAATAAGTCAGTTTGCTGATGACACCAAAATTGGAGGTGTAATGGACCTCAGATTACTTCAGATTACAATGGGATCTTGATTGGATGGGCCAATGGGCTGAGGAGTGGCAGGTGCAGTTTAATTTCGCTAAATGCGAGGTGCAGCATTTTGAGAAAGTATATCTTAGCAGGATTTATACACTTAATAGTAAGGTCTTAGGGAGCATTGCTAAACAAAGAGACCTTGGAGTGCAGGTTCATAACAACTTGAAAGTAGAGTTGCAGGGAGATAGATAGTGAAGAAGGTTTTTGGTATGCCTTCCTTTATTGGTCAGAGTATTGAGTACAGGAGTTGGGAGGTCATATTGAGTCTGTATAGGACATTGATTAGGCCACTTTTCTAATATTGTGTACAATTCTGGTCTCCTTCCTATCAGAAGGATATTGTGAAACTTGAAAGGGTTCAGAAAAGATTTACAAAGATGTTGCCAGGGTTGGATGATTTGAGCTATAGGGAAAGGTTGAATAGGCTAGGGCTGTTTTCCCTGGAGCGTTGCAGGCTGAGGGGTGACCTTATAGAGGTTTATAAGATCATGAGGGGCATGAAAATGATAAATAGACAAAGTCTTTTCCCTGTGTTGGAGGAGTCCAGAACTAGACAACATAGGTTTAAGGTGAGAGGGAAAGATTTAAAAGAGACCTAAGGGGCAACGTTTTCATGCAGAGGGTGGTACGTGTATGGAATGAGCTGTCAGAGGAAGTGGTGGAAGCTAACACAATTGCAACTTTTAAAAGGCATCTGGATGGGTATATGAACAGGAAGGGTTTAGAGGGATATGGGCCGAGTGCTGGCAGGTGGAAGTAGATTGGATTGGGATATCTGATTGGCATGGATGAGTTGGACCGAGGGTCTGTTTCTGTGCTGTACATCTCTATGCCTCTATGACTCTAAGGCTGGGTCTAATCCTTTAGGAAGGATGAGATAAGCATGTCCTCGCAACCAAGAAAGTCCCATTCTCCATTCTAGTGCTACTCTCACAGTAACCTCACTGTATGTCTCATTCATTGCATACCATTTCAGACCAATGGCTACAAAGCCTTCTCCCTGTTTTGTCTTGCAGATATCTCCAGTGTCTCCACCACCTCCACCATGAAAAAACCCCAGCTTCCCCTAGACCCCACCTCCTTGACCCCTGGAGATGAGAGTACTGATGACCCAGAAGAAGCAGTGACCAGGCTGCCTCCTGTACCCACCACCAGCCCAGGTACTGCTTCCTCCATGGGAATATTGGTGTTAGTCAGTGCGGGGTTTCCCAATCTGCTGAGCACTTCACTGGGACAGTGCGGGATTCCCAATCTGCTGAGCCCCTCACTGGGACAGTGTGGGGTTCCCAATCTGCTGAGTCCCTCACTGGGACAGTGTGGGGTTCCCAATCTGCTGAGTCCCTAACTGGGACAGTGTGGGGTTCCCAATCTGCTGAGTCCCTCACTGGGACAGTGTGGGGTTCCCAATCTGCTGAGTCCCTCACTGGGACAGCCCCACAGCTGGCCGAGGAAGGAATGGCCCAGGACGCTGGCTCTTGGGAGGGGACCAGGCTCCAGTTCAGGCTCAGGCAGGAGAGCAGCCTCCTGGTGGGCTCAGCAATCAGGGAGTTTGTCCCCATGCACAGGGAGGGGCAGGAGCAGCAGGCAGGGATGTGGGGCACTATGGCGCTTACGGCCCAGAAGCTGCAGCAGGGTGGGGAGTCACGTGACTGTCTGTCTGCAATACACCCCACCCCCACCCACCCCCACCCCACCCACTCCCACCCCATGGACAGTTTGGCAGCTACCGGGGAGAGGGACAGATCCAGACCTCTCAGGGACTGCTGGATGGGGCACAGACCTGCACTCTATCGATCCAATCACTGAGCCTCAGGTCAAAGGCATGCCAACAGATCGATGGATAATTTGACGTCAACTTCAAGTGCTCAATCCTCACAAGGAGACAAAGCAGTGCCAGGAGGCACCCAGTTGGAGGAAGGACTCTGCACCACCGCCCCTTCACCCCCACTCTCCCCCCCAACATGTGGCCAAGATGTTTGTAGAATTAGCAAGGGAGGAAGAAATACAGTTTGGTCAGTGGTTCCAAACTTTAAGGCTAGAGAAATCTTTGAGTGTGTAAGGGAAATTATGGTCATGATTATGATTAAGAATTCGGAAATAACATTCTTACAAAGTCAAAATCTTATTTAGTTGAGCATCAACAGTCCTGGCAGAAATTGATGATATTTTGCATTATCCCAGGCAAGGAGACAGTCATATGGAAATCCGTTTGGAAATTGGTGGAATAGAAAAATATGCAAATAGAAAATGGACTAGCTTTAGAGTGCAGACAGAAGAATCCATAAGTATTAAAGACGAAAGGTTTAAATAATAAAGTGATATAAAGAAGTAAACATGCCTCCATTGTCAGGAGACTGGACATAACCATAACCGAATGCTGGAAGTTCAACGGGAGATTGTTTGCAGTAATATTAATGTCGAAGGAATCTTCAGAAAAGGGGTACAAAGAAAAGAAATAGGTATTAAAACTGCGGTGGTTGTAAAGTGAAAATATGTTTCCTTAGAATGTCCTAAGGAGGGAGAGATGGCTTGGAATAGTCATGAAAATTCTTTAAATATTGACATTGTGAATCAGATCCTGGAGGTTTGAAGTGTTTCTGTCAAAAGGGGAGTTTTTCCCTCGTGCTTCAAACCAAAGAGGTAAACCAGTAAATATAATGAGAGAAACTAAAGCAAATCAGTCACTGATACTGGCCGATCTTGTTATTTGCCTTCTAAAGGAGAAAATATTTACTTGAATTATACATCATGGAATCCTTACAGTATGGAAGCAGGCCATTCAGCTCACTGAGTCCATACCAATCTTCCAAAGAGCATCCCACCCCATACCCAAACCTCTATCCCTGCAACCCTGGACACCATTGGCAATTCACCATGGCCAATCCAACTCGCCCGCACACCTCTGAACTGTGAGAGGAAACCTGAGGACCCAGAGGAAACCCAGGCAAGCACAGAGAGAATGTATGAACTCCACACAAACAGTCACCCAAGGCAGGAATCAAACATGAGTCCCTGACACTGTGAGGCAGCAGTGCTAACTGCTGAACCACCGTGCTACCCATTTAACACAGAGGTTACAGACCTGCTGCATTATGCAGAGTCAGATTAAAGAGTAACTTAATAAATGAAGAATTTGTTATGGAAGTAACAAAACAAATTCCAAAAGAAGATAATGATTTGCTTTGGGAAATAATCTGGCGGGTTCATGAATATTGTTGTCATCAAGATTGGTTGGACAACCAGTGGAAGTAAAAAAAATTGAAATGTTTCAGGAAAAGCATCCAGGATGGATCTCTGCCTAAGTTGTGAATAGATCTCAGGCCGATAGACTTAGTGAAGAAAAGAGAGTGTATAAAAAAAGGGAGATGGGATATTTTTTGAAAATATAACAGAAAAAGATAAAAGAGAAAAGGGTAGAAATGTTTAGTCCACCAACTTTGGATTTGGATTCAGAACAGTAAGAGTCAAACCAAATAGGCTACTCAGAAATTGAACCAAAAACAACACAAGCGTTTTCCAAGCAATAACTGAGGAAATAGGGACTTCCTCAAAAAACTATCAATGAGGACTGGACAGCAAATCATCAGGTGGTAATTTCATCCGAGTATTGTAAACAGGATTTAGTAGTGGCTTATAAAATTCAATGGCAGGTCACTTAGCTATTGGGAAAACCCCAGTCTAAAATATTAAAGCACCTTTATTGGTCAAGATGTACTCAAAACATGTCAAGCATGCCTTACATGTGGAGAACCCCAACCATCATTTAAAACTATACCTTGACTCTTCTTATACCAGTTTTTAAAGTATCATTTAGCTGGGTTTTAATAGGTTGCATCAGGGCCCGACCTAGATCAATGCTTTTTAACAAGTATAAAAGCTGTGACAAGATTTCCAGAAGCAATGCCTTTATGAAAAATGTCTGAAAAACTGCTAATGGAAATGTTAGCTCAATTATTTTTTATATTAATGGATTTCACAAAAAAATGCAATCAGATCCAATGTTCTAATTTTATGTTACAAATACTCAATGAAATGACAACTAGTTTGGTAATAAAACAATTACCAACTTTTGCTTTTAACCCACAACCAAGAGGTGCATTGAAGAGATGGAATCAAACTGTGAAAGTCATGATTCATGCTTATTGTCAAGAAAGTCCTAATGATTGGGATAAAGGAATTCTTTAGTTGTTTGCAAATGAGGGTACAGCCAATGAGTCCACAGAGTTTAGTTCTTTTGGATTAATATGTGGACATGAGATGAGAGGACTAATTAAATTAGCTAAAGAAAAATTGACATGTTGAGATGTTATGCTTCTCACCAATGTTTTGACTTGCAGAGAGGAACTGACTGATGCATATGAATTGGCCAAAAAGCATTTAAATTGTGCTCAACCAACAGTTCAAACTAAAACTAATTAAAAAGGCCAATGTTTAAAATATTATTGATGGAAGCAAGGAACGGTTAACTTTTTCTGGGAAGCCATTAAAAACAAGGTTCAATGGATCTTCTCAAATCAAAAATAGATTGACAGCAATGTAAATTATGTAGTGAGTACTCCAGACAGGAGAAAGAATCAATGAGTGTGTCATCTCAGTATATTATGAAGGCAATATAACAGGAACTATAATCAGGAGAGAAATTCATTTATGATCGTGAAAGAAATAGGGAGTGAAATAAAAATATCAGGACAAGCAGAGAATGAACCAGAAATTGAAAATTCTGAAGTTGACCCTTCAGAGATCAGATTAGATAATGTGGAGGTACTTAAAAGGTTTGACACAATAGTTTCCTGGGGGGGAAAACAGCATCAAATAACTTACAAAGGATGTTACGAAATCATAAATCAATTTGTGTGAATAGACTAGGAAAAATGCTTTTGGGCTGTTCGTGTGGTGGATGTGTTACCTGTAAAATGATATCCTTACAAACTCAATCCAGAGACATAAATACAAGTGGGTAAAGAGATTAATTTCATGATGGACAATTACATTATTGAACTGTGTATTAGTAGCTGGAGGCAACCAATCACAATGGTTGGATTACAAAGATACTGTATTGAATCACTAGCAATTTTTTGAAACATGATTTCCCTTTCACAAAAAAAGGTTGATTCTGTATAATTATGTTAAGCTTTTCTATTTCTTTATTGATAATGTTCTCTTGCATTTTTCCAACAACAGATATTAGGCTAAGAGGCCTACAAGTCTGCTGCCTCCTCCCACCGACTCCCACAGTTACCTGAATTATACCTCTTCCCATCCTACCTCTTGCAAAAATGCCATCCCGTATTCCCAATTCCTCCGCCTCCGCCGGATCTGCTCCCAGGAGGACCAGTTCCACCACAGAACACACCAGATGGCCTCCTTCTTTAGAGACCGCAATTTCCCTTCCCACGTGGTTAAAGATTCCCTCCAATGCATCTCATCCACATCCCGCACCTCCACCCTCAGACCCCACCCCTCCAACAGTTACAAGGACAGAACGCCCCTGGTGCTTACCTTACACCCTACAAACCTTTGCATAAACCAAATCATCTGCCGACATTTCCGCCACCTCCAAACAGACCCCACCACCAGGGATATATTTCCCTCCCCACCCCTTTCCGCCTTCCGCAAAGACCGTTCCCTCCGTGACTACGTGGTCAGGTCCATGCCCCCCTACAACCCACCCTCCAATCCTGGCACTTTCCACTGCCACCGCAGGAACTGGAAAACCTGCACCCACACCTCCTCCCTCACCTCTATCCAAGGCCCTAAAGGAGCCTTCCACATCCATCAAAGTTTTACTTGCACATCCACTAATATCATTTATTGTATCCGTTGCTCCCGATGCGGTCTCCTCTACGTTGGGGAAACTGGGCGCCTCCAAGCAGAGCGCTTGAGGGAACATCTCCGGGACACCCGCACCAATCAACCACACCGCCCTGTGGCCCAACATTTCAACTCCCCCTCCCACTCTGCCGAGGACATGGAGGTCCTGGGACTCCTTCACCGTCGCTCCCTCACCACCAGACACCTGGAGGAAGAACGCCTCATCTTCCACCTTGGAACACTTCAACCCCAGGGCATCAATGTAGACTTCAACAGTTTCCTCATTTCCCCTTCCCCCACCTCACCCTAGTTCCAACCTTTCAGCTCAGCACTGTCCCCATGACTTGTCCGGACTTGTCCTACCTGCCTATCTTCTTTTCCACCTATCCACTCCACCCTCTCCTCCCTGATCTATCACCTTCATCTCCTCCCCCACTCACTCATTGTACTCTATGCTACTTTCTCCCCACCCCCACCCTCCTCTAGCTTATCTCTCCACGCTTCAGGCTCACTGCCTTTATTCCTGATGAAGGGATTTTGCCTGAAACGTCGATTTCGAAGCTCCTTGGATGCTGCCTGAACTGCTGTGCTCTTCCAGCACCACTAATCCAGAATCCCTCATTCCTTGAACAGACACATTGCACTAAAAAATTTCAATTCCACTGGAATCCTTTCGGAATCCAGTGAGTTCTGGAATATTTTGAAAAATGCTTTGATATCTCCGCAGCCACTTCCATTAAAACCCTTAGATGCAGGCCACCAGGCAAAGGCAGTTTGTCTGACTTTAGTCCCATTAGTTTGTTAAATATTCTGCTCCTCATGATAACAATTGTCACAAAATCTTTACTACCATTAGCAACTTGCTTATATGTTACCTTTGGGATGTTAACTGTGTCCTCTACTGTGAAGACAGTGCAAAATATTAATTCAAATTATCTTTTATTTCCCTGTTCACCAACATTAATTCCCCATTTGCATCCCGAAGGGCACATCTACTTTTGTTGGTCATGTTCTGTTTATTTACCTGCAGAAGCCCTTGCTGTTTTCTTTTAATATGTCTTGGAGATGATGAGAACTGCAGAGTCAGAGTGGCTCAAGAGTGGGGCTGAACCAAACACAGTTTGGTTCAGCATCAGAGGAGAAGGAGAGTCGATGTTTCAGTTCAGAACCTTTCATCGGGACTGGGGGAAGGGTAAGGGGGGGGCTGCAAAATAAATGGAGGGAGGGGGTGGGGCTGGGGGGGGGGAAAGTGGGCTGGATAGTGATGGGTAGATGCAGGTAGGATGTGTCTCTGATTTGTCAGTGGGAAGGGTGGAGAAGATAGGGGGAAGTGAGGACTGCAGATGCTGGAGATCAGAGTTGAGCGTGTGTTGCTAGGAAAGCACAGCAGGTCAGGCAGCATCCAAGGAGCAGGAGACTGACGTTTCGAGTCAGAGCCCTTTTTCAGGAATGAGGCTGGGAGCCTCAGGGGTGCAGAGAAAAATGGGAGGAGGATAGGGCTGGGGAGAAGGTAGCTGAGAGTGCAATAGGTGGATGGAGGTGGGGGTAAAGGTGATAGGTCGGAGAGGAGGGTGGAGCAGATGGGTGGTAAAGATTGACAGGTGGGACCCTCATGAAGATGGGGCTGAGCTGGAAGGTTGGATCTGGGGTAAGGTGGGGGGTGGGGAAATGAGGAAACAGTCAGAGGGAAATTGAGAAACAAATTTGGAGGAGATCTCAGTTATCTGTAAAAATATTAGGGTAGTTATGATAGGAGATTTTAACTTTCCAAACAAAGACTGGGTCTACCATAGTGTTAAGAGTTTATATGGAGACGAATTTGTTAAGTGCGTACAAGACAATTTTCTGATTCAGTCTGTGGATGTACCTACTAGAGAAGGTGCAAAACTTGATTTACTCTTGGGAAATAAGGCGGGGCAGGTGATTGAGGTGTCAGTGGCAGAGCACTTTGGGGCCAGCGACCATTATTCTACTAGTTTTAAAATAGTGATGGAAAAGGATTGACCACATCTAAAAGTTGAAGTTCTAAATTGGAAGAAGACCAATTAATGGTATTAGGCAAGAACTTTCAAAAGCTGTTTGGGTGCAGATGTTCACAGGTAAAGGGAAGGCTGGAAAATGGGAAACCTTCAGAAATGAGATAACGAGAGTCCAGAGACAGTATATTCCTGTCAGGGTGAAAGGAAAGGCTGGTAGGCATAGGGAATGCTGGATGACTAAAGAAATTGAGGTTTTAGTTAAGAAAAAGAAGGAAGCATATGTAAGGTATAGAAAGGATAGAGTGAGTGAATCCTTAGAAGAGTATAAAGGCAGTAGGAGCACACTTACGAGAGAAATCAGGAGGGCAAAAAGGGGACATGAGTTGGCTTTGGCAATTAGGATTAAGGAGAATCCAAAGGGCTTTTACAAATACATTAAGGACAACAGGGTAACTCGGGAGAGAATAGGGCCCATCAAAGATCAGCAAGACAGCTTTTGTTTGGAGCCACAGGAGATGGGGCAGATACTAAACGAGTATTTTTCATCAGTGTTTACTGTGGAGAAGGACATGGAAGATATAGAATGTGGGGAAATAGATGGTGACATCTTGAAAAGCATCCGTATTACAGAGGAAGTGCTGGATGTCTTGAAATGCATAAAAGTGGATAAATCTCCTGACCAGGACCTGATCAGGTGTACCCGAGAACTCTGTGGGAAGTGAGGGAAGTGATTGCTGGGCCTCTTACAGAGATATTTGTCTCATCGATAGTCACAGGTGAGGTGCCAGAAGACTGGAGGTTGGCTACCGTGTTGCCATTGTTTAAGAAGGGTGGTAAAAACAAGCCAGGGAACTATAGACCAGTGAGCCTGACCTGGGTGGTGGTGGGCAAGTTGTTGGAGGGAATCCTGAGGGACAGGATGTACATGTATTTGGAAAGGCAAGAACTGATTAGGGATCGTCAACATAGCTTTATGCATCATGTCTCACAAACTTGATTGATTTTTTGAAGAAGTAACAAAGAAGATTGATGAGGGCAGAGCAGTAGATGTGATCTATTTGGACTTCAGTAAGGCATTTGATAAGGGTCTCCATGGGAGACTGCTTAGATCTCATGGAATACAGGGAGAACTAGCCCTTTGAATACAGAACTGGCTCAAAGGTAGAAGACAGAGGGTGGTGGTGGAGGGTTATTTTTCAGACTGGAGGCCTGTGACCAGTGGAATGCTACAAAGATCTGTGCTGGGTCCACTACTTTTCATCATTTATATAAATTATTTGGGTATGAACATAACAGGTAAAGTTAGTAAGTTTGCAGATGATACCAAAATTGGAGGTGTAGTGGACAGCGAAGAAGGTTACCTCAGATTACAATGGGATTTTGATCAGATGGGCCAATGGGCTGAGAAGTGGCAGATGGAGTTTAATTTAAATAAATGCTAGGTGCTGCAATTTGGGAAAGCAAATCTTAGCAGGGCTTATACACTTGATGGTAAGGTCCTAGGGAGTGTTGCTGAACAAAGAGACCTTGGAGTGCAGGTTCATAGCTCCTTGAAAGTAGAGTCGCAGGTAGATAGGATAGTGAAGAAGGAGTTTGGTATACTTTCCTTTATTGGTCAGAGCATTGAGTACAGGAGTTGGGAGGTCATGTTGCAGCTGTACAGGACATTGGTTAGGCCACTATTGGAATATTGCATGCAATTCTGGTCTCCGTCCTATCGGAAAGATGTTGTGAAACTTGAAAGGTTCAGAAAAGATTTACAAGGATGTTGCTAGGGTTGAAGGATCTGAGCTACAGGGAGAGGCTGAACAGGCTGGGGCTGTTTTCCCTGGAGTGTCGGAGGCTGAGGGGTGACCTTATAGAGGTTTATAAAATCATGAGGGGCATGGATAGGATAAATAGACAAAGTCTTCTCCTTGGGGTGGGGAAGTCCAGAACCAAAGGGCATAGGTTTAGGGTGAGAGGGGAAAGATTTAAAAGAAATGTAAGGGATAACTTTCTCACACAGAGGGTGGTACGTGTATGGAATGAGCTGCCAGAGGAAGTGGTGGAGGCTGGTACAATTGCAACATTTGAAAGGCATTTTGATGGATATATGAATAGGAAGGATTGGAGGGATATGGGCCGGGTGCTAACAGGTGGGACTAGATTGGATGGGATATCTGGTTGGCATGGACAAGTTGGACCGAAGGGTCTGTTTCCATGCTGTACATCTTTATGACTCTATGACTCTATGAAACTGGTGAAGTCCACATTGATGCCCTGGGGTTGAAGGGTCCCGAGGCAGAAGATAAAGCGTTCTTCCTCCAGGCATCTGGTGGTAAGGGGGTGACAATGGAGGAGGCCCAGGACTTGCATGCTCTGGGCAGAATGGGAGGGGGAGTTGAAATGTTCGGCCACGATGCGGTGGGGTTGATTGGTGCAGGTGTCTCAGAGATGTTCTCTAAGGTGTTCTGCAAGAAGGCGTCCATTCTCCCCAGTATAGAGGAGACCCCATCGGGAGCAACGAATACAATAAATGACATGTGTTGAAATGCAGGTGCAATTTTGACGGATGTGGAAGGCTCCTTTGGGGCCTTGGACGGAGGTGTGGGCGCAGGTTTTGCAATTCCTCCAGTGGCAGGGGAAGGTGCCAGGAGGGGAGGGTGGGCTGTTTGGGGGCATGGATCTGACCAGGTAGTCGCGGTAAATGGAAGGAAAATGGGCAGTTACAGTCAGGTTAAGGAACAAGGTTTCCTAGGAAAGGTTGGGTCAGGGATGAGGTGAGGAGTGGGGAGATTTGGAAGCTGGTGAATTCCATGTTAAGGCCATATATTTGTAAGTTCCCAAGGCGGAAGATGAGGTGTTCTTCTGCCAGTTTGCGTGTGGCCTTTTGTTGATGGTGGAGAATGCCCAGGATGGATATGTCATAGAAGAAGTGGGAAGGGGCATTAAAATGGATGGTTAATTGGAGGTTAATTAGAGTGTACAGATAATAAATGTTACTTGAACAGTTCCTGAGTTTGCGCTCAGCCTCTCTGACATAGAGGAGATCACATTGGGAACAGCAAATGCAATAAATCATGTTGGAGGAAATGCAAGTGAATTGCTGCCGGACTTGGAATGATTCTTTGGGGCCTTGGACAGAGGTGAGAGGGGAGATATAGGGGCAGGTTTTGCATCTCCTGCAGCTGCAGGGGAAGGTTCTGGGTATGGAGGAGGGCTTGGTGGGGAATGTGAACTTGACAAGACAGTTGTGGTGGGAACGAAGTCCCTGCGAAAAGCAGATAGAGTTAGAGAGGGAAATATTGTTTTGATGATGGGGTCAGACTGCAGGTGGCGGAAGTGGTGGAGGATGATGCACTGGACTTGAAGATTAGTGGGGGAAATGTGAAGACCGGGAAGTCTATCCTTGTTTTTGTTGGGGAGGGGTTTGTTTGAGGGCAGAGGTGTGGGAAATGTAGAAGATGTGATAGAAGGCATTGTTGACCACGGGAGAGGGAAGATTGCAGTCCTTGAAGTTGGAGGAAATCTGGGATTTCTTGCCAATTTACCTTCATAATCAATTTTCTTTCACTACTGATTCCTAAAAACAAATCCCAACCTTCTGACTTATACTAGCTTTTGCCGTTTATACCTTAGTTTTGGATTGGTTGCTCTCCAAGACCACCTTTGTTAACCACTGGTAGATCATCCTTCTCATTGACTGGAAAAAATCTTGCTGAGTGTTATGAAGTATCTGTTTATCTGTCAAAGCTTATCCATTGCTTTTCCCTATTGTCTATTGTCCCATTATTCTTTAGGCTCTTTCTTCATATATCTGCAATTGCTCTTATGAAATATTTGTTCAAATAGCCACCACAACACATCTATCAACTTTTCCCTTATTCTATTTTCAGAGCCCTCTTTAGACAACTCTTTCTTCATATCTTTGCAATTGCATTTATCTAAGCTGATAGGTAGTTAAAATTTCTCACTTTCAGTGTTAGGAGTTATTCTCTTTGCACCATATACATTTTGTTGTCTGATTGTATTCTTATTTAATTAAAGTTGCTGTTGAATCTCCATTGTTGTAAAGATGGCTGCTGTAGTACTAAAACTGAAAGCTGTCCTAACTGCTGTTTTTAAAATAAAGTTTGACTTCTTATTATCAATGTGGTGCCTTTGTAAGATGAATATAGAGATTTACTTTTTTCAAGATGGTTGAAAGGTCTCTAAAAGCTCTTCAGGTATAAACTTTCTCAAAGTGGAACTAATCAAAAAGATTCAATGATTTTTTTACTATATTCAGGTGGCTGTTGCAATATCCTTCAGGCAAATTTTATTCTCAGCATCTGAAGTATTTTTATGTTGAATTCAACACTCTGTGTTTACATTCACGCCCTTTTCATGTATGCAAATTGTTGACTTTTCTGCAATTAAAATTGGTGAAATTTCTTAGTTACTGAATAAACACATGCTTTTCTCACTCAAACTACTGAGATAGCAAAAAGTTAAAAAATTTCAAACCGTCTTCCTTCCCAACGTATCCAAGAAATTCATTTTAATTTTGTTTCTATATAATATTCTTAACCTGTACTATGTTCAGTGCGGAGCGTCTCTATGACATCATTGCCAGTTTGCAATTAGATCCCAAACTTTTACTTCCCATTTGACTGGATGAGAGCAGCTCCAGCAACACTTAAGAAGCTCAACAGTATCCAGGTAAAGCAACACATTTGATTGGTGCTCCATCTGCTACCCTTCAACATTCATACCCTTCACTAACAACACATCATGGTCACATCTCTATGGCATACACTGTGGCCATATCCTATTATATCCATTCGTCAAGACTTCTTTGACTGCACTGATTAACTCATCTGCAACTTCAAAGGGAAAGTCACAGTGGAACATCACCATCTCCATGTATCATGATTTGAAAGTATAACATAACTCCTTCAATGTCCCTAGGTCAAAATAGTGAAATTCCCTCCCTAGCAGTATAGTAGGTGTAACATTTCAGCAGTAGTTCAAACTTCCAACTCATCACCCCTTCTAGGGATCAATTAGTATTGCGCAGTAAATGCTAGATCTTGGTGCCCACAACCACATCCTGTGAATGTATAAAAATATAACAAATCCAAGTAATTAATTTAACCACCCACTGACTTACAATTCAGAATTTTGGGTTAGTTCTGGAGGGATTACGTAGTTTTCCTCATTTGCAGTTATCTCAAATCTTGAGTCTCCTCCTTAATCACTGATACTAAATGCTCATTAATGATTCATTTGCAGAGCAAGGACTAGAGATTACTGTTGAAAATAGTATGAGATATTCTGTGATTAAAAATAGATTATCACACTGCAATGCTTACTACGGTTACTGATGATGTTGTCTAATGTGAAATACTGGAATTATTCAGGGAAGATTACAGGGAAAGAATAAATTCGCCAAGTTCAAAAAAATGGAAGCTTCTCGAAAAATAGGAATTCAGGTTTTTACTTTCACAATGGTGCTGCTCAGCTTTGTTTAATATGGTTACTCGAATGTGAGATACTTCCAGTCTCAAAGACAATTATGTTCTAACCTTTAAAAATCAATTGAAGATTAAGTGGAATACAATTATGCAATTTATTCTAAGAGAAAATACCTTTGATGTATCCTGTCTTGGTTGCAGTAAGCTTTGGTGCAACTTTGGAAATGAGCATTCATCCTTCCAAAAGTACTGCCCATGGCTACAAATTCAATGAAAAAGCTGGAGATATTCGCAGTCTTAAGCTCTTTTCATTTTTAAGAATTGTACCAAATCCTGATTGGTTGATATTTAAAATCTTGAGATATCCTGGTGGCATTAATCTTTAAAAGACGATGCCTTTGAGTAACAATATTTATCGAGCACTTACTTATTTGCTTGGTATGAGAAAATAACATGCTTTCCTTCTGGCAGCAACAATCTTGATGACCTTGATCTTGGTGCAAGAATGTAGCTGCAAAAACATTTCACATCTGTCCAAATGTGGGTGTTTCTAAGCCCTGGGGTGAAAGGTTTACATTGCAATGCAAATCCAAAACATTGGTTTCTCTTTTCAAATGTGTAGAAATTTGGAGAGATTTCTCTACAAGTTTGCTCCTGAAGTGGTGGAAGTAATCTTTGCACCACAAAGATGCTGAAGATTAGAAAGACTGTCCAGTGCCAACCAAGATTCAATCTTTACTCAAATGCCAAAGAATCACAAAGCCTTAACTTGGTGCACTAACCATTCATCTAAACTTCTGCAGTCCACAAATGATCTGTTTCTAATTTTCTGGGGTTCCTTTGTGCTGTGTCGGCTGGGAAAAGTTAACCATAAATGACTGCCAACTTATTGTGACATTTACTTTCCTTTCATTATGCATCAGTCTGACTAATTATGAGGAGCATATCTGTGGGAGGATGTGCACTTCCTGCTTTGAATATAATGTTCGCTTCTAGTGCAAAGCTGATCTACTTTGGAGATCTAGAAAGGCCAGCCAACATTTGAAGAACTAGTTGCACTTTCAGGTTGTGAAAGCAAGTGTCTAGTCTTTCTACCAAATGATTTCCAAACTCTCCCACTGTCACACTTAATCCCAAAATAGATTTTCATTCGAGAATGACAGGGAGCGATGGTACAATTGGCAGAGGGAGAACTTTACCATTCTAACCTCAACACCAGGGGAATCAGTAGATAAGTAAGCAAATAAACATTTTATTTTAACCCTGTCAGTGTAGCGATTCCTTGTGCATTTAAAAAGAAGCACAGAAAATGCATGGAATAAGACAAACATCGGTGGAGAGAGAAGCAGAATTAGCAACATTTACGGTCAGTGGCCCTTTTGTGTCAAGGTGGGATATGGACATTTGGGTTTCCTGGATTTTCAGTCTGGGCCTCTGTTCCCGTGATAGTTGAATCAAATCATCCCTTCTGTATTTGGGTGATATGCAGGAGAGGTTAAATGACAAAAGGAATGATAGTGTAAAGCAATAAGGTCTGAGAAAAGGGAACAAATAAAGAAAACCAAGATGGATGTAGAGGAAGTGAAAACAGGAATCACAAAACCAACAGCTGCCTACTGAAAACAAAACCAAAAGTCACAAAACAAAACGAGGGCACGTACCTCCATTGAGTTTGTTCAGTCTGTGACCTATCTCAGACTGAAAGGCAATCCAGCTATGAACCAGATATTGCTGCTTCAATTTATTTCACATTGGATTCTCAAAAACAATGGACACTTTGATCACTTTGAGATGAATTCCAATTGCAGTGCCAGAGATGAAAGGCCACTGGGCTAATGCACCGCATCAGCCATTCCCTTTCAACCATTTTCAATAAACCGATTCAAACAGTCGACATTTTTTTAGTCCCTATTGAGATTTAAATGGACATGCATTTTTTTTGTCACAAAGCATTTGCAATATAGCGAAGCAATTGTGAAAGACACAATAAAAAGCAAGCCTTATCCTTTGAAAGGACCATCCCACAGATATTGTCATGTTGGCTATGAGCCAACAACATTGCGTTAAAACATCTCAGTGATCACCACACTCCATGGCACCCTGGCTAAAATCACACGGGTTGAAGGTATATGCTGCTGCAGTTGTTTGTTTTAATATCATTTGTCTGACCAGGAGCTGGACAGAGAAATTCTACTTGTGGTGAAACAATCACCATAGGAATCCATCATATATTTCAAAAGACATTAATTTTCCAGTTGCCAAACAAAATAGTGCCACGATAAACTTTCACTTTAAAATTTTTCCTACGACAGACAAATTAAAATCACTATAAACAAAGTATTACTTACGATCAAAAAGCACAACTAAAAACCCAATGCCACATTAATGTTATGCTGCACACTCAGCAGATATATTTTCTGGTAGATAAAATCCCAATTTCTTCTCAGCTTTCCAAACAGGATCCAACCATTCTGCCTTATGAGGGAAATATTTTCAGTTTCCTTTTGAAAGAAATTCCCTTCACTTAGTCTTGATTACAACTAAGCTGACTTCCAGCACTGTTTCGTGATCCTTGGGTCTTCAAATCTCTACATAGTCTCATCTCTTCAAACCAGAAATCCTTTCTCACCAGCATTCTGCTTGGTGGTTAACACAAACAGGTTTTCTCCCTTGCTTGGCGCAATGGTATTTTTTATTTCTATCAGTCTCTCGCTGCCTTTTTAAATCTGAAAATGTACTTGGCAGCAAAAAGATCAATTGTTCCTGTTTTGTATCACAGTGGGAAACAGGCATTTGGGCTTCCAGGGGTTTCAATCTGGGTGTCTGTTCTCGTTACAATGGATTCAGTACATCCTATATCTGGGCACAGTTCAATATGATCACTGTTTCCCATTCAATGGCACTCTGTTACCTTCAACTGAAGTAGATAGTTTAAACATAACCTCCTTTTAATGTGTTTTCGAACAATGGATTAAATTCAATGGCAGAACATGTAAAAATTGAGTGAAAATGTGTGGAAAATGTGAGATTACACGACAAGTCAATAATTGAACTATTCTTGAATTCACTGTAATTGATAAATCAAGCACAATAACGCATTAGATTTAATACCGCAGAGATATGTCAAAGAACTGAATGAAGGAATGAACTGCTAACTTACCTCAATACACCTGCAAAATAGAGTTGAATTAGACACTATATTTTAAATTAATATTTGTACAGGTTAGTGATTTTAAGTTCAATGCAAATTCAAAAATCATGATTCAGCAGGGACTAGAAGGAAAAGTAACCACAATATACCAAAAATATAGTATATTTTTATGCCTTCAATCAATTTCCTCCTCCAATTTTTCTCTTAGCTGCCTTTTTTAAGTGTACAAGAAATCATGCTTCAAAGATATATTTTTCAAATTGCCACAAGTTAACGTCTTTGTACATTTTCACAAACCTGGTTTTCACAACAGAGAAACCTCTTCTGCTTTGATTCTTAATGCTCCTTCAGTTGGCACCAGTCCCCAGGCCTGGGGAAGCCCAAATGTCAATCATAATAACTATTCTAACTCAAATCATCCGGCCAAATCCAATACTTCAGAATTACTGCTGCTGTCTTGCCAACATACACGTCACATTCCATCACATAATTCTTGTTAAATTTGGACCATGAGCTTTCCAGGTCTGTATCTAGCATTAGATTTAAGAAATATACAGAAGCTGGTGACATTTTTAGATCAGTTTCATGTGTGATACCATTCCCACAGAGTTAAAAGTGCAATGGGATTGGGGTTTCCTGGTTTTGAGAACTGTCGACAGATGATTGAGAAAAAACTAATCATCGTGGCAGATAGTTTTTTTTTTCAATAGTTTGCCATCCGGGTGAGATGCGGTTGCAGTTCTCTAGAAATGGAAGCCCTGTAATGACTCTCTGACATACTTTCTGTTTTCTTCCAAATTATATGAAGTATGGGGAAGTTAGACAAGCTGCAGGTAACTGAAAATGTCCTGTTCTTGGAAGGTATATGAGCTCAGCTGGTTAAACGCCAACATGTAGCGTCGAGTCAAATTGGCTCTTTAAACATGTGCAAATAAGGCTTTCTTTTTTATGGGAGAAGCCATGTACTCTATCAGAAGAGAATTTATACCTCAGTGGTATTGCAGTAATATTTACCTTGGATACTCTTGATATAACAATGGGCTTCTGCACTGGACACCCAACAGACAAATTTGGAAATATTATGGATGTTCTTTGGAGCTCGTGGCAGGAATGTAACACGTAATCATGTTATACATCTTGTGTGGGCACTTATAAGGAATGGCCAGTCAGCAGGAGTTCGCAGTTTTACAGAATAAAGAGAGATTTGTTCTTTCTTTGGAAAATTGGCCTTCGGTCCTTAGGTCAGAGTCAAGAGTAGCATTGTGCGTTGTCTTGACTGGCTACAGCAACAATATCTTCAACTACAAATACAGTACTTCACAAGAGGTTGTCAATAACTGCAGATTCAGGTTATGTCTTCTCCAAAAAATGAGATAATATGGTGTAAGAAAATGGATTAGTTATGTAAAATACCAAGCAAACCGTCTAAATACATGATTCAGACACATGGAAGAGAATCTTATAGAGGTCTAAATAATGTGGGCAATTGTGAGATTTGAGCAGAATTGCGTAAGAAATCCGGCAAGGCCTATCTCCATATTGGGAGCACCTTACTCCGTCCGTTTGTTTGAGAACCCATCACCAAATCATCATTGCATCTTTCACACATTTGCTGAGTTGAAAATGTGTTGCTGGAAAAGCGCAGCAGGTCAGGCAGCATCCAAGAAACAGGAGAATCAACGTTTTGGGCATAAGCCTTCAGGTCATCTCCTCACTTTCTCCACATTTACTGAGTGGCAGGTTTCATGCTAGGTAGCCATAATTTGCCAATTGACGGGGATTATAGTTTGTTAAATGCCTTGTTAACACCACAAACCATTTTATTCACACTTAACTTTGTATTATGTCCTGATGAAATGTTATACCCAAACATTGATTCTCTTGCTCCTCAGATGCTGCCTGACTAGCTGTGTTTTTTCCAGTGCAACACTTCATGACTCTGACTCTCCAGCATCTTCATTCTTCATTATCTCCCAACTTGGCATCTTACCAAACATGCTGAACAAGCTAGATGTTACATATCCCTGATATAGAGGCCAACACAGGCAGCTGGTGAATTCTGAAGCAGCAGGGTGGCTCAGTGGTTAGTACTGCTGCCTCACAGCACCAGGGACCCAGGTTTGCTTCCAGCCTCGGGTGGCCTTCTGTGAGGAGTTTGCACATTGTGTCTGTGTGTGTTTCTGCTGGGTGCTCCAGTTTTCTTCCACAGTCCAAAGAAATGCAATAAAGTAAATTGGCCATGCTAAATTGTCCATAGTGTCCAGGGATGTGTTGTCTAGGTGGATTAGCCATGGGAATGCAGGGTCACAGGGATGCAGTAGGGTGCTTTTTGGAGGGCCTAAGCTTCCACGCTATAAGGATTCTATGATTCTACAATTCAGTTCATCACTTACTTAAACTCATCGAGTCATGGAGATGTACAGCATGGAAACAGATTTTTCAGTCCAACTTGACCATGTCGACCAGATATCCAAACCTAATCTAGTCCCATTTGCCAGCACTTGGCCCATATCCCTCTAAACCCTTCCCATTGATATACCTATCCAGATGCCTTTCAAAGCTGTAATTGTACCAGCCTCCACCACTTCCTCTGGCAATCTTGATGATGGAATGGGGCACCAACGTCTCAGGCCACATTCCAAGGTTATGGGCTATGTGTGTCACACGTCAATGGGCATTGGCATTTGATATGAGCCAGCTTCTAAACGTCCTCATGGCGTAATTCCTATCCACTTCCAGGACACCTTTGCACTTCAATGCTGCACCAGTAACTATCGTAGTAATGCTTCAGCAAGGACACTGTGTGTTCAGGGACGCACACCCAGTGTATGCAGTGGATCAGGCCACCTCCAGCACTGTAAATTTATTCTCATGTCAGTCACTCACACTGAGCCTCCATGGATGCACATGCAGCCCTGGGCTGTATTGCCTTGCCTTTTTGCATTTCACCCCTCATCCAGAATGACCAGGCTCGCAGTACAGCTATTATTGTGCTGTTTAATGCACACACAAAGCTAGGAAGGGTTTCGTGGTTGTTAGCAGTGAAGTCAAAGGAGGTGCCCTTTCCTCAGTGGTGTCCCAGCCCAGTAAATCCTGGATAGCCTCAGATACCAGGCCAGGCTCTTGAACATAGTCAGTAAGCAGCTCAGGGTGGGCAAAGTCAGGATCTGATCCTCATGTGGGGCATGAGGCAAGTGAGCAGCTACCTTGATTCTTTCTGCCCAGTTATGAGCTGTCTTTCTTCTGCAGTAGAAGATGATATGGAGGTGCCAGTGTTGGACTGGGGTGGACAAAGTCACAGGTCACACAGCACCAGCTTATATTCCGACAGATTTATTTGAGATCACAAGCTATCATAGCGCTGCCCCTTCATCAGGTGACGGAGCAGCGCTCCGAAAGCTTCTGATTTCAAATAAACCTGTTGGATGAGAACCTGGTATCATGTGGCCTCTGGAGTAAAAGAGAGGGAGGTATTAAAAGAATTGGAAGTGGATGGACAGTGATTATTTTTGTGGGAATTGTGGCAACTTTCCTCAGCAGTTGAACATCAGTAGCAGTCGGATGAGGCTCATTACCTTCTCAAGGCTTCACATGGCTTCCAAAAGGTACAGTGGTTCATGAGCTTGCCTGTGCCAGACTTAAAACTGCCACACAATCTAATTAAATGCACTCTTCCTTATGGATGGGTGCAGAGTAGATTTTCTGTCCTGTAGACCCTCTAAGACTTTACTTCCAAACCCACCTCCAGAGGTAGATTATATTCCATCACTGTGCTTGTTTGGTGGTCTGGATGAAAGCCAACTCTTTTATTTACTTGTGTTTTTATTATTTTTAATTCTTTTCTTCCTTTTCAACAGAACCTCTGTTGACTGCTCTGTAAGACGAGGTTCATACGAATCATTATTAAAGCTAAAGCTATTTTTTTCAAATTTTTTTTGCACTCTGAACAAATTCACAAGAAAAATCATTCTCAAAGCAAGTCATTTTAAGTCCATTTTTCTACAGCAATAAAGTAGCCATCAGCAGGATTTCATTCCAGCTTCTTTAATGGTCATTGACAAAACACGAATGTCTGCCTATAAACCACCACAGAAAATGGCTCCATTTTGGACTACGCTTGCAAAAAAAAAAGCCATTAATTCATATTACCAGGAATTAAGCAATTTTCACCACAAGTGAATCTTGGCAAACACACTCAATATATGCTCAGAATTTTTTATGAATGGAACAGGGACTCTTCTGTTCCATGGGCTAGTTATTACTTTATATTAGATATATATATATGTATAATATATATATATATATATATACACACACAAACAAAGAGAACATTGTTTCCTAGAATTATTCCATTGAAAAGTTAGGAAACCTGGCAACTAAGCACAGTACAATTTCAAAGAGTAACACTTTACTGCCTTAAGAAGAAAAGGTCTTTCCCATGCAAAGTCGTTTTTAAGAGCCTGGGGTCGTCATGGCTTCAAACTGGACTCCAGAGTTTACAGAGTGAAATATTAGTCTGTAAAATGGTGAATGTTGACATAGTCAGCAACTGCAACTTCATTCTGCTGCTTCATGCAGTTAATAAAATAATTATTTTACAAAGCCTTGGTATGACCTTTGTCGTAAGTTGTCAGGAATGTTGATAGGATTGTACAGGTTCCTGTAGTGAGAGATGTCATACAAGACGACTTTAAACAGCAAACTTATTATTGGGATGTTATTTCATCCAGTTAAAAGAAAATTTGCTCAGCAGTCCCATCAATTAAAGTATTACACACATTCACACATGTATTGAGGTACTTTTTCTAAAATTCGCTCATGAGACATGGGCGTCGCTGGCTGTCCAGCATTTATTGTCCATCCCTAGCTGCCCTTGAAATGAGTGGCTTGCTAGGCCGTTCCAGAGAGCAGTTGAGAGTCAACCACATTGCTGTGGGTCAGGGGTCATATGTTGGCCAGACCAGGCAGATTTCCTTCCCTTGAGGACATTAGTGAACCAGATAAGGTTTTCTCCAACAATGGTTTCTTCATTACCAGTAGATTCTTAATTGCTCATCATTATTGAATTCAAATTCCACCACTTGCCATGGGGTTATTCGAACCCAGGTCCCCAGAACATTAGCTGAGTTTCTCAATTATTAATCTAGAGATAATACCACTGGGCCATTGCGTCCCATGTTGTGCCATGTGTTTACTTCCCTAATTTTCTTATCCCTATGCCAATTAGCACATGGCTCAGGCAGTAATCCAGAGATTGTGATCCTTGAGGATCTGTTTTTCAATTTCCTTCGTAGTGGTTGATAATCCCCAAACAGGTCCTCCTTCCGAGCCTTACCTATGTTGTTAGTGCCAATGTGGACCACAACAATTGGAT
The DNA here is from genome assembly GCF_047496795.1 of Chiloscyllium punctatum. Lineage (NCBI taxonomy): Eukaryota > Metazoa > Chordata > Chondrichthyes > Orectolobiformes > Hemiscylliidae > Chiloscyllium > Chiloscyllium punctatum. Next base: position 65,015,452 of record NC_092745.1, read on the forward strand.
CCCCCTCCTCCTGCTCTAATATCCTTTCAAACCAGTCAGAGATGTCCTGCACCCCAGCACAAGGCAGGCAACACACCATGCGGGACTCGTGATCCGGCTCGCAAAGGGTGCTATCTGTCCCCCTAATTATAGAATCCCCTCTAACAACTACTTGTCTTTTTGCTCCTGCCTCTGGAATGGCCTTCTGCACCATGGTGCCATTGTCAGCTGGCTCTTCCTGTCCACAGCCCTTATTCTCATCCATACAGGGAGCAAAAATCTCATACCTGTTGGACAAGGTCAAGAGCTGAGGCTCCTGCACTCCTGAACTCAGAATCCCCCTAAATGCCTCACTTACAGTCACACCCTGTTGTCCCTGATCGTTAACTGAGTTTGAATTACTTCATCTCCCAGTTGTGACTGCCTCCTGAAGTAAAGCGTCCAGGTAACTCTCCCCCTCCCAGATGTGCCGCAGTGTTTGAAGCTCAAATTCCAGATCATCAACTCTGATCCGGAGTTCTTCCAGCAACCAACACTTGCTGCAGATGTGGTCACTGCCATTTACAATGGGATCAGCCAGTTCCCACATCATACAGCTACAGCACAGTGCCTGACCAGATATTTCTACTTATTTAATTAATTTATATAATTTTATGAGTTAATAATTTCTGGTACTATTCTATGGTCTTCTTCAACTAACCAACTAAGAGTAAACTTTTAATCTATCACACGATACACAAGAAATATAAATTTGAACACCTTACCCTAGCAACACACAAGAGTCCTTTTTATTGGTTAGGGGAGGAGGACGGGTGGGAGACACTACATGTGTAGTGTCTCAGGATTCAGCCGCTGCCCAAATATATACCCAGCAGCCTCTGCTCCTTATTGTGGTCTCTCCCTCTGCTGCTCCTTTAAAAAGAGATAGTGGTCCTCCCTCTTACTTCTCAACAAATGGAGGCCCTGATGCCTGAGGTAGGTTTTTTAATCAGTTTTACTCATCTTCTCAGCAGTCCTCTGCTCCTCCCTCTCACCTCTCGACAATTGGAGGCCCCAATGCCTGAGGTAAGTTTTTTAAACGATTTTACTCAACTTCCCAGTAGTCCTCTGCTCCTCCCTCTCACCTCTTGACAAATAACATACTCATTTACATCTATTTGCATGATTAATTCATCCACTTTATTTTGACTGCTTGAAGGCTTGTCTTTTTAACATTCCTTGTGCCATTCCCACTATTTTTTTACTGTGGCCTTTTTGATTCTGGCCTTTGACTCCTTTGCCTGACACTTCTCTTATTTCCCCTTTCATTCTCCCTCCTTTTGTCTCCTTGTATCATTTCCCATCCCCCTGCCAATTTTGCACTCCAGCATCAGTTCTGGTCCGGCCCAGGTGTAACCCGCCCAGTTTGTAGTGGTCCCACCTCCCCAAGAACCAGTCCCAATGCCCAGGAAACTGAAAGCCTCCTCTCCCACCATCATTTTAGCCTCTCGATGTGCAACAGTGTTTGAAGCTCAGATTCCAGATCATCAATTCTGATGCAGAGTTCTTCCAGCAGAAAGATTTAGACAGTTTAGGAGAGTGGTCTAAGAAATGGCTGATAAAATTCAATGTGAGCAAGTGCGAGGTCTTGCACTTTGGAAAAAAGAAAACAGACATGGAATAATTTTTAAACGGTGAGAAAATTCATGAAGTCAAAGTACGAAGGGATCTGGGAGTGCTAATGCAGAATTCTCTAAATATTGATTTGCAAGTTGTGTCCATGATTAAGAAAACAAATGTAATGTTGTCATTTATCTCAAAGCAGCGATGTGCTTCTGAGACTTTATAAAGCTCTAGTTAGGCCCCATTTAGAACATTGTGTCCAATTTTGGGCCCCACATCTCAGGAAGGACTTACTGGCACTGAAGCGTGTACAGCGGAGATTCACAGGATGATCCTTGGAATGGTAGGCCTAACATATGATGATCGGCTGAGGATCCTGGGACTGCATTCATTAGAGTTTAGAAGGTTGAGGGGAGATCTAATAGAAACTTACACGATAATGCATGGCTTAGAAAGGGTAGACACTGGAAAGTTGTTTCCATTAGGCGGGAAGACTAGGATCCGTGGGCACAGCCTTAAAATTAGAGGGGGTCAATTTAGAATGGAGATGAGCCAGAGAGTGGTAGACCTGTGGAATTCATTGCCACGGAGCGCAGTGGATGCTGGGACATTGGGTGTCTTCAAGGCAGAGATTGGTAAATTCTTGATCTCGCAAGGAATTAAGGGCTACGGGGAGAGTGGGTAGGTGGAATTGAAATGCCCATCAGCCATGATTAAATGACGGAGTGAACTTGATGGGCTGAATGGCCTTGCTTCCACTCCTATATCTTATGGTCTTATGGTCTTATATAGTTATAATTACAGAGACATGGCTGCAGGGTGATCACGGATGGGAATTGAACATCCAGGAGTATTCAGTATTTAGGAAAAATAGACAAAAAGGAAAAGCAGTGGAGCTGCACTACTGGTTAAAGAAGATATAAGCACAACATTGAAGACAATTATTAGCTCAGACAGTGTAGAATAAGTGTGGGTAGAATTGAGAAATACCAAAGCGCAAAAATATTATCAATCGCTGAACTGTAGTAGTGATGTTGAGAATGGTATTAAGATTAGATTAGATTACTTACAGTGTGGAAACAGGCCCTTCGGCCCAACAAGTCCACACCGACCCGCCACCCACCCATACCCCTAACCTAACACTACGGGCAATTTAGCATGGCCAATTCACCTAACCTGCACATCTTTGGACTGTGGGAGGAAACTGGAGCACCCGGAGGAAACCCACGCAGACACGGGGAGAATGTCCAAACTCCACACAGTCAGCCGCATGAGGTGGGAATTGAACCCGGGTCTCTGGTGCTGTGAGGCAGCAGCGCTAACCACTGTGCCACTGTGCCACCGTGCCGCCCACAGGAAATTAAACAGGAAATTAAAAATGCATGTGATAAAGGAACATCTGTAGTTACATGTTAATTGAATCTGCATGTAGATTGGGTGAATTGCACTTGTCACAATACCGTTGAGAAGGAATTCTGGGATAGTTTTCTGGACCAATATATTGAAGAACCAATCAAGGATCAGGCCATCTTAGACTGGGTATTACACAATGAGAAGGGAATAAATGGCAATGTATTCATGGGAGACCCCTGGAGGTGACCGACCATAATATGATAGAATTCTTCATCAAGTTAGAGTGAGGTAGTTGGTTCTGAGACTAGGGTCCTAAATCTTAAGTGAAATTATAATGGTCTCAGGCATGAGTTGGCTATGATGGATCGAGAAATCTTACCAGAAGGAATGACAGAAGATAGGCAATGGCAAACATTCAAAGATCAAAAGGATAAACAACAAAAATTGTTTATCTCTGTTTAGTGCAAACATCCAATGTGAACAGTGGCCAAGCCATGACATACGAAGGAAGTTAGATGCAAAAAAGAGGCATACAAATTGACAAGAAAAAGTTGGCTCAAGAATTGGGAACAATTTAGAAGTCAGAAAAGGAGGACCAATGGTTTGATTAAGAAGGGGAAAATAGAGTGTGAGTGTAAGCTTACAGGGAACACAGAACTGACTGCAAATGCCTCTGCAGGTTTGTAAGAGAAAAAGATTGGTGAAAACTAATATGGCTGCCTTACAATTAGAAACAGGTGAATTTCTAAATGAGAACAAAGAACTAGCTCACAACATCATATTTCACTTCTATCTTCACAAAGAGGGACAAAAATTACATACCAAAATTGATGGGGAACATAGGGTTTCGTGAGAGTTAGGAACTGAAGCAAATCTGTATTAGTTGCAAAATAACGTTGGAGGCATTGAAGGTTGATAACTGCTAGAACTTAATAATTTACATTCCAGAACACTCAAGGAAGTGGCCTAGAAATAATAATAGGGGCATTGTTGGTCATCTTTCAAGATTCTTTAGACTAGGGGACAGTTCTACAGAATGGATGGTTGCTAATGTAACCTCACTATTTAAAAAGGGAGGTGGACAGAAAACAGAATTATAGACAGGTTAGTCTCACATCAGTAGTGGGGAAGGTGCAAGAGTCCATTATCAAGATTAGAAGACAGCACTTAGAAGACAATGGTAGAATCAAAAAAGAAATCATGCTTGACAAATCTACTGAATTCTTCAGGAATGCAACTAGTAAGTTGATCAGGGAGAACAGTGGATGTGGCTTATTTGTACTTTCAGAAGGCTTTAGATAAGGTCTTATATAAGACATTAATGTGTAAAGTTAAAATATATGAGAGATAGACAGAAAATTTGTTAGCAGACAAGAAACAAATAAATTGGTCTTTTTCTGGCAGGTTGTGACTAGTGGAGTAACACAGGGTTCTGTACTGGGATCCCAGGTATTCACTATATATGAAGGAACCAAATATAATATCACAAATTTTGACACAAAGCTGGATAGAAGGGTGAGATGTGAGGAGCATGCAGAGATGTTGTGGTGTGATTTGGATAGGATGAGTGAGTGGGCAAATGCATGCAGATACAGCATAATGTGTGGATAAATGTGAGGTTATCCATTTCGGTAGCAAAAAGATGAAGGCTGACGATTATTTGAATGGCTGTAAATTAAGAGAGGGGAATGTTCAACAAGATCAGGGCGTCCTTGTACACCAGCACTGAAAGTCAGCACGCAGGTGCAGCAGACAATAAGGAGAGCAAAGCAAGAGAATTCAAGTATGGGAATAAGGATGCCTTACTGAAATTATACAGGTGAGGCCACATCTGGAATATGGTGCGCAGTTTTCAACCCCGCCCAACTGAGGAAGGATGTTCTTGCTATAAATGCAATGCAGTGAAGGCTTACCAGTTTGATTCCTGAGAGAGCAGGTCCGATGTATGAGGAGAATTGAGCTGGTTAGGATTATATTCACTGGAGTGAGAAGAATGGAGGGGGAATCTCACAAAAACCTATAAAATTCTAACAGGACTCGACAGGTCAGAAGCAGGAAGGATGTTCCTGATACTAGGGGAGTCGAGAACCAGGTGTCATCATTTAATAACATGGAATAAACCTTTTAGGATTGAAATGAAGAGAGGTTGTTTCACCCAGGGAGTATTGAGCCTATAGAATTCACTAGCACACAAAACACTTGAGAGCAAAACATGATGTATTTTCAACAACGAGGCAGAAATAGTTCTTGTGGCAAAAGGGATCAAGGGATATGTGCTCGACGATCATATTAAATGGTGGAGCAGACTTGAGGGGTTGAATGGCCTACTCCTGCTCCTATCTTCTGTGTTTTCATGTTTCTAGATGGTGCCGCAGCTTGGAGAAAGTGAGGACTGCAGATGCTGGAGAGTCAAAAAGCATGGTCAGCAGCATCGAGGAGCAGGGGAATCCACGTTTTAGGCGTAAGCCTTTTATCAGGATTGTCAGTGGGGAGGGGGCAAGTGGGGCTGGAGAAGGAAGCTGGGATGGCGATAGGTAGATGCAGGTGGGGTGTGATGGTGATAGGTCAGAGTGGGGGGTGGTGTGGATAGGTGGGAAGGAAGAGGGACAGGTGGGACAGTTCAAGAGGGCAGCGCCAAGTTGGAGGGGGATCTTGGATAAGGTAGGGGAAGGGGAGATTTGGAAACTAGTGAGATCGATGTTGATGTCATGTGGTTGGAGGGTCACAAGGCAGAGGTGTTCTTCCTCCAGTTGTTGGGTGGCTCGGATTTGGCAATGGAGGAGGCTCAGGACTTGCATTTCCTTGGGGGAGTGGGAGGGGGAGTTGAAGTGGCCAGCCTCAGGGCTGTGGAGTTGCTTAGGGCGTGTGTCCCAGAGATGTTCCCCGAAACATTCTGCAAGTTGGCATCCTGTCTCCCCAATGTAGAGGGCACCACATCGAGAGCAACGAACACAGTAGATGAGGTAGGTGGATGTGCAGGAAAATCTCTACCAGTTGTGAAAAGATCCTTCTGGGCATTGGACAGAGGTGTGGGTGCAGGCTTTGCACCTCTTTTAGTGGCAAGGGAATGTGCTAGATGTGGAGGGTGGGTTGGTGTGGTGGGGGGTGGCATGGACCTAATGAGGGAGTCATGGGGATTCACCTTATAAACACCCGCTTCAGACTCTGTAATACATTGAGACGCTTTCTCCTGCTTTGCTGAGATCGCTGATATGCGCTTGTTGACCATAGTCTGTCACCTTTTCTCTTGATTGTGTTAAGGGTCTCAAGACCCTTCTTATTGAGTCGAGGCTTGTGCCATAATAGGTGACTGAATAGCTTACCCTTGACTGAGGTGAAAGCTTACCTTTGCCAATCTGATTCATTTACTGTCATCTTATCTGATGACTGATAACTTGACTGTTATTTTGTTATTGTCCATTTCTGTACAAATACCTATGTATCCCTTATGAATAGTGTTGATGTTTATTAAGCAGAGATCCTATACCTCTGCATTGCAAGCAAATTACTATCTCACTCTGAACACTAGAAGCTAGCTAACCAGCAAGCCCATCAGAAGGAGGCGGAATAAAGAAGGACTCTCCTGCTCTCGGTGTGGCCAGAGAGTCACAAGCAAAAGGAAACAAGACAATAGAATTTCAACGAAACTACATGGCCAAGGGTCCTGAAGGCAACTGCTTAACTATTAATGTTCCATTATTGCCTATTCACAAACAACCTATGGATGCCAGTCACTAAAAGCTAAGGGGAATGGGTGATTCTGGGGGTCATGGGGTAAAAATGAGACTGCTGTTGCAGGGGAAGACTCAAGGATCCATTCTTTGGGATTCAGAGTTGTGGAGGGGGCAAGGGGGATGATGAATGTGATTGGGAGGGCAACACTACTTGAAAGGGAGGCAACAGTAAAGCATTGATGGGAATGGGGTGAAGAGGGAAGGCTGTTTGTCTAAGGTCAGGAGCACCCTGGCTTCAAGGAGAGACAGGATATGCCCCCACATGATATGGTCACCTCATATGCCAGGGGCTGGGAGTGTTGGCATAAAGGTGGGCAGGTGCAGGCTCATGTAGATGGGTTTGGTGAAGACCCCAGGGGAGGGGTGAAGCAGGTTGAGCTCACAGGAAAGGCAATCGGGAAGGGGAGCTGGATGTTCGGGATCTTTCTGACATGTGGAGACAGAGGATGGAAACCAATGACTGAGGAGGGCTTACTGTCACCGTCCATTGGACTGGAAAGTGAAAGTGTGCAGTAGGAAAGAAAATGGCCACGACGACATTGCCACTCTGTAAAGGGAGTCTGCTCAGCAATGGAGCCCATTCGTCCTGGAGGTTTGACCAGGCAACACTGGGCGGGGTTTGTCTGGATGGTCCGAATATGCCCACCAGAGGAATGTGGACCCTCCTCAACTGAAACTTTCAAGAGTTGGAGGACGTTCAAGCAGGATGGATGTGGAGGGCGTGGCCAGCTCTAGAGGATCCTGAGGGGGGCTGTGTGTGAAATCCCTCCTCTGGGCAAACTGCGCATTGACACTGCCCTGGCACCTTGTGAGGAAGGGGCATCAGGAGCGCACACCAGTTTTCCTGCCTCCCCTGCTGCCATGCCTTCGGGCAGTATGACCAGTGGCAGGGGCGATGGAGTGCAGGTCTATGCCTCCCTCCAGCAGCCCCTGAGGGGTTTGGACCTGTCCCTCTCCCTGGCAGCTGCCAACCTGTCCATGGGAGAGGGGGCAGACAGGCAGGCTCATGACTCCCCACCCTGCTACAGCTTCTGGGCATGGAGGGTCATAGTGCCCCACATTCCTGCCTGCTGCTCCTGCCCCTCCCTGTGCATGGGGACAAACTCCCTGATTGTTGAGCCCACCAGGAGGCTGTTTTCCTGCCTGGGCCTGAGCAGGATCCTGGTCCCCTCCCAAGAGCCAGCGGCCTGGGCTGTTCCTTCCTCGGCCAGCTGTGGAGCTGACCCAGTGAGGGGCTCAGCAGATTGGGAACCCCTCGCACTGTCCTAGTGAGGGGCTGAGCAGATTGGGAATCCCCCGCACTGTCCCAGTGAGGGGCTCAGCAGATTGGGAAACCCCGCACTGTCCCAGTGAGGGGCTCAGCAGATTGGGAATCCCACACTGTCGCAGTGAGGGGCTCAGCAGATTGGGAAACCCCGCACTGTCGCAGTGAGGGGCTCAGCAGATTGGGAACTCTGCACTGACTAACACCAATATTCCCATGGAGGAAGCAGTGCCTGGGCTGGTGGTGGGTACAGGAGGCAGCCTGGTCACTGCTTCTTCTGGGTCATCAGTACTCTTATCGCCAGGGGTCAAGGAGGTGGGGTGTAGGGGAAGCTGGGGTTTTTTCATGGTGGAGGTGGTGGAGACACTGGAGATATCTGCAAGACAAAACAGGGAGAAGGCTTTGTAGCCATTGGTCTGAAATGGTATGCAATGAATGAGACATACAGTGAGGTTACTGTGCAGCAGAGTAGGACTTTCTTGGTTGGCAGGACATGGATATCTCAGCATTCCTGGAGGAGTGGTCCCAACCTTCTCTTGTAGGCACAGAATTCTCTCCTCCTGAAGCATGAAGATCTTGATGTTGGGTTCACCTCTATCCATCCAGCTTGTATCTGCCCTACTGTGGGTTGTTTGCTCCTGGACTGAATGAAAGCGAGGGGTTTAGTGAGGTGAAAGAGGCTGTCACAGTTAGTGCTGAAGGTGGTCGAACAGTTGTGAGTTGTCCTGGGGTTGGGTAGGCAACACTGAGGCCATGCCACATCAGCTGGGAGGTTGGCAAGGTGTTGAGAATGATTGAGGGAAAATGTTTCAGGCATTGATGAGAGTGGCAGAGTATGCACCTTGGTGGGAGGTGCTTGCAGAGATAGAGTGAGTGTGAGATAGAACTGAAAAGATAGTGGAACTTACAATAGTAAAGGAGACAAGGCTATGTACCTTCTTGCAAAATACTGGCTGCTTCTCTGCAACATTGAGATTGCACTGAGTGGTGACCTTGGACTGGGGGGGGAGCAGAGTCTGGTGCCATGGCTGGCCCTGGCAATCCTCTGCATGGAGGACACTTCTTTTGCACCTTGACCTCCAGGTCTCCATTGGAGAATCACAATGCTGCTTGAATCTGTCTGAGATGGAGCAGGGCAGGTTTGGGATGCTAGTCCGGCTGCACAGTTGAGTTTTAAGGATTTTGGGTCCACCGGGAACGCCGGCCTCATGGTAGATATCCGGGGAGTGGCGTGTTGTTCCAGGAACAGTGTGTGATAAGTTGGAGGTGGAATCCGATATGAAGGATGCCATAGGGGCTGGCTAGGTAGTTGAAAAGGATGGTGTTGGAAAAGCACAGCTGGTCAGGCAGCATCCGTGGAGCAAGCAAGTCAATGTTTGGAGCATAAGCTGTTCAACTGATGAAGAGCTTATGCTTGAAACGTCAGCTCTCCTGCTCCTCAGATGCTGCCTGACTGGCTGTGCTTTTCCAGCACCACCAGTTTTGACTCTGATCTCCAGCATCTGCAGTCCTCACTTTCTCCTGGCTTGATAGTTAATGAGCAAGTTTGGTGAGATACAACGAGTAACCTCGCAAAACCTCATGGTGAAAACCTTTTCAAAAAACTCCAATCAACTTCCACTTAGCCAAAAACAATCCTTGACTTAGCCCACAACTTCTGCAAAGGGTTTCAATAAGACCCGTGCTTTTATTTTTCAAATATGTTCCTTGTAAACTGTGCACATGCATGGCTGTTTACTTGGAAAGTGACCTCTGCAGACACCACCAATCCTTCACGTGCCCCATAGCCACAAAGTCCAGGCCTTCACAACCTGGTCCTCTGCTGGGCAACTACTTCCAGTTCCAGGCAAACTGTGAAAGGATGGGATTATTAAAGCAGCAGGAGTTTGGCTCAGGATAGGGGAAGAGGCCAGACCAGGCCATGTCCATTGGGAACTTGAGTCCAAAGCTGTAGGGATGGGGTCGGATATTCCTGGGGTGTTTCCAGTCTCTGCTGTGTCCAGGACAATCGGGTGAAATGAGGTTTAGGAAGCAAGCAACCGCTGCAGAAAGATTCAACACATAAGTGATGGAGGCTAGTACAATTGTAACATTTAAAAGGCATCTGGATGGCTGTATGAATAAGAAGGGCTTGGAGGGATATGGGCCGGGTGCTGGCAGGAGTGACTTATTGGGTTGGGATATCTGGTCGGCATGGACAAGTTGGACCGAAGGGTCTGTTTCCATGCTGTACATCTCTATGACTCTATGACTATGAGGTGCAAGTTACATTTGTCTTAAATATTTTTAAACTTTGTTTCCTTGATAAGGTACATGCACATGAAAAGCAAATGAGTCTCCAGCTCCTTAAGGAAGAAAGTCACTCACAAGTCAAATCTGCATGGTCTGATGGTAAAATAATACCGACTCCACCCACTCCTGCTGTCTTCACTGCCATTTTCAATTTCTATTGTGCACTTATGACTGGTGACTATGGAAGCAGTGCGGGTCATGTTGGTCCAGTAAACAAATGGTCCCCACAAACATCCACTTTCATTTCTTCTGGGTTCTCCCTGTTGAGCTCATCAGTGCCAAGTTTCCAAATATTCCCATAAAACATTGTTGAATTACAGCTCAACTCTCAACATGACCTCCCAAGGATCAGCCCACCAGTGCAGTTATGCCAAACATTTGCTTCACTGACCCCCATCGATGTCAGAGTGATGGTACCACTGATGAAGATGTAATATCCCACAGCAATCCATCTCCTCCAATTCACTATCGTCTCCCGGTTTTATATGTTGAGTTGCTCACATTCCAAGGATCATCCTCCGCAACTCTGCTACTTCCTGCAGAAGGCCACCACAAACACATCGTCCTTTCCCCTCCATTGTCAGCATTCCATCGGGACCATACATTCCACCACAGCTTGGTCCACTTCTCTATTACTCCTAACACTTCCTTCCTCAGTCCAGCACCATGCCTCCTTTTCAATCGTTGAAGGTGGAGCACTGGCCCGTTCATCTCCTCCCTCAATCTAGTTAATTACAGTTGCTGCTCACAATGTGATGTCCTTTACATTGGCAAGACCATGTGCAGTCTGAATGAACACTTTGCCTCCCCTCTGTCCATAGGAATGACCCCAACCTGTTTGACATTTCCACGGGCCATCTTGCTCTCCCATCCTTGTTGGGTATGGTACAGTGTTCCAATGATACTCAAAGTAAGCTCAAGGAACAAGACCTCATCTTCTGCTTAAGTTTTTTTTATTTAATGCCTTCCCAGAGGTAAGTCAAGAGTCAATCCCATTACTATAGCCACATGTGATCTAGACCAGGCAAAGGACAACAATGAACCAGATGGATTTTCCAACAATCGATAATGGTCATCATTAGACTCTTAATTCCAGGCTTTTAAAATCAAGTTCAAATTTCACCATCTGCCAGAACCAGAACATTACCTGGGTCTCTGGATTAACAGTCCAGCGATAGTCCAGTCCACTCGGCCATCACCTCCCTTAAGTTCTTCACAGCCTCTAGGACTCAATGTTGAATTCCACAACCCCAGAGTATGATCTCTGTCTTTCCACGTCCAAGCCACCCCACTCTTCCCTAGCCATGTTTTGTTTATTCTTGTTGACTTTATTCTCAGCAGAGCAGATGAATTTTCTCCTTTTCACACCTTCATTTATACCTACTCTCCCTCACCTTTATCACCATTAGCACTCGCTTTGCCTTTTGCTTTGGGCAGCTTCACAGTCTATTCCTCTTTTCCTCCCATTTCCTGACAATAGTGTAACAGCCATCATTTTCCAGCTCTTTTCAGTTCTGAAGAAGTCATATCAAATTCAAAATGTTAATTCTGTTTCTCTCCACACGTGCTGCCAGTACCTTTCATTTTTGTTACCAACCATAACAAGCTTTACTTTGCACCAAAAGGTAAGTCAAGACAAGAGTACCATGAGCAATTAAATGCTGGCTGAGGGCACACAGGAAAGGCAAGGCTGAGACGCTGTGAGAATCCAACTCTGTCCAAAGTAAAATCTAGGCAAGAGTGAGGCCACGTGCTTTGGGAACTGGATGAACTGATCCTTTAACCTTTTCACTGTCAGGACAGATTACCTGAAGGTGCTGGGATTATGGTTTACAGGGACTGGGGCAGAAGCAAAAACTTAGGAGGCACGTACAGCCAAGATAAGGCAGACACTGAGCATTTTGGAGCACCACTCCCTTACCATTGTAGGTAAAGACCTGGTCATTAGGTCAAAGGTACTTTCTCTGTTGTACATGACACAGGTCTGGTCCATTCCCCAAACCTGCACTGTTGCAGTCACCCACTTCATCTGGAGGTTTGTGATAGATCATATCTGCAAGGACACCTTATACAAAGCTCTGGATAAGGTGGGATGGAACGTACCCAATTTTGCTCTCATCCTGATGGCCACCTTTCTTTGTGACTTGTATCAAGCTGTGTGCAGATCCTTGGTACGCAAACACCAAGTGTCACTATGTACTGAGGGCCTACCTGTCCCCAGTGCTGTGAAGGATGGGACTGTCCTTGTTGCCACGGAATGCTCCAGGTAGTTGGACTGTTCCATATTACCTGTCCATCTTGGAGAAATTTGCAAAGGAAAACAACTTTGACTGCAAATTCATCAGCATGTAGCATCCTCATGACCCTGTAGGAAAAGGAGACGATGGATGCTGTCAGGTTGTTCCCTGAGCAGACTGTCATTTGGCAGAGTGCCTCATCACCAGAACCTTCCAATAAGTACCAAGAAATCTCTTGGCTGGTGATGAGAAGAGCACCACCTGTGAGATCCTTCATGTAGGGCAGGACATTCTGTGCTATTGCATACTGCTCTTGAAGCGGTTGAAGGGTGGGGGTGGGGATGGGGAGGGGGTGGATTTAGTGATAGATACTGTCACTCATCTCCATCTGGAATGTACCTTTGAGAGGGAAGTCTGGAGAAAGAAACAGTGTTTTCCTGTCAAGGGTCATCCTGTGCTGCAGGATTTTGTGCACTGCGGCCTGTTCCCTAGGACACAGACCAAGACAAACATCAACTGCATCTGGAAGATTGTCATCTTGGTGAAAGACGCTCCTTGGTCCACCTGAAACTTGCTGATCTTCTAGAGCAAGGGTTAACATTGACTGAGTGTTGCACATCTGGCCTATTCCAACATCCAGAAGTACATGCTGAGGGACCCACTAAAGGTTGATGCAGTTGCGGCCAAGGTGCAGATACTTTGTCTATTTATCCTATCTATGCCCCTCCTGATTTTATATATGTCTATAAGGTCTACCCTCAGCCTCCAACGCTCCAGGGAAAACAGCCCTCACCTATTCAACCTCTCCCTATAGCTCAAATCCTCCAACCCTGGCAACATCCTTGTAAATCTTTTCTGAACCCTTCCAAGTTTCACAACATCCTTCCGATAGGAAGGAGACCAGAGTTGCATGCAGTATTCCAAAAGTGGCCTAACCAATGTTCTGTACAGATGCAACACGACCTCTCAACTCCCGTATTCAATACTCTGACCAATAAAGGAAAGCATACCAAACACCGCCTTCACTATCCTATCTATCTGCAACTCCACTTTCAAGGAGCTTTAAACCTGCACTCCAATGTCTCTTTGTTCAGCAGCACTCCTGAGGACCTTACCATTATGTGTATAAGTCCTGCTAATATTTGCTTTCCCAAAATGCAGCACCTCTCTGAATGAGGGTTTGGATTTTGTGAGTGAATTCATTTTCTGCACCTCATGAAGTACTAAGTTGCGAGATAACTAATGGAATATTAATCCTAATGTTTTTGGAAGTAACTTCAAATAATTAGTAAGAAACCTACACAATTACAGATGGTGGCCTAAATGAATGGTAGAGAATTATCACAATGCAAGAGAATCACTGAATTAGAAACGGGGATTCATTACAATTCAGACTTCAGTTTGTTCAACCAATAATCTGTGTCTGATAAGATGTCAGAAATTCTTAAAAATTGAAAATTCAAACTCAGCATGTAGCAAGTAAACATGCAACATGCAATTTGTATGTTTTCATATACTACAACCATATTAACCTGTACCAACATGTTCTCAAATACTGTGAAGGCAAATTAATTTGAATAAAAATAGCAAACATGTGGTCCGATTAGTAAAGTGTGGAAACAGACAGGTTGGATTATCTAAGTACATTATGAGATGACTTCAATTGAAAGAGACTACAATTCAACTAAATTATAGTTTTAGATTATCAGCCGCAATGGAACATTGCATTTACAGAAGTCTTTTTTAATTATCTCCAGAACAGATAAAATCTGCCTCATCAGTGCAGACTAACACAAAAGGAAATCACCTACTTGCATCATTATTAGTTCGATTGTTTTGCATTTTGTTGAAAATTATTCATCTCAAGTTATGTTTTGTTGGGAATTGTTGCAAATTGATGAAGAAGAAAGATGTAATTGCAGATACTGTTCAAATTGAGGTGTCTGCAGCCCGTGAAGACAGGCCAACTGCTTCAGTCCCTTTTCTGTGGTTTGGAGCAGAGCAGGTGGAAGTGAAATGACTTCAATCTAAACGCTTTCATTTTTAATGTTCTGCATGTCTAAATCAGATAAAGCAGGGGCAGGTGTCCTTCTGTACTGGAGAATAAAGCAACAAAAGCAAGGCTGCACTCCCATATCTTTCAAGCATAACCAACAATGGTGACCCATTCACACCTGGCATTCGAAAACACAAAACAGAGCTGAAGGTTTGTTCTTAAAATTGGAGGTGAAGGACGTCAGTGTTCTACAGATCAATGAGAAGCAAAACAATATCACAACATAGCACATTGCCGTAACACTATCCATTAATGTAGCCTAAATTTAAAAGCATAAGATCTGATGATTTTAGGTTCACTGCCAGTTAGATTTGGCCCAGAATAAAAACATATCTTGCTAAGCTGCACGTGTCACTTTTGAAACCAAAAAGGCCGCCATGTGCTGAGGGTTACACAGTTCAATAGGACTCATCCTCAACCCCAGGTGCACCATTTCTGTTAACTCTTTAATGACAAGAGTATCATTTCTCCTGCCACAGTCCAAAGGTGTGCAGGTTAGGTGGACTGACTATGCTAAATCTCCCCATAGTGCCCAGGGATAGTGCAGGCTGGATGGACCATCTATGTGAAATGTGGGGTCATGGGAATAGGAAGAGAGACTGGGTCTGAGTGGAATTCTTGCAAATTGTCCTGAAGAGTGCAAGATGAAATATTTTGATAGAATGCATATTTTCTTTAGCACTATTCAATCATAACCATGTAATCATAATTAAGGCTACATTGAGATCAATCAGGATCTTATAAAATGGAATTGTAGGTTTAATGGGTCACATGAATTGTTCCTGCACATAAGGTCTATGCTCCTAGGCTTTCTGTTTACTTAATGCTATATCTTTCAGTCAATTTACCAAAGTAATTTTGGCAAGGCTTCCCATTTGAAACATATAATTGGTTTTACAATTCTTATTATAGATTTGAATATGGTTGCTCATGAACTTAAAAAAGAGCTTAATTATACTATGATAACATTTTTAATTTTAGACGGTCATCTTTTCTGAGATCATTACTTAACCTTCCCTCACTACACATTACGACATCCAAATAAAAGGTACAAATTTTTCAGAAACTATATCTATGACTGATAATGCAAGTCAGGACCTTGTGGAAATCTTAACACATGGACTTAAGTGTGAATTGGCTGGTAAGTTATACTTCTGATGGTCAATTTGTTTGCTCTGCAGGAACCTCTGCAGATTGTGTCCTGGAAGTAAAGCTGGAGACTTTGGATGGTTCCACTTTACTTACCTGGGAAACTATTCAGGAAATTCAGTTTAACACTTGGGTGACTACACAACCGACAATTATGTCACTTGGTGAATCCCTTTCACACATACCCCTTAGCATTGAAATGGCACCTTTAAACATCTTATATGGTGAACGATGCTGTAAAATGAGGGAATATTCCATCTTCACTGGATTTAACACCATTCAGATGGAATTCCCCAAAAGATGCAATGCTGGACACTTCCATGAAAGCCAGGTTCAGAAGACCATGGTAGATACATGTATCAATGTCAAATCAGGGAATGGACAGATGCAATGACAATCCAACAATTATAACCCTAGTTAGTTTCATACTATTGTTCTAGCTAGCTAAGACAAAAGTATCTTAAAAGCATATCTTCCAGAATGCTTTGGCACTTTATTTGGTTGAGTTTATTTAAGATTAAAGCCTCCTCCAATTATTACATTGTCTCTGATGCAAGTTCCAATTCTTTTTTGCTTACTCCCATGCCCAATAATATAACTCCTACTTAGAGATCTATAAACAATTCCTCCCAAGGTTTTCTGACACTTGTTTTTATGTATGTCCACCCGTACTGATCTACTTCCTGATCTACTGAGTTGTGATCAATTCTCAATACTGTTCTCATGTGATCTGTCATGATCAGAGTCAGTCCTTCTCCTTTACCATTCTGTCTTTTCAAAACATTGAGGTATTTATACCTCAACATTTGGCATTTTGGAACCACGTCTCTGTGATAATGACTGGAGCTGAAGCATTTATCTCAGTATGTCCTACTAGTTCACCTCTCCCATTTAAAGTGCCTCAAACACTGAGATAATGAACCTTTAACTTTACTTTCTTCCTGCTAATCTTTGCATGGATCTTACTCACTGACCCACAGAGATATTTATCACAGAGGTGTCTCAGCAGTTACAAACAATTGAACATCAGCACTGAGAGTCGAGTTACAATCATCTGTGCAAATTACAAAGATTATTTTAAGCAGAGAGGAAAAGCCAGAATATATTTGGTGGAATTTGTTCAGTTCAAGGAAAGGTCTTATTTAGAAGGAAAAATTACAACCTCTAAGGACTCAAAGTGGGTGATCTTATAGTGCGGTGGGTTGTGTCCCTGCTCCAAGCCAGAAGTTCCAAAACATGGTGATGAAAGAAAGCGCAGCCATTGCATAATGACAACATTTGAATATCAACATGTAAATCCATTTAACAGTGGTAAGAGTGATGGAGATTCCTGGTCAGGCATGTGATGGGAAGAAATTGGATCCTCTACCATCACTATCTAGTTCCAGACTACAGCACACATGTCGAATTGCACTTAACACTCAAACAACAGCAAAATACAGAGGTTTTTGGAATTCTGAAACAAAAACAGAAAATTCTGGAGAAACATAGGAGGCCTGGCAGCATCTGTGGAAAGAGAATCAAAGCTTGGATTTTGAGTCCAATGTGACTTGTCTTTTGATGAGTTTTCATGCATGAGCTTTTTTTTCACAATATGATGCCTTGTAAGTAACATTGATGCATTTTGATTTATCACATAACTCTTTTTGAATACTGATGTGTTTGATTGTTTTCAATAAGTTGGTCTGCTTAACACATGCTACTCAGAATTGGATTTTTGTTGAGACAGATAACTTGAAGTGATGAATGTATGATTGAACCACATTTAGTCCTTACACCGTTGTCACAACTTACCACTTTTGCTTCACTCAGTGGTGTGATGTTTATCATCATGGATGGATGTGTATTCTTTTTGTATGTATATGATTGTTGTGTGGCTTATATTTTCAGTATCCGAATTGTTACCCGATGTGATGGCTGGTTGATTATATATAGATAGCTTCCTGTGAAAAAATAGGTCTCACAGGCAAACTCATTACTATGTCATATGCTGGATATAGCAACAGATTATCTGCGCTTGTATTTATGCAAAAATATCATACGCTGACACTTTGTCCTGGCTGAAGCTTGGATACCAGTCAGCATGCCCATTGATCATGCTCTCGTATTATTTTCTCATCGTTTCCACAGTACGTCATTCACTTCTGGTTGGATGCCGGGATAGTGGGAATGAAAAGCTCTCATACACACAAGAGCTGCTGGGGAAGGTAAATTGTTGCCTTGAGGAGCAATGAGTAGATTTAACATGGCCACTGGCAAACCTTGGCAATTCACTTTACAAAAAAACAATCAAGGATTTTATAGTACAAACAATGGATTGTGTGTTACCATTCAAGAGAGGGTAGTGAGGGGGACAGGTAATATGTTGGACACCCCATTTCCTGCACATGTCTTTGAAGGACATGGATCGTAAAAACATTAATAGGAGTAGCAGGCCATTCAGCCCCACAAGCCTTCCCTGCCATTCTGTAAGATCCTCCTTCATGCCAGCTTCTCACAGTCCTCAACAGCTCAACACTTCAAAAATCTATCTACCTCCTCTTGCACTGATCTAACCTCTGTGGTAGAGAAGTTCAGACATTGACTTCCCTCTTAAGAGAAAAAAATTGCTTTGCATCTCCATTCTAGACGGGTGCCTCATTATTCTGTAACTATGTTCCCTCGCTCAAGATTCCCCACCTGTGGAACCACCTTCTTAACATCTACCCTGTCAAGCTACCTCAAAAATTACGTATGTCCAATAAATTTGCCTATCATTCTTCTAAATGCTAAAGAATAAAGGCCTAACCTGCTTAGCTGCTCTTGATAAGTCACACTCCTCATTCCAGGAAACCTCCTAGTAAATCTCTTTTAAACAGCATCCATGGCATCTATCCTTTTTTAAATTAGGAAATCAAATGGGTACCCAATAAGTGGGTCGGATGGTGGCTCAGTAGTTTGCACTGCTGCCTCACAGCACCAGGGACACAGGTTCGCAACCCCCTTGGGTGACTTTTTGTGTGGAGTTTGCACATTCTCCCAGTGTCTGTATGGTTTACAGCGCAGCATGGTGGCTCAGTGGTTAGCACTACTTCCTCACAGCGCCAGGGACCCGGGTTCAATTCCCACCGCGGGCAACTGTCTGTGTGGAGTTTGAACATTCTCTCCGTGTCTGCATGGGTTTCTTCCCACAGTCCAAAGATGTGCAGGTTAGGTGAATTGGCCATGCTAAATTTAGCCTGTAGTGTTAGGTGGATTAGTCAGGGGTAAATGTAGGGGAAGGGGTCTGGGTGGGTTACTCTTCGGAGGGTCAACGTGGACTTGTTTGGCCGAAGGGCCTGTTTCTACACTGTAGGGAATCTAATCACTTCAGTTACTGCCTCACTAACAGCTTGTACAGTTTTAACAAGGCTCCCCAGTTTTTAAAATCCAACCCCCTTGTGAGAAAGGCCAAAAGCTCCTTATGTTATTGCAACTTTGGTTAAAACATGGACAAAAGAAATGATCTCCAGAGGTGAGCGAATGCCCTCAACATCAAGACTGTATCTGACCAATTTGACATCAAGAAGTCCCAGCAAAATTGGAGTCAACAGCAATTAGGGGAAGAATTCTCCACTGGTTGACATCATACTTAGGACAAAGAAAGATGGTTGAGGTTGTTGGAAGTCAACCATTTCAGCTCCAGGACATCTCTGCCAGAGTTACTCCATCTTCATTTGCTTCATCAATGACTGTCTGTGATTAAACCAGAAATTTTCACTGAGGAATGCATAATGTTCCACACCATTTTCAACTCATCAGACACTGAAGCAGCTCAAATGGACACTTGGACTGATAAGTGGATAATAACATTCACCTCAGACACACGCCAAGCAGAAACCATTTCAAGCAAGAGACACCCTAACCGTTGTCACTCGACATTTTATGGCATTACTGTTATTGGTAACCCTACTATCAACACCCTGGGAATAACCATTGACCAGAAATTGAATGGGACTAGCCATATAAATACGGTGGCTACAAGGGACTTGGAATTCTGCAGTAAATAATTTACCTCCTGACTCCTCAGTGATTGTTCACCATCTACAAAGCACAAGTCAGAAGTGTCACGGAGTACTTGCTGGGTTGTCTGGATGGGTTCAGCCACAATAAAGTGCAAGAAACTCGAGACCATCCTGGACAAAACAGCATGCTTGATTGGTAACCCAGCTATCACCTCCCAACCCTCCTCCTGCCATGCACTCCCTCTATCACTGACGGACAGTGGCAACAGTGTGTATAATCTACAAGATAAACAACCAATTGCAAGTTCTCCTCCAAACTATACACTATCCTGATTTGGAACTACATCCCTGGGGATTCCTTCACTGCCAATGAGTCAATATCCCGAAGCTCCTTTCCGAACATCATTGGAGGTGTCCCTGCACTAGATGTACTACGGGGGTCAAAGAAACACATTTCCACCAGTCTTCAAAGACAATTAGGGTTGGACAATAAATGTTGATATAGCTGATAATGGGTAACCATAGGGTGCCCATGTCTCTAATATCATTTAAGTTTCACAAAATATTATTCACATTTTATTCTCAGATTGTTTCGGAAGACTGCAGAACATTTTGTCCTTCAGTTAATAATAATTTTAACTTGAGAGAACGTTTTACTCCATGATTTTAAATCTGTTAATTGTCTATTGAAAGCACTAATTGCTTGATTTGATGAATTGATAGATTTGAATATTTGCCTCCCAACCCCTTTCAACTGATTCATTAAAATGTTGCTGAAACTTATTTCTTCTCCACTTCATTGGCTTTGCACAAGATCAAAGCATCCAATTTTCTAACTTGGCATCAAAGGACCAGGCCTCACAGTGACTCAATCTGAAGATTTTGCAATTGTAAACATCAATAGCTCACCTGCAGATAAAATCCATGACCGAAGCTACAACGTACTTTGATAGGATTTAGTGGAATGATTCCAGCTGCTTATTATTGGGGATACTTCAGCCATTTAGAGCAGCAATAAAGATGCACAAGCTTATGATTGAAACAGCACCATTGTTAGCAATTCATATATCTTTGCAGAGTAAAATATCCCATGGGGCTTCACATTTGTCAAACAAAATGGGTCACCAGGCCACACATGGGGAAAGGTGATTAAAATGTAGTCAAAACAGTAAGTTTAATCAGTGTGTTCAAAATCGAATGTGGAGGCAGAGAGGTGTGAGGGAGTGAATTACAGGGTTTATGCCCTTGGCAGCAAAATATATCTGCTAATGGGGGGAGGAATGATTAAAATTAAGGAAGCAAGAGAGACACTAATTTGGAGAAATACAGATATCATGAAGGGTTATAATGCTGGACATGAGGACAGAGATAGTTAGGAGATGTCACCACAGGGGAATCGCCAAATAAGGATGAGAGTGTAGAAATAGAGGCAGTTCCAGACCAGGATAGAACAGTGAGGACATAGAGATGAGTGAAAAGAATTTGCTGCAAATTAGGATTAAAGCAGCTCAGGTTTTTGTGAGCATAAGTTTACAAAAAAATACAAGGTGCGAGGATGGTCAGGAGGATCTTGTTATCTTTAGACAAAACTATTCCAGACATGGATCAAAGCAAATGATCTAAAGCCAGGAAAGTTAATTTGCTCCAAATACTGACTCTCTGATGGATGGTGTACTCTCGTAAAAGAGCAATGTGATAATTTGAAGCTCAGAGTGTAATTAAGTTTCATTCATTTCATTAAATCAGCGGCCTGTAGAGGCCAATACTTTCCCTTTCCAATTACAGACCAACTGCTCCAGTTGGGCATAAGAATCCACTCAAAGTTGAAGTCACACATATAACTGAACTTTCCCAACCTCTGCAAGATTATTTCTCTTTTTGTTTGATCTAGTTAATGAAAAATGTTGTTTTAAGACCATAAGACCATAAGACATAGGAGTGGAAGTAAGGCCATTCGGCCCATCGAGTCCACTCCGCCATTCAATCATGGCTGATTTCAACTCCACTTACCCGCATTCTCCCCGTAGCCCTTAATTCCTTGTGACATCAAGAATTTATCAATCTCTGCCTTGAAGACATTTAGCGTCCCTGCCTCCACTGCACCCTGCGGCAATGAATTCCACAGGCCCACCTCTCTCTGGCTGAAGAAATGTCTCCCCATTTCTGTTCTGAATTTACCCCCTCTAATTCTAAGGCTGTCCATGGGTCCTAGTCTCCTCGTCTAACGGAAACAATTTCCTAGCGTCCAAGCCATGTATTATCTTGTAAGTTTCTATTAGATCTCCCCTTAATCTTCTAAACTCCAATGAATACAATCCCAGGATCCTCAACCGTTCCGCATATGTTAGTCCTACCATTCCAGGGATCATCCGTGTGAATCTCCGCTGGACACGTTCCAGTGCCAGTATGTTCCTCCTGAGGTGTGGGGCCCAAAACTGGACACAGTACTCCAAATGGGGCCTAACCAGAGCTTTATAAAGTCTCAGTAGCACAACTGTGCTTTTATATTCCAACCCTCTTGAGATAAATGACAACATTGCATTCGCTTTAATCACGGACTCAACCTGCATGTTTACCTTTAGAGAATCCTCGACTAGCACTCCCAGATCCCTTTGTACTTTGGCTTTATGAATTTTCTCACCATTTAGAAAGTAGTCCATGCTTGTATTCTTTTTTCCAAAGTGCAATACCTCACATTTGCTCACATTGAATTCCATCAGCCATTTCCTGGACCACTCTCCCAAACTGTCTAGATCCTTCTGCAGGCTCTCCACTTCCTCAGTACTACCTGCCAGTCCACCTAACTTCGTATCATCGGCAAACTTCGCTAGAATGCCCCCAGTCCCTTCATCCAGATCATTAATATATACCGTGAATAGCTGCTGCCCCAACACTGAACCCTGCGGGACACTACTTGTCACTGGCTGCCATTCCGAAAAAGAACCTTTTATCCAACTCTCTACCTTCTTCAGACAGCCAATCCTCAATCCATACCAGTAGCTCACCTCGAACACCATGGGCCCTCACCTTGCTCAGCAGCCTCCCGTGTGGCACCTTATCAAAGGCCTTTTGGAAGTCTAGATAGACCACATCCACTGGGTTTCCCTGGTCTAACCTACTTGTCACCTCTTCAAAGAATTCCAACAGGTTTGTCAGGCATGACCTCCCCTTACTAAATCCATGTTGACTTGTTCTAATCTGACCCTGCTCTTCCAAGAATTTAGAAACCTCATCCTTAATGATGGATTCTAGAATTTTACCAACAACCAAGGTTAGGCTAATTGGCCTATAATTTTCCATCTTTTGTCTTGATACTTTCTTGAACAAGGGGTTACAACAGCGATCTTCCAATCATCCGGGACTTTCCCTGACTCCAGTGACTTTTGAAAGATCTCAACCAACGCCTCCACTATTTCCTCAGCCACCTCCCTCAGAACTGTAGAATGTAGCCCATCGGGGCCAGGAGATTTATCAATTTTAAGACATTTTAGCTTTTCTAGCACTTTCTTTTTTGTAATGGCAACCATACTCAACTCAGCCCCCTGACTCCCTTTAATTGTTGGGATATTATTCATGTCTTCCACTGTGAAGACTGACGCAAAGTACTTGTTAAGTTCTCCAGCTATTTCCTTATCTCCCATCACTAGCCTTCCAGCATCAGTTTGAAGTGGCCCAGTGTCTACTTTTGCCTGTCGTTTGTTTCTTATGTATTGAAAGAAACTTTTACTATCATTTCTAATATTACTACCTAGCCTACCTTTATATTTGATCCTCTCCTTCCTTATTTCTCTCTTTGTTATCCTCTGTTTATTTTTGTAGCCTTCCCAATCTTCTGATTTCCCACTGCTCTTGGCCACTTTATAGGATCTCTCTTTTTCTTTAATACATTTCCTGACTTCCTTTGTCAGCCATGGCTGTCCAATCCCTCCCCGGATAATCTTTCTTTTCTTGGGGATGAACCTCTGTACAGTGTCCTCAATTATACCCACAAACTCCTGCCATTTTTGCTCTACTGTCTTCCCCGCTAAGCTCTGCTTCCAGTCTATTTTCTTCAGTTCCTCTCTCATGCCCTCATAATTACCTTTACTTAACTGTAACACCATTACATCCGATTTGCCTTCTCTCTTTCAAACTGCAGACTGAACTCTACCGTATTATGACCGCTGCTTCCTAAGTGTTCCCTTACTTTAAGATTTTTTATAAAGTCTGGTTCATTACATAGCACTAGGTCCAGAATAGCCTGCTCCCTTGTGGGCTCCATGACAAGCTGTTCCAAAAAGCCATCCTGTAAGCATTCCATGAATTCCCTTTCTTTGGCTCCACTGGCAACATTATTTACCCAGTCCAACTGCATATTGAAGTCCCTCATGATCACCGTGAATTTGCCTTTCTGACATGCCTTCTATATTTCCCGGTACATGTTGCGTCCCTGGTCCTGACCACTGTTAGGAGGTCTGTACATAACTCCCATTATGGTTTTTTTGCCTTTGTGGTTCCTCAATTCCACCCACACAGACTCCACATCATCCGACGCTATGTCATTTAGTGCCATAGATTTAGTTTTGTCCTTAACTAACAAGGCCACCCCGCCCCTTCTGCCCACCTCCTTGTCTTTTCCATTAGTTGAAAATCCTTGGATGTTTAACTGCCAGTCCTGCCCCCCCCCCCCCCCCCCCGGCAACCACGTCTCTGTGATGCCTACCACATCATAATCATTCACGATGATCTGTGCCATTAGTTCATCTGCTTTGTTACAAATGCTACGAGCATTCAGGTAAAGTGCTTTAATGCTAACTTTCTTATCATTAGAGATATTGGAAGTCATAAGATGTCCTAAATTATCCTTCCTTTTTTCTACATTCCCAGTCTGTCTCAAGTTTAAATCCGCCTGCACACATGCTATCCTGCTGCTTACCTTTCCATTTAACCCCATACTCCCGGTCGCTTTAATTTTCCCTTCCCCCCAACTCAGAAGTTTAAAGTCCTACTGACCACCCTATTTATCCTCTTCGCTAGGACATTGGTACCTGATCGGTTCAGGTGGAGACTGTCCCAACGGTACAGATCCCCCTGGTTCCAAAACTGATGCCAATGCCCCATGAAGTGGAATCCCTCTTTCCCACACCAATCCCTTAGCCACGTGTTTACTTCCCTAATTTTCTTATCCCTATGCCAATTGGCATGTGGCTTGGGCAGTAATCCGGAGATTATGACCCTTGACCTGTATTTCAATTTCCTTCCCAGTGCTTGATAATCCCCAAACAGGTCCTCCACCCTAGCTTTGCATATGTTGTTAGTCCCAATGTGGACCACAACAACTGGATCCTCCCCCTCCCGCTCCAATATCCTTTCAAGCCGGTCGGAGATATCCCGCACCCTGGCACCGGGCAGGCAACACACCATGCGAGACTCCTGATCTGGCTTGCATAGGATACTATCTGTCCTCCTAATTATAGAATCCCCTATAACAACTACTTGTCTTTTTGCTCCCCCCTCTTGAATGGCCTTCTGCACCATGGTGCTGTGGTCAGTTGGCTCATCCTGTCCAGAGCCCTTTTCCTCATCCGTAAAGGGAGCAAGAATCTCATACCTGTTGGACAAGGTCAAGGGCTGAGGCTCCTGCACTCCTGAACTCAAGTTCCCCCTTCCTGCCTCACTTACAGTCACACTCTGATGTCCCTGATCACTAACTGAATGTGAATTACTTAATCTCCCAGGTGTGACTGCCTCCTGAAACAAAGCGTCCAGGTAACTCTCCCCCTCCCGGATGTGCCACAGTGTTTGAAGCTCAGATTCCAGATCATCAACTCTGATCTGGAGTTTTTCCAGCAACCAACACTTGCTGCAGATGTGGTCACTGCCATTTACAATGGGATCAGCCAGCTCCCACATCATACCATCATGAGCAAACATGTCACCTGTTTATGAGCAAACAGGTGACATGTTTAGAAGCATGACAAATTCTCAATACTCAACACATGCATCAGAAAGAGAAATAGGAATAAATGATGTGTAAATCAACTTAATCGTCACATCAATCTGACACACTTTCACACGCTTTGATAGAGGAAGTGAACAAAACATGCAACATATGCAGGCTGTTCGGTGCAACGAGTTTGTGACAGTGTGTATGCAACATGTTTCGTTGTGATTGCAACTGTAGAAGGGTTGTAGGGTGGGGTGTGTGAGGAAGGGAACCAAAGAATAAACTGTTGCATCATATCCTGTATTTTCATTTCAAAATAATTAAAAAGGAGAAAAAAAAGGTAAAAGATAATGATGGCAAATCAGTGTGAAGTTTAACCCAAGCTGTGAATCAAAGGTTGCTTGCCTTGACAGTAACAATCTTTCATTATTTAAGATGGTCATTATTCATCTCCATTAACAAATAATCATTAGACTAATGGCTTAAGATTGTTATTGATACTTTCCTGCTAAATATAGGTTTAAATTACTGCCGAAATTTCATAGCAATTTGAATATTACAAAAATTCCTAAGGCTAAATTCAAATATAATCCGATGAAAAAGCAATGTAATTTTTGTTCATTACTGGAGGCTTAAGTTCAACAGTTGAACTGGTGTTACTATATATATCTTCTCCAGCCATGATTCTATAAAATAATAATTCTGTGGGTTTCACTGCACCACTTTGTGAAGTAATCCACAATGGCTCAATGCTTCGCACTACTGCTTCCCAGTTCAGGGACCTAGGTTCAATTCCAGCCTTGGCCAACTGTCTGTATGGAGTTTGCACATTTTCTCCACATCTGTCTGAGCTTCATGCAGGTCAGGTGGATTGGCCATGGGGTATACAGAGATGGGGGGTGGTGGGAGGCGGCTGGTTCTGGGGTGAGATGCTCTTCAGATGGTCAGTGTGAATATGATGGACAAATGGGCTGCTTCCACACTGTAGGGATTGTATGATCTTTAAGGGCATTAACAATATTGGTCTCCAGGAACTAAAATTTTTATGACAATATTTAATCCTCTAATTTTCCTTTCACTCTTTGAGAGATTAGGCCAGGGTTGTAGAAGGTTAGGCATGCAATACTGTGCCCTGCCAATCACATGATCAATAAGTTGGTAGCACTCCTGTCTCTTAGTAAGGATGTCAAAATTTAAAGCCCCTTATGTGGTCAGCATTCTTTCTTCAAATAACATTCTCCATATTGCACCTGCTGTCCCCAATAAAACATGGACACATTCACATACATAAAATTAACTGCTTATTTCCATCATTTATGAAACATTGCCGGACAAAGAAGTTCTCACATAGATGAGCATTATCACTTCTTCATTCCACAGGTTATTACTCTGATGAAGCACTTTGCAGATGTATTAAAATAAAATAAATAAAACATTATTGCAATATTTTACTATAAACCAGAGCAAGCATTTTAATCCTTAAATGCAGCTGTTGAACACAACATTGAATAATAGCATTAAAGAAATAAAGATCAGGTTCAATATAAATTTAAGTACATATTCATCTCCATTAACAAATAATCATTAGACTAATGGCTTAAGATTGTTATTGATACTTTCCTGCTAAATATAGGTTTAAATTACTGCCGAAATTTCATAGCAATTTGAATATTACAAAAATTCCTAAGGCCATGTCTTTTTCACAAAGTGGTAAGTCTTATTTCCCAATATTAAATATATTTTGCAATCCAAGCTGATGGTAATATTGGACAAGTCAAATTCCAAAGTAAATAAGAGCTAATTACTGCTGTTACTGGAAATCTGAAGTAAAAACAAAAATTGAGTAGGCTTGACATCATGTTTTTATTTCAGATCCCAGAATGAAAAATGGTGTGTAAGCCATAAGTTCTTTTGTTCCAATTTCTTTACCATGGTGCTCAGTCCTGGACATATTCACAAGAAACTGTCAATGTACTCTTACAACATCAAAGTTTAGCACATGAAAGAGAAAAAATGGTGAACTATTTAACAACATATAAAAACTATTTGAAACACTTATTACAAATATGAGAAATAAAAATTGAATCATTTTACCTTTAACAGCAACCATACAGCCACTGAAATCCTCAATGAAGGGTCACCCAGTTTCAACTTTAAAGTTCCTCGATCAATGACATGGCCATAATTGATTTTTTTCTCAGCAAATTCCTATAATCACTCAAAACTAATTCTTTAGTTAATGCCTCTTCTGAGATCTTTAAAAAATCCTCTTAACATGACTCATTTATTTCTTAATGCATTTCTTAATAGCCTTGAAGGTTATTTTCCTCTATGATCCTTTCGCCTTCTGATTCTGGAGCTTTTACCTTACTAACCCTTAAGCTACTCAGAAGCTCTCTTCTAAACTGACTGTTCTGGAGTTTCCTAAACTGCACTGCAGCTCTTATAGGTTTTTCTTTTCTCTCTGAATGACCTGGTTCTCCCTCTGAAAGTAACCTGCACACTCACTGACCTTCTCGATGGTTCTGTCTCTCTTTCTAAAGTACAACTTGATTTTGTTTCTGTCTCCATATTTTCCTCTCTTCTAATCCTTGTTTTCTAAAACTGTGAAATGTTTACCTCAAGGACTTTTAAAACGTTTCTTCTTTAAGTGCATGTAAACAAACTCAGGATAACTCATCACCACTCTCACAACTCAAAATCTAAACTAAAATTCTAAACAAATAGAAATACGCCCATCTTAAAGCTAGACATGATTCCATCCAAGTTAGAAACCAAGATTCCAAATAAAACTTCATCAGACTGTGCCAGCAGAAGTTGACATTGCTGCTCCAATAACACATGGATTCTATCAATTTGATTTGAAACCAAAATCATATTCCGGTCTAATCATAGTTCCAGGGATTATGTTGGTTGTAATGTCAAATATGGGACAGTTTCACACAAGCAGCAAGGAACTGCTAATGATTGCATGTGATTTTCCTGTATAAACCAACGGCTATGATGTACGTTTCCAAGCAATGCCCTTTGCACAAAATGTTTTCATAGCTTTGGAAGTTTAAGTTTTATTTTACCCTGCTGTTACATCAAATCCTCAATATCTCGGACTTCCTGCAAATGACAAAAAGGGCAGAACCTCTCCAATGTACCTCTCCCATACAGTGCAAAGGACCGCATAGTCAGTTTGTATGAGAAAAGATCTGGTGTTGACCTGCTGAGTACTTGGACATGCGGGAACGAAGCAGGGAATAACAAGAGGTGAAGTGTAAAGAAAAATCATCAGCAAAAACAATACCTTCTGCCCTTAACTATCCTAAATGATAGGCAAGAACTATTTCCATACATCATCGCCTTGATAAGTATGCAATGACACAAATGTAGATGCCTTGAATCCTTTCCTTGTGATTTTAACTAAATCCTGTGGGGATTTTGTTTTTCTAATTGAATCCAAATTCTTACAAAGTTGAGCTGATCTTATCCACACGGGGGCGATAATTAAAAGGTAGATAGCAGAGCCACCACTTCAGGACAACTCATGTCTGAAAGTGTGTCACAAAGGCAGTCATTTTTTTTGTGTGAGTTGATGTACATGCGATTGAGGGTTGACAGGTCATTTGGCCACAGATGTGTGATCAGGAGCAAGATCCTGAGCCAATTTATATTCTCCAATGAAATCTGGGATTTAGCGGTCAGTGTGACTCAGATTTTGCCCACTCTTCACCATTTGCAACCAACCACCCCACCTCTCAGTCCCCACCGTTGATATAAATATTGCTGTTCAATGCACATTTTTCAAAAGAGCTCACACCATGATTGGTGCTGCATTTTTGTTTTCTCTGTTGCAAAATGGATCACAATGTATCGCACAAAAACCATATCACCACTTGGGACATTTAAAAGATGAATGATCTGGACAATGCCTGGGTTCTGCAGGATTCACTGTGGCTGTCAACTTGCACTGCTTTGAGAAGTGTATATTAATAAATTCATGCTATACAAATTACTTTCTTTCTGTTTATTCAAAAACACTATTAGTACAAAATGTTCCATCTTATTACCTTTACAAGATGTATTTTTGAACATATTAGAAACCATTTTAAGCTATTTTTTTTAAAAAAACTGAAAATAGCAAGCTCTTGTGTAAAACATACTATATCCAATTTGAACCTGACAGACCAAACAAATTCCTGGTAACCATTTACAGTTTGAAGCAACACATTTTTTTTAACTATTGACACAATAACCTGTTACAACTTGGAAGAAAAACCTTTTTTTTTAAACTGTACATCCTGCTGTTAATGGTTTTACTTGAAGCACATTGAGATGTGGCATGGTGCTAACTCCGAGAAACCCCAATGAGAATTAGGAAATCTCCTACTTTTGGCAATACTTAATGCATAGCACAATTCCAGAAGACTTAATTTTAAAAAGTAGAATTGAAAGCAGCTTGATCAATATCTATGGACCAAAGAAAAAGAAC
The DNA here is from genome assembly GCF_047496795.1 of Chiloscyllium punctatum. Taxonomy (NCBI): domain Eukaryota; kingdom Metazoa; phylum Chordata; class Chondrichthyes; order Orectolobiformes; family Hemiscylliidae; genus Chiloscyllium; species Chiloscyllium punctatum. The sequence continues at coordinate 65,045,507 of NC_092745.1, forward strand.
ACTTCCTTATCGTCACTACAAAAAGATGAAAAAACTACCCAGACACAAAGTGACAAGAAATTCCAGACCTGTTGGCAGTTTTTTCTACATTTTCCATTTGCAACAGCGAATTCACTGACTCTCAGCAACAAGCTGTTTATGTCCAACGTTAGAAACAGCTTTTAAGCATAAAATTGAACGTCCTGTGGTGATGTTGTAAGGGCAGCTCAGTGGTTCAGTGGTTAGCACTGCTGGCTCACAGCGCTGGGGATCCAGGTTCAGGTGCAGCCTTGTGCAGCTATCTGTGTGGAATTTGCACATCATTCCTCCAGGTGCTCTGCTTTCCTCCCATGGTTCAAAGACGTGTTGGTTAGGTGGATTGGCCATGCTAAATTACCCAGGCTAGGTGGATTAACCATGAGAAATGCAGGGATGGGGTGAGTCTGGGTGGGATGCTCTTTAGCGGGTTGGTGTGGATACGATGGGCCGAATGGCCTGCTTCTACACTGTAGGAATTCTCGCAACTTTCGTTTGTTGGAAATGCTGATTGTAAGTAGATCCCGAGATCTTTAGGTTCTCGGGCCAAATTGCAGCAAATTAATCATGATGAGAGTGCCATGAAGCCTTCTCACAACTCCATCGTTGATCCTTTTTATGGGGTCCAGTCCTAGTGAAGTGAGGCTTGCTCATTCTCCAGCAATCCATAGTGGCACTCCCTTATCTGAAGCCATTTCTTTTCTAATACTGACTGTTTTTATGAAGTCAGACTCTGTCTTACATAAAAGAACAGGCCTCACAATGTGTTTGTCAATGAAGTGTGATGTCTAATTTACAAAACAACGAGCAAACTATAAATTCTGACTTCCCGCTGTGCTTTCTGACCCTGGTACACCAGAAATCAATTTGGTCCACCTTAATAATATTTTGTTCCAATGCAAATTTAAGTTCAAATAGTTAAATATACCCTGATATCTTAAGCAGATCAACTGCACAGCTTTGGACTTGAAAACCAACTATAAAAATAATTTGCAAAGAACAGTGAAAAATTGCTGCATTATAAATGCCAGAAATTGCAAAACTTGATTAACCCGCAAATTCCTTGATACTCACAATACAGCATCTTTTTTACATTTGAAAATGAGCTCTGGTGAAATAAAACATACTGAAGCAGATTTGGCATTTAGCTTTTCCACACACCTGATAAAATATATATATATAAAAAGTTCTGAGTTTTTTTTTCCTTAAAAAAAAGTTTCTGTGCCTTCATTTGGCATTACAAATGCAACGGAAAGGATCAGAAACATTTTAGTCAAAGTTTACATGAGCAAATTACTTCTTTCATTGAGATACATTCATACTTACGTTCAAGTAGATTGTCATTCTTGAACAGTTCTGCGTACAGGCGAACATTTTTTGGAAAGCATCCAGTGATAAACCAAGCTTTGTACATGTAAAAATAAAATTAATGGTGACATTTCTGATTTTCCCTTACAAACACAAATAGTGATTGGTTGATATCTACACATCACGCATAGCAACAATTCTTCACTCAATTTCACTATTTGTTACAGGTCCATTAATAGGGTTTTCCGCTAGTTGTTTGTCATTGCTAACGCCAGACTTTGCTTCATCATCTTCTGCAGATATCTCTTCTTTATTCTTCGTAGCATCAGAGGCTGTACTTTGTTGGGATCCATTTTCTAGATTGGTTTCAGAGATCACCTCCACAGTTGTCTGTGCTGGACCATTGTCAGGTAATAATGTCCCATTTTGCACTGGGTAAGTGCTGGCAATTATGTCATAGAGAAACTGGTACTGATTCTGTAAAACGACAATAAAACAAATAAACAATTAGCTTTCTCTTTCCTCATCGTAGAGTCATAGTCATAGAATCATACAGCACAATCTAGTTTCTTTGATCTCTGTTCTGCCCACAGCACCATTTAGCGTCATAGAGTCATAGAGATGTACAGCACGGAAACAGACCCTTCGGTCCAACCCGTCCATGCTGACCAGATATCCCAACCCAATCTAGTCCCACCTGCCAGCACCCGGCCCATATCCCTCCAAACCCTTCCTATTCATATACCCATCCAAATGCCTTTTAAATGTTGCAATTGTACCAGCCTCCACCACATCCTCTGGCAGCTCATTCCATATATGTACCACTCTCTGTGTGAAAACGTTGCCCCTTAGGTCTCTTTTATATATTTCCCCTCTCACCCTAAACTATGCCCTCTAGTTCTGGACTCCCCAATCCCAGGGAAAAGACTTTTCTATTTACCCTATCCAGGCCCCTCATAATTTTGTAAACCTCTCTAAGGTCATCCCTCAACCTCCGACGCTCCAGGGAAAACAGCTTCAGCCTGTTCAGCCTCTCCCTGTAGCTCAGATCTTCCAACCCTGGCAACATCCTTGTAAATCTTTTCTGAACCCTTTCAAGTTTCACAACATCTTTCCATTAGGAAGAAGACCAGATTCGCACACAATATTCCAAAAGTGGCATAACCAATGACCTGTACAGCCGCAACATGACCTCCCAACACCTGTACACAATACTCTGCCCAAAAAAGGAAAGCATACAAAAAGTTTTCTTCACTATCCTATCTACCTGCGACTCCACTTTCAAGGAGCTATGAACATACACTCCAAGGTCTCTTCGTTCAGCAACACTCCCTCGGACCTTACCATTAAGTGTATAAGTCCTGCTAAGATTTGCTTTTCCAAAATGCAGCACCTTGCATTTATCTGAATTAAATACCATCTGCCACTTCTCAGCCCATTGGCCCATCTGGTCAAGATCCTGTTGTAATCTGAGGTAACCTTCTTCGCTGTCCACTACACCTCCAATTTTGGTGTCATCTGCAAACTTACTAACTGTACCTCTTATGCTCGCATCCAAATCATTTATATAAGTGACAAAAAAGTACTGGACCTAGCACCGATCCTTGTGGCATTAAAATGTAAAACTTGCTTTAAACTTAAGTAAAATTGTAAGAAAAAGTAGAGTTACATTAATGCTGTAGTGCTTGGTGTAGCTGACTACAAGCATCATCACAAAATTCATTAGGATAAAGGAAAGACTTGCAATTGGGTGGCAAAAACCACTGTGCCATCAGCAAACGGTCAGAAAACATTTCAAACAATTAGAGACCTTCACCAAGACTGAAGCAAGGAAGAAGTGGAGTAGAAGGAAACTCAAATTGCAGGCCTCAAGCTGTAAGCAGAGAAGAAACTCCATGTCTGGTGATTCCTGAAGTGGAGTTGCTGCTAGAAAAGAAGTGTTCCTCTTTGAAACTCATCTGCCGGATGTCGATAGAGGCGGGGTTGAGATTGCAAGCAACCAGCCATGCTATTGGCTATGCTGAGGACCTAGCAGCAAATGGTACAACTCTTTGAAGACCCAGAGTGCCAGGATGGTCAGTTAACCAGCCCCCAAGCCAGGAGAAAGCTTGTTTTCAGCAGCGAAGTTGAACCAAATGCGACAGCTAGCCAGATCACCTATATTCTGTTTCTCACTAATAATTTTGGGAGCCCACACACATGTTTGTAGTCTGTAATATTGTTGGGGAATATTATTTGGTACGTGACCCTGGACCCACAAATTCCATACCAAAAGCCTACTGCCATGAACAACTATTCCTGTGAGGCACAGCAATCATTTCTCGATATTTTTGTACTCCTAATATCTTGAAATTCATTCATCATGTTAGTATACACACAGTCCATTGGTCAATATCAAGACTTTACTGATGCAGTAAAGAAAAGTGGGTAATAGTTTGAAGGGTGTCTGATTGGAATTATATGGAGGAAGTGTAGGTTGATAGATTGACAGTTACTTACAAAGCTTAAAAGTATTCCTGGTCGTTGTTTGCGCAGTGCTTTGACTGTCTGGAGAACGTCTATTAAATTTTCAGTATCTGCACTGTCAAGGAGGTTCCAGAGAGCACAGAATAAACCTGTCAGCTTGGATCCATCACTAAAAGAGAAACAGATTTTACAATGTAAGAAACTTAAATAGCGCAGATCACATACTAATATTTTTGGGAGTAGAAGTCAACTTTGGCAGGAGTTATGGCACAATTTGGGCTGTGGTGAATTGGCAGCATCCTGATTTTTCTACCCATTGATAGTGTGATGATGGACAGCAAACGTACTGCCATCCATTGCGTATAGTGTTCAATATTGCACAAAGCCTTCTGCATTCAACTATTGTGATCGAAGGAAGGAAATATTTGCAGGCCCGTGATGGATTATCGACTAGGATCTTTCTCAGAATGGCTTCACTCATATCTTTGTTTGAAAGCCAGTCCACAGAAGTTCCCAGTCATTGTGTATGTGGACATTTACCCCTGTTGGATAATATTCTTTATAAGCATAAAAAAACTTTGGTATCCAAGTAATACAGTAGATTATGAATATGATTCGTTGCAAGAGCAAAGGTTACTCCCACTGAACTATAGATTTAAACTGTTATAAAATTAGTTCGCAAACCATAACACTGTCAGCAAGTTACTGACCAAAGTGGGAGGACACTGCCAGTCAATCACACAGCACCAACCTAAGAACAGTTCGTAACTCTACTGTAGTACTTATGGAGCAAAGAAAATTCCTGTTAGAAGAGTATTTACTAAATACTTGAATTTAGTGTCATGATGAATAATTGTCAAGTCATTCATTAAACTTACAATTGAATCCAAAATGTTCATAGACTTTTATACTGCAATATTCAGTAACTAACACAGGGCAGTGCTCAATACATGAGACCTGTGTTAACATGGTGAGCAAGGTCAGGCCTCCTCAATCAGATTGTCTGAAGAATCCATCCTCAGATATGCAGAGTTTAAACCAGGAAATTTGGATTGTCAATTCAGTGTCAAATCATGAAGGAAGTGAAGAAAAAAGACGGCACGAAAAATGGAAGTGAGAGAAATAAAAGGAAAAAGAAAAGTAAAAGAATAACTATTTTGCTATTTTTATTTTTTTAAATTTCCAGGAATAATTAAAATCTGAAGTGAGGTTTATCCACACTTGTAATGGTAAATTTTCAGTGCTAGAGTGGTTGGCAATAATTACGACTTACTTCACCATTACAATTTCTCTTGCACTTGAATGGACAAGCCCTGGCTGGTTTTTCTGTTGTACTTAGAGGCTATCTGCTTGGGGAAACAATGCACCTTGAGTCCTTCATGTGCTTTAATGTGCAGTCTCTCAGCAAAATGCTGTAAGACCAAAGCTTCTGGAGAAACAGTGCAACTGTAATCACAACTTCCTGATTTCCACATTTAATAAAATGTGAGCAGAAACTAGAAGTTGTTACTTAATTTATCTCTTGATATCCCTGGGAGCTAACAGCTTTACCATTAATTTTACTGCAAACCAAGCTACTGTGATTTGCATTCAGGCTATATTTTCCTACATTATAACTAAGAGCCAATTTTGGGGATATTCCTGGAGGGTTTCTTGCCATGAGCTCTGGTGATCTTTCTCATGTAATTCCCTGCTGCTCACCTCACTGAGTATGCATCCTATTTTCAAGATGACACTCTTGAACAAGCTTGAGCTCACTGATGCTGGGACCTTACGGTATTCACATTGGGGGTATTGTATTTAAACCTGGGCGATGCATCATTTCAAACCAGGAACTGGCCTCAGTGTGTTGCTGTGAAATTGCAAAGGTCGTGGCAGAGAGGGTCAATGTGGCACTCTGCTTCATTACCAAGGAGCTGGCTGGTGCAAAAGGAGAGGCTCCTCTTTTCCCAGGACTGCCAGGGTACACCTCATCACCAGCCTGGTTTGAAGGAGCCAGCTGGGTCAGTGTGCTGACCAGGATCTGCAGGAATTCCCAGCAATGCCACAAGAAATTACTGACCTCTGTGTTCCACAAAGGTAAGCACCACCATCTCCTCACTGCTACCTCATATTCACTCCGACTCTGCTACTGCCAAAGCTCAGGGTCTACCACTGTCATTACAGCCTGCACCACTTCACCCATCTCACTTAGCTCTTGAAACTTCAAAGAGAAAATCAGAATTTTCTTTTCTGAGATCACTGTCACTTTTTAAATTCTTGCTGAATTCTCCTTACTTGTTATTTTGCACGTCATTCAGAAAATTCCACCCATCACCTTCATCATCATGAGTCCTCTGTCTGAAGGCAGGTCCTTGCTGATTACTTGCCAACCCATGGTAGATATATTGTGATTTTTACTGCAGGCGGGGAAAAGTAGGTCTCTGGTCTTTCTGTAGGACATACTTTTACTGATGCTGTGATTAAGTGGATCATTAAGGCAAAACAGAATGTTTATAATTCTATAACTGATGTTGCAACAATAGATCTGGTAGTTTTAGAAGCTAATGCTAAATACTTGGAATGGATGAATTCCCCAGCAGAACAAACATACCTTTAGCAAAACCTTCATTGTGTATAATGAAAGAAACAACACACCCGTAGGAACTCAAACTAATTCAACTTTCTTCTCTTGAAATGTGGTACTAAAGTGTAATTAATACTCAATTATTGTGGAGGATATTCAAGTATTACCAGATATTACCTGCAGTGCACAATCAGAGGTGGTACTAGATGCTCAGCTTCTTTGAGCATTGACAGTTTTTCTTTGATGCTCTTAATCATGACGACAAAGTTACTGGGATCTTCAGGAAGCTCAGAATCAGCCCAACTGTGAAATTGATACTGGTACACTGACCGGGTCTCTTTTCTCTGAAAATGAAGCAGTTATGTAAGCTGTTAATGTTTAACAAAATTTATGAACTTTTTCTATTCGCTAAGTCGGCAGTAAACCAATGACGTTCAAGGAATGGTTTCAGTCACTGCGAAGCTAATCAAATGCTAGAGTACGCCTCACAAGTATTTCCACTGAAAGTTGCTTGTACTTGTTGCTGGTGCCACTCGATCTGGTTCATGTTAATTTTAGAAAACCTTCCTTCGGAAGGTCAGTAATATATTGGAGAAGCTTCACGTGAAGTGTTCTAGGCCCAAGGCCGATTAGGAGAAACTCATGGGCCTAGACTTTTGTTCACTTTTGATGACTTCTAAAGTCTTTTAAAAAGGGCAGGCGATTCCTGATTCTGGGATTTCAGACCCTCATTTACCAGGTTTCCAGTTTTCAGGAATGCCACTTAAGTGTGTGGGCTAGCTTGGGCCACATGCACACACCCTGCACCTCTCAACCTGGCCAGCACATCAGGGGACATAGACATCCACTAGCCCTCTACTATTCAGTTCCTGGCCTTTAAGAGGTATTGAACCTAATTTCGAAAGGTCCTCTTATGCCCTACAAACAACATTCTATGGCCTATCACATCACCCATACCAGTTATACTACTCCCCCCTCCTTCCCCCACTGGCACACACTCCCACCCCTCCCATTCCTCCATGTCTCCTCATACCTCCCATATTTAGATATGGCATTTCATGCCTATTCACCCACTATATGCTGAAAGAAAACATGAAATTATGTAGCGACTGGAGAATGCATAAAAATGTTTCTAAAATGTTTTTTAAAATCCCATTCTTACTATCACAGGTCATCTACCCCCACCTTTGAAACTTTCCAGAGGTATACCTGCAAAGCACTGGAAACCCCTTCATTTTGTCAAATGTGAAATTGATGACAGATCAGAGAGCCTGAGCTATCAGTCACGCAGGGTCTCAGGTGCTTGAAGAGGGCCCTGGGTGTCTGGGCTCCCATCTAAGCCTCATTCTGGATGCTTTCATATTAGACCCTGGTTTGCCATGTGGCAGGTGTCAAGGACAGAGACTTTGCAAGATGGACATTGCAGTGTTTGAAAACTGGGACATGAAAGTTTTTGGTTGAATTGATTTGCTTTCACGATAACTGTGGGACTGCAGTAGCAACCATATAATGCAGCAGTTTCTGTTGCTGCAATGCATCTTGTAGTGCGTTTTTAGTTGGTAGTAATTGACAGATAATGCTGGAGGGAAACAAAACTTGCTTTTACACATTGTTTGGTGAATTTTAGAAAGGAAACACAGAAACTTAACCAAGGAGGTACAAGAAAATTGAGATTTATCACACCAGGAATGAATCACAATGCACACTGCTTTACTAGATAATAAATTAGTTAATAAATAACCGCAAAGAAACAGAGGGTGAGATCTTCTGTGACAGCAGTTGTGCACCAGGACCATATTCATGACTCAATGCAGCTGACTCCCTGGAAATTGAATCTTCCGACAGTCAATTACCTGGTATTTAGGACCTTGGGACAAAGTCTCCAACTCTGAATCAGAGTTGAAGACTTTGGAGGTCACTGTAGTAACCATCCTAATAATGTCCCAGGAAATATTAAAGGATTAAAAACTCTGATTAACCATTAATTAGTTAAGTGACCTCCTCTCCTCTCGTGACTCATTGCTGACCCCCAAATGTCTCCCAACACCTGTCACCTTCTGAAACCTGAAACATGCCTTTGCCCTGACCTGACCCCTTCCTCTAATTCTGACGTTCACACTCTCTTGACCATGAGTCAGCATCGAGAGTCAAAGAGTGTGGTGCTGGAAAAACACAGCAATTCAGGTAGCATCCGAGGAGCAGGAGAGTCGACGTTTCGGGCATAAGCCCTTCATCAGGATTTGCCCAAAATGTCAACTCTCCTGCTCCTCAGATGCTGCCTGACCAGCTGCGCTTTTTCAACACCACACTCTTTGACTCTGATCTCCAGCATCCGCAGTCCTCACATTCTCCTCATGAGTTGGCATCCCACTTCAAAGCCCCTCCCTCACTCCAGTGTCAACCAACCCAACTCCTGACATCCCTTGGACAACACTTGACACAACTCCTCAACTACATCCACCCGCCCCCGACCCAAAGTGACTCGTCTCCACTAGCCCATCCTGACCAGTCCTAGCAGCCCCCAACAATCCCCTGAACTAACTCCCCTGATCTACCCTAAGTCCTCATCCACTTAAATGCCACCCTACACATTCGACATTACCATCCTATACTCCGCCCGCCCTGCCACTTGATCCACTTGCCACTCTAACCTTTCTGTGTTTATTTCTGGGATATCTGCTGCTGACCTTAAGGATTGCTGTCAGGTCCTCTGGCAACATGGAGCATGCCTTTGTGGCCAGACTTTGAATTCTGGCCTCAACAAACACAGAAAGGTAAGTGGGTGTTTTCCAGTACGGTTACCATGAGGTGAGTCTGTTGTGATGTTAATCATATGTTCTGAGTCAGGAGGAGGCAGACAGATATTAATTTCCTGTCCTTTTTATCAAATCGATATTTGTACCTCATTATCCCCTGACAAGCATTTATTTGCTTCACATCATTTCTCCTTACATGCAAATGTAGCAATTTGCAAGATCCAGTTTTACTTTTGTTCCAAAAGACCAGTTAAAATTTATGTTTTTAACAGCAACAATCTACCCTCATGATGGTACAGCACTTTCTGATAAGAGATGGTAAAACACCCTCTCTCAAGATGCTGCTTAATTCTTGAATTCATTTCAAAAGAGGTGAGAAAGATCAGACCAGCATGTTACATTCATTCTTCAGTTTGAAAAGTACACTTAACAGGGAGTATCGATTGTCATTAAAAAAATACTTCTAGTCCAGGCAAGGAAATCTGCTGTCCTTAACAAGTCTGGACTACATGTTACTTCAGACCTGTATTATTAACTGGCCTCTGGGCATTTAGGGATGGGCAACAAACATTGGCCTTGCTTGCAATGCACACATCTCATGAACAGATTTTTTAAAATGTTGCATTAAAGACCATTATTAAATGACTGCACATTGGACGATAGGGAGATCTGGGCAAACAATTTGTAACATTCCAACAGAACTAAACTTATTGCTTGTCCAATTTAGAGCACAGGAAAGTTCTGCATATGAGCAGATAAATTAGCCTCTTGTGCTTTAGAATATTATTGTAAAGTCTTACCTTCATATGTCTTATTTCAAAGACACGATGAGTATATCCTGATTCCTTAATACTTTCACTTAACTTCACCTCAATATCATCATAGGTTTTTGTCCCATCTTCCCAATATTGTGAGCAATCCTAAAAGTAAATTAAGTTAAATTTTAAATTATTTAAACACTTACATCCTTAATAGAGATGACAGAAAGTTTTACTAAACCAGTGTGGATGGTATAGTTCTCAGCAGTGTCTTTACTTTGCACACAACTTGTTGCATTGAATATCTTCATCACTGCAACATAGTACTGTTATTTCTGGGAGCTCAATCTATAATTTCTGTTTATACTTCGCAAAAAGACATGGTCCTGCCACGCCTTGTGAAAATATTACATGAAGTGCATCCCATAATCTTTCTGGAAATCATTGAACAAATCCGCAAGTCGGAATGGCTGCAAACTAGGTGCAGTCCAGGTTACATTGATTCCCGCCCTGGTACTGAAATTCCCAGGTGGTTCTTGCAGCAATGAATCTTTGCAAAACCACTGACATAAGGAATGGGTGCTGTCTATCTTTGCTTTCATGGGCACCCTGTATATGTTGGACCCAGATATATATGGTGGGAACAGATGAACCAGTTATTCCAATGTTGGGACTACAATCGAGGGAGTCTAGGCTGAGAATGTGGGTGGCACGGTAGCACAGTGGTTAGCACTACTGCCTCACAGTGCCAGAGACCTGGGTTCAATTCCCGCCTCAGGCAACTGTCTGTGTGGAGTTTGTACATTCTCCCTGTGTCTGCGTGGGTTTCCTCTAGGTGCTCCGGTTTCCTTCCACAGTCCAAAAATGTGCAGGCCAGGTGAATTGGCCATGCTAAATTGCCCGTAGTGTTAAGTGTAGGGGTATGGGTGAGTCGGTGTGGACTTGTTGGGCCGAAGGGCCTGTTTCCACACTGTAAGTAATCTAACCTTAAAAAAAAATTTGGGCCTGATGCTTTCTTTTTAAGTGATCATCAGGTGCGCCCTCTTTATAAAGGGCACACTTGCAGGAAAGGATCTATGTTTTAAAGGGGCCTATGTATCAATGTCAAGCATTCCAGTGGATTCCATTGATGCACCAGGGAGTAGTGGCCCATTAGTGCTCACGAATAGAATATGCAGCAGTGTGAGCTTTGAAAAGTGCTGGGCATTGAGGAACTTCCTCTGAACACAGCACACCTCAAACTATAGCAAGCACACAGTCAGAAAATCCCACTCCCCAATTCCACATTGTTAGCAGAAAGTTAGAAACTTTAAAACTTAATTGGCAGTCAGTAGTCTAATTGGGTTGAGGAAGATTCATTCTCTATCAATGCAAAAAAAACTCAAACTTGCCACGTACAACAATACAGTGAGGAACGTTGGAATGACCAATTTTTCCTGTCATAGGTTTTGTTCATTCCCGGAATATTTTAGAACTTGCATTGTCTTTTACTAAATGGTGAATTTATTCAAAAATATCAAGACAAGTTTTGGCTTCAAGAGCTTATATACTGACAAATAAGTTGCATTCTTGTTACCACTCATTTTGATCTCTAATATTTATCAACAGTGTTTCGGGCAAAAGCCCTTCATCAGGAATGATTCCAGGAATGATTTCGGGCTTCGGCCCAAAATGTCAATTTTCCTGCTTCTCGGATGCTGCTTTTCCAGCACCACACTCTGATCTTGATTCTAGTCTCCAGCATCTGCAGTACCCACTTTTGCCTAGCAAGTTTATGCTGCTTGGAACTAAAAATGGTCATGAAAAAGAGCAAAGGTTCCCACCTTGTCATCTTCTAGTTTGCCCAGCATTGTGATGATCTTCACCTTTCTTTGATACACCATTGTCCAAAAGTCACCAATGGTTTCAGGTAGTGGAGTCTGAGTGGCAATTAATGTTTCAGAATGCCAATATCCCTGATAGACAGGATGGAGAAAGCAGGTGACATTAGAGTTTTGATGTGCTCTGCAGATTACAATTCACAACCTTCTAGATTTCAAACTCCTGTTTTGGTTTACTGCACCTCAGATTAATGAGATTAATCTCAGTTTCTTTAGCTCAAAAGTGTGGCCATGGGTACCTGCATTGCTTTTTCGTTATGGGTTTGCGGAACATTCCTTGATCCAGTCCTATTTCCAGCCCCCACCCACAACTCTTTTTCTGGTACATCGATGGCATAATCAGTGCTGGTTCCCTCTCTTGTCCGGAATTGAAAAAATTAATCAATTTTGCTTCCAATTTCCACCCTGCTCTCACCTTTACCTAGTCCATCTCTTATTCCTCCCTTCCCTTCCTCGACATCTCTGTTTCCATTTCTGGGGATAGGCTGGCTTATTATCCATTACAAACCCACTGGCTCCCACAGTTACCTTGATTATCCATCCTCATACTCTGCTTCCAGTAAATACTTCAAAATGTCCACCTTCTTCATCAACCGATGATCCCCCAACACCTGTTGACAGGACCCTCAGATAGGTCTGACCTATCTCCCGCATTTCAGCCCTCACTCCCTCTCTTCCCTCCCACAACAGCGATAGGGTCCCCCTTGTACTCATCGACCATCCCACCAGCATCCATACCCATTGGATCATTAGCTGCCATTTCTACTACTTTCAGCAGGATGCCACCACAGGACATATATTCCCCTCCCCTTCCTTGTCAGCTTTCCGTCTGGGACATCTTGGTCCACTCCTCCTTCACATCCGACACCTCCTAACACCCCCACAACCACTTCAACACACCACTGTGATCCCTGGCCAATATCTCTGTCTTGGGCTTGCTGCAGTGCTCCATCAAAGTTGAGTGTAAGCAAGAACAACAACAGCTCGTTTTCAGCTTGGTGACCTGACAGCCTTCAGGGTTCAATATCGAATTCAACAATATTAGCACCTTCTCCAATATTCTAACTCCAACCCACATACACCAAATCTAGTGATCACATGGACTGCTACTACAACCAACCCATTGTCAGCCACTAGTAATTCCCATTAGCAGTTCTTAATTCTCCCAGACTGACACTTAACCAGGCTGTTATCTGTTGTACTTTCTCTCTGGGCTCCATCTCTGGGCACCCATTGTTTACTCCTTCTCCCTCTCCCAACCCATGTTCTGCATACATACCAACCTTTTCCAAGTGACAATCAGTTCTGAAGAAGGGTCACTGGACCTGAAACATCAACTCTGCGTTCTCACCACAAGGCTCATCTGCTCTTTTTTTTTGTTTCGCTGTATTTCAATTCTTTTAATCAAAGTTCTCAACATTGTTTCTGAGACTATCCAAATGGTTTTGTTTCTGACCGAACAGAGTTCTCACAGACTAGACTGCAGTTCTACTTGAATTGTTCATCACAGAAAAAACATTTTAAGTATTCACAAACACACACCCGGTGAACGAGGCAAACAGGCAATAGTTTACCAACAGCTTTAGAAGAGCAAATGCATGTTTAAAAAGCTGATACTTCAAACACATATCCAAACACATGTTAACAATATCCAAATAAAGGTTAACAATATCCAAATATCAGTTAGCAATATGGAATTAGGCTGAGGGCACGGATTTGTCACTATATAAACCAAAAGTTCAAAATGTATAATGGGAGGTGATAGCAAAGCTTGATATTCAGTGAGGGTTAAATTTGTTTCTGTGACTGGCATGGAAACATTAGTATGCAGGGTCCGGACATAATCCAGATTTGGACTGACAAGGGGCAAGCAACTGTCATACCACATAAGCCAGGCCAGGCTATGATCAACTCCAACAAGAGAGAATCTAACCATTACCTTTTGACATTCAATGGCAGTACCATTACTGAACCCGATATTATCAATATTCCCAGGGTCTCCATTGACCAGAAATTGAACTGGACTAATCACATAAGTACTGTGGCTACCACAGCAGGACAGAGGATAGGTATACTACACCTTCTGACTCTGCAGAGCGTGTCCACCAGCTACATGGCGCAAGCCAGGAGTGTGATGGATTACTCTCCATTTGTCTGGATGCATCCACAGCACTCGAGTCATTTGACACCAACCAAGACATGTGGCACCACATTCACTCCCTCCTGCACTGACACTCAGTAGCAGCAGGGTAGAAATTCACCAAACCTTCCATTTCAAAGGGCAAGAACAGCAGACAGATAGGAACACCACCACCTGCAAGCTCCTCAGAAAGCCACAGATAGTGTCACTGGATCAAAATCCTAGAACTTCTCCCTGACGGCATAATGGATCTACCTACATCAAATGGACTGCAGTTGTTAATAAGGAAGCTCATCATCACCTTCTCAAAGGCAATTAATGCTGGTCCAAGGCCAATGACACCCATATCCCACCAATGAATTAAAACAAACTAGAGATTCTCCCCTCAGGCTGTGACCATTCCCTTCAATCACAGAATAACTGATCATGTCTCTTCCCTCCTCCAATTAGCAGTGGTACTATTTTCCAATAGTTCATGTTGGCTTTCTTTCTAAAACCCTAAAACTGACACTTATTGTGCCACAGATTTTTGAATTTGCCTCTCCTGCCCCTTCCTTTTCCAGGTATGTTGACCCTCCTCCCTGATTTAAAGCTGGCACTCTGTACCCCCTCTCCATCCTCACCGAGAGGGCACAAGGCATCCTATCCTTCCCTTGGTTTAAGTTAGCTATCTTTTCCACTCTCCAACCATGCTGGTGCTCTTCCTGATTCTAAACATTGGCTTGCCAAGGTCAAATTTCATTCCCATTCAAACATTTCCTTCCCACAACCCTCTCCAGCCTGTTCCACACCAGCTTTTACAGTGTGTTCCTGTACATAGGAACTAAATGCTCTTGTGAATAGCCTTTTCTGATTTTGCACAGCTTTTGCAAGAAATAGCTCCTGGTCGCATCTGCTGCCAAAGGGACTGCACTCACTGCACATAGATACTGTGCCTTCTTGAATAATAAAACAAAACACGCTTTGCGATTCAATTTTGATTGGATCAACACTAACAAGATATAAAATTATTAAATTACCGATAAACCAGTCAACATGCATGGATTCTCTACCACAGTGAGAATGGGGTAATGGTGGGATGGCGCAGAGGATAGTGAGCGGACAGCGAGGGGATCGGAGAACCAGGGCCAAGGGAGAAGCAACACCAAAGGGTGTGGCACTTCCTGTTCCAGCATGGTGTGAGTACACACAGTTGATAATGTCACCAGTGTGAACTTCCCATTCAGGTGTGCTGACAGAGGGATATATCATTCTGGACCTGCAAAGCGAAGGACAATCAAAGCCCTGAGGCAGGAACAGTAAGGAGGAGCAGGGAGAAATTTTGACTTTTATTATCAGTGTGAAGACAGCAATGATCTAAAATGGTCACAACTCAATGCACTAGCATGTGCTTTTCTTTGGGAACCATGGAGTCAAGGAAGCATATCTCTGTAAATGGAATATAAACTGAATCGTGATTATAATGAGCCATATAATGAGGCAGAAATGTGAGCATTTACGATACTATTACTAATAGTCATAGCTTAATAAAGGACAGAAGGAGGCTATTCAGCCACTTGCTCTTTGAAACAGCTGTCCAATTGTTCCCAAACTTTTACTCATTCCCCAGAGCTGCGACAATGTTTCACATCAAGTCTCTTTTGAAATGTACCATTGCATCTGGGGTTAGCCTCTCTGTCAAAGGCATTTTCAGATCCCCTTACAGTTTTTACCCTCCCTGTTTGAGAACCCCAGCTTTGGACATACCTTCCAATGATCTACTTCTGGACTACTGTTAACTCAGTAAGCCCACCCCTGTCTTTGGAACAACCGAAAATGACAATGCTTCAAGATTCTCCCCAAATCACTTAGCCTTGTTAACTCTGTCTCTACCCTTAACTTCATGTAAAAAGCCATTTCTTGCATTGTGCTTTTCTCTTCTTTCACCTGATTCTTCTAACCTCTTGAACAACCACTTGTCCCAGTTAGAAAGTCCTTTGATGATGATGATTCAGAGAAGCATTAACATTGTGTGCAGATACCTACATCTATGTATGAAGCATTAATATACTTGGTGGATTCTTCATCATCACTCTCATCAGAGGAAGCATCTGAGTCACTGTGACTGTCATTATCTTTGCTTGTCTCTTCTTCTAGTCTGATAGTTACTCTGTTGTAATCATCTGTAAAATAACAAATTTATTAATTACACATAAATACCACTTCAGGATTAGTATCTTATGCAAGCAATCAATTCTACAGAATATATGTAAGACTTACATGGGATCACTGAAAGGGATCTATTTTTACTTTGATTTTCTGTCTGTCTTCCAGCAGTCTGTGATCTCCAATCTGTATAAGGTGGGATCTTCTACAAAGTTCAGAGGCAGAATTTATTTTTTAAATAAACACAACATCTTTACAGGTTATTGAAAAATATTGACAGTGGTTAAATAGTTGATATTTGTACTCTTCTGAAACATTTGCGATACTGCAAGTCATTGCTTGGAAATAAATTATTTACTCAATGCAGTTAGGATTTCCCTCTTATTCCTTCTCCGACTTATGCATTTATCTTCCACAATGCAGAGACACCAACTATCCAGACTTGGCAGCTTTACCTTCTTTGAGTTTGTTTAGTCTATTCAACCTGTCATTCCTTTCCATTTTGTGATGTGGAGGATCTGGTGCATTCTCCACATTATAAAATGCATTTAAAATGGAAAAATTAAAAATCACACAACACGAGGTTATAGTCCAACAGGTTTATTTGGAAGCACTAGCTTTTGGAGTGCTGCTCCTTCATTAAGTAGTTGTGGAGGAAGATCATAAGACATAGAATTTATAGCAAAAGATAAATATAAAATAATATAATATAAATTCTGTGTCATATGGTCTTACTCCACAGCTTCCTGATGAAGGAACAGCACTCCAAAAGCTAGTACTTCCAAATAAACCTGTTGGACTATAACCTGATGTTGTGTGATTTTTAACTTTTCCATTTTAAATGCATTTTATTTCCTTGCTTATTATCCACTGTTATGTCTACCTTTTCAATCTCACTGTGTTCAGCATTCTAGATCATTTCCTGTTCGTTTATATATCCCTTACTGGGTTTTTTCCCAGTACAGCCTCCCCCTTTTAATAATGTACCTGTACAGTATTTTACTATTTTGTTTTATGATCTTTAATAAATCAGCATTTTATTTTCCAATAGTTCCGAATGCTTCCAGAGTGTTTCAGTTTGTTTCAGATTTGTCACAACTGCAGTACTCTGCTTTTCAAGTAATTTTACAGTCACAAATACATTTGGTATTAACAACAACATTTTTTTGTCTTCTAATCTTTGATTAAGTGTCGGCTTGAAGGTCAGTGAAATAAACAATACATCGGTGACTTTTTGCTCTACGGTTGCTATCATTTGACTCATGTCATTTATGCTAACTCTCGTAATTAATTTCTCTGGATAATTGAACTGACCTGGAATTCAGCTTCCAACAGGGATGGCTCAGTTGGTGGGTCATTCTTTTTAAGGTTACTGAGGTGTTTGGGTAGTTCGGGCAGACTGACCTCAGTTTCACCATATAGGTAGTACTCCAGCAAAGCCTGGTGGATAAGAATGTACTGAGCCTACAAAAAAAAACATACATTTGTTAAGACACCAGGGAAGCTCACCAAAGTCAAACAATGGAATTAAATTTGTCAATGCAATCTAAATTAATATCTTTTAATCATCGGCTCATTAAGATTTAGGTAATTTAAGATAATTAACTAATAATGCTTCAATTCATTTATGAGCAATCTTGCAGACTCAGATACTCAAAAGCGGAGTTCCATCT
This sequence comes from Chiloscyllium punctatum, assembly GCF_047496795.1. Lineage (NCBI taxonomy): Eukaryota > Metazoa > Chordata > Chondrichthyes > Orectolobiformes > Hemiscylliidae > Chiloscyllium > Chiloscyllium punctatum. The sequence continues at coordinate 65,063,214 of NC_092745.1, forward strand.
ACAGCTGACAGATTCCAACCTTCATCTCCTGGATGGGTGAGAAACTGCTGTGTCAGCACACAGAGGATGTGGTGGAAGCTGGTTGAGTAATGACCGAGGATATGGAAAGAAAATCACCGGGTTTTCCACTTTAACTTTCACTTTAGCAGCCATTCCAACTCAATGCGGAGTGTCATTTGAACAGTGTTAGTGCAAGCATACATTGCTGGTTGATCCCTCACTCTCACAGACGTGCATTGGGATAAAGGGATAAAAACAGGAAGAAGAAACATTTGTGAAATCAAACTAATGAACAAGACTGTCAGTGAAATAGGGAAGATGCAATGAATTGACACCTGAGTTTATTCTAGATTAGTGGTGTTGGAAGAGCACAGCAGTTCAGGCAGCATCCAAGGTGCAGTGAAATCGCTGATGAAGGGCTTTTGCCCAAAACGTCGATTTTACTGCTCCTCGGATGCTGCCTGAACTGCTGTGCTCTTCCAGCACCACTAATCCAGAATCTGGTTTCCAGCATCTGCAGTCATTGTTTTTACCTGAGTTTATTTCCATTCTAAACAGAGAGAGTTAGAAGTTCTCTCTCTAACCTATGAAGCCTCTAAATAAATGTGTTGTACCAGTACACAGAGGGTAGAATTTCACTTAACAAAACCACGACTGATTATACACAAATCAGTAGCAACTACACAGATCTTTAGGATGCCTGGTGTAGTGCAAAAAATTCGCACATTTCAACACAGGTTCAGACATTCATTAAGGCAAGATTGTTAGAAACTGTTATTAAAGAAGTCACTGCACGTTACTTAAAAAAGTTCAAAGTAAACAGCCACAGTCAACATGGTTTGACAAAAGGGAAATCACGTTTAACCAATTAATAGGAGGTCTTTGAGGAAGTAACTTGTGCCATGGATTAAGGAGAGTTAATGGATGTACTTAAATCTCCAATTGATATGGGGCCAAGTCAAGCTCTTGTGAAAAATAAGAGTTCATTGTGTAGGAGTTAACATATTTAGCATGGAGAGTAGGTTGACCAGCTAACAGGAAACCAAGAATAGACATAAACCTGTCATTCTCTTGTTGGCAGGGTGTAATGAGCCACAGAGAACCATGCTGGGTCTCAAATGTTACAATACAAGTAAATGACTGATATAAAGTTGTGAAATGGATATAAGGAGGCTACAAAGGGATACTGAGGGGTTAGTGAATGGACACATACAAAGCAAATTGGAGAATAATGTGTAAAAATGTGAAAGTGTCCATTTTGGCTGCAAGAATAAAAATAAGCATATTATCTCAATGGTGAGACTGTGAAGCTTGGAGGTGCAGAGAAATCTAAGTATTCTGGTGTATGACTCACAAAGCTTTAGTGTGCTGACACAGCAAGTAGTCAAGAAGTGTTTTTTTTTGCAAGAATAGTTGCATACAGAAGCATGCAGACCAGCTTCACTTAGACAGGGCATTTGCGAGACCTCATCTGCAGTACTGAGAACTGTGCTTATTTAAGGAAGGATTTAAATACATTGCAAGAATTTCAAAGAAGGTTTACCAGATTAATACTAGGAATGGGAATGTTGTCTTAGGCAAAAAGGGGCACAGGCTAGGCCTGTCTCTGCTGGGATATGTAACAGTAGGAACCAACTTGATAGAAATATCGAGGATGCTGAGGGGTCCTGACAAATAACGTGGATAGTATGTTTCTTCCTATGGAAGAAACCTGAGCTTAGGGTCACTGTATCTAAATAATGGATTTAACACTGAAATAAGGGTAAAATATTTTCATCTGAGTTTTTGCAAGCTTTTGGAACACCCTTCCTCCATAGGCAACATGAGCAGAAGCTAAGGCAAGATTAAATAGTTTCTCAATAAGTAAGGGAGTGAAAAATGATCAGAAGTGGAGTAACAGATCAGCCAGGATCTGATGAACGAAGGAGTAGGCTCAAGAAGCCAGGTGGCTTTCTCCTGCTCCTAATTTCCATGTGGCTAGGTTTGGAAGTGTACTGTCCGAATTAAAGGTGGATATTCCTTGAAGCACATTGCTACCTATCAGATCCCTCTGACCAGCAATCAGGAGTCCACAATCACTATTAATGCCAACAACTCGCCGAATAATTTGGCACCTCATAAAATTTCTTAAACAATCTTTGCAGCCTCTGTCAGTGATTGAGCTGGAAAATACTATGACTACTGTGTCTCACAGAGTGTTTCCAATTCCAGTTGCTATGTGTGATTGCTGCTGGAAGCCTACATGAGCAGGCCTGTAGGAAGGACAGGATCAAGGTTTGATCACAATAATTCACCCTCACTCTTCCTTTCTCCCTCCTTTATATTTGGACAATGACATATCTGTGGCCAGTGAAGTCACTGGAAGCTGAGTTCACTTGTGTAAAAGGAAGGCTCTTGCTTGAAAGGTAAGCCTACCTCAACCTGCACCATGAGGCAGCGTTGCCGACGAAGTTGCACTACATAACCGTAGATATCCACTCGCCCTTCAATCTCCAGGCCTTGCATCATGGCATCAATTCCAATGTAGCTTCCTGTGCGACCCACCCCAGCACTGTGAAATAGTACAGCAATTAGGTTATCATGCAGAGTGAAGACATAGTTCAAAAGAAATAGAATAACAGCAGAAAACGCTGTGAGATCTCAGAAGAACACATTCTTTTTTTATTCTTCACAGATAGCTGCCTGAAATTCTTCATATTTAGAGCATTTTCTGCTCCTACTTCCGAACTTCCAACATCTGCAGTATTTTGCCTTACTCCTCATACAATAGTTCCACGTTCTATGCAATTTAAGCATGGGCTCATGAAAAACATCAATCAATTGATCCTGACATTACAAGTCCTGCATTGCCCAACAGCTGGGCTATTTCAGCAAACTCAGCACCCATCAAGTGTCAGATTTCTACAAGTTATATCCTGTGAAAGATGACCTGATCAGATTTATTTATTTTTATATGTGACTCATTTTATTTATTTTGCATAGCCAACAGTTAGAAACTTAAAGACATAATGGGATATGAAAGATCATCTTCCATGGCATTAAACTCAAAGAAGATATTGGCTGGTAATGCCAGGAATCATTTTGGTAATGCCAAGCTGTGCCCACCGAATCACCACTAACTACCAGCTCGCCATGTGGAGAAGTGTTGCAAAATCCAATAGCCCCTCCCATCAATCCATGTTAAGGGTATAATTGCCCCATAAGTGATTACAGTGCAGTTCGAGATCAAAAAGTTTACGAGTGTTTTGCATTTTTACTGAATATGTTGACAGAAAGGTGTGATGAAAACAGCACAAGTTTGTTGGTCTTCATAGTTGATTACATTTAGAAAGGAAATATTATCTTGCACATCCTCCCCATCCACAATATTTATTTGCATTGTGTCTTGTTAAAGTAAGGTAAAGTGCAAAATCATTTTTATCAACTGGCTTCTTCAAAGGACATCTCTTTGCTCAGATCTGAAGTGCCACTGCAATGCTAACTCAAGTTCTAAAGCATGTAGATAAGTGACAGCAAGTTTTTTTAAAAAGCAGAAACAAAAACAGGAATTGCTAGAAAAGCTTAGATGGTCTAGCAGCATCTGTGGAGAGAAATCACAGTTAATATTTCAGGTCAAGTGACCCTTTCTCAAACTGGGGAAGTTCTTCCACAGTTCTGAGGGTCACTTGGCACAGATGCTGATAGACCAGCTCAGTTTTTCCATCAATTTCTGTTTTTGTTTCTGATTTACAGCATTTGCAGTTCTTTTGTTTTTTTTTAAATCGCACTTTCAGACTATTGCAGAATAGTGCATTTTAGAAACCTTTATTACCTGCAGTGCACAACTATTGGACCGCTAAATAGGTTTCTGAATGCATTCACTCTCTGACGCAGTTTGAGAAGGAGGTGTGGATCTTCTGGAACACCATGGTCTGGCCAACTAATGAACTGAATGTGTGTTACTTCCCGCTCGGACGATTTTTCTTTCTATTGAAGAAACACAGCAAAATGTCAATTCCTGCTCTATCAGCCACATGAAAAAGCAATCACACCCTGCAGTAGAACCAATTACGAGCTTATTCCAACTCACATGGGAAATGAAGAGCTTGCGAATTACGTAGTCCGGGCACCACTTCTCTTCGCTGATTCTTACAGTGAGGTCACCGAAGGACTTGGTCTCATCATCCACATTAGGCCAATACTGAGCACATTTGGGCTGAGAAAATAAGGTGCTTTTTTAAGTGCCTTCTGAAGTTTAGTTTTCTCCTTCACAAGCCCAGTCATACAAGAAGCAAATTCAACTCATAAAATGAACGGTCAAGAAATCTAAATAAAAAGTGTAATTACACAGGCTTATACACTGAATGTCTGACCTCTTGACTTGCTGTCATGAGGAAATGCAGATTGGAGACCATGTATTATCAATGCACAAGGTGGGAGAATTAGGTGGTATGCAAGTATCCTCCACACATTACGTGAACAGAAGTAGATTATCATTACTGGTTGCCAGTGACCTATGAGTGGGTCACTTCCTGAAAGTCTTGGACTGTCAATCACAGAACATTCAGAGGCATCTGAATGTCATTCAACCAGTATCATATCTTGATACACGGGACAAATTGGTAGAATAGAAGATTTCACATTCTGGATACTAATTGAACAAATAACAAAATCGTTCTTTAAGTATCCTTAGTATGATTTGTGCATTATTTTCTTGCTGCTGTATTTCAGGACCACCTTCTCAATAGTATCAATGTTCCTTTTGTGTGGAACTGGAATATAATTGCCTAACTGAAATACTGCAATCGAAAGCAAAACTGAGAGAATAATCAAATAAGCTGTAAAGGGTGAACAAAATGTAATTCTCAGAGATAAATAAGTTAGTACTCCCTCTTCCATAACAATATTGGTTCAGGGGTTTTATTGTAAACAACCTTTATTATCGATTGGCTTTAGACATGATATGGTATTGGTTGCAAAGCCATTACAGCTTTATGTGCATTAAAGAATGGTGTATACAATAACACAGAGTGTTAAGTGAAAGAAGCTTAGAATACCAGAAAAAAATTGTACACCTGCTTTCTGGGTTGTGAGAAAGCTTCTGACTTGGTGAATTGGCAAATACTATTAAAAGGTGATCAGAGTTGACCAGAGATAGGAATTATAGCTTGTACATGGCCAGAATGTTGCAATCACACAGCACTTGGTGAAACTGGATTTGGGCACTGAGTGAGACAAAGCTCTCTATTATCACTATCGCTCTTTAATATCTATGCAGGAGTCATGATAAAAGAAGCACTGGATGAACTTCAGAAAGGTGTCAAAAGACGTCAGTTGGTCAAGGAATGGTATTTGCATACAGCCAAGTCAAACTAATTAGTTCAGCAGAAAATCTACAGATACCAATGAATAAAATGACTGGAATAGTAAAAGCTTCCATCATTTAATTTTTTAAAAAACAATAGATGTTACAAAGATTGGAAGAAATAATGCACCTGCACAAGAAGCAACGGTCAAGATAAATTATCAAAAATTGACACAGGTATCACAATTTAAGTACTTTGGAAACGTCTTGACCTAGATGGCAAATGTCACTTAGAAATCAAAACTACAATAGCAATGATAAAATGCATTCTTCAAACTTAAATCATTGTCCAACAGAGGAGTAATTATAGGTCGAAGCAAAGAATTATCAAGACTATTCAGTGTGTCACGCTGTACAAGGCTGAAAAGCAGATCTTGCAGAAAGCAGAAATCCAAAGATGAAAATGCTGTGAAATGAGATTCTGGAATAGGAGTCAGTCAGAAAGAAGTCAGGTTTGTACAAAAGAAGTTCCTTTCGGAGATGTGGCCATCACTGACAAGGTCAGTATTTATTTCCCATCCTTAGCTGCCTTTAAGAAGGTGTTGGTGAGTCATTACCTGGAGCCATGTGGTTTAGGTACATCCATAGGGTTGTTAGGAAAGGAATTCTGGAATTTTGTTCCAGTGACAGTCAAAGAACATTGGTATAGTTCAAGGTCAGGATGGTGTGTCATTTGGAGGAGAACTTGAAGGTGGTGGTTATCCCATAGATCATCTGCCTTGTCCTTCTGGGTGGTAGAAATTGTAGGTTTGGAAGGTGCTGTTGAGAATAGGTTTGATGGGCTTCTGTGATGATTTTACTTATAGTAACACACTGTGTGTTGGAGTGGTGGGAGTAAACATAGACTTTGGTGGATGGAGTGCTAATCAAGTAGAAAATATTCCATCACAGTTCCAATTTGCACTTTGCAGATGGTGGATAGCATTTAGGATGTGAGTCAACTCAGAACTCCCAGATTCTAAATGTACTTGTGGTTACATTATTTAATTACCTGTTCCAGTTCGGTTTACTAAACAGAAACTCAATGATAACTTCCTGAAACTCTGATGCATAAAAGTAGGAGCAGGAGTAGGCCATTCAGCCCTTCAAGCATGTTCCACCACTCAATCTGATCGTGGCAGATTATTCAACTTAGTACCTTGCTCCCCCTACACTCTCTGATCCCTTAGTCCGAAGAATGATATCTAACTGAATACCGCAGGTGGGAGTTCTGAGATGATAATCTGATTGAACACAGTTTTCTTTTGTTGAAAATGATCATTGCCTGGCACTTGTTATCAGTGGTCAAGGAAAGGAACAAGGCTGCATTAATCATATTTTAAGGGATGAATACTTGAATAGAATGTGTTTGAAGGAAGATCAGTGGAATGCTGTAGAGAAAGGGGTAGAAAGAGAATGATAATAGATGAATTCAAATTGAAAACAGGAGGCTGCTATGAATAATGGAAGAGAATACTCAAGTTTATCAGGCATGAAGAATGCATGAAGGATCTGCTCGATGCCACATCACTAATACAGAAGCATAAAGTTTAAAACAGCCAATGGCTAATCGGACAGAATCAGACTTACCCGCTTCCCTTCCTCACAGCGAGTCACCATGACAATAATTGTTGCTTTCTGTTCCCACACCATTTTCCAGAAATCATTAGATGTTTCATCTTTTGGGCCTGAAAGAAAGCAGAAGTGCTAACTGAGTAAACATTGTGGAAATTAAAAACAAACACTCTTTTGCGTGACCTGAGAGCATCAGAGCACCTGATTGCTGCCATGATGGGGAAGAGAGGTAGATTCAGGAAACCTACAAAATAAGGAGTGGGACACCAAGAAAGCGGTGGAGGCATGAGGAAGGAACATCAGTGAAACACACGAGGAAGAATAAATGATAATAAGAAAGGAAAATCTGGATCAAATAACAGGTGAAAAGAGCCATTGACTGTACCAAGCAGCGTGAGAAGAATGTCACTGTTTACAGGCAAGTAGCCTAACTAAGCAATCTTTATTTCATAACAACTTTTGTCACTGAAAGCCAGGGAAACATTATTAACTTCAGGTGGATAAAACCAGAGCTCTTGACGACACTACATGTGTGCTTATAACAAAAGGCTAGAAAGCTGGAGGCATTGGTGGTATAGGATGTACCACCAATATTTGTTGGAATACTAAGAGAGGGTCAAGGCAAGGCTGACAAGAGAAGTCAGGGACAGCATAAAAGCACAAGAAAAAAAACGCTCAATGTAGTGAAGATTAGTGGGAAGCTAGAGGATTGGGAAGCCTTTAAAAGCCAGCAGAGAATAACTGAAAAAGCAATCTGTGAGGAGAAGATTAAATAGGAGGTTAAGCTAGCTAGTAATATAAAAGAAGGTTGTAAAAGTTTTTTCTATATAGAAAAGGTAAGAGAGGGGCATAAGTGGAATTTGGACTACTGGAGATTTAGTTCAAAGAAATGGCAGAGGAACTGAATTGGTACTTTGCATCAGTCCCTAAGACCATAAGACACAGGAGCAGAAATTAGGCCATTCAGCCCATCAAGTCTGCTCTACCATTCACTCACAGCTGATGAATTTCTCAACCCCATTCTCCCACTTTCTCCCTGTAACCCTTGAAACTCTTGACAATCAAGAACCTATCAATCACCATCTTAAATCTAGTCAATAACCTGACCACCACAATCTTCTGTGGCATTGAATTCCATAGTTTCACCATTCTCTGGCTGAAGACATTTCTCCTTATCTCCACTCTAAAAGATTTTCCCTTTACTCTAAGGCTGTGCCATTGAGTCCTCGTCTCTACTACCAATATAAACATCTTCCCAACATCTACTTTATTCAGGCCATTCAGTATTCAGTAAGTTTCAACTGGATCACTGCTCAAGCTTCGATACCCAATCGAGTATAGACCTAGACTCCTCAAACATTTCTCATATGCTAAGCTGTTCATTCCTGGGACCATTCTTGTGAACCTCCTCTTGAACACACTCCAGGGCCAATACATCCTTCCTAAAATATGGGATCCAAAACTGCACACAATACCTTGGTCATTGGTAAGATTTTAAGAATCTATTATTAAGGATGAGATTGCAAAATACAGGTATCCCCTGCTATCTGTGCGGCAAGGTGGCTCAGTGGTTAGCACTGCTGCCTCACAGAGCCAGGGACCTGGGTTCGATTCCAAGCTCAGACGACTGCCAGTGTTGAATTTGTGCGTTCACCCTGTGTCTGTGTGGGTTTCCTCCAGGTACTCTGGCTTCCTTCCACAGTCCAAAGATATGCAGGTTAGATGGATTGACCATATTAAATTGCTCATAGTGTTCAGGTATGTATAGGTTAGGTGCATTAGTTAGGGGTGTGGGTGAGTTACTCTTCGGAGGGTTGGTGTGGACTTGTTGGGCTGAATGGCCTGTTTCCACACTGTTCGGATTCTATTCTATCTAAACGTCGAGTGTTCCTATGAAACCTTTCATAAGCTTAAATGGCATAAAGCGAAGAAGCATTAGCCTACATGGCAAAAATTTCGCCTTTTATTGTGAAAGCGAAAATCCTCTTCAGATTTCTTTCGGTTAGCGAAAACTGGTCTTTCGTAAAAGCGAAGTGGATACCTGTACTTGGAAGTGATTAGTGAAATTGGGCTCTGTTGTTAAAATTCTTTGAGGAGGTAACAAGCAACTTGGAAAAAGAGAGCCATTGGACATGATCAATTTGGAATTCCAGAAGGCCTTTGACAAGGTGCCACACAGGAGGCTGCTAGATAAGAGTCGAGCAAGAACTGGCATGGATAGAGAACTGGCTGACTGGCAAACTGGTAGAAGGCAGAGAATAGGGATGATAGCCAGTGACCAATGGAATTCCACACAGGTCTGTGTTGGAACCACAACTATTCATGTTATACATGGCCAATATGGATGAAGTAACTGAGGGCATTGTTGCTAAGTTTGCAGATAACACAAAGATATGTGGAGGGACAGGCAGTGTTGAGGAAATAGGGAGGCGGCAGAAGGACTTGGACAGGCTAGGAGAGTGAGTAAAGAAGTGGCAGATGGATACAATGTAGAAAGTGTGAGATGATGCACTTTGGTCAGAAGAGTATAAATGTAGACTATTTTCTAAAGGTGGAAAGGCTGCAGAAATCTGAAACACAAAGAGACTTGGGAGTCCTAGTTCATGATTCTCTTAAGGTTATCATGCTGGTTCAGTTGGCAGCGAAGAAGACAAATGCAATGTTAGCATTCATTTCAAGAGTGTTAGAATACTTGAGCAGAGATGTACTGTTGAGGCTGTACAAGACTTTGCTGTACAAGACGGTAGTTGGAATATTGTGAACAGTTTTGGACCCCAAAAGAAGGATGTACTGTCCTTGGAGGGGGTCCAGAGGAGATATATAAGAATGATCCTGACAATAAAGGAGTTGTCATCTGAGGAGTAGTTGACGACTCTCAGTATGCACTCAATGGAGTTTAGAAGGATGAGGGGAAATCTAATTGGAACTTACAGAATACTGAGAGGCGTGGACAGGGGACGTTGAGAAGAGTGCACAGCCTCAGAGTGAAGGAACAACCCTTTCAAACTGAGATGAGGAGGAATTCCATCAACCTAAGGGTAGTTAAGCTGTGGAACCCATTACTGCAGAGATCTGTGGAGACCAAGTCATTGAGTGTATTTAAGGCTGAGAAAGATGGTTTCTCAATTAATAAGGGAATTAAGGGTTACGGGGAGAAGGGGCAAGTATGGTTGAGAAACTTATCACGATTGAATGGTGGAACAGATTCGATGGGCTGAATGGCCTGTGTACCTACATCTTAACGTCTTATTGATAGACATTTATTTAAAGATTTTAATCCAGGATCTGACTAGTTTCTCTCTCCATATTTTTGTTACATTGTTCTTTAAACCACCTCAAAGATCATAGATGTCCACAAGTTGATTCTGGCTTCATTCTGTGTCAACCAAAATAATCATTCAGCATTCGATTAAAATGCAAACAAAATACTTCCTGATAAGTGACTAAAGGTAATAAGTTTTACTACTTTTTGTATCACTTCCCCTTAGTCTCAGTGCATGTGTCTTCTGGAACCTCCTGCATTACTTCTCGTTTATATTTCCCCCGTATGTCAGGGACTGAGGTGACTCCATACTTGCTTCTGTTGTGTCATGACCACAGCCTTCCCATTGATTCCACCATATTTACAGATGGAGTGGTTAGCTGCTCACCCTGCATAGTTTGGTACCTTGCCAGATATTTTATATGTAGTTTAGATGTCTCCACAATACTATTCTGAGAGCCAGATACTTTGATCATTTGTGCCATGAGGAACTTTGTGGTGCACTTATTTTTGAAATCCAATCATCGTGACAATAAAATTATTTTGTACTCTATTTCCTGACACTTGGAAGGAGAAGTTAACTTCACAACATCCGGAGTAGTCAGTCAGGTGCCCTTTATACATTGGATTCAACGGCAGGATGGATAACAAAGGATAGGTCTTTAATGATTGTGAACACCCTGACATGATAGGGAAAGGTCTTTACTGATTGGGCGGTGTATATGTGATATGGTAGGCCCTATAATGAATGAGAGGAGGTATAACAGTAAGACAGGCTCACAATGATGGGGAGGGTTCTACAGCAAGATGGTGCAGTATATAAACAGGGCAGGTTCTGTAATTATGGAGCAAGCTGGACAAAATGCATGGGGTATATTGGGATAGCAGACCCAATCACAATATGGCAGGGATATACTGAAGCAGTAACTTCATTATGAGGAGACCAGGTATATAAAGACCAAGTTGGTTTTTTAAAGTGTAGATAAGGGGTAACAATGAGTGCATGGGTGACATCAAGTGCAGGTTGGGGATAAAAGGGTCAAACAATCCATGATAACCTGTTCTGCAGTCCGATCAAAGGTGAATCTTTAGCTCCCTTATAATTGCTTGATTTCTAGAAACAGTAGCCCATGACACTGCTGCAGCAAAACACAAAACCTTTCAGTCCAAATCCTCAACACCTTCAGGCAAGACAATCACATTGACAGTGAAACCATATGGCCAATGTCCTGAGATTGGCCACTCCTTACTAGAGTTCTGAGCAAACTGTCGTTTGATCCTCTACCTTATACTTACATGACAGAGATTCCCTTAGTTAAACATATAATTCAGCTACATCACTAAATAAAATAGTATTGTCTACATAGAAATAGATGTACCTTGGGCAGCAATGTACTTCTTGGACTCATTGAAGCCCTATAGAAAAAGACAATAAATAATTATAATTACGTTGCAATAACTAAGCCCTTTTGGAAAGGATAAATGAAAATGATCAGTGCCAAAATATGCCACTTTTACTGAAATAATTTCACTGAAATAATACTGAAATAACACACTGTCTGAAGGTTGAAGCCTATGGACCACACCAGCATGATTATGATGGAGACAGTGACGCTAAACAGCCAGTTGTCAAAGAGAATAATAAGATCATGCCAGTGTTAATATTGTAGTGGTCCTCAGGTAAGTGGATTATGTGAGTAGGTTCAGAATCTTGGAAGGGTCAAACTTGCAGGCTTGTTGAGGTCAGAGCGATTACCCCTTTTACAAGTTGTATATATGAAAACAAACAATACGTTCGCCTGGAGGAGCTTCTTTTCAAAAGAATTTGAAAGTTCCCATTACTATCATTATTGTGTGATAGTTTATAATGTTAAATGTTTTAAATATTACTTGTATTACACTTCTAAGTATTGATACTCACATCAATGAAACTTGCGTTGATGTAATCTGAACCTTGCTCTCCAGGCACTGGAGAAAGTTGAACACGGTTATGATCATCTGTTGGGAAAATTTAATCCTGATTAATTCTAATTGAAGAATTCAATAAATTTAGACAGTCAAAGTTTTCCTTTTGCAATTGCAACACTTGAGAAGGTCTGAGGATAGCTAAATGAATTTTTGCATGACCAAGCTAGGAAACAGTTGTGAACTTGAAAAGATGTGGTTAGTTGACATAAGAACAAGAGAAATTAAGGCAGATTGTGATAAAGTTGTTTCAAATTATGAAGGAATGGGACTTCCAATTATCGAGGGGCCATTGCTTAATGCGTAATAAAAACATTCTCACTGCATCACATGTTGATGGCAAACATAGGTGGAAGATTAACCACAGAGAAAGGAAAATTTATTCTATATAAAAAGGGTTACAGACTTTTGGAGCAAGTTTTTGAAGCAAACTATATTAGTAGTTAAGGACAGGTTAGAGATGGGTTAAAAAAATATATAAAGTAATATGTAAACAAAAAGGGCACTTCGAATTGTAACAACATTAACTGGTAGGATGGAATGTCCTCGTTCTATGATGACGTTCCTTTACAATTGTCTGTCATTTTCCTTAATAAAAACTACCATGTTGACAGTTAGAATGATAAGAGGGGAGATAGTACTTGAAGGACACTGGAGCAACAGATACGACTCCTAGCCATTTAAAAAAGATTAAACTGTAGTGGATTCATCTCAATGGCTGCTTGGCTGGTGCAGCTGTGAAGAACAATTTTTCTGGGACACTCCTGTTCATTTGCAAACTTAAAGCACTGAATCGCAGAGTTAATCACTTTTTCGTAACATGCCAAATGTTTGAGGAAATTATCACTTCTGCATCCATCACAGCAGTTAATTTAAAAACCCATAATACAAAGATAATGCTTTGTTTTAAAAACATGATTGTTTCAAGGGAACAAGGATGAACTTTAACCAGGAGTAAATGATTGAGAAACTACTGCTTTCTATAAGCTGCATTAATCAAATATATTTCTGTAAATTTCTCCTCAAAGTATTGAAATAATAACAACAGGTAGGATATTCTATGAAGAACTTCCTTATCTGACAGTAGGCCATTTAGAAATACTGTCCAGTTGTGTCAATGAGTTCAGCTCCAATAACACTCAAGATGCTTGGCGCTATTCAGAACAAAGCTCATTTGATTAGCATCCCATTGACAAACATTCACGCACTCTGGCACCAATGCTCCATAGCTGTAGCATGTACCATCTACAAGATGCATAGCAGAAATTCACCAATGCTCCTGAGGGACCACCTTCCAAGAACAACCATCGTGAAGGACAAGGGCAGGAGATACATGGGAACATCAGCAACTGCAAGATCCTCTCAGCCACTCACCATTCTAGCTTAGAAATATATCACTGTCTCTTCACTGTCGTTGGGTCAGAATCCTAGAATTCCCTCCCGAAGAGCATTGTAGGTCAACCAAAACCAAATAGACTGCAGTAGCTCAAGATGAAGGGCATCGAGGGCACACAATAAATGCTCGTCTTGCCAATAATGCTCGCATCCCATGAATTAATGAAAAAAGGCATCTTCAACTAGTTAGTGGTTTCCATTGATACTCACATGGCAGAATGTCAACATAGCGGTTCTTGTTCGTATTACATCCTCGCCGTGCCTCCTTGACAGAAAATTTGCTGAAAACCCTTGGGATGCTCTGCAATTTTAATTTCAAAAATCCACATTACTTTTCCTATTGTTAAAATAAGTATCATTTCACATTGGGAATCATTTTCACTTTCACCTTCAAGATGACTACCAGAATCACTGTTTTTTTTCACAGAACCCACCCAGTTTGTGTGTTGTGGGAGTGGGTAAATGCATTAAATTAACCAAAATGTACGAACTTTTATTATATAGAAAATACATTCATTATTTTGCAATGTTAAGGCATGGAGAAGACATCAAACAGTTTGTCTAAAATTACATCAAGTCCCTGTCTGTGATCATGATCTTGGTAGGGCAGGGCTCAGGCAGGAGGGTAAGACCACAGGAACTAATGCTCAAAGAGGTCATTGCCCTCTCAAGAGATCAGAAAGGATTGCCTGGTGCCATTTAAGGCAAAAGAAGAGTTCTCACTTGTGTTCTGGCCAACAGTCAACTATCAATCAACGTCACCAAAGCAAACTGCATGATGTGCAAAGATTCCTTCTCGTGCCTTCGCCAGTGACTAATCTTCAAAGAGTTCTCCAGTTCTTGTTTTGAGCACAGAAACAACTTAAGTTGAGTAAAGGACAGTATAAAAGCAAGCTTTCTGAAATAACTCCACAGAGGACAGTATCCCTTCACCAAATCACCTTTTATTTACAAGTGAACAGTCCTTGACTATAGCACTGCCTCATAAAGGGTCAGGTTCCAGAGCGCCAATATCCCTGACACTCAACCCTCTTATACCATCCAGGGCATCCTGATTGAACAAGATTTACAGCCCCAATCAGGGAACTCATTTTCTATGAGGTCCACGTGGCTGACCTCATTACAATCACTACATCCCTCCCTCTCTGAGTCCAAGGACATCTGAGGCATTTTAGCATAGGCCAGGTTTCTCCCTCTTGGTGGCATGTAACGCACAGGAGTTCACCTCAACGATAAAGGACCAGCTTTTGACCATGAACTCAGAAAGGAAAGGGATGCAGTGATTATAATGAGGTCAGCCAACTGGACCTCATAGAATACAAGTTTCCTGATTATTGTTTTACCCTCCCCCAGGTGACCGGGAAGATCAGTGTTAACCTGGCACGGAGTCTTCCACCCATTAGCCATTCTACCAGGCTATCCCTGTATTTGCATATGGAATGGTCCTATAATCAAACAAGAACATTTAGTTTGGTATCGAGCCAGGCTGTAGGCTGTTTTTGAATGCTGGCTTCAAAGCTTGGACTGCTCTTTCTGCCAGACCATTGGCTGGTGGGTGGTATGGTACTGTCCTTTAATCCAATTCAAATTTAAGAACTAACCAAACTCCCTGCTGGTAAACATTGTCCTGTTATCTGTCTTGTTAAATGTTGTTAATGTACCCACCTCAACCACTTCCATTGCAACTCAGTCCATATGCATACCGCCTTCTGTGTAAAAAAGTTGCCCCTCACGTTCCCTTTTATTCTTTCCCCTCTAACCTTAAATTGATGCCCTCTAGTCCTTGATTCCCCAACCCTGGGAAAAAAGACTCAGTGCATTCACCCTATCCATGCCTCTCATGATCTTATACACCTCGATAAGGTCCCCCCTCAATCTCCTATGTTCTAAAGAAAAATGTCCTAGCTTGTCCAACCTTTTCCAAAACTGAACACAATACTCTAAGTGTGGCCTCACCAGTATCCTGTACAACTGCAACATAACTTCCCAACTTCTTAACTCAATGCCCTGACTGATGAAGGCCAGTGTGCCAAAAGCCTTCTTTACTGCCCTTTCTACCTGTGACTCCACTTTCAGAGAACCATGCACCCGAACTCCCAGGTCTCTCTGTTCCACTACACTCCTGAAGGCCCTATCATTCACCAAGAAACTCCTACCTTGATTTGACTTTCCAAAATGCAAGACGTCACATTTATCTATATTAAACTTCATTGGCCATTTCTCAGCCCACCTCCCCAGATGATCAAGATCCTGCTGTAATTTCTGATAAACTTCCTCACTGCCAATGATACCTCCTATTTTAGTGTCATCTGCAAAGTTACTAATCATGCCTTGTATGTTCTCATCCAAATCACTGATATAAATAACAAACAGTAATGGGCACAGCACTGACCCCTGAGGTACACACCAGTCACAGGCCTCCAGTCCGACATGCATCCTTCTACTAATACCCTCTGCTTCCTATCATCAAGCCAATTGTGTATCCAATTTATCAGCTTGCACTGGATTCCACCTTTCAGAGCTGCCTACCATATGGAACCTTATCAAAGGCCTTACAGAAATCCATATAGACTACATCTATTGCCCTACCCTCATGAACCTTTCTGGTCACTTCATCAAAGAACTCTAAAATGGTGTAATCTCCAACACACAAAGCCATGCTAACTACTCTGAATCAAAACCTGTCTTTCCAAATGCATGTATATCTTATCTCTCAGAATCTTTTCAAATAACTTACCTGCCATAGATGTTGGCTTACTGGTCTATTGTTCCCAGGTTTTTCTTTGCAGCCCTTCTTGAATAATGGGTTAACACTTGCTACTCTCCAGTCTTCCGGGTCCTCACCGGTGACTAACAATGATGCAAGGAAATATCAACCGGGGCCCCCGCAATTTCTTCTCTAGCCTCTTGCAGTATTCTTTGTTATATCTGATTAGGACCAGGAGATTTATCCACTTTCACACATTCTAATACATCCAACACTTCCTCTACTGTGATGTGGACTGACCTCAGGATTTCACCACTAACTTCCCCAAGTTCCCAAGTTTTCATGACTTTCTCCACCATAAACATAGAGGAGAAATATTCATTGAGAACCTCGCCTATCTCCTGTGGTTTTACACATACATGTCTTCTTTGGTCCTTGAGGGGGCCCTATTCTCACTCTGCTTATTGCCTGACACTCAACTCTTTTATGTCAGCCAGGACTCCCTGCTTGACTCCGATTAACAGCCTCGATCAGGTAACTCACATTCTATGAGATCTGGTTGGCTATAATCGCTATACTTTCCTTTAGCTTCCTTGCTCATTTAAAAGATTTTTTATTAAACTGCTGATCCCTCTACCTCCCTTTCTGGCACAATGCTAGTTGGTATTATGCTTGTCTTTCCTCAGTAGTGGTCCCCCTCCCTTTCAAAAGAACAATTAAGTTCCTGTTGTCCTCAGAATAGGCAGTCAGTTCAAAAATGTAAGATTAAACAGTTGCAGTTTTATGTACCCAACAATTGACCAAATGCACCTACTTGGAATTCTGCTAAAAATAATCTTGATTCATCAGCCTTCTTTCTCCTGTACTCGTCAATGAGTTGATCAGCGGCAATGGGTTCCACAGTGAGTATTTGCTTTTCATCATCTGCAAACAATGATAGATGGCATTAAAGATGTGAGCTTTTTTTCCACTGGGAATTTTTACGTACAGCATATGAAAAGTTAGAGGAAAGGAAAGGTAACTGACCGTGTTCAATAAGTTCCACAAATTCTTCAGAATTTCTATTTAAGATCGAGCACAAACAAAATTATTGCATATTATTAACAGATTAGAAACAAAATATAATTAATTAATATATTTTCCCCTTTACAGTGCCAACTAGCCATCTGGCAGCAAACCAATGCCAGCAGTTGAATGATGTGTGAACAGTGTCAGGCACTCTTTGATATTAAAGCCCTGGAGGGTGAAGTTGTCTTTAGAAACACTGGAAACTTTCAGCACAAAGAAACATTCAGCTCATTGTGCCTATGCCAGCCAATGAAGAACTAAACGGTTCATACCCATATTGCAGCTCTCGGCCATGACCTTCATTTGAAGGTGAAGTGCCTGATCTGTACCAATTTCTCAGTAATTATGGTTAAAAGTATGAGAGAAAACAAATCCGTCTGCAGATCTTGGTTGAAGAACAGATTGGTGCCACAAATGGACAAAGCCAAGTAGCGTTCAATTTTAAAACAATTGAAATCGCCTGCATAAACCTCACGAACAGCTTGTCAGAACCTGACATAGTTGTGTGCAGAAAAGCTACTTCAGAGGAAATAGGCTTTCTGACACTATATTTCTATTACTTTTTGGCATGCCTGTTCTGTGAAAACATATTATTGGCTGGTTCATAGTGCCACTTGTCAAAGGGGTGGATTAAACTATTTTGAAAGAATAAAGCAGATACCTTGAAGATTTCTTCTGCAACATGTATATCTTGTACAGCACAAAAGTCAGAGCTATTGAGGTCGCAATGATCAGGAAGACCAGGAATCCAATTAAAGCCTTGTCATTATCTAGGATAAAACTTTCTATAATTATTCACAAAGAATTGTTTAATGTAGAAAAATGTACATGTTCAGTGTAAATATATCAGCACAGGAAATATGAATTTTTGGAGAACCAATATCCAGAATTTCCTCACCTGTTCAATAATGTTAGACAGTGAGTTAGTTTTGGTAGCTGAGAATTACACATTACGTGCACTTTTAAAAGTCTAAACATGTTGAAGGAGCAGACAAGTAAAAGCCATTGGGATATGAGTGCAATAATAATGCTGAGCATGTGGGTCTAACATCTGTCCCCTCTGCCTCCAGCATACCATGGACATAGTGTGTACTATCAACAAAATGCATTGTAGAAACTCACTATGGCTTACTTGAAAGCATCTCCCAAGTATACATCTCTACTACCTTAAAGGCATCAGGGGAAGTCCAACAGCTTTAAGTGCCCCTTTCTATTAGCTTGGTGGGAGTGGGTGTAGGAAACATCTGGAGGGAGAGGTGGAATGCAGTGTATGCGCTGGCATGAAGAGTCAGCTTGTCCCAAACAATCGGGGGTGCAGGTAGGACATGCTTAAAGTAAATGCACAACACAAGCTGGATACAGAGGTCCTTTCAACTTAAACACGTTAGTCTTATCACATTTGCAAAAACTCTGATGTAAAAACATTACCCAGTGGTTGGGTTGGTAAAACAGCTATTGGTATAGAGCCATAGGTTAAGAACTTAGCTTAATCAAACAAAATTGAGGCTTTTGTTTTATTTTTACATGTAGTGAGGGGGATTGGTGGTTATTTTCTGCTGAGGTGCAGGATGTGGTCGTCAGCATGTGTGATTCATGCCTGTTATCTTTGTTTTTCTCCACATTCTGAAATGGTACATCCAAAATAGCTTCAAATTAAGACAGGAGCCACGTTAGAGTCAAAGAGCATAGAGCTGTACAGCACAGAAACAGACCCCTTGGATCAACTCATCCATGCTGACCAGATAGTTCAACCTAAACTAGTCCCACTTGCCAGCAATTTGCCCACAACCCTCTAAACCAATACTATTCATTTACCTACCAGCCTCCACCACTTTCTCTGGCAGCTCATTCCATACATGCACCACCCTCTATGTGAGAATGTTGTCCCTTAGGTCCCTTTTATATCTTTCCCCTCTCACCCTAAACCCATGCCCTCTAGTTCTGGACTCCCCCACCCCAGGGAAAAGACTTTGTCTGTTTACCCTATCCATGCCACTCATGATTTTGTAAACCTTGATAAAGTCACCCTTCAGCCTCCGATGCTCCATGGAAAACAATTAAATATTCATTGGTAAACAAATCGGTTACTAGAAATTTCAGAGAACTGGCTTTCTTGTTCACTGTAACTCTGATCACAGAATCAGAGAATAGTATAACACAGAGGAGGCCATTCTGCCCCTTGGACCTAGGCCAGCTCTTTCAGAGAGAAGGTGGAGCCTGGAGGATGAACTGAATGTTGGGTTCCAGTAGGCAGTTCCAGTAAAGTGCTACATCAAAAATTAGTTTGGAAAAGAAAACCCATGGTAGGGGGATAGCATATTGGCACAAATAGAAGATTGGTTGGCCAACAGGAAGCAGAGAGTAGGCAGAAATGGATCTTTTTCAGGTCGACATGATGTAAAAATGGTGTGCCACCAGGAGCACCTCTGGGACCTCAACAGTTCACAATGTGGGAAAATGACTTGCATGAAAAAACAACATGGTTTCTTAAATTGCTGGTGACACAAAGTCGGTAGAACATAACTTATGAAGAAGGAATACAAGAGGCTACAAAGGGATATCGGTAGATTAAGTGAGTGGACACAGATTTGTAAAATATGTTAATATACAAATTATCTATTTTGGTAGAAAGGATTTTTTTAAAAAGTGTTGCAACTAAATGTGAGAGATTACAGAGGTGCAAAGGGGTCTGGAGCCTAGTGTATGATCTGCAGATGTCTAGTTTAGAGTACATCGGAAAGCTGACAGAGCATCATCATTCACTAACAAGGGAAACTAAATTCAAAAGTAAGTGAGTTATGCTTCATTTATATGGATGAGACCACATCAAACGTAGAGTGTCACTGTAATTCAGCATGGATGTAAATGCATTGAAAGCAGTTCAGAGAAGTTTTATGAATCTAATACCTGAAATGGGACTGAGAGTGCGGGGGGAGGTGGTGGTTTGATGGTTGTCTTATCCAGCAAGGTTGGACATGCTAGCCTTGTATCCACTAAACTTGAAAGAGTAAGAGGTGATTTGAATGAAACTTGCAGACTTTCAAGGGAGCTTGATCGGTTGAATGTGGTAAAAGTTTATCAGGGTGGGCTAGAATGCAGATTTGAGGTTGCAATCAGGTCAGCCAAGATCTTATCACATGACACAACAGGCTTGAGGGACCAAATGGATACTCCTGTACCTTGATTGTATGTTCAGAAGAATAAATTGCTTAGTCCCATTCCACGGTTATTTCAGAATTCTTTTCTCGATCACATAACAACACAATTCCCTGTGAATGCTGCAACTGAACCACCCATCCTATCAGACAGAACGTTCCACCTATTACAGAAAGAATAACTTCTCCCCAGTCACCCTAGATCTTTTGCCCACAGGTTTTAGGTTCTTTATTTACTTTTACTGAACACTTCTCGAAATACCACAATCAAATTTCTTCTTGAGTCTCTGCTCAAATAATTTCCCATGGCTAATCCACCATTTGCAGTTTCTGAACATGATGAATAATTTAGCATGGTCAATCCACCTAACGTGCACATTTTTAGATTGTGTGAGGAAACCGAGGCATCCAGCGGAAACCCATGTAGCCATGGGGAGAATGTACAAACTCCACATAGACAGTCTCCCGAGGCTGGCATTGAACTGGGTCCCTGGCGCTGTGCCACCCTACTGAAAGTAGATCCACAATGCCCGTAAAGAGGGATTTCCAAATTTTATTAATCCCTCAGAGGATTAAGTGATGCTTCAACCAATGGTGTTTCAGGAAATGGAATCACCACACATAATTAGAGATCGAGAAAGATTTCCTTCACAATTTACAGTCCAATATGTGACTGTGAGAACAGGCGGGTAGTACCAAAAAACTCTCATATTTCACAATACGTTGGACTGTTCACTGTGTCAAACAGAAGGGGTTCATAGTCCCCTCAACTGGTGAAACACCAATCCATCCCTTAATTGATGAAGGAAGGACAACAGCATGGCTGAAGGTGGGAGTTTGCAACACAGTACCTTCTCTGTGATACATTCAATAATCGGATAACACAGAGTCAATGTAGCCTGCAATACCCCATTTGTTGGCTTGTTGGCTTACCCTTTCTAATGGGAACCAGAATTCTTTGCATTCATTTTTAGAGGGCCTTACAATTTGAATTCAGTAAATGACTGGGTGGACAAGCAACCTAATGCTTCCCAGCATATAGTGTTGACAAAATGTGAGTAAAGCAAGCATTTCACTTACATCTAGTTTTGACAGAAAAGACGCTACTCTCTGTCGTATAAGCTCCATTGTAGGCAAATAGCTGTAACAGCAAAGACAACAGTAGCATTAGGAATAGTATGATCTCTGTATGATATAAATAAAACAAGCATAAAACAAAATAAATTCACCTTACCTTGAGTTCATATGTTGTCAGATACTGCAAGTTTTCGAAGATAAAATTACAGTCTTCCATCTCTCTTTTTGAAATTTTGTGTCCATTAGCTGTAGCCGAATATGTCATGCTTTTGCCATGATATTCATCTTTCTTTAATTCAACACAGATGAGTTCAATCTTGTTATTTTCCAGAAAGTTAACGGTTTTTATCAAGGGAGTTCCTGGATCTATGAGAAAAATTGAATTTTTCTGTTGGAACATACTACAATATCAAGTTAAACAAGAACAGAAAAACATTTACTGTGCATTTAACTTCCTAAGTAAAAAAAAAGTTGCACATTTAAAATGCAAAGCTCAAGTCTTTTTTCTGTCACAGTGATTTTAAAGCTTGGCAGATAAAGTAATGGCACTGTTACCAAATTAAACTGTTGAGGAAGGATTATACTTGTTGTAGTTTGATCTTTAAATTATGAAACCTCCAAAAAATAATGAATTCTGAAGATATTACAAAAGAAAACTTAAATTGCTCAGTTCTGATGAAAGACCTCAAATGTTGTCAAAATTTTACTAATCAGACAAATGGCTAATGTGGGGCAATATTGAGTTTGGGGTATATTCGGTTGGGCTGTGGGAGTTCATTAAAAATGTTGCCAATTAAGGGCTGAAGACCAGGATACAGTGAGGACTGCAGATACTGGAGAGTCAGAGTTGATAAAGTGTGGTGCTGAGAAAAGCACAGCAGGTCAGGCAGCATCAGACGAGCAGGAGAGTTGATGTTTTGGACAGGACCCTTCCTCAGGACCAAAGACAGCTGATTAAGGATATGTTTTTGCAAGCAGGAAGACTGTGCTCAGAATGCCAGACAGAATCAATGCATGAAATATGGATACTATTCTTCATATAAGTTATACCATTGACTGGCATGGATCACAACAGGGCAGCATCTCTCTGTGGGAGAGGTAGGCTTGGAAGCCTGGAGAGTAGATGGGAGTCACTTCTGCCATTGCCTTGACCAATTATTGCTGGTCTACACCCTTAAAGCCACTGGAAAATCTTGACCATGGGAACAGACTGGGCCGGGACTTTTCAGATGGCAGCGTTTTCTCCATCTGGCCATCTGAAGACTGGACAGGAAACACATCTCCACCGTCCCGCTGAATAGCTATTTAACACTTCACAGAGCAGTGGCAGCTCTATGAGATCAAGGTTTCCACACCAATTCCTTCGAAAGCCGCTGATCTAATCCAACTGGCTGTCAGCACCACTATTGGATTTATAACCTAAATCTGAAGAGCAGGTGCTTATAGAGTCATAGAGATGTGTGGCACAGAAACAGACCCTTTGTTCCAACTCGCCCATGCCCACCACATATCCTAACCTAATCGAGTCCCATTTGCCAGCATGTGGACCATATCCCTCTAGCTTCCCATAGAATTCTAGAGTACATCTGGGGATTTAACTACTTTTTTGCATTTCAAAACAACCAGTACCTCCTCCTCTGTAATATGGACATTTTTCAAGATGTCATCATCTATTTCCCTACATTCTATATCTTCCATATCCTTCTCCACAGTAAACATTGATGCAAAATACTTGTGTAGCATCTCTCCCATCTACTGCTGCTCCACACAAAGGCTGCCTTGCTGATCCTTAAGGGACCCTATTCTCTCCCGAGTTACTCTTTTATCCTTAATGTATTTATAAGAACTCTTTGGATTATCCTTAATCTTATTTGCCAAAGCTATCTCATGTCCCCTTTTTACTCTCCTGATTTCCTTCTTAAGTATACTCCTACTGCCTGTATGCTCTTCTAAGGATTCATCCCATCTCTCCTGCCTATATCTGACATATGCTTCCTTCTTTTTCTGAACTAAACCCCAATTTCTTTAGTCATCCAGCATTCCCAGCACCTACCAACCTTTACTTTCATCTTAACAGGAATATACTGTCTCTGGACTCTTGTTATCTCAGTTTTGAAGGCTGACCATTTTCCAGCCATCCTTTACCTGCGAACATCTGCCCCCAATCAGCTTATGAAAGTTCTTGCCTAATACCATCAAAATTAGCCTTCCTCCAATTTAGAACTTCAACTTTTACATCTGGTCTATCCTTTTCCATCAATATTTTAAATCCACTGGAATTATGGTCTCTGGCCCAAAAGTGCTGCCCCATTGACACCTCAGTCACCTGCCCTGCCTTATTTCCCAAGAGTAGGTCAAGTTTTGCACCTTCTCTAGTCAGTACATCCACATACTGAATCAGAAAATGTTCTTGTACACACTTAACAAATTCCTCTCCATCTAAACCCTTAACACTATGCAGTCCAAGTCCATGTTTGGAAAGTTAAAATTCCCTACCATAACCATCCTATTATTCTTACAGATAATTGAAATCTCCTTCCAAATTTGCTTCTCAATTTCCTGCTGACTATTAGGGAGTCTATAATACAATCCCATTAAATTGATCATCCCTTTCTTATTTCTCAGTTCCACCCAAATATCTTCCCTGGACTTATTCCCAGGAATACCCTCCTCAAGTACAGCAGTAATGCTATTCCTTATCAAATACACCACTCCCTCTCCTTTCTTGCCCTCCCTTTCTGTCCTTCCTGTAGCACTTGTATCCTGGAACATTAAGCAGCTAGTCCTGTCCATTCCTGAGCCACGTTTCTGTAATTGTTATGATATCCCAGTCCCATGTTCCTCACCATACCCTGAGTTCATCTGCCTTCCCTGTTAGGCCTCTTGCATTGAAGTAAATGTAATTTGATTTATCAGTCTTGCCTTGTCCTCTGCTTTGTCCCTGCCTGCCCTGACTGTTTGACTCACTTCCTTTCTCAACCATACCAGTCTCAGATTGATCTCTTTCCTCACTATCTCCCTGGGTCCCACCCCCCCCCCCCCCCCCCCCCCCCCACCACCTTACTAGTTTAAATCTTCCCGAGCAGCTCTAGCAAATCTCCCTGCCAGTATATTAGCCCCCTTCCAATTTAGGTGCAATCCATCCTTCTTGTACAGGTCACTTCTACCCCAGAAGAGATTCCAATGATCCAAAAATGTGAATCCTTCTCCTACCCACCAGATGCTCAGCCATGCTTTCACCTGCTCTTTTATGGTTGCGAACGTTAAAATACATCCAGGTGAGAGGTCAGAGGGCAAGGGCTAATGATGTCTTTGATGTCATGGAAGGGTGAATGTCTTCAATGGACACAGAAAACCCCTAACGAGTTGAGCCCACTGCCCCATCTTCATAAACTGGCACCTTATGCACCTTATCGCCTCCACTTATGATACATCTTGCTCAGACTCATCCTCTTTTCACAGTAGATGATAATGGGATATGAGAAACACTTACAGGGAAAGTGTTGAAAGTTTTGAATAACAGTTAAGCTTACAGTGAGAGCAGGGGATCATGACTGAAAGGAATTCAGTTAACCATTAACATAATATGAACTAATAGGGTTTCAACAACAATAGTTAATTAAGAGGTGAGGGAGTGTTCATCCCAAAAGGACTGTAAAATAAGGATGGCAGGCACCATGTTTCTTTGAATACTCCAAGTATCTTAAGAGAATGTCATCCTATCCCAGCTTAAGCTTGGATCAACCTGGAGACATCAGTTTTTTTTTTCAATTAATCAGGGATTTTTGTAAAGGTGGAACCTTGAGATCAAAACAGGAAGTCAGATATTTCTGTCAAATTTCTAGCAATGTTCAGAGACAATTAGAGATTTCTGTTGACAAGAAAACTTCAGGTGTTTTGTCTCAAGTAAGAAAGTGATCGATTGTCAAAGAGGTAGGCTTTGGTTCCATTTCTGGATCCCCAAATGTCTTGTTTTTCAACTATGTATACATTAGTGTCTTACTTGTTTATACTTAAAATCTGATAATATTCCCTAACTTTGGTTCTAATCTTGCCTGATGGCATAACTCTTGTTGGATTTCAAAAATTTAAATTAAATAGCTTGAAGGGATAAATTCAAAATTTTAATTCGGTGAGCTCAAACAAATTGAACTAATTTAAATTGATCTACACTTCCTCTTAAAACTTAAAATCTTACATTACCACATCTCTATCCTTTAATATCTTCCATACTTTCTTCATGCCATCTCATATTTCCCTATGGCTGTCAGGCCTCTGTGCCCACTCATGCACAATGTACGCAACACATGATCCATACAATGACCCAGGTAAGTGTTTAAAATGTTCGTGAGAGAATTTGTACAAAAAACATAATTCAATATTCTCTGTGAAAAGCATTGTTCCTTTTCCTTCTCGCACATCTGCCATTGAAATTCAGGAAGTGAAAGCACCTTCAATCCATTTCATACCTCTGAATTCTATCCAAGTTAAACACATAAGCATTGACCATATTCAAAGAAAGGTCAGGTCATTACTGAATGATAAAGGTGCTGCTCCATGCCATGCAAACAGACCTACGCTAAGTGCATTTTATTTTATTCATTCACAGGATGTGGGCATTGCTCACTATGTCAACATGCATTGACCACCCCTAATTGCTCAGAGGGCAGTTAAGAGTTAGCCGCATTACTGTGGGTCTGGAGTTACATGTAGAGCAGACCCAGGAAGGACATCAGCTGGGTTTTTCCCCAGCAATCAACATGATCATCATTAGACTCTCAAATCCAGATTTTTATTGAATTCAAATTGCACCGCTTAACGTGGCGCGATTCAAGCCCAGGCCTCTGTACTCTGTGGTTTATCAGAGCCAAGAGTGTTCATCAGGAGTGTGAGGATGAAGGACGTATGCCCGAAATGTCAACTTTCCTGCTCTTCGAATGCTGCCTGACCAGCTGTGCTTTTCTAGCACCACACTCTTCGACTCTGATCTCCAGCATCTGCAGTACTCACTTTCTCCTCTCTAGATTGTCAGTCCAGTGATAATTCCATGAAGCCATTGCTTCCCCATTAGCCATTCTTGTGGTTCAAATATGACCCCATAATGAGCTCATTTCGAAAAACCTATACCTGGCCATCTGTTGAAAGAGTTTCTGCTCATACAGTTACCAGCAGTCCTCACCACCTCCCCTCGCTTCCCCTCAATCCTTTTCAGTTATTCTGGGCCTGGTACATTTCTGTCTGATCTGCTGAATATTTTCCAGCAGTTTCAATTTTTATTTCACATTTATTATTCTCAGCTCTAGGTCATCTCTGCAGAAGTCCCTCAGGGTAATGTCCTACAGCCAACAATGTTCAGCTGCAGCATCAATGACCTTCTCTCTGTCATAAGGTCAGAAGTGGGGATGCTCGCCGATGATTGCAAGTGCCCAGCACCATTCACGGCCCCTCAGATACTGAAGCAGTCTGTGCTCAAGTGCAATAAGATCTGGACAATATCCAGGCTTGTGCCGACAAGTGGCAAGTAACATTCGCGCCATACAAATACCAAACAATTACCATCACTAATAAGGGACACTCTAACGATCACCCCTTGGCATTCAACAGTATTACCATCACTGAATCCCCCACTGTCAACATCCTTGGGGTTACGATTGATCAGAAACTCAACTGGACTCACCACACAAACACAGTGGCTACAAGAGCAGTTCAGAATCCAGGGATATTGTGGCAAGTAACTCACCTCCTGACATCCCCAAGTCTATCCACTATCTACAAGGCACAAGTCAGGAATGTGATGGAATACTCCCCACTTACCTGGATGGGTGCAGCTCCAACAACACTCAAGAAGCTTGACACCATCCAGGACAAAGCAACCCACATCCACAGCATTGACCTCCCTCCACCACCGGTGCTCAGTAGCAACAGCGTCCTCTATCTACAAGATGCACTGCAGAAATTCACCAAAGGTCCTTAGACAGCACCTTCAAAACCCATGACCACTCCCATCTTGAAGGACAACGGCAGCAGGTACTTGGGAACATCACCACTTGCAAATTCCCCTCCAAGCCACTCACCACCCTGATTTGGCAAACTATCACCATTCCAAAATTGTTGGGTCAAAATCCTGGAATTCCCTCCCTCATGGCATTGTGGGTCAACTCACAGCAAGTGGACTATAGCAATTCAAGAAGGCAGCTCACCACCACCTTCTCAAGGGCAAATAGGGATGGGCTATCAATGCTGGTCAGCCAGCAACACCCAAGTCACATAAATGAATAAAAAAAATTCAAGCATTTGCAGTCATTTTCTTTTGCACTTTGCTATCAAAATGTCAGGAAATTAAGAATGGCGCACAAGCAGAGTGAATGATTGAGTGCATGGAAATAGGAGGATATGTGATGCCAGCAGTTCAAATCCAAGAAAGACAAACTTGCTTTAGGGAACAGTGCAATAGAGTGCAATGGTTCCAGACAGTGATTTCCATCATTACAGTGTAACTATGAACTGACAGTAAATGTCCATGCTCTGAGGATGAATAAAATAAAATGGTAATGACCTTTAAATGGACAACAGAAGGGATTATTATAATTCAATTACATCATTGGAATACTTACAACTTGGTCGAGTCATAACCATGCTAGTACTTGAATTTGATTGAGTTGCATTGTTGCACATCTTATTGATGGCTGTAACATTTACAGTATAGCTTGTGTATGGTTTCAGGCCTTCGCATATTGCTGGTCTTTTTGTGACATTCTGTAGAGTTATACTGAAGCCTGTAAAATGAGGAATAAAGCTTTTAAATTATTCTTACAAGTTCTTATATTTGGCAAACTCTACTTTGAAAACCTATTGTGGTTCTTTGACTGTCTTTTCACATGCTTGGATAGCAGCTTGATATTGAAACCTTTGCTAGCAGTCCTTTACTTAGTCCCTGCAGCCAGTGTGGCACAGAGAGAAGGATGGAGATTTGTTAACTTCAGAGGTCCTCAGCGTCGAGAGACAGAGAGAGGCATTGGAGAGAGGGAGAGGGGTTGGAGAGAAGGAGGGGAGGAGAGAAGGAGGTGAAGAGAGGGGAGGGAGAAAAAGGGAGAGAGAAGAGGGGAAAGAAAGGGAGCAAGAGGCCAGCTGGGAGAGCAAGGAGGGAAAAGGGAGGGAAAGAAAGGGAGAGAAAAGGAAGGAGAGAAAGAGAGATTGAGCTATGCTTCCTTGAACCAAACAACTCTCCCAACTCATCTGTATCAAGGAGCCAAGGCTAGTGCCAATCCATGCTCTTGAAGTTTGGGCACAATTGTTGGTTTCGTATAAAAGTGATCCCTTTCGGATGGGTAACATGAGGAGATGTAGCCTTCCACCATCGCCACCCATTCTCTCCACAGCCTGGTGTATTCTTCTGTTGAACACTTGAACTTGATTTTGATGGCTTACGTCTTGGGACACTTGACTATTGGTAGACCCATGCACCATTAGGATCCATTGAAGGGAGCTCCCTGACCTCCAAACCTACTGCAGGGATAGAGTTTGTGTTCCTACAGGGGCGATCACAGATTGATTGCCAGGCTGCTTCCCCTGCAGATTTCCAGAGTTTAAGTACCAAATTCATTAATACAAGACATTCATTTGCAACTCTTTTGTTGTCAATTTTGTTCTGCTCATTGCTTTCATGAGACTCATGTCAAAGTATTTTCCCTTTCAGACCGATCATCTTCTTATCTCCAGTCTCATCCATTATATTGACCAAAACCGTTCCACCAGCCCCTGAACAAGATTCTCACCAATCACAGTCACCCAGAAACATTTTACCAAACAATTACAATGGCATCCCCATCTAAACTATACATGCTAAAATTAAGATGAATAACGTAAACATCTCCAACATGGCTTCCAGTGTGGGAAATCTGCGGCCTTGATAACATGGCTAATGTACTTGGTGTTCTTTCTCTCTCAACTGTGCAATGGCAGATTTTTCAGCCTCGCCTCTCTGTAATTCAAATAATAAGTTTCGCTGGTGCTCGGCCGTTGATCCTCTTCCACGCTTGTTATTAACAGGCTCAACTGCATCGTACTAGTTTCTTTCTACTAGCAGCAAGTACAGAAGAAATGCAGCCTGTGACCTGGGTAGCAGCAAGCAGGAAAGAGAATGATGACACAGGAGCCTGAACACTGAAGCAAACTTTGCCAGGGAGACTGTGGGGTTGACCGACATAGACACTGCGGGAGTCAGTGAAAGAGAGAGACTGAGGGAGTCAGGAGAGGGAAAGTGACTGTGGGAATTCAACACAGGGAGAGATTGCGGAATCAGTGAGGGAAAGAGGGTGGAAGAGGAGAGGGAGAGAGAGAGATGGACAGGCAGGGAGTGGGGTTAATGAGGAACAGCTGGAGCCACAATGAACTTGAAACTCCTTAACCTTG
The DNA here is from genome assembly GCF_047496795.1 of Chiloscyllium punctatum. Classification (NCBI taxonomy): domain Eukaryota; kingdom Metazoa; phylum Chordata; class Chondrichthyes; order Orectolobiformes; family Hemiscylliidae; genus Chiloscyllium; species Chiloscyllium punctatum. The sequence goes on from NC_092745.1 coordinate 65,093,153, forward strand.
TTTAAGTGAAATTAATAGAAGAGATCAGACTAGAACTGTCAATAAGGCAAGGCCTTAAATTCATGACTTTAGTTTTTGGACACTAGAGAAATCAGCTCTAGTTCTGCTTTGAGAAGTGTCTTTGGGACACTATAGGTGCTATATAAATGCTACTTATTGTTACAGCAGAGAAGCTAAAATTTAAGAGAGACATTCAACATCATGAAAGATTTTGATAAAGCAAATAAGGACACATTGTTTCCATTTGCAGGGATGTTGGAAGATGCACTGCACAACTTTTAAGTAACTGCAACGAATCAATGGAGAATAAAAAATATTTTTCTGGAGAGATAGTTACAATCTGGAATGCACTGGCCAAAAGGATGGTGGAAGTTGAGTCAATGGCAAATTTCACAAGAGAACTGATATAATGACCTGAAATTTGGGTATTGCGACAAAGCAAATTCAGCCAAGAAAATTAGATTGAGCGCTTCAAGATGAAGTACTAATGATAATGTGATAACTATTAATTACTGCCAATGATCCTCAACTAGCTGGAGAAAAGTAACTATGGAGAATGGTGCAAGGAGAGGGTTTCAGATGTCTAAGATGTCAGGACCAGAGGTGGGACCAATACAAACTGGAAGGGCAGGATCAGGATTGATGTCAGGGGTAGGGGATTGTGGGAGAAGTAGGGTGGGAAGGAAAAGAGAAACAATGATGCTAATAAAAGAAAGAACAGAAAAATTCAAGAACAGTAGAAAGGATAATCAAGGACAAGAGGCAAATTGGGCCACTGTACAAGGAAAAGTTAAGATGTTTGAAAATAGCAAAAGGTAAGCCTAAAAGCTTCGAATCTTAAAGCATGAAGCATTCCAAATAAGGTAAACGAACTTATGGCATAAATCGAGATAAATGAATGTGATCTCATAGCCATTACAGAGACATGGTTATAAGGTGATCAGAAATGGGAACTTAACATTCCCAGATATATGACCTGTCAGAAAGCAGGAGGGATGGAAAAGGTGTTAGGATAACATCATTATTAAGAGATGAAATGGGGACAGCTGCAGGAGATGATCTAGGCTCAGATGATGTAGAGTCTTTTGGGTGGAGGTAAAAAACAGAAAGGGAAAGATGACATTGGCAAGAGTGATGTATTGACCCTCCACCTCCCCCCCCCCCCCCCCCCCCCCCACGCTCCCCCCCCCCCCCCCCCAAACAGTAGCCACTTTGTCAGAAAGGCTATAAACCAACAAATAATATGAACATGTAAAAAGAATAAAACAATACTTAGGGGTGATTTTGATTTTCATATTGATTGGGTCAATCAAGTTGGAAAGGGTACCTATGACAATGAATTCATGGAATGAATTAAAGATAGGTTCCTATATCAACATGTCATGGAGTTAACGAGGGAATAAACTGCCATGCACCTGGTAATTGATAAGGAGGCACAGTTAATAAATGACCTTAGAGTAAAAGATCCCCTAGGAAGTAGTGATCATAACATAGTAGAATTCAATATTCAGTTTGTGTGAGAGAAACTTGGGTCGGAAACAACTGTGTTTAACATTGACAAAGGGAATTACAATGAAAGGAGGATAGAGTTAGCTAAAGCGGATTGGGCAGCTAGATTAACAGGCAACATAGGAAATAGGCCGCAGTACACATTTGAGGAACTAATTCAAGGCAAAAATAAATCTCAGTCAGGAGGAAAGATTCAAAGTGAGGGATGAACTAAGCATCGCTAAGCAAGCAAGTTAACAATAGTATAAAGTTGAAAGAAAAAGTATATAAGGAGACAAAAATCAGTGATAGCTCCAAAGATTGGGATAAATTGGGAATCCAGCAAAGGAGGTCTAAAAAGATAATAAAAAGAGAAAACTACAAAAGCAAACTAGCGAAAAACATAAAAACTGACAGTAAAGAGCTCATTATGGGTGACACAATGGCTCAGTAGTTAGCTCTGCTGCCTCACAGTGCCAGACCCGGGTTCAACTCCTGTCTTGGGTGACTGTCTGAGTGGAGTTTGTACATTCTCCCATAGTCTGCCTGGGTTTCCCCGGGTGCTCTGGTTTCCTCCCACAATCCAAACATGTGCAGGTTAGGTGAATTGGCCACGCTAAATTGCCCATAGTGTTCAGGGATGTATAGGTTAGGTGCATTAATCTGGGGTAAAATGTAGAGTAGTAGGGGAATGGGTCTAGGTGGGTTACTCTTTGGAGGATCAGTGTGGACTCATTGGGCTGATGTTTCCATACTGTAGGGATTCTCTGATTAAATATATAAAAAGGAAGATGAAGGTCAAAGTGAACCTAGAAAATGAATTATGGGAGACAGTTATGGGAAACAGGGAAATGGCAGAGGAGTTAAACAAATATTTTTCATCAGTCTATACAGTGCAAGATACAAGAGGGATTATTTACCATCACCGTCGTGAGAGCAGTAATATTCAACAAACTAATTGGGTTTCAGGCAGGTAAGGCCCTTGCCCATGATGGCCTGTATCCTAGGATCCTAAAGGAAGTTTCTATGGAAACAGTGGATGCACTTGTTGTAATTGTCAATAAATCCTTGGCTTCTGGAGTCATACCAGAGAATTGGAAAACTGACAATGTGATACATCTATTCAAAAAAGGAGGGAGGTGAAAAACCGGTAACTGTAGGCTGATACGCCTAGTATCAATCATGGGACAGGTGTTGGAATCAATTACTAAAGAAATAACAGTACCATTTTTGGAAAACTATAATCTAATCAAGCAGAGTTAGCATGGCTTCATGAAAGACAAACTGTCTAACTAACTTATTGGAGCTGATTGAGGAAGTCTCAACCAGAGTGGATAGAGAGGAACCAGTAGATGTGTCATACTCGAATTTCCAGAAGGTACCTGACAATGTACTTCACAAAAGGTTAAATCATAAGACAACACCATGGTGTTAGAAGTAATATGTTGGCGTAAATAGAGAATCGTCTAATGGACAGGAAACAGCAAGTAGGGATAAGGGGTTTCTTTTGAGGTTGGTGACCTGAAATCAGACGGGTTTCACAGGGTACAGTACTGGGACACAACTATTTAGAATTTCTATTAATGACTTGGAATAAGAAAGCAAACGTACTGTCGCAAAATTTGCAGATGACACAAAAATAGATGGCAAGGCACATTGTAGAGACAAATAGTTTACAGAAAGCTATCGCCAGGTTAAGAAAGAGGGCTAAAAATTGGCAAATGATTTATAATGGAATGTTGGAAAAATGGGAAAATGGGAAGTTCTTCATTTCAGAAAGGATAATAAATGAACAGAACATTATTTAAATAAAGAAACACTGTAGAAAGCTGTAACACAGTGGCTTGGGGATACTTGTGCACAAAACATAAAAAGCCAGCACACGGGTGCAGCAGCTGATCGGAAGGGCTAATGGTATGTTGGCCCTTATTTCAGGGGGATTGGAGTGTACGAGCAGGGAACACTGACTGCAACTCGACAAGGTGCTGGTTAGAACAAGCCTCAAGGACTGTGAGCAGTGTCTGGCCCCTTACTTAAGGAAAGACTAATCTCTTTGGAGGCAGTTCAGAGAAGCTTCATGTGGTTGATCACTGGTGTGGAGGGTGGGGCTAAACAGGGTGGGACTCTACTCACTGGAGTTTAGAATAATGAGAGGCAATCTCATTGAAACATATAGGATTCTTAATTGGCCTGACAGTAAAAATGCTGAGAGGATGTTTCCCCTCATGGGAGAGTCTAGACCCGATAGTGCAGCAATTTATATTCAGGTGAGGTGGAATTTTTTCTCTCAGAGAGTTGAGAGTCTTTGGAACTTCTTGCCTCTGAGAGCTGTGGGAGAAGTTTCTTTGTGTATATTTAATGCTGAGATAGATAAGATTATTGATCAATGGGGGAATCAAGGTTTATGAGGAAAATGCAGATCAGTGGACATGAGAAATGTTGGTTCAGCCCCAATCCTATTGAATGGTGGGGCAGAATGAAGGAACCAAACCACCTACTCTTATTCGTATTGCTAATGGTCTTAAGTATGGTGTCCCATTCCTTTTTTGGAATGTCAAAATAAAAAATATTTTTACACCTTCCTTTTGGTCGATAGTATTTTTAAATGCCTGTTATTCCACCTTTTCTTTCCCTCCTAATTAACATGACCACCTAAATTTATACCTCTAAATGCTGCTAATATCATATTTCTTCAATGTGACTAGTTAAGGAGACCTACATTTGTTTGCGCTGTTTATTTAGATTCTAGACACTCGGTGATAGCTCTATGCCAGTTTCATTTCACAATTTGGAGATTAAACAGGGCCTGTCTAATGAACATGAGAATATCTATAGTTCCCTGTTACAGAAAACTCTGAACCAAAATAATCCCCAAATGTTTCACTGCGACTGCAAGTTTGCAACTGTCGCTGTTGTACTGCCCATAGAAGAATAGCACTTACGTGAATTGCCAATATCTGTGCAAGTTATTTCAACAGATGTCACTTGCTCGAGGTCAGTCTTTTGTATCCTCCAATCCACGGCAATGCTCATATTTGATGGTTTAGTGTTGATAATATCTGGTTTATTCGGTTCTATAAAATTTGAATAAAACTGTATCAGCAATTCTGCAAGTATTTTGTCCATATTTCCGAGAACTGTTTGAACTCATTGGTGCCTAAATCGACTCTTGTCCAGCTCTCACGAAACATATAAGGACAATAAATTAACTAGCAGATCTTCTTGTATGAGGTGATTGAGATGTTAGGGGTACATTTCTTCAGTGACCATTCACAGCGGCCTGTGAAAAGCAGAACGCTTAGATGGCCCAATTACTCAAAGAATGGGGAAGGCTGTGCAGGAAAAGCCACAATGATAGGAATGTCTCACTCTGGAGGAACTAGTGCTACAGCATGCCACTACACATTGTCTGTCAACTTGCTGTGTTTCAAACCTCAGACAACTTCAAAACTCTTAGAAAGACCTACCTTTCATTCTCCTACTAGAACAGTGTGTCAGATAGAGGCATGTTGAAGGGGAAAGTGAGGACTGCAGATGCTGGAGATCAGAGCTGAAAATGTGTTGCTGGAAAAGCGCAGCAGGTCAGGCAACAGACATTTCCTGAAGAAGGGCTTAAGCCCGAAACGTCGATTCTCCTGTTCCTTGGATGCTGCCTGACCTGCTGCGCTTTTCCAGCAACACAGAAGCATGTTGAACACTGACTAGTGCTATGCACACCAAATCGTGGAAGTACAACTTACATGCATCTTCTTCAAGTTTAAAATATATTTGTGCCTCAGCATAGGAGGTAATAAGGATTCTTGTATTCCCAGCATTCAGCACAATAGTAACTAATCACAGTGGGAATGGAGGCAAGGTAAGGATAGAGACTGTACTGTACAACTGACCGCAACAAGAATTTAACATTGATGTTGTGCTTTTACTGAAAATAATGTCCAACAGGAATTCAAATTTGGTGTAAAAAAAGAGGTGTTTGTATAAGAGTAGCTGAAAGGGATGATATGAAGTTTGGTTGCAGAGAAAGATGTTAAGAAGGTTTTCTCACTTGGAGATAAAGTGGCAAGGCACAGAAATTTGAGCTTCTATAAACTAGGATAGAAACAACTGAGGCCTCTGCCATGATGAAGCCAGTAGGTTGCCCATGAGGCTTGAACAGGAGGCTAGTAAATACAGAATAATGTGAGATGAAAACACACTGGAATCATAGATGATATCATGGATTTAAATCGAACACACTGAAAGATGGAGAGTCAGTGCAATAAAGGAGGGTGATGGAAAGAAAGACGCAGTGTGAGACATGATTACCAGTGCCAGAGCTTTGGATAAGTTAGAGTTTATGGAGCATGAAGGAACGCTGGCTGCTTGTGGGGATCAGAGAGATAAGAAGCTTAGTGTTCATTGTTAGCATTGGCAATTGTCCTGGAATAGATAAAACATAAAACATAACTAGGAGACAGCCCAGACCCTCACGTTTACCTTATTTAAAGGGAAGTGTTAGGTGCTGTGTTCCAGATGTAATTTGATTGGCTACACTACTTGGTTTGAAGCAAAACACACCTTATTCTTATCTCTAGTTTAAATACAAAGAAAAGATAGAAGAACAGACATAACTTTAACTCTATTGGAAAACTTAATAGAATAACTGATTAATAGACTAATAGTAACAGATTAATAGACTAATAGTAACAGATTAATAGACTAAACAGCAACTGTTCCAATATAGTACCATCCCATAAACACACCCTTGGCAAAGACAAGTTCGGCAAAATAGATTGTCTCATCTACAATGTTTCTCCAGCTCAACACCAAGAGAAAATTCTGGCAGACAGAGAGATGTATGGCAGCTTCAACAACCAACTTCAAAACCCCAATAATCGCTGAAAGCCAAATTAAAACCCTGGTTCTGTGGAAGCCTGACTTCACCTATTCATGCCACTTCTTTCTTTTAATGTCTAAAATAAAGACCTCATAAGCCATTTACGTTAATGGCTTGGACAGACCACTCACACCTAAGGATCAAAATCTCTCTTCAAAATTAAAACATGTCAGAAGTATTGCCACAGTATTGTCACAAACTGCTGTGCTAAGGATTGATGTTATTTGCGGGTCACATATGAGAGCAAATCGAATAAGTCAGTCACTTTCTCTCTGGTGAGACAGAGGCTGAAAAACAAAGCTGACCAACCGTCATTCTCAGCTCCATATTTGGGTGTGCACTCATGGATGCCACCTTTGATACTACAGAAACTGCCTGGTGTTCTCTTTTTCCTTTAACTGACCTCAGAGGATGCCAGTCTTAAAATTTTATTGTTAACAAGAAAAATGGAATTGTCACAAAGAAAGCATCAGTCAAAAAAAAAATCAGCAACAATCTTTTGATCAAACTGAGAGGCATGTGTAAAGCCAATGAGAGAATCATTGAGAGATCCTTTCCTAATTCCAGAATATTCATTCCATGTGGCATGCAACCCAACAGGAAAAGTTGCCCTCATTTCAGAGTTACTAAAACATCTGATTGACACCTTATTGGAATCTTGGTTGCTTACTTTCATATTCAGGTTTTATACTCTTGTTTACAGTCCAGGTCCATGTTGAAAATTTTTGTTGAATGTCAACAGAGCAGCTGTACTGCTGACAGGGAGTGACGTTTACAACTTTTATTACGTGATCTCTTACACTTTCTGAAAGGCAAAAAACATACATGAAAAGATGGTGGATTTATTTCAAACTTCTCAGAACTGATACATTGCATTTTTTCAGCAATAAAAACAATTTTGTCAAAGTTCTTCATTGTGGACACATCAGGACAATTCATCAGAAAGAGCAAAGTGAATGGAAAACAACATTTATCTTGTATGAGCAGAAAGTGATCATTGGTTGGCAAATGGACTCTGACCAGTGAAGGATTATTCATTCCGAACGTAATGGTGATCGACAGTTAAATGCCGAGCTTTGTTTAAATGCTAAACAAGGCCGCTTGATTCTAATTGGTCAGGGCATTGCCCTAAGAAATGAACCAGAGAATGGCTCTCATCATTCAGAGTTAACATTTCGGGTCCGGTGACTCTTCCTCAAAACCTGACCCAAAATGTTAACTCTGATTTCTCTCCACAGATGCTGCCAGACCCGCTGACCTTTTCCAGCAATTTCCATTTTTGTTTCTGATTTACAGCATCCGCAGTTCTTTTGGTTTTATGCAGTGTTGTACCTGTTCTTTCTCTCTGCAAAGAACAAGGCTATGCATATTATTGTGTGCACCTTCCAGTATACATGAGTCTGATTGACAACCCCTACTTGGCTCTCAGTGCAATTCTTCACATGCTCAGGGTTACTTAGCAAATCTTGTCGAATTGCAGAATCACATCTCATGTTGGAAGCTGTGTTGGGATGTTTACAAGCACGGACTGAATGGGTACAGTCAGTATCCTGCTTGATGCGAACAGCCAAAGGGCCATGTTGCTTGGATGATCCACCAGCCTTTGAGGTATACAATCCATATATTGAGCATCACACTGGCACTGAAATTCATACATCACATTTCTCACATGTGTGATAGGCAAAATGTCTTTTTGCCTTGATGGCAGCATTCTGTTAGGAGTGAATACAACTTCTGCCATTACTGCAAATTACTGACGTGAAACAGTTAGCTTCACTTCATCCTCAAACTTTTGAGATTCTTTCTGCTACCCCTTCCAGGGTTACTTTTCAGGGGCAACATTAGTTTCCACGACTTTTTGAGGTATAAAATGAAAAATAATCTAATCAGGGTCCTGCAGGATAGCTTTAAATTCAGTGTCAATCTTTCCTGGTAAAAAGGTATTTCTCTTACAATGATTCCAAAGCATGGAGATGGGCTATTTGGTCCAATTGGTCAGTATTTATACTTCACATCAGCCTTCTGTGGGCGGCACAGTGGCACAGTGGTTAGCACTGCTGCCTCACAGCACCAGAGACCTGGGTTCAATTCCCGACTCAGGCGACTGACTGTGGAGTTTGCACATTCTCCCCGTGTCTGCGTGGGTTTGCTCTGGTTTCCTCCCACAGTCCAAAGATGTGCAGGTTAGGTGAATTGGCCATGCTAAATTGCCTGTAGTGTTAGGTAAAGGGGTAAATGTAGGGGAATGGGTCGGTGCGGTCTTGTTGGGCCGAAGGGCCTGTTAGCAATCTAATCTAATCTTCTGCCTCCCTTTTCATCTAATGCAATCAGTTTTTCCTTCTTTTTCCTTCTCTCTGATAGGCTTACCTAGACTTGCTGTAAATACCTCTATGTTATTGGGCTTCTCTCTGATATATTACTCTCTTTTATGTTATTCTTGTCTCTCCTATTACTCAAGAAGGTTGTCAAAACTTTCTGTTAATACACCTTTGTTCTCCTTGTCTCAATGTTTGGGTGTGTCTCCTCCTCTAATGGGAGGTGGAAAAACAAAATAATGTACAGTCTCTGAAGTAACTGTGTGTGACATCCTAGGATAGATGATGTCACAACCTACAGTGGGGCCAGGAAGTGGGAGGGTGCAGGAACATTTTGCAACCTCAGAGCCATTGTTAAAAGGAAGTGGGATCTTCTATTTGAGGGAGACATGTTGGTGTAGGGGGGCAAGGAAGGAAACTTCAAATTGTAATTCTTCAGCACATTCCCAGTATAGAATGAACAATCAAAATGATAATATAACAAAGTAGAAGATGGTGCATTTTGGTTAGAGAATGAGAAGCTGCAGACTGCTTGGATAATAAGAATCTGAATGGAGTCAAGGGATGTACAATTACACTTTCACAAATCATAATTGCATGTTATTTACTGCTTTCTAAAACTTCAGAAATTGAGAGTAATGGCTGACACTATCTCACATTAAATGCAAAATCTCTTGTGAACTTTAAATAAAACAGTTTCAAGTGAAACAAACAGTTGCCCCTCAGTTGAGGAGAATGCTAGTTCCCATTTTGCTTCTACTCCCATCCAACACCTGCAAGAGGTAGTTTGGCTGAATTTTAGCAGCTTCAATAATTCAAGAACAGTGGAATCGAAGGTCACAGCGGCGATGTCTGCTTCCTTTTTGGTGCAGACATGACGGGCCAAATAGCCTCCTTCGGCACGATTCCACTTCTGTCATTCTGTCAATTGTTTATCACTGCAGGGAAGAGCTTTCTAGGGCTCAAGTGCAGATTTTCTTTTGCACTGTTAGTGCTACCATCATTTAAATGAGATCTTCAGGCCTCAGACCAAAACTTATCCATCAAAAAATAATCAAGAAACAGGTTATCTGGTCATTTATTCCACTGCAGTATGTGGGACTTTGCTGCGTTTAAGCTGAATGCTGTATTTCCTACATTGTATCAAAAAGATTGTGCTTTAAAAGTTTACAGCGTCATTTGCATTATCCTGGCACCACAAAACAGGCTACAAAAATGGAACAAATCACCTTCTCCAGCTGAACTATTTCTAACAGCTTTGTTTGAATGAACACAAATTCTAGTAATGGCACGTATGATGTTTTGGAAAACTGGTTACTTTCTTGCAGCCTATGAATAATGCACAAAAATGCAATAATATTATTTTTATAAATACCTTGCAATGAATTGCAGCTCCAATTATACAGCAAATTGCAATTATCCACAGAGGGAGGTTCGGTCAGCTCAAAATGAATTTCATATTTAGGTTTGATCTTTGCTTGTAGTTCGATTCCATGATCTTCTCAAGAAAAGTTGAAAATAGTCACATAATGTTATGCTCTTATTAATCCATGTTATATTTGTCCTTGGATACATCAAAACCTTTAAAAGCTACAAGCTTAGAAGACTGCATATTTTAATAAGAACTGAATATCTGCATATTGTGAACTACATTAGCAAACACAATGCTTTGGAGCATTTTGAAGTATTTTAAAGGCTAATCAAATAACACTTACCAGATGGTGGATGTGTTATGATGTTTATTGATTTAATAACAGGTTGACACTTCCCATGGAGAGTTGCATTGAGTTCATAACTCTTACAGAATGTTAGTTCCATGATCACTTCTGTGATTTCGCTCTTATTTTCAGACAATTCAAATGTTTTATTTAGAATTGTGATATTATGAGCTTCATTAAGGTTGTAAGTAATTTTCAGGCTGACACTGTTACTTGTGACATTCAAGGCTATGATTGTAACATGAGCATTGTCTGAAAAATCAAAAAGAAATAAAGATCAAGTTTTTGTTGTTCGTACATTCATGAAAAAGCATCCTCAAGAAAGGTCAATTATTCTTTCTTTGTTCAAGGGGTGGAAAAAGCACTCATTTTATCAACTTTTAGAACATGAGTGAGCCTTACACAAAGAAATCAGCCATTCCCCCTTCACCAATGAAATACTTCCACAAATCTCATTTGTTTCAAATTTATTTCAGATATTGCCAGTCCAATTTCTGACCTCCACCAACATTAATGGACAGTCTGTGCAGGGCATGCATGAGGACAAAATGTTGGGTAGATTAGCTACTTATGTTGGTTGATACAGGAATCCATCAATTACAGACATCCTGGACATCCCATTACCAAAGTCTTTTTTGTCCATCAATAATGGTGGTGCCATTTGGAACCAATATCCTCTCTTACCACATCCATTTTCCATGCAAACGCGCAGCACTGAACATCCAAATGGGGACATGAGCTGGAGAAGGGAGATGACCTCCTTGCCCAGTTCAACCTCTGCATCAAACTCAACCCATTTTCTCTGCTTTTTGCTTAAGAAAAGGACAGGGTGGATCAGTATGGTCCTACCAAAGGATTCAACAAATGCTGTGTAGGAGTAAGATTCTATGGCACTGCAGCGCCAGTACAGAAGAGGAGTAACTAAAGGCTATTGTTTTTTTTAACTTGGTAAAAAAGCTAGGAGTGGGCTTCTTTTGTGGGCCATGGATGCAGTAGGGAACATGCAGTGGTGACCAGGCCCTACATTTCCAGTAGTTATTGCCCCAACAAATGCCACCATCCCTAAAGAGATCTTACTTGTGATCAGAGGGCCAATGGCAAGTCAGCAGAGAATCGAACCAGTTTCTCTGTCAACACCTCCATTCACCTGCAACACATTCTGAGGTGGCTATGCAAGGAAGGATTGTGCTGCTATAATCCCCACTGGGTGCAGATGGGACGTTTTAGGGGCAGGGTCTCCTTACATGATTTAGAACATAGAACATAGAACATAGAAGAATACAGCGCAGTACAGGCCCTTCAGCCCTTGATGTTGCGCCGATCAAAGCCCACCTAACCTACACTAACCCACTATCCTCCATATACCTATCCAATGCCCGCTTAAATACCCATAAAGAGGGAGAGTCCACTACTGCTACTGGCAGGGCATTCCATGAACTTACGACTCGCTGAGTGAAGAACCTACCCCTAACATCAGTCCTATATCTACCCCCCCCTTAATTTAAAGCTATGCCCCCTTGTAATAGCTGACTCCATACGTGGAAAAAGGTTCTCACTGTCAACCCTATCTAACCCCCTAATCATCTTGTACACCTCTATCAAATCACCCCTAAACCTTCTTTTCTCCAATGAAAACAACCCCAAGTGCCTCAGCCTTTCCTCATAGGATTTTCCTACCATACCAGGCAACATCCTGGTAAACTTCCTCTGCACCCGTTCCAGTGCCTCCACATCCTTCCTATAGTATGGCGACCAAAACTGCACACAATATTCCAGATGCGGCCGCACCAGAGTCTTATACAACTGCAGCATGACCTCAGGACTCCGGAACTCAATTCCTCTACCAATAAAAGCCAGTACGCCATATGCCTTCTTCACTGCACTATTTACCTGGGTGGCAACTTTCAGAGATCTGTGTACATGGACACCAAGATCCCTCTTCTCTTCCACACTACCAAGTAGTCTACCATTAGCCCAGTAATCCATCTTTTTATTACTCTTACCAAAGTGAATCACTTCACACTTAGCTACATTGAACTCCATTTGCCACCTTTCTGCCCAGCTCTGCAGCTTCTCTATATCCCGCTGTAACCTGCCATATCCTTCCTCACTGTCTACAACTCCTCCGACTTTCGTATCATTTGTAGACCTCTTGGCTGCATTTTAATTTTCATGCTAGTATACATCATCACCATCTTGCCATGAGAGAGTTAACACTTTATTCAACTCTGAGACAATACAATAATAGCAGCCCGAAAGTTCCTCAAAGGCAAGACATCTTTTATAATGCTGGAAGCCTCCTCATTGCCAACCAGTAGGGTGAATCTCCTTCTAAGTGTTCAAAGGCAAATGATATCTGGAGACAAAACCAGGAATGCAAACTCCCTAAATCCAGAATATCCACTTCATTGACTGGAAAGGAACCTTTCATTTCTGTGAGTGTTGGTACATTGAATGAATAAAACCCCAATAATGGTCAAGTTTTAGATTAGATTCTCTACAGTGTGGAAACAAGCCCTTCGTCACAACCAGTCCACACCGACCCTCCAAAGAGTAAGCCATCTAGACCTGTTTTCCTTCTGACTAATGCACCTAACACTATGGGCAATTTAGCATGGCCAATTAACCTAACGTGCACATCTTTGGACTGTGGGAGGAAACCGGAGCACCTGGAGGAAACCCACACAGACACGGGGAGAATGTACAAACTCCACACAGACAGTCGCCTGAGGCTGGAATCGAACCTGGGACCCTGGCGCTGTGAGGCAGCAGTGCTAATCACTGAGTAACCTTTCCACATCTTTCCTGTAATGTGGTGACCAAAACTGCACACAATATTCCAACTGAAGCCTCACTGATGTTTTACACAGCTGCAACATGACTTGTCAACTTTTACAGTGAATGCACTGACCGATGAAAGTGAGCATGCCATGTGCCTTTGTTACCACCTTAATCACTTGTGTTACCACCTTCAGAGAGCTATGGACTTGCACCCCAATATTTCCCTCTATATCAAGGTTCCTAATGGTCCTGCCATTTACTATATATGTTCCTCTTGCATTTGACCTTCCAAAAGACATCACTCTCATTTGGATATGCCATTTCTCTGCCTAATCGTATCCTTTGATATCCTTCCTCCAATTTTTATGTCATCAGACAGTTTACATTTTCATATATTACAAACAACAGAGGTCTCAGCATTCAGCCTTGTGAAACACCACTGGTCACTCCTCAACTACCTTCAGTCTGTGACCAAGCCAATTTTATATCCAACTTACAAATCAAATAGATCCCATATGATTTAATCTTCTGGACCAGCTTACCATGAGGGACCTTATCAAATGACTGGAAACTTGTGGGGAGATGGTCAGTCTGATGCTCAGTCAGAGGCTAGAGTTTTAAAGTGTTTTTAGGAGAAGGAGTTTGACTCTTGATGCTACAGAATGAAGATTTGAAAGCTCACTGCCTACCCTCCCGTTACCAGCAATTGGAAGTTTGGAGAATAGAAACTAAGTAATGAGGTATTAATGACTTCTTCTGAGGGAACAGGAGAGATTCCTGGTCAGCATCTACTAGGAGAAAATCAACCAAGAAATAGGTATGTTGGCTTGTGGAAGAACGTGCTACAAAAACACTTTGGTAATTTGGCCAGTGGTTTTATTTTCTTTTATTAATCCCTAAGTTGTGTTTGTCTTGTGTGAATGGGGCTGAATATAAGGGGTTTTGGGTTTAAACATAACATCAATTAATTACTTCATTGTTTAAATTTTGCTCTGCTAAAATTGCCACATTGTTATAAAATTGTTAAGTTTTATGTTTAAATTGCAAACTGGTGTTGAGAATTGATTATTCAGAGTCTGGGATTGCTGATTCAAAAATGTCTGGTTAGGAATCACCGAGGTCAACTTTGAGGGTCTTTGAATGGTTTAATTTTACTGTGTTTTGAGGACAGAGGTAGGAAAGGCTGATTTTTTAGCCATTCATCTTCATGCTGTAACAGCCTAACTGACTGTGCTTTTCCAGCACCACACTTTTGGACTTTGATGTTGTAACATAAACAAATAATCAGCATCTATAAAGGCACAATTTATAATTTTCATTGAACAAATGATCATTTACACTGTATAACATCAAGAGAAGTTTTCTTACCACAATCCTTGCCTCCACTTGGGGTAGCTAGGATTAAAAGCACATTACAGCACGTTACAAAGTTGTATTCTTAATTTCCACAAACAAATGCATTTTCTACTGAGCCAGCCTATGCACTAACAGTACATTACTTCTGCATGTATCAATTGTGTTAAACAATAACTACTTAAAAGATTAGATTAGATACAGTGTGGAAACAGGCCCTTTGGCCCAACAAGTCCACAATGACCCTCTGAAGAGCAACCCACCCAGACCCGTTCCCCTACATTTACCCATTCACCTAACACCACAGGCAATTTAGCATGGCCAATTCACCTAACCTGCACATCTGTGGACTGTGGGAGGAAACCAGAGCAAACCCACGCAGACACAGGGAGAATGTGCAAACTCCACACAGACAGTTGCCCGAGTTGGGAATTGAACCCGGTTCTCTGGTGCTATGAGGCAGCAATGCTAACCACTGTGCCACCCAAACTTCGGTGTTGAGCAAACTTGGGAATTGGAACATTTTATCTAACAATTTAGAGAGGATTTTCTTAAATTAACAAACCAAGGAAAGATATCAACAAATAGATAAAACATCTTCTATGGAGCAAAGATAGGGAAGAAAAGTCAAGACACTGTGCTGAAGTGGTGTCGAAACTGGATTTTGAAACTCTATAGATTGTAGTAGAAGAAGACGTTGAATAAGGCAAAGAAATACATATTTAGGGACTGCATGAAAAAAATATGCGTCATCTCCAATGTAAGTACAACATTGCTGTAGACAACATTCAATTTAACACCAGCTCTAAATTTGTACACTTTAATCTGCTGTCAAGGTCCCTTTCCCCAGCAAGTATGAGGCTCAACTAGAGTTCCCAACTGGTTGAATATATTTCTGGAAGATACATCAAATCACTTCCCACTCTAAGTGTCACAGAGTCACAGGTATCTACAGCACAGAAAAAGGCCCTTCAGCCTGTAGAGTCCGTGCCAGTTAAGAAAATTCAACCAACTATTCTAACCCCATTTTCTCGCACTTGGCCCATAGCCTTGGCATCCCAAGTGCAGATCTAAATATTTCCGCAATGTTATGAGGATTTCTGCCTCTCCCACCCTTACAGACCGTGAGTTCCAGATTCCCATCACCCTCTAAGTGAAAAACATTCTTCCCCTCCCTGCTCAAGGAGATGTTTCTTTTCTTCAGTAACAAACCTGCTGTGACAAAAGCAAGATAAATGCAATTTTTTCAAGCCCACTGGCTTTTCCTTCTGGATTATTCATGGTAGGGCACGCAAGACTACATTTTAATTCCAGAACACTTCAGGGGGATCCTGCAGGGACGACAATCCCCAATTGGACTCTGACAACGGATTCAGACTTTATTTCCACACTAATTGGAGAATTTTTGTGAAGTGAAA
This sequence comes from Chiloscyllium punctatum, assembly GCF_047496795.1. Taxonomy (NCBI): domain Eukaryota; kingdom Metazoa; phylum Chordata; class Chondrichthyes; order Orectolobiformes; family Hemiscylliidae; genus Chiloscyllium; species Chiloscyllium punctatum. Next base: position 65,109,102 of record NC_092745.1, read on the forward strand.
CCAAATTCTACCAATGCTGTAATTACATTGTGATTCATTCTTAACGCAATAGGTATTGAAACTCATCTGAATTTTAGTATGGAGAGGATGCAGAGAAAACAACAACCACGTATCTTTGGACACTCAGAGATCATGAAAAGGATGATTAGAGTAAGAGCAACTGAAAATTGTTTAATACTGTGGCAGAGACAGAAGTCAACCACAAGAGAAAAGAGAATCAATAGCACTTTTCCACGGCCTGTCAGTTTTGAGAGAGAGCTGCCAAAACAGCCTTATCAAATATATGAGCCTTTGCGAGACTTCACCGTTTGCTTAGTTCATAGAAAATTAGTGGCTGTTGAAAAGGACAGGTAATTTTAGCCAGAAGTTAAGAGAACAACATTACTCATTAACAAGACCCTGCACATAGACTATTCAGGTTAATGTCATGCAGGAAATTAAAATACAAGCTTTTTAAAAAATACAGAAGTTTAGTAACACAAGTAAAACAGAAATGAAAAAAAACATATTTGGTTCCGAAAACTAAAATGTGTAGGATTTAGATTTATATACATATAGTCTAACATCAACACATTCCTTCTATTTGGAAAATGAAGGAATCTCATTGCTTGTCTGAAAGGAAAAAAGACTGTTTTCAATGGTGACTATTATGAATCACAAGAATAGAAAGGATAATGAAACATGCCCTCTTTAAAACTGTAGGCTAACAGTAGATGTGTGCCATTTTGTTCACTTCTGTAGTATACACCAATGCTATTTAACACTGCAGTTTAAAACTGGACCTGTGGCGTGAGCAAAGAATGAGTTGAAGTATTTCTGTTGCCCAACATTTTAATATTGACCTGCTTGCTTACCTGTCGTGGATAATTATTTCATAATGAAAATTGGTGTGCACAAGTTAGCGGACAGCACAATTTCAACTTCCAAGAGTTTTCAATCTTTAACTAATCAACATCGTAACGGCCCTATTTGAATGAGTGCAGCAAAGTCAAGGATGCTGCTAGGTACTGGTGTAAACCATGCAAACTGATGAATGCTTGCATCAGAGAAAAGGTGCACAGATGGTTGCACCTCATTTTTGACCCTTCCTTCTGTTTTCAACATGTGAAAGATCTGGATTATACAACATGCTAACTACATTTCATTATCAATTGTGCATACACATTTTGTCCTTAAGGCCATGAGAGAAAAATCCCAAATAATCGATTTACTTGACTGAAATACTTGCTAATGTGGGTTTACTTGTGACTGTAAAAAGAATTATCATTTACTTCATCTGCATGGTTTGGTTGGAAGTACCACTATCAGTGAACATGCAAGGGTGTGAGGTACAGGACATGTGAAGAATTGAGAACTTGGGCTTTTAAGTACGGGTTTCCTCCTCTGCTCCCACCCTATGATGTCTTTTAAAGTAATCCCAAAGAAGCCTATCACATTTCTGGTCTTTCCCACCAACACTGCCTCCAAAGTATTTGTGCTGTTTGCAGGTGCGAGGTAAATCAGCGATGCATCCTTTAAATTACTGAACTGCTGGACAGAGGTGCGATTGGCCTTTGCAAACATACTTGAGATTGCGGTGCTTGTTGCTGCAGGTGAGCTTGTGGTTGTGTCAGTTGTGTCTGTAGAAAAGATCAAAGTAAGTTAATGAAAACCGAGCCTTGAAAAGAGGAATCATCAACAACAGGCATTTCACATCACTTATCATTTCAGGCAGATTAGCAAACCTGCAGTGAATTTGAATGTGCAAATTTGAGCCTCAAATGCGTGCCACTTGACTTTGTCAATACTTTGCCTGCTATCAGATAAGGGGACAGTGGATAAAATGAGATTAAAACCAGTTTGATGAAAGGCACAGCCATGTTAAAATATAGTTACCAGCATCTTGCGAATTGCCATCAACCAGAACCTGAACTGGACCAGTGTGTCTGTCCACCATTCGTAAGGCATAAGTCAGGGGTGTGATCATTATCTGGGTAAGTGCAGCTCCAACAACTCTGAAGAAGTTTTACATCATACAGCATAAAGCATCCTGCCTGGTTGGTAACCTATCACCACCAAGACTGCGGTAACAATGCATGCCTTCAAGAGGACATGCTGCAGTAAGTCACCAAAGCTCCTACAACACAGCCTTACAAATCTTTCTCTCTCACACACACACACACACTCACTCTCTCTCTCTCTCTCTCTCTCTCTCTCTTTCTCTCCTGGAACTGTACTGTGGTGCACTTGCACTAAATGAATTGTACTATTTCAAGAAGACAACTCACCATCATCTTCCCACGGACAATTAGGGATGGGAAAGGAATGCTGGCCTGGCCAGCAACACCCATATATTGTTAGACAATAAAACTAAACCTAACATAAAGTTGTAGACATTGGGATGTGAAGTGATTCCTCAATAACCATGGATTTATGAGTCACTTATGTTTGGTTTATGCTGGTGGTCACAGATTACAAATATAAAATTACAAATATTATTGTTATTATCTTGATTAGAATCGAGAATGGAGGCATAAAATTATAAAGAGGTATTGATGCATTAAGCAAATGGGCAAAACCATAGCAAACAGATTTCTACACCAGCACACGTGTGGTTAACCACTTTAGATCCAAAATATTTAAAAGATGGAGTTTTCAAAACAATGAAAAGCCAGAAGAAAAAGAAGTTCAAGAAGCCTTGGGGGAAGGTTCATAGATCATTAAAATACTACAAAGAGGTGTATAAAATAATCAAAGAGATAAATGTAATGAGTATTTATATATGAAGGACTCAGACACAAGGGGACAAAGGTCATATCTTGGTTAGAATAGACTTGGTGTATTGTGAGCAGTTCTAGATGCACACATAGCAACTTAAGTAGGCCATTCAGTCCCTTGAGGCTAGTCGACTGTTCAATGACATCATGGCTGATCTCTGGCCTAACTCTATATACCTGCCTTTGGCCCATCTCCCTTAATACCTTTGCTTGACAAAAATATACCTATTTCAGATTTAAAATTAACAACTGATCCAGCATCCACTGCCATTTGTGGAAGAGAGTTCCAAACCTCTATCACCCTTCATGTGTGGAAGTGCTTCCAAATGGTCTGGCCTTAATTCGCAGACTGTGTTCCCTAGTTCTAGAACCCCCAGCTCGTGGAAATAGGTTATTCTTAATCTATCTTGTCTTTTCCTGTTACTATCCTGAAGACATCTGTCAAATCACTCTTTAATTTTCTAAGTCCGAGATAAATCAGGCTTGACTTTTATAATCTCTCCTCATAATTTAACCCCTGAAGCCCAGTTATCATTTTTGTAAACCTACTTTATACACCCTCCAAGTGCAATATATCCTTCCTCATGTGTGGTGCCCAGATCAGCTCTCAGAATTCCAAGTGGGCTCTAACCAGGGTTTTGTATAACTGCTGGAATTTTGAATGTTAAGGGGGGATTTATTAAAGATTTCAACATGATGCAAAATGAATTATCTGTTTTAAATGTGAGATTAATAGACATGTGCTACTCAATGGCAATTCAGAGATTAGGACTAGGAAGGCAGGTATACAGAGTACATTGCAAACTGGTCAGGAATTCATTCAATTGCTGATGAGGCTAGAGGTATTAATGGTTGGCTTGCTCCTCTTCTTCTACAGCTGTGGCATTTAGTAGCTGGTTTTGCTTACATTCTGGTCAACAGTAACTCCCTTCCAGATACTACAAGTGAACTCTCAGCAAGTGTAATGGACTTGAGTGCCTTGAACAAATAATAATCTTCTCTCATGCTGGAGATAACTATTGTGTGACACTGGTGAGACAAAAGACAGTTTCATTCACATACCTTCACAATCCTGCCTTGTCTATCAAATTGGGCATTACACCAACTGATTTTGTTCTGTCACTACTTTCCCTTGTCTCGTGTATCCCCCGATTACAGGTTGGCTAAAGTTCAGGTAGACTATTGCTATTATCCTCCATTTTGTTCTTACTCCACCTCTTGGTATGCAGTAAAAGTCAGCCGAGAGCACCCATCACGATATTTTCATGGGCAGTTACACACCGCTATAGGGCTATGCCTGAGCACTTTCACAATTGGAAGATTGGTCAGAGGGTGCTGATTATTGAAGCCTGAAAGTGCATGCTGTTTTGAGAAGTGAAGGACTTGACATATGTGGAAACCCTGTGCTCTGTCTAACCAAGTCATGAAGGAATCTATAGGGTGGAACACATGTTGGTCAATCATATGAACTCGTTCTTCCATATAGGGGCAGGACTCGTCAATTAATTGGATACATGCCAGCACAATCAAGCTTTTGAAACTCTCAGGCCTGCACAGGGCACTGCTAAAAACAGTGGAAAGTACAAATTACCAGAACATAGCTCCTGTACGTATCCTGTTTAACTGGGATACTCCAACAATTAAGGCATTGGTTTCTAAGAGTATCCAGCCTGAATGTGAAGCTCTGAAGTCCTCTATAGACCAGCCGATTACTCCACATTCCTTGTGGATTGTTATTTTTCCAGACTCAGCAGAACTTATTTTATATAAAACAAACATTGCAACACCAGAAACATTGAAAGTTCTAGCTCAATCACATCAGGTCTGTCTGCTAGCTACAGGAGAAAGTGAGGACTGCAGATGTTGGAGATCAGAGCTGAAAATGTGTTGCTGGAAAAGCGCAGGTCAGGCAGCATCCAAGAAGCAGGAAAATTGACGTTTCGGGCATGAGCCCTTCTTCAGGAATGAGGAAAGTGTGCCAAGCAGGCTAAGATAAAAGGTAGGGAGGAGGGACTTGGGGGAGGGGCGTTGGAAATGCGATAGGTGGAAGGAGGTTAAGGGGAAGGTGATAAGGTGAGGGTGATAGGCCAGATTGGAGGTGGGGGCGGAGAGGTTAGGAAGAAGTTTGCAGGTTAGGAAGGTGATGCTGAGTTTGAGGGTTGGTGGGGAGGGGAAATGAGGAAACTGGAGAAATCTGAGTTCATCCCTTGTGGTGGGAGGGTTCCTAGGCGGAAGATGAGGTGCTCTTCCTCCAGCCGTCATGTTGCAATGGTCTGGCGATAGAGGAGTCCAAGGACCTGCATGTCCTTGGTGGAGTGGGAGGGGGAGTTGAAGTGTTGAGCCACGGGGTGGTTGGGTTGGTTGGTCCGGGTGTCCCAGAGGTGTTCTCTGAAACGTTCTGCAAGTAGGCGGCCTGTCTCCCCAATATAGAGGAGGCCTCGTCGGGTGCAGCAAATGATGTGTGTGGAGGTGCAGGTGAATTTGTGGCGGTTATGGAAGGATCCCTTGGGGCCTTGGAAGGAAGTAAGGGGGGAGATGTGGGCGCAAGTTTTGTATTTCTTGCAGTTGCAGGGGAAGGTGCCGTGAGTGGAGGTTGGGTTGGTGGGGGGTGTGGACCTGACAAGGGAGTCACAGAGGGAGTGATCTTTTCGGAACGCTGATAGGGGAGGGGAGGGAAATATATCCCTGGTGGTGGGGTCCATTTGGAGGTGGCGGAAATGATGACTGATGATACGATGTATATGGAGGTTGGTGGGGTGGTAGGTGAGGACCAGTGGGGTTCTGTCCTGGTGGCGATTGGAGGGGCGGGACTCAAGGGCGGAGGAGCGAGAAGTGGAGGACATGCAGTGGAGAGCATCGTCGACCATGTCTGGGGGAAAATTGTGGTCTTTGAAGAAAGAGGCCATCTGGGTTGTTTGGTATTGGAACTGGTCCTCATGGGAGCAGATGCGGCGGAGACGAAGGAATTGGGAATATGGGATGGTGTTTTTACAGGGGGAGGGGTAGGAGGAGGTGTAGTCTAGGTAGCTGTGGAAGTCGGCCGGTTTATAGTAAATATCCGTGTTGATTCGGTCGCCCGAGATAGAAATTGAGAGGTCTAGGAAGGGGAGGGAGGAGTCTGAGACAATCCAGGTAAATTTGAGGTCGGGGTAGAAGGTGTTAGTAAAGTGGATGAACTGTTCAACCTCCTCGTGGGAACACGAGGCAGTGCCAATACAGTCATCGATGTAGTGGAGGAAAAGGTGGAGAGTGGTGCCAATGTAGCTGCGGAAGATGGACTGTTCCACATATCCTATGAAGAGGCAGGCATAGCTGGGGGCCCATGCGGGTGCCCATGGCTACTCCTTTGGTTTGAAGGAAGTGGGAGGATTGGAACTCTGCTAGCTACAGGTCAGGTTATGCCTTGCATGTCCCCTGGTAACCTCGCCATTCAAAAATCACAAGGTTTTTGCAAAGAATGCTACATAAGTTAAAGATTTGGAAGAAAGGTGAGGGATTAGAACTGCTGCTTGTCCATCATCCAGTGTTGGATGTGTAGACACTTCTTCCAATTAAAGCTTAGGAGAATAGAACCTATTGTCTTTGGTTCCTCCTGTAAACTTGGTTTCCTTACCATCAAATTGTTTTCCTCTCACTGGCCACTGTCTAATGCTCAGTCAGGTCATATTTTTAACCTCCCACCTGAACTTCAGATGAACCTCCGAGACCAAAGCTTCCCACATGCTCTCTGAAATAAAACCTCAGTACATAAGCTCATCTGCAGCTAAAACCCTTGATGTCTCTAGCCTTGACTATTCCAACACACTATTTACCAGCCTCCCATTTGCTCATCTCCATAAGGTTCAGTGTATCCAAAGCTCTGCTTCCCTTAAGATAAGTTGCACCATATTCTCTTCACCCATTATCCCTTGCTCTCTGACCTACACTGCTACATTAACTTCTTGATCTTAAAAGTGCTACCTAGATCACAAATTCTTCCATAACATCCTATCTCCTCGAGCCCTACAACTCTACAGATCTCTGTATCCTCTCTTCCAATACTGGCCTCCTGCTAGAATTTTATTGTTTCATTCTGGGTGGCTGTATCTTCAGCAGCCGAGGCCCTAACTTTGGAATTCCTTCTCTAAATCTCTGTCTTTCCCACTCCTCTTTTACCATGCTCTAAGGTGACCTGTTCCAAGTATCTGCATAAATGGTGCAGAGTTTGTTTGGGTGATGCTCCTGTGAAGTGCCGCGGGATGTTTTTCAAGGTGCACTGTCAATGCAGGTTGTTGTTATTGTTTCCCTGGAGAGAGTCAGGTACTAGTGCCATTGCTAAGAGCTGAGAGGCGAGTACGTGAGAGAGTGAGACGTGCCTTTTGCTGTTGATTGATTTCCTGAGGCTGCAGGAGTCACTGTTGCTGGCGCGGTGCTGGAATTGGTGAATGATGCATTGCCTGCTGAAAAAGTCAAAGAATAATAATGGTCTGGATTATTACACCTTGAATAAGATTAAAATAAAAGACATATAAATGTGTGAACTGATTCAGATTGCTTTCTTGGGTAGGTGGGTGGAGAGTGGGGGGGTGATGCAGAGTAAGGACGTCAGCATTTCTGTAAATGATTTTCAAAGCATTTTGACCCACACGGTGTGCAATCAAGCACAATCATGTACAACAACCAAACATTCCATACTGCATTTTGCTTTCAGGTTACTTAAGTGCTCAGAAACCTGCAAGGCACTAATTAACTATAAATCAAGCTTTAATTATTCTGTGACAGATTACCTAAACATATTAATGAAGTCCTCTTCCCTTTAAAGGTTTTTTCAAGAGAACTACAAGCACATTCATGACATTCCTTTAATGATGCAGTGGGGCCATTTCCAAGTGCCACTTGCAGTTGGATTCCATCCTCATACCAGGAGTAGTTCTGGGGCCAGAGAAGAGGTAAATGAGACAGGCCCCACTGAAGAGGGCGCTGGTACGGTTGCAGATCTTCCCAAATGGTCAGGCCTTGCTGCCATCAGAGCCCTCTCTGGGAGCAGAGGGTGCCTGCCAAGGACTACCTCTACCATCCTCGCTTCGAGAGGTCACAGGCGGGCACCACTCTCCCACTGAGGCTGGAATACCAATGGGAGAGGCTTTCCACTAGCAAGAAGACCAACTCTGACCTTCCACATTCCTGATTCCACATTCCTCAGAGAGGCAGTGATTCTCCATACAGTGTCTTGTCTCCCAATTGAATAGCACCAACCACACTGTGCCAGCTCCCAGGAGTGGTACTAAGTTCCAAGTAGGTTTCTTTTCTTTTCAATTTAGTTTAGTTTAGACCTCATTGTACTATGCCCTTCAACATCGATACAGACTGATAAAGGATTAAGACATCTTCTGAGATTCCCTAGAGGCTTCCAGAAAGTTTCTTCTTTTTTCTACTCTGACTCTTGCGGTCACCAACTTGTTTGATGTTCAGTTTTCCATTTGATGTTTTCACTGCTCAAATCCACCCACAAAGCTCCGCAATATTGCTGAGCTCAATAAAAATAATTTATTTCCTTTAAGGCAGTCTAAAAGCCTGAGGGCAAAAAAAAATGGCAGACCAGGAAAAGCCTGGCTGGAGTGTCTATGAGCTGTTAGTTCATCAGTATCTCCCTTTGGTCACTCACGTGGTGCCCCTTTGTGACAACTGCAACACAATCCCATTTGAAATACCAAATATCAGGCAAACTAGAAATGGTACTTGGGACCAGCTTCACCAGAATGGTAAATACCAGATCACACACAGGATTCACCTTCTGTGCCATTGGCACAGTTTGGGTATATTTGCTTCCCCAAGGTCTTTCATAACTTTACCCATTCTTTTCTTAATGTTGGTCTGCATTGTGACACACTGGCAGATCCACTAAGCAACTTTTCCCTTGATGTTGGTCACTGAGAATACCAGAACCTACCAGTGTTCCATTTTTACAATGACTTTTAAGCATCAAAGCAAGTTACAGTTACTGCAGAGGTGCTTATTCACTTAACATTCCCCATCTGTGGGAGTGAGAGTAGACTTTGAAGAGCGGGGATTGTAAGCACAGAGATGTAGTTGTCTTAATAAATGAACAGTCTACACCATCCTAAGGTGAGAAACATACGTGAAGCTGGTGCAATGCTTGTGGATAGAGGTGCCATGCTGGAGATTCTGAATGTTGTTTCAGTAACATCTGCAGAAAAATCAAATTACAACACATGAACGTTTACATCCCCAAATGCTTCAAACACAATCATTGTTTATTAATAAACGTAATAAACCATCAACTTAACACCATAAATGTTTCTGGAAGGACAGAAGCTTTACAGTATTCATCAGCTTGAACAGTGATGGAGATTTTGCCACAATATATTGTTTTTCTTCCCTCTCTGCAGATGATACACTTGATATTCCAATCTTTGCCAAACATGACTATTATTTCAATCCAGTTGCTTTAAACATCATTGGTGTAAAGTTGAAACAATCTGGCCTCATCTCAGCATCATATCAGGAATGCCTTAAGAAATGTACAAGGTGCACTAATATGGTCAATGTTCTGAGCACATGGGGATAGTGGGCAAATTCACCCCAAAAGTCCCAACATCATTGGGAAAATTTACTCACAGCAGCTGCAAAAGAGAGAGATCAGTTTTAAACTTCTTCACAAAGGAATACTCAACTAACTGATATCCAAGAAAACTTTAAGTCACTGATGTAAGGCACTCCTTGCACAAGAATGTGGAATCTCTAGTTTAGGGCTACAGGTACTTAGGATCTATCATACCTGAAAAAAAAGTAATAGATTTTACTGTAATTAACACTGCTCATTGCTAAATTTAAATCTGAGAATAAGATCTGAGATGCAACAAATAGGATATAGTTAGTAATGTCCCAGAAGATCAGGCACACACTCAAGAGATATGACTGATGGTGAGTTTAACACGGTTATCACCACATCTTAAGTGCGGTTGAGAAAATGGGGCCTTCATGGTGACTTCAACTGTTGTGGGAATCAAAACAACATTGATGGCATCATTTTGTTTTAAAATCCAGCCATCCAGCCAACTGAGCTAACCAATCTTGTTGACAAACAGGACAACAATTGACTGGTTAAAATATACCAGTTTTGTTCATGTCTGATAGAAATGCATTAGCTATAACCTCAGCAATTCATGAAAAATAGACATAGGTTGATGGATTTTTGTATGTAGGAGTATGCGTCTGTCAATTTGGAAAAGCCTTTTGTTATGCCCAATGTCTTGTGCCAGTTTAAAGACAGTGGTATTGAAGGAATTAATGCTTCCTTTCAATATTCTGGCTTCTTCAAGTTAAATAGAAATTTAATAATTATTGATTAACTATTCCAGTGCTGCTTCAGTCAGAATCCAAATATCCCCAGTGCAAACAAAAGTACAGTGGGAATTATTACTACCTAATGGCATCACCTCAGAAATGTGCTTGTGACAATGAGAAGGAAGTCCAAATAAGTAATTCCTGAACATCAAAACATAGAGCTCAAGAGGATCTCCAGAAAGACCTTCAAAAATTACTGTAATCCCTGAATGGAATAGATATTAAGTACAAAAGGCTGTATGTAATATTACCCCTTCGGTTTCACCATCTGAAGGAATTTATTCAGGGATGAAGAATGTAATAGCCATAATTATGATTATATTGAGAGTGGGCTGCCTATAAGCATTCCACTAGAATAACTATGGGGATACCATAAAATGCTCTTAGATTTATCATGAAGTTTGCTAAGAAAGGCTAGGTATAGGGTTTGTTCATTTAAAAACAATCATCCATTGAAAATCAAACAGAAGTAAGTTGATGAAATCAAGAGGGTAACCAGTCCTGACACTCATGAAGTGAAAGGGGCATATGCAAATTTGGTGTGAATAAAGAATTCACTGCTGCAGGAGCCATGCTGAGGAGTGTGAGTGATGAGTTGTCTGCTAGAAAACCAAATAAATGAGTAGCAAGATTTGTCACGGCTGAATATATCGTTGATCATTCACTCAGAATACAAAATGAAGATGTCTGTCTTAACCTTCTTCAAAGTGATGACAAAACAGATAATTCTCAAAACTAATTTAAGAGAAGTGTGCATATGACTGTCCTGGAAAAAAAACGAGCTTGTCACCGCAACACTTGATGCTTCTACTTGTTACAGCCTGTGGAATAAATTTCATTTGCTTTGTAAAGAGAGATGTATTAAATGAGTGAGAAACTCATAGTGAACATTCAAACTGATAAAACTTCAATGGGGAATGCAACATGATAAAATTAATCACTTTTCAAAAATCAGGAAGACTTGGGAGCCAGACATCAGAGCAATAACCATTCCGAAACTAAAATCAAACTGTAAAGTGTGTTCAGAGACATACGTGAACCAGCTGCATGGGTAGTATTCACTGTTGATGGAGCAGTGCTGGAGGTTGTGAGTGATAAGTGATCTGCTGGAAGACCAAAACGATGAGTAACAATGCATGACACAAACACAGGGCAACTAAGTAAAGTCTTTTTTTCTATTCACCACCCAGACTATGCTCAGATACTTTTAGCACACTTGTCAAAGGAGTGCGAGAGAAAGTGAGTACTACAGATGCTGGAGAGTCAAAGTCCAAAATTGTAGTGCTGGAAAAGCACAGCCGGTCAGGCGGTATCCAAGGAGCAGGAGAGTCGACGTTTCGGGCATAAGCCCTTCATCAGGAATATGGGCAGGGGGAAGGGAGCTGAGAGATAAATAGGAGGGTGTAGGTGGGGCTGGAGGGGCAGGTGGCTGGGAAGGTGGATGCAGGTGTGGGGGGGTGGGGCAACTGTGATAGGTCAGTGTGGAGGCTGGAGTGCATAGGTAGGAAGGAAGAGGGACAGGTGGGATAGTTCAAGAGGGTCAGGCCGAGTTGGAGGGTCAGATCTAGGTTGAGGTGGGGGGAGAGGAGATTTGGAAACTAGTGAAGACAGTGTTGATGCCATGTGGTTGGAGGGTCTCAAGGCAGAAGATGAGGTGTTCTGCCTCCCAGCGTTGGGTGGCTAAGTGTTGGCAGTGGAGGAAGCCCAGGGCTAACATGTCATTGGAGGAGTGGGAGGAAGAGTTGAAGTAGTCAGCCACAGGCCGGTGGGGTTGTTTGGTGCGTGTGTCTCAGAGATGTTCCCTGAAATGCTCTGTGAGTTTGTGCTCTGTCTCTCTAACATAGTCAAGACCACATCAAGAGCAACAGACACAAAGTAGATGAAGTGGGTGGAAGTGCAGGAAAATCTCTGCCAGATGTGAAAAGATCCTCTGGGGCCTTGGACAGGGATGAGGGGGAGGGTGGGTGCAGGTTTTGCAGCGGCAAGGGAAGGTGCCCCACTGCCCTGCGGCTGACCACTTCAACCCCACTCCCACTCCCCCAAGGACATGCAAGTTCTGGGCTTCCTCCACCGCTAAATTCAAGCCACTGCCAACTGGAGGAAGAATGCCTTATCTTCTGCCTTGGAACCCTCCAACATCATGACATCAACATCGACTTCACTACTTCCCTTCCCTCACCTTATTCCAGATCCAACCCTCCAACTCAGCATCACCCCCTTGAACAGTCCCACCTGTCCATCTGCCTTCCCACCTATCCATTCCACCCTCCCCACTGACCTATCCCAATCACACCCCACATGCATGTGGCTCTTGCTTTCCCAGCTGTCTTCACCTCACCCCACACTATTTATTTCTCAGCCCCCTTCCCCCACACATTCCTGCGGAAGGGCTTATGCCCGAAATGTCAACTCACCTGCTCCTCGGATGCCTCCTGACCAGCTGTGATTTTCCAGTGCCACACTGTTTGACTCTGTCAAACGAGAATGCCAATCTTCTGGTAGTTGTATGAATTTGGACTGCTGTACCACAGGGCTGAGTTATTTGTTACCAGGGAAAGCAACATCCTAATTGGATTGATTAATCCTCCCACACACCAAAGCAGAAAGTTAAAAAGTTGGAAATGCAAGTTATCCTTAAATCGTTTTAAAGGAAGTGAAATTATTGAAATATATCTTTGAAATAAAGAGAAATATACAAAAGAGAAAAAAAGTAACATTTATATTAAAAATGTTTTTACTTATTAATAATCTGCACGGCTGGTCGGAGGGAATGAGACTCCATACTTACAAAAGAATTTCTCAGGGCTAGAGTTAGTTCAAGTGTAGGCACGGCTTTCCGTGCCATTAATACCTGGGCCACTCCCGATTTGGTAAAATGCTCCAGTTTTCACTGGTCTTAGAGTGTGGTTAATGCAGGAAAATTATCCTACATTCAGGCTATTGCAATGATCAGATTCCTCCAGCACAGACGCAGCACATGCTGGAGCAGAGTTTACTCTGACAGCAATTATGAGTTTTCTCCACATTGAACCAAATACCTGGGAGTTTACCCTGACAGCAATTACCAGATTTCTCCACATTGAACCAAATACCTGGGAAGCCACACTTTGCTAAAGTACTTAATGACTAATAAGAGCCAGTACTGTCAGCCACACCATTTTCGATTTACAGCAAAATCCAAGTCATTGTATAATTGGTCATGAACAGAAATGAAGATTTGATTTCCATCCACAGGATTCTTGAAACTAATATTTTCCTGCATGCAGGGGTAGCTATCAGAGACAAAGAGACAGTCCTCCAGACTAGGTCAAGTGCAGATTTATTTGGAAAATGATCTTGGATTTTGTCCCAATATTCTACCAACTTACGCATTATGGAGTCAAATCACTATTTCATCCAGTTTGAAAAACAGGACCCAAATTGCATCAAAACAAATGAACTTTTGATGACATTAATGAAGACAAAGAGAAGAAAAATCAGCTCCAAAGATCATGTGACCAGCTGGTGACCAGATATCAAAGTGACAATCATCACACTACTAAATGAAAAGTAAAGGTGTGTTCAGAGACATACTTGAACCTGTTGGATATACAGTAGTCGCTGTTGATGGAGCAGTGCTGGAGGTTGTGAGTGCTGAGTGACCTACTGAAAGACCAAAATGGTGAGTAACAATGCATGACATAAACATATCTACAACTTGTTTTGCCAGGACCTTATTGGGGGCAACTAACTGAAGGCTTTTTCAGTTCACTACCCAGATGTTCGGAAACTTTGAGCAAATTTGTCCGAGGACAGTTCTGGTCTTCTGGTAGCTATTTGAATTTAGGTTATCACAAAGCTGACCCATTAATTTGTAAGGAAAGCAGCAGAGAAGCTGCGCAACCAGTTAGATTGATGAGTCTTCACAAACAGGAAAGCAGGAAGTTAAAAAAGCAGCAAATACCTTTCACTGTAGTTACTTTTACTTAATAAATATACTTTAATCATTGTATCAAAAATGAAATGATCCAATCTGTTCTTTGGGATTAAGTAAAAGATGCTAGAGAGAAAAATGAGAAAAAAAAAACTAAGAAAAAAATAACTGCAATTTTTAACAATCTGCAACAAACATTAATTTAACCTGAAGGAACAAAACTCCACATTTTCAAAATTAATATTAAGCGCCAAAGCATTTAGTCATTCTGCTTAGTCAGAAACTGAGATCCACTATGCCAGTAAAAACACAGTTAGTGCTGATTTGGAAAGGGTCTAATTTTTATTGCTGTGCATTTTGAGTCATACTGTATAATTATCCTATGCTGATGCCAGAACAATTTTGAAGACTAGTTTAATGGGAGTGTAGATTTTGCTTTTTACTGGATAAATTGCTTTGCTTTCTCAACATTCAACAATCCCAATTGTCATAAAGGTTTAGAAAATATGTCATTCACTTTGTAGATCAGAAGAGACTGCAATAACAGCCTGTGGGTACAGAGAGGTTTTATTGGCAGCAACTGGGGGATGTGTGCATTTAAAGAAAAATATGGGGACATCAAAGTTCATGATCACTTTTGACATACAAATCCATGGCAGAGCAATCAACATTTGCAGAGTTCAATCCAGTCCATGCCTGTCTTGACATTAACAAAGCTAATAACGTCAAACAAGTTCTCTATCTGTAGAATTCTTGAAGGCGATGTTTTACCATACCAGAATTTGGCGTCAGGGACTAACCAGAAGTCCTCTAGACTCGTATAAAGGAAGTGTAGATGCATCCTGCATTTTGGATCTACACTGTGTTATTTTATTTGATTTGACAAATAAAGCATCTCAACTGAATCAGAAAAACATGGGTGTTGTGAAGACAATTTGAGGATTTAAAAGTTCATTGGCAAAGACAAAGGGAAAAAAAAGTTACATAGTCTCAGAATGTCAGGATTGGAATTATTTATCAATAACAGGTTGGTACTAATCCAATAGTACAATGAAGAAGTAAGTGCTGTTTATCGACATACTTGAACCTGCAGCGTGTATAGTAGTCACTGCTGATGGAGCTGTGCTAGAGTGTGTGGGTGATGAGTGATCTGTTGAGAGAGCAAAACAGAAGATAAGAATGCATAGAACAACTGCATATGTAAAAGAGTTGTCATCAGTAATGTATGAAGACTAGAATATGAAGATGCGCTTGTATCACTTAACCAAAAATAATATCATAGGCATTTCTCTGGGCTACTATGAGGAGAATGTAGATTTATCTTCAGCTGGGTACTTGTGCCAATGAGACAGTTGCTCATTTGGACAATTAACTTCCCTTGTATCATGGAACACCTCTATTAAAAGATCCCATTACACTTTTCTGCTCCAAGTAAAACAATCCCAGGTTCTCCAACCACTCCACTTGCTCTAGGAATGTTAACATTGAGGAGACACCAGAGAACTGAATGGTTTTTAGAATGGATCAGTCAGACACAATGTGCATTAGTTCTTAAATGTTTGGAATCTAAGACATAAATCATCCCTAGTAAATGCTGTATATGACCAGGAGTACATTCCTCAGTGGTGATCTCCTAGTTTATTACTGACTGAACAAAGACATGATTGGCCACGTGACATCTTCTCCTCCACGTCATCCCATTAAACAAACATTCTAATGCAATTCTGTGAAAATCAGCTCACATTTATACATCAAAGACATTATGCTGGTAGCTACACTGACATCAAAACAAGACCATACTTAAGCCTGTAATGGGTGTCATGGTCTCTGCTGTTGGAGCCGTGCTGGAGATTGTGAGTGGAGTGTGAACTGCTCAAAGAATAAAATAGAGAACAACAATGCAAACCACAACTGAATACAAAAAGATTGGACTGATGTTTGTTGTCAGAGACAAAGAAAACTGAACACAGTTGAGATCAGACAGCAAGTGCTCCCGCTGGTATGATTTTCTACTCTAGTACCGTCTAGTAATACAACTGACTGTAGAGACCATCACTGGTATATTCCCAATGCGGAGCTGGACAGAAATCATCTACCACCTGAAAGTGTTTTCAGAGAGACCAAACCTCAAAAATAGGAAAGTAAAAGCAGCAAAAGAGCATATTTGTTTTCTAAACTTTCCTTTCCAACATTTAAAAGATAAGACATCCAGATG
Organism: Chiloscyllium punctatum; assembly: GCF_047496795.1. Classification (NCBI taxonomy): domain Eukaryota; kingdom Metazoa; phylum Chordata; class Chondrichthyes; order Orectolobiformes; family Hemiscylliidae; genus Chiloscyllium; species Chiloscyllium punctatum. The sequence continues at coordinate 65,125,333 of NC_092745.1, forward strand.
GGATGAAAGTAAAAGTTAAAAATTGTGAAACTGCCTTCGGACATTAAGTATTTAACTGATTTCATTACCAATCATTTATAAAGTTTACAATGAGAAGACAAAGAAACATCTTGAAGTAGGAGCTGATTTTTTTTTCTTAATTCAAGTCGAAAAGTGCAGATTTAACTTTGTAGGATAAAAAGACTTTTACCCTATCAAGTTCCAGTGTTGCTTGTTATAGTGGACAATGTAGAAGGTTACCTCAAAGTGCAAAGAGTCATTGATCAGATAGGCCGAGGAGAAGCAGATGGAGTTTAATTTAGATAAATGAGAGCTCTTGCATTTTGATAAGGCAAACTAGGGCAGGACTTATCCAGTAAATGGTAGAGCCCTGTGGAGTGTTGCCGAACAAAGACACCGAGGCGTATGGGTGCATAGTTTCTTCAAAGTGGAGTCGCAGGGAGGCAGGATGGTGATGATGGCATTGAGCACGCTTGCCTTCATTGGTGATAACATTGAGTATAGGAGTTGGGATGGCATGTTGTGGCTGTACAGGACACCGGTGAGGCCAATTTTGCAATACTACATAAAATACTTGTCACCCTTCTATAGGGAGGATAATGTTAAACTTGTGAGAGTGCAGAAAAGATTCGCAAGCTTGGTGTTGGAATTGGAGAGTTTGAGCTCTATGGGGAGGCTGGATAGGCTGGGGATTTTTTCCATGGAGCATCAGAGGCTGTGGGGTGATCTTATAGAAGTTTACAAAATTATGAGGGGCATGGGAAGGGTGAATACCTGTGGAATGGGTGGGTGGGTTGAAAACTAGAGTGTATAGGTTCAAAGTGAGAGGGGAAAGATTTAAAAAGGATTTGACTGGTAACTTTTTCATGCAAGGGGTGGTCCATGTATGCAATGAGCTGCTAGAGGAAGTGCTAAAGGTAGGTACAATTACAACATTTAAAAGGTATCTGAATAGGCATATACGAAGGAAGGACTTTGAGAGATATGGGCCAAATGCTGGCAAATGGGACTAGATTAATTTTAGATAGCTGGTCGGCATGGACAAATTGGACTGAAGGGTCTGTTTCCACACTGTGTGACTCCATACGGGAAGGAAAATATGTCATTGACTTAGTAAAGAGAAATTGAAACTCAGCAAGAAAGTTGTAAAAGAACATTTTAGATGGTAAAAGTTCATCAAGGAAGACAGACGGAAGAAAGCGTTCAATTTTAATAACTCTGCAACAACCAGGCCTGAGAGGAACAACCATTTTGCTCTCAAACTGAGGAGGTTAAAAAGTCTGAATGGAGGTACTTGAACCTGTTGTGAGTGCAGTAGTCACTGATGTTAGAGCAGTGGTAGAGCTTGAGAGTGATGAGTGAACTGCTGAAAGACAGATACTATCAATATAACAACACACACCGAATTATTCAAAGTCACTGAGAGAGTTAGGACCAACAAAGAAACATCCCTGCATAAATTATTTTTTTTGTCCCAACACTACATCACCTTGCCAGGTATAAGAGGAAGATATCATAAATATTGTTAAGAGTGATCCAAGCGGAATTGCTCGATGCAATTTAAAAACATGTTTACCATAAACCAAAATGGTGTCTGACTGTGTGTCGCCAAGTGATCAAGTGGGATTGGAATTGCAGCTCTGAATTAATTCATTGCAGATTCGAAATACAAAGTTCCCCTTGGAGCATTAATTTTGTTGTAAATAAAACTTGATCAGCTTGCAACTGTCATCGCTTTCAATCTAGGACAAAGAAACCAATTGAGAAGCCCTCAGTAATTCAGCCTGCATAATAATTATGCCTGTGTTTGGTGAAAGCAGGGTTGCGTGGAAAAAACTAGCAGAGCAATAAATTCAACAGCATCAATATTCAAGAACATTAGGTCAATGCTGAACAAAGAGACCTTGGAGTGCAGGTTCATAGCTCCTTGAAAGTGGAGTCGCAGGTAGATAGGATAGTGAAAAAAGCATTTGGAATAATTTCCTTTTTTGGGCAGAGTATTGAGTATAGGTGTTGGGAGGTCATGTTGTGGCTGTACAGGACATTGGTTAGGCCACTTTTGGAATATTGTGTGCAAATCTGGACTCCTTCCTATTGCAAAGATGTTGTGAAACTTGATAGGGTTCAGAAAAATTTATAATGATGTTGCCAGGATTGGAGGATTTGAGCAATAGGGAGAGGTTGAATAGACTGCAGCTGTTTTTCCTGGAATATCAGAGGGTGAGGGGTAACCTTATAGAGGTTTACAAAATCATGAGGTGTATAGATAGGATAAATAGACAAAGTCTTTTCCCTGGGGTGGGAGAGTCCAGAACTAGGGGGCATGGGTTTAGGGTGAGAGGAGAGAGATATAAAAGAGACCTAAGCTGCAACTTTTTCACACAGAGGATGGTGCGTGTATGGAATCAGCTGCCAGAGGAAATGGTGGAGGATTACACAATTGCCTCATTTAAAGGCATTTGGAAGGGTATATGAATTGGAAGGGTTTGGAGGGATATGGGCCGGGTGCTGACAGATGGGACCAGATAGGGTTGGGATATCTGGTCAGCATGGACAGGTTGGACCGAAGGGTCTGTTTCTGTGCTATACATCTCGATGACTCTATGATTCTATATCTGGCTGTGCCCTATTTTTCCCATGAAACAACAAGGAAGATCAGACTGGAGAATGTCAGAGTGGAACTCATTTTGATAACAAACTATGAGGCAGTGTATCTTTTTGGACATACTTGAGCCTGCAGTAGTGCGTGCAACAGTCACTGTTGATGGAGCCGTGCTGGTGAGTGTGCCTGATGATTGATCTGCTGGAAGAGCAAAAGGATGGTGAAGAATGCATTGGAACAATCACGAATACAAACGTCGTATCATCAATAATTTGCAACTCTAGAATGTGAAGATACGCTTTACATCAATTCTCCAAAAATAATATCATAGGCACTTCTCTGGGCTACTAAAATGAGAGTGTAGGTTTATCCTCAGGTACGCCCTTACTCTTTTTGAAGCATTTGCTCATTTGACCAATTACATTCACTTATATCATTGGACACCCCTGTTAAAGATCCCATTGCACTTTTCCAATCCAAGTAAAATAATCCAACCTCTCCACTTGCTCCAGGAATGTTAACATTGAGGAGACACCAGAGAACTGAATGGCTTTTAGAATGAATCAGTCAGACACAATGTGTATTAGTTCTTAAATGTTTGGAATCTAAGTCATAAATTATCCCTCGTAAATGCTGTATATGACCAGGAGTACATTCCTCAGTGGTGATCTCCTAGTTTATTACTGACTGAACAAAGACATGATTGGCCACGTGACATCTTCTCCTCCACGTCATCCCATTAAACAAACATTCTAATGCAATTCTGTGAAAATCAGCTCACATTTATACATCAAAGACATTAGGCTGGCAGCTACACTGACATCAAAACAAGACCATACTTAAGCCTGCAATGGGTGTCATGGTCTCTGCTGTTGGAGCCGTGCTGGAGATTGTGAGTGGAGTGTGAACTGCTCAAAGAATAAAATAGAGAATAACAATGCAAACCACAACTGAATACAAGAACAGACTGAGGTATGTAGTCAGAGACAATGAAAACTGAACACAGTTGAGATTAGACGGTGCTCCCATTGGTATGAATTTCTCCTCTAGCACTGTAGAGTAATACAACTGACTGTAGAGACCATCACTGGAATATTCCCAATGCAGAGTTGGACAGTAATCATCTACCACCCGAAAGTGTTTTCAGAGAGACCAAACCCCAAAAATAGGAAAGTTAAAAACGCAAAAGAGCGGGTTTTTTTTCTAAACCTTCCTTTCCAACACTTAAAAGATAAGACATCCAGATGGGATGAAAGTAAAAGTTAAAAATTCTGAAACTGCCTTCTGACATTAAGTATTTAACTAATTTTGTTACCAATCATTTATAAAGTTTACAATGAGAAGACAAAGAAACATCTTGAAGTAGGAACTGATTTTTTTTTCTTAACTCAAGTAGAAAAGCTCAGATTTAACTTTGTAGGGTAAAAACAACAGTCTTTTCCCCTATCAAGTTCCAGTGTTGCTTGTTATAGTGGACAGTGTAGAAGGTTACCTCAAAGTGCAAAGAGTCATTGATCAGATAGGCCGAGGAGAAGCAGATGGAGTTTAATTTAGATAAATGAGAGCTCTTGCATTTTGATAAGGCAAACTAGGGCAGGACTTATCCATGGTAGAGCCCTGTGGAGTGTTGCCGAACAAAGACACCGAGGCGTATGGGTGCATAGTTTCTTCAAAGTGGAGTCGCAGAGAGGCAGGATGGTGATGATGGCATTTGGCACGCTTGCCGTCATTGGTGATAACATTGAGTATAGGAGTTGGGATGGCATGTTGTGGCTGTACAGGACACCGGTGAGGCCAATTTTGCAATACTACATAAAATACTTGTCACCCTTCTATAGGGAGGATAATGTTAAACTTGTGAGAGTGCAGAAAAGATTCGCAAGCTTGGTGTTGGAATTGGAGAGTTTGAGCTCTATGGGGAGGCTGGATAGGCTGGGGATTTTTTCCATGGAGCATCAGAGGCTGTGGGGTGATCTTATAGAAGTTTACAAAATTATGAGGGGCATGGGAAGGGTGAATACCTGTGGAATGGGTGGGTGGGTTGAAAACTAGAGTGTATAGGTTCAAAGTGAGAGGGGAAAGATTTAAAAAGGATTTGATTGGTAACTTTTTCATGCAGATGGTGGTCCGTGTATGCAATGAGCTGCCTGAGGAAGTGCTAAAGATAGGTACAATTACAACAATTAAAAGGTATCTGAATAGGCATTTACGCAGGAAGGATTTAGAGAGATATAGGCCAAATGTTGGCAAATGGGACTAGACTGGGTTGGGAATCTGGTCGGCATGGACAGGTTAAACCGAAGGATCTGTTTCTATGCCGTACATCTCTATGACTCTATAATTCTATATCTGGCTGTGCCCTATCGTTCTCATGAAACAATGATTCTAACATCATTCAAGGAAGATCAGAGTGGAGAATGTCAGAGTGGAACTCATTTTGATAACAAACTATGAGGCAATGTATCTTTTTGGACATACTTGAGCCTGCAGTAGTGCGTGCAGCAGTCACTGTTGATGGAGCCGTGCTGGTGAGTGTGCCTGATGATTGGAGAGCTAGAAGAGCAAAACAGAAGATTAGAGTGCATTGGATCAATCACAAATAGAAATATTGCATCATCAATAATTTACAAACTCTAGAATGTGAAGATACACTTTACAACAATTCTCCAAAAATAATATCATCGACACTTCTCTGGGCTCCTAAAAGTAGAGGGTAGTTTTACCCTCAGGTAAGTCCTTACTCCTTTTGAAGCATTTGTTCATTTGCCCAATTAAATTCACTTATATTATTGAATGCCTCTGTAAAGATCCCGTCACACTTTTCTGCTCCAAATAAAACAATCCCAGGTTCTCCAACCACTCCACTTGTTCTAGGAATGTTAACATTGAGGAGACACCAGAGAACTGAATGGATCAGTCAGACACAATGTGCATTAGTTCTTAAATGTTTGGAATCTAAGAGATAAATCATCTCTCGTAAATGCTGTATATGACCAGGAGTGCATTCCTCAGTGGTGATCTCCTAGTTTACTACTGACTGAACAAAGACATGATTGGCCACGTGACATCTTCTCCTCCACGTCATCCCATTAAACAAACATTCTAATGCAATTCTGTGAAAATCAGCTCACATTTATACATCAAAGACATTAGGCTGGTAGCAAGACTTTATGAAGGTATTGAACTTTCTGTGAGTGAAACAGTCACTGATTGTTTAGCTTTGCTGGAGGTTATGTGTGATCTGCTGAAAGTCAGAATCAATCAATGCACTTGCTGACAACATCACATATTTAAGTATTTCAAGTGGCTGAGTTTTCTATGAGTAACAAAGGTCCATCCTGCAAAAATTATCCTTTTGTCCCAACCCTTTGGCACCCTGCTTGGAGGATTTTTTTTTTATTTTGAAATGATGACGCAGGCAGGGTTACTTGATGCAACATAAACATTTTTAGACAAAATTAAACTGATTCCGAAAGTTACATGTTTTGTCAACTGATCAGGCAGGATTGGAATTACTGCTCCTATTTTGTATGTAGCAAATACACTTCAGACTCAAATACAAAACCTATCATGTTACAGCAGCAATTGCTTTAGATTTTGGACAAAAGAAAACAAAAGATTATCGGGCCATAACTCTGTCTGCATAATATTGTCTATTTTTGGTAAAAGTAGCAACATACGGAATGAGTACGAAAGAGATGAATTGACTAGCATTTTCAAAGAGTTGGCTCAGCGTGTCAGGTCAAAGGTATCTGACTATGCCATATCATTCAATTCAGGTCAGAATTGGCAAACTGAGAATGTCAGAGTGGTACCCATTTTGATAGCAAACTAAGAAGGTGATGCTTCTTTCTGGTCATACTTGAAATTGTGATGCGTGCAGTAGTCGCTGTTGATGGAGCCATGCTGGAGTATGTGAGTGATGAGTGACCTGTTGAAAGACCAAAGCCCTGAGTAGGAATACATTGAACAATCACAAGCATAGACATTATGTCATCAGTAATTTCTATAGACGAGAATATGAAGACGTGCATTGTATCAGTATTTGAATATAATGGTAGATGAATAACAATAAATGTTGCATCCAGAAATATATCATCAGTCACATCTAAAGACTTTAGTGCATTACAAACCAGTAAAGTTCTTCAATTTGACAAGAGAACACATGTTTTTCTTGAATAGCTTAAGGAAGCATAGATTTTGCTTTAAATTTGGCACCACCCAATCACGCTGCTTGTTGTAGCATATACAGGATATTCATTCACTTGGGAAAGACCCAAATTCTTCCAAAACAGGAGGTACATGGTGAAAGAACAATCAAATCAATGAAAGCCTATCAACAAAGATTAAGGGTGAAAAGCATTCATTTTTTTAAAACCAGGTATACTTGCTGTACGCTTCTTGCGTCCAATGGAGAACATGAAGATCTTTAAATGAACATACGTAACTTTGCAGTTGGTGCAGTCGTCACTGTTGTTGGAGACCTGCTGGATGGTATGAATACAGGCCAGGTTTTAAGCTGCCTCTTGAGGGTAGGGTCTGTGGTGACAGGGGCCCAAGCCTCCCTCGTGGCATTCAGAGGAAAACTCCTGCAGGTTTTAATTACACTAGCTTGCCTCCAGCAAATGTAGACAAGATTTTGATGTACAGGGAAGATGGATTATCAGGGTCTTGATATTTGTGAAGTGAAATTGCTGCCTTAATGAATTGGGTGGAAAAAAAATGACAAAGTTGAGTCACTTCACTTTACTTACCTTCCACTTCATTCCCACTGAGCTAAAGTCCACAGTGCTGCCTTGGTTTTTATTCATGTGTTATGTTAAGCCATTTAGAAGAATTTTTATATTACTTGTTAAAGTTATATTAACATTTTGTTAAACTTTTTCAACTTGCACTCATCAGGACAGTTCACAAGAAATATCGAAGCAAAGAAAAACAATTACTCTGCATGAAAAGAAAGTATCTGATTTGCTGCCATTGAAAGTTGGAAATATTACCTGAGAGCTGGAGTTAACATTAATTTTTCCCTACTGTGAGTTGAGCTATCCATATCTTCCAGCAGAAAAAATGATCCACTCCAGCAATGTATTAATAGTTCCAACTCATACATCATAATTAGCATTGTTTTCAAACAACTCAAACTTATTCACAACGGAGGCTAAGGCAATAAGCAGGGAAACAATTTTTAAAAATATAACAATAGGTTAATTTCATTGGCTCAAGGAGCAGATAAATGTAAAACAAATTTCAGAAAAGACACCGTCCTTTTCAAATTAATTTTCTCCCCATTAGGTGACAAAAATAATCTTTGGAGTTGTAACAGTCTGGAGAATGACCTTAGAAAACTACCTTTTTTTTAATTTAGTGACACACAAGAAGTGGCTTCCTCAATTTTATTGATGGCTTTGGTGCATTGAAAATCAAACATACTAAAAACATGTCTAAAGTGCGCCATAATAATAATGGAATGATTTTAACATGATAATTTACTGCAAAGAATGTTTTGCCTGATGTGCAAAGAAATGCCCCCAACATTAATAGGGCATTATAAGGAAGCATTTATTCAACTGGAAGTGTTAAGCTGTTATGTACTAATAAATCTTCATCTGCCTTATTAAGACCAACAACGCCATTATTAAAAACATTTTTAACATGACATGTCGGAACCATGATAAAAACCAGAATGTGAGCTAGCTGCTCGGTACAGATTTTTTTAAAAAGTTTCCTTTGATTACTTACTTGCCGTGGTAGTCTCAGTCGAACTGGATACTTCTTGTCCTGTAATGAAAAGAAGATGAAAACAATTCAGACAGTCATCAGATTTAAACATTTAAACCTATGGAGTCCCACACAAAGCGAGGGAGATGATTAGCTTTATCACAGAACAATGCGACATAAATGTTGAGCTGAATGCTCTTGAGACGTGTGCCAGGAATGGATAAAATCACACGAGGCCATATCAAGATACACTCCATGGCTGTCCATGAAACTAGACATCCATTTTACAAGTGTCGGTGACTTCAAACAAATGGACTCCCTGTGGCAGCCTACAGGGTTGGGGCTAACATCCAGAGGCTTCGTGATCTAAAGAGAGAAGGGGCAGGCATGAAAGACATGCTTCTGTAGATGCCCCGCCCTCCATTCTTGGAGGTTTCCCCTCCACACTCAGTTATCTTTAGCCTTTGCACACAAAGGCCTGTCCCAAGTGGCTTTCACTCTGGGGCATCCCCAAGGTCACCAACCTGCCTCAGCAGCAACAACCCATCCCAGCTGGGTTGCCATCAGGGCCAACAGCAACAGGAAATGCCTACCATTTGTCATCGGGCAGGGTGCCTGCAGGGAGTCAGTGAGAAGGAGCTGACAAAACTACCTCACTGGGTCCCGCAGACAACAGGTGCAGCACCTTTCCATCCTGTGCTGCGTTTCAATTTATAAGTATTTGGGCTCCTTTCTGCAATTCCTTGCCATGATTTAAACAAGGGTCAAAGTCCACAAGAAACTAACTTTCATAGACTTCAATCAAATCATTGATACTCTCCTGCACATGCTTCATCATGTTCCGCAGGACAGCCCAAGACAGCAGCATCATCATGTGGACTGGCCAGTGACACAGGTCAACAATTTAGGTTAATCATAAAAATTGACAGTTATGAGTACTGATAATAACTTTTATCCAAATTAAAAATGAAAATGGGCATATGAACAAACCACTGCTCTATGCATGTTACTTTCAGATTAGTGGCCTTAAATCTAAGGCTGCATTAATGAAATATTGCTGCAGTGAGTTTTCAATATACTGCTAGCATTTACTTTGTAAGCTCATCCTAGTTTTAGTTTTGAAGAGAGACTGGACAGACTGGGGTTGTTTTCTTTAGAGCAAAGGAGATTGAGAGGGGACATAATTGAGATTACAAAGTGATAACGGGCATAGATAGGGAAGATACCAAGAAACTTTTTCTCTTGATGGAAGGATCAATGAGCAGGGGGCATAGATTTAAGATAAGGGACAGAAGGTTTAAAGAAGATGTGAGGAAAAGAATGTTCATTTAAAGGGTGGTGGGAATCTGGAACTCACAGCCTGGAAGGGTGGTAGAAGCAGAAATCTTCATGACATTGAAGAAGTATTAAAATGTGTCCTTGCGATGCCAAGGCTATGGGGCTAAGTGCTGGAAAGCAGAATTAGAATAGTTAGGGGGTTGGTTTTGACCGTTGTGATGCTGTAGATCTCTGATACAGTATCTACACTGCACTTTCCCTTATCCAGTGGAATGCACTGTTGAGCGGCATTTGTATATAATTCACTCTTTAGACCAGAGTTATTCACATGATCACACTTCCCAGTTAGTAACTGATTCTGGACAAGGAAGAATTAAATGCAGTTACAAAAACTTTCTATCTCACTTGGAGAACACGTTGAAACTACATTCACTGAATACAAGTAGCCCAGTATGCCAAGCCTGCCAGGACTAGTCTCACTGCCATCTTCTCCTTGCCTTTACCGACTTGTCATCTGTGCTTGTAGGTGTTTAGTTAGGTACAACCATGCCTGCAGCTCTGATTGGCTGATTTGAGCTTAAATAGATTGGCTTAAACTCACTCGTCATTGCAAGGGAATGTAATCTTCCAGAAATGGTGAGCTATGCAATCATATTGGGCTTTTCATAACATCGTTTATATCAAAACATCACATTCTCCACGTCTAGTCAAACTGATGGTCAATTCTCACATTTGCTTTGTGACCATGAACCGTATGTGAAAAATTCCTAATGCTACTGATGGTTTGTGCAACAGAGCTGCTTTTCTCATGCCAGGTCCTCCTGGACTGCATCCTCCTTGTCAAAACTTAAACCATCCAATGATGGTGGTGCCATCCAATGTGATACTCACTATCCTTAAACAGGACTGGAACGAAACACCGACAAAGCCCACCCGTGCTAGTGGGATTCAACTGATAAACAGGACACAGCTTAGGATATAATGTTAAAAAAAAGCAGCAATAAATTAAAGTGGTGTACAGACGTTAGTTACTGAGTCTCAATGTGCAACAGGGAAGGAAGGGGAAAACACTGCAAAGTAGAATAAATCTCTTGCAAAATTGCTGGGGATGACTTGACTTAGTCCACCAGCCAGATACTACAGTTAAGAGGGTTCATGTTGTTTGCCATTCTAATGTTTCCCCTCCAGCAATTTTAACACCACTGTTTTATTGGACAGTTAAAAGTTGCCTGTCTGACATATCAATTGGATTCCGCAAGTATATTAACATCTTTCTAGTTGCTGCCAATGTAGTTGGACCTGACGGGAAAGAAAGGGAGCCATTTCCCACCGGATATTTTAAAAAGGTGCAAGCCCTCTCTTGTGGTCTTGAAAAAACCAACACTGAGCTCCCGTGGGCTCAAGCCCTTTCATCAACTCCACATATTGTCCATGAACCATCCAGTTCTCACTCCCAGATCCCCTGAAACACATTCATGAATCCTGTCCAAAGCCCTTCAGCCATTTTATAGGCATAGGAAGTTTGCTTTATGCTCGCTAGAAACCAATGGGATACATCTTAACATCAGAGAGACAGTGAGGTCTGCAGATGCTGGAGATCAGAGTTGAGTGTGTTGCTGGAAAAGCGCAACAGGTCAGGCAGCATCTGAGGAACCAGAAAATCGTCGTTTCGGGCCAGAGCCCTTCATTAGGAATCAAGCAGGCAGACAGTACACACTACACTGATACAAAGAAACCTGGCCTCTCATCACCTTCCTGAGGAATAGGCCCATGGTTTTTCACCAGCTAACTAGGGTTAAAAGTTAAATTTCCCCTTGTACTTTTATCAGCAATGTAAGTGCGTATATTTTGTTAGCAGAATGCAGTAATAAAGTTTCAGTAGTATTGTGACATTGAGAATTTGATCTATGTACTTGTCTACACTGAATCTCCCAGCAATACAAAAAGCCCCAAGGACTCTCATTGCTCATTGATAAGCAATGAGCAATGCTCTTTGTAACTCTGCATTTATGCTTGGTACAGTTCTATAGCATTATTACATATGGCAGATTGTCTGTTTGACACCCTACAATCCATTTGTTGGCAAAGAGACCAAGTTTATGTTTTGAGTCCAAAGGCTCTTCTTCAGAACTATGGAGAAGAGTCTTTGGACTCAAAAGAATAACTCCGTTTCCTTCTCCACAAATACTGCCAGATCTGCTGAGTTGTTCCAACGTTTTCTGATTTTGTTTCAGATTTCCAGCATCTGCAGTATTTTATTTTTATTATCCTTCAATCCATGTTTACTTTAGATTATTCAATAAAGAACTGAGATCAGCCGGCAGCATGGACATTATAGGCCAAATAGCTACTTACTTTCTCTGATTTCCCTAAGTACACAATGCATACACATTGATGTACTTTTGAATTGTGCCAAACGTGCCAACATATAGATTGAGTCTGTGCATATATCTTCCCCTGGGGAAGACCTTCAAGATTTTGTGCCAAAACTGAGTACTAAGCAAGTACATCTGATCAATACACACTTTCTCATTCAATGGATTTAAACATTTGCGTTAACAGAGATGAAAGCAATAACTATTAATGTTTTCTTTTCCTTAGAGCTACTTTTGTTGAGATTTCAAAGGAGACAGAATGTTAAGGTGCAGCTTTTTTAAGATCTCTCACTTGACTAATCAAAGTGTGGAATCTTCTGTGCTCCCACATGATAGCTTGGAGGCAGTGAATGCATTGAAACAGGCAAGGTAGTGGGAATCGGTGGGTCAGGAACACTACCACTGCACAAGAGCCCTCCTGAGTTTTCAGACTATCTGTTTTTAGCCAATCTGTTCAGACTCATTACGATACACATTTGGGGCAGGTGGGACTTGAACCTTGGCCTTCTGGCCATGGAGTAAACATATTCTGTTGAGGATTTGTTATTTAATTTTATAGGACCTTTGCATTTCTGGGTTTTCAGACTGCAGACTCCTGCTCCCTCCCTGGACCCCTCTGTCTCCCATAAATATCATTGCTTCAAGTGGATTTTCTTTCCTATTTCTGGAACATAATTTAACTAACAATTACTTCAACAATGAAAGCTACTTTTGATCTTGTGAACTTCAAAGTTTGACAGTTTACTAGAGTGTAAAGAGAAATACTTTTAAATTGGCACTGGATTGACAGAGCACGTTGTGGTTTCTCCTGCCCCCTTGTGGGTTTCAGTCACTTCTACATCACTTGAGAAGAAGTGATTGTGGCAATGAGTAACTAACATGTCTTGCATTCCACTGATATAATTTGTACTTTATACAAACAGTAATTCACTGAAACGTTCCCCACCCTTTCCACAGTTAGATGTGTGATAATAACATCATAGCACTACAGTTCAGCTATCTTCCAATAAGGAATTTCTTCCATCCCAGAAATCATGCAGTTAAAGGTTGTTTCTTGTACATTTGTGTTCCTTTACAAAAAGGTCAATATTTTAGTCTTTTTGGGGGCAAAGATCAATGCTTAATGATTATGGAATATGTCAACTGATACATGACTAATCTGTTAGACATCAGCATGTTGCAGAATGGAAATACATTAAGCACAATTTATGCAGATAAAATGCTAACTATGCAACTTTTCTGGGGCAGCTAGATATAGGGTAGCCAGTAAAGCCTATGTCCCATGCATGAAAAAGTAATATGCACGAAAAAATTGGGATGCTATGAAAGGTCTTTTAGATGGGGCACAAATTCTCTCATTCTTAAGAACTGACCATTATTAATTCAGCACAGGACAGGCAAGAGGGCATTTTAAGTTGAATCTTTTACCTGAAACAGATTATCACAGGAAGGGATAAATGTAAATGGATAAATAGTACTCCTGAAGAGTTAAAATCCACTGCCAGCTCACAACTGACATGAAAAAGATTTTCGCTCAAGTCTGTGAAGGCAAAATCAGACTCTATTATATTTTACCTCATTTCCTGTGTCCATTGCTCTCGATGTGGTCTCCTCTACATTGGGGAGACAGGACGCCAACTTGTGGAACATTTCAGAGAAAATCTCCGGGTCACACGCACCAAACAACCCTACCTGTGGCCAACCACTTAAACTCTCCTTCCCACTCTACCAAAGACATGCAAGTCCTGGGCCTCCTCCATTGCCAAATTCGAGCCACCCAGTGCCTGGAGGAAGAACACCTCATCTAACGCCCAGGGAACCTCCAACCACATGGCATCAACATCAATTTCACCAGTTTCCTCATTTCCCCTCCCCCCACTTCATCTCAGATCCAACCCAATACCAGCCTCTTGTACTGTCCTACCTGTCCATCTTTCTTCCCGCCTATCTGCTCCAGCAGATACTCTGATCTATCACCATCATACACCACCTGCATCTACCTATCGCCGTCCTAGCTACTTTCCCCTCTCAGCCCACCCCGTTCCTATGTATCATTCAGCCAGACATTGATGCTGCCTGACCTACTGTGCTTTTCCAGTACCAGATTATTTGACTATATTTTACAGCACACCATCATTGTGAAATGATGGGCATCAGGCACCAATTAATCAGAACAGCAAGTCTTAGCCAAGCAAAGCAGAATTGTGCAATCCTGACTTTAAAAACTTAGTATAATTTTGATCAAACTTTGACCAGTTATTAAACAATGTATCAGGTTAAACTTACATTAGGGGATAATACGTGTCATTTGCATGGATATCTTGTTTCTAATTTTTTGGTTCACTAAATCCTCTCAAATGCAACTTGTTAACTCAAACATGAAGCCTGTCGGGAAATGTAGCTAACAGTCATTCATCATCTAAATAATGCAAAATGCATTTATGATATTTAATTATTTAAAAATTATAATTATGAATGTACTCTCTATTGGTGCTTTAAAATCCTCATGCTCTCAGCTCAGCTAAGCTACTGAATAATGGAGCAATTTATTTTTCAACATTGTGACCAGGTATGAACTTAATCAGGTAAGCTTCAAGTAAATAGTCTCAATTTGGAAAGACAAAATTAATTAACCCATTCTATGGCTCACAATTCAAAAGGCCTCATTTGATGCGCATAAAATTTAATAAACAACTTTCACATTCTGGGAATTTCACGAAGGGTAAAAGTCATATTTAGAGAGTAAATCAAAATATCGTGGACTACACTGAAAAGCTTTTCAGTGTAATTTAAAATATATCCAGTTACCTTTCCTAGCCCACTTATAACTGGTCATTTTGAGCGAAGTGCTTTTGCTACACTCAGACATTAAATGAAGGAATCCTGTTCTCCTACTGCAAAGATGCTAATCTTTGACAAACATAATTTGCTGCACCAGTTTCTCCCATCAGACATGCTCTTGGCCTTTACATTCAAACCGCAGATAGATGAACAATGGCTTATTTTATACATGAGAGTAAAGAGTGCATCACTCCATATGAAGTTCACTTTGGCACCTTTGCCACTAATTCAATGCAAATAGTGATTGTTGTTTCCCAAACACAACTTTGCATGCATGCCTTCATTGTATATCTTCAGTAATAATAACTTAAAGTATAAAAATATCAATAAAATATGCTGTAAGGTTGCAAAGCAGAAAGTAACTACATAATTCCGAAAGACTACTGTTCAATAATGTTGACATATCTCAAAAGTGGAAGTGGCCGAATACCTAAATGAACAAACTTAACTTTCATAGAATATGACATGGCATCAAAAATATACGAGAATTTCTGCCACATGAAGAGAACTGGCATATTGACTCATTCCCATTCATTTCCCTCCTGCCATGTTAGAACACAACACAATGAGTTGCATTTCCAGACTAGCTTTATTGTCCCAGGATAATTCACAGAAGTGCAATGAGGCACAAATCAACACAGAACCAAAGAATGACATATTAGAAATCCAGTATCTTATGTGCTACAATGAAGAGTCAGGTTACCTAACACATTAGCAACAAGTAAACAAATTCAGTGAAAAACAAGAAACATTTTAATGATATTGTAAAGACATTAATTGCCAGTGCACCAACCTCCAAATAAACATCTACTGGAACAACGTTTTGGGACAATTTGAAAAATTGAGGGTGAATATTATGAGAACAATCATACTTGATATAGCTAATGCCTTACTTTAAATCAAGCAGCTGTTCATGTGTAAAATATAATTTGTTTCACATAAACACCATTTTTGTTCATAATTTAATCATAAACAGTAGCTTGAATTCTGTGTAGAATTTGTTATTTCATAGGCTTATAGAAGAAGTATATGCAAATAGGACAAAGTTATTGTTGAGTTACTAAATATTGATTCACCATCTCTGCAGGCTAGCCTGGATCATCAATGATTTTAAAGATCATGGCAGCAACAGACAAATCCTGAGAATCCAACAATACCAATAGAGCCTCATTATCAAATCCAGGTGCAATAACTATGGCATTCAAATTATGGGGAAAAATTGGAATCCTTGCTCCAGGATCCAACACTAATACCATCATCAAATTCTAACAATGTCAATGTATGTCACTTTCACAAAGTATGCATCTGAAAATAAATGCAATTGGTGTCTGCAAACCTTTTGCATGATTCAACTTGGAATCTTTTCATAGAATGCAAATGATTTGGTGCAACTGTAATTATGCTAGTTTCAGATCAGTCATATAAAATCACCATGGCAGATGAAGAGGCCAGAGGTCTTTACTTGTCCTTGCCACGGAAGGAGTAATCGTCAGTGTTCTTTGGAAAAATGTAATTGTGCACATGTAATTGCCCATTTCCTATAGTCATGAGACATCTCTTTCTCTCTTCTGTAACGCTTTTACTTTGTGGCAGCCATTTTACACACTACTTAAAAAAAATGCCAGAAGTGTGAAGCTGAGATTGAGTGAGTTTTCAGAGCTGCAAGAAAACTAAGAGACTGTGTATAACAAAAAGCAAGGAAGAATTAAGAACATGTGGTTTCTGACTTTGAAGGGAAGGATGAGTCAGGAGATTGAATTTTCCACTCATAGTCACTGAGAAGGTGGAAGGAGATATAAAAGAATATTGGAATTTGGTGGGTTCTCAGTTTTTAAAAAAACTATGAAATAGCTACAGAATTAAGTTAAAATTCTGAGCAAATAAGAGTTGTAACCCTGCTATTAGTGCTGGGGAAGAGGGTGGTACAAGCTTTACTGTACCGTCGAACCATCAAGGAGCAGAAAACACAGACAGGAGAGATTTTGAAAAGTTTAAAAGTATACTTTGACCCCCATTTTGATGCTCACCAAGAACAATATGGGTTCAACATCACGGCTTGTGGGAAAGAGAAACTATTGATCAATATGTGACTGCACTTATACCTCACTTATAGCTGAATACTGTGATTTTGGACAAATGAACGATGATCTCATCAGAGACAATTATTTTCAGCATAAGACATCTGCCCATGAGAGCACACGTGCTGAGAGGGGGATAGTTACTCTGAAGGGAGTTATTGACATGCGTGGAAGCTCTGATGGATATAGGATAAATGTCAAAGGTAGTTTCTTTACTCAGAGAGTAGTAAGGGTGTGAAATGACCCTGCCTGCAATAGTCGTAGACTCGCCAACTTTAAGGGCATTTAAATGGTCACTGGATAAACATATGGATGAAAATGGAATAGTGTAGGATAGATAGGCTTCAGATTGGTTCTATAGGTTGGCGCAACAGAGGGCCGAAGGGCTTGTACCGCGCTGTAATGTTCCATGTCAGAGCTTTGTACTCAAGTGTTTAGCCAGTAAAAAGAATCAAACAAGCTGCTGGAGAGATGTCAGCAAATGATTTTGATTAATCACTCTACACCATGTTGACATTGTCAGGTAAAAAGGTGATAAGTGGCTGTGACTGTTAGAACGATGACTGCTGAAGGAGACCATCAAGTGAACCTGAAGTGCCAGATGAACACCGTTGCTTCGTACAGTGACATGAACTTCGCAGACTCAAACCTCACAAAGTGGTTTAATTATGGTGACATAAAACAGGAAGCTCCCAAAGATATGTTATATGATGGAATTATACTCCTCCAAAGACATGACAAATGAAACCGAGAGCCAACGAAACGGGAAGAATGAAGATCTGGACTTCCACGTATAGGCATGGGAATGACCAAGAGGAGATTACAGACAACAACTCATATGTATGCTATTAAAAGGCATGAACAAAAGAAGCTTTAGAAATAATGAATGAAATGTATTTGCAAAGATGGACAAAAGTAAATCTGACTAGAACTAACTCAAATTTTTCTTCATAAATTCTAAGTTTTTTTAGTTTGGTACCCATCTGTATTGAATAACTTGTAACTACAAATGATAGTGCATGCATTTTAAATGAAAGGAATGTTTGAAGAAACATGTTTGAAGATAGCGTTCTCGGTGGCTTGCTGCTGTCAGGTGGTCTCTGCCTGTCCTGTCATATTTTCACTCCAGTTTCTGGCAGCCACTAAATACATTATGTGAAACGAATGCCATCTCATCTACTCGTCCAACTTTACTTTTCTTCAATCAGCTTTGTACAAAGTAGTGAGGAATAGGATAAAAAACACAAGCTGTTGAGTTTGCATTGGCTTATGCTTCCAAAACTCAAAGTGGGCAAACAGAGAATAATTTTGAGATTGGGTCCATGGCTACAGTACAACACCTCCATCACCAATCTCAGGGTTGTTCACAGTCTTCCATTAGAATTGTAAGCACTTGATACATCTATCTCTGAGTAGACATTATAATTTATCATTCAACACATTAAAGAGTACTTTGCATGGCTCCTGATATGGAAATCTTCTCATTCTTCCTAAATCATTGCATGTTAACAGCAGGATATCAGTTGCAATATCAATTATACTCTTTACACATTAGCTCTGCTTCATTACGTACATACACATTAAAGATCAGAAGCTGTTTAAAAGAGTTATCAGCTATGTTTTCAGGTCAATCATTCTCAGCACCTGGCACTGATTATTTCTGAAAATGTGTTGCTGGTAAAGCGCAGCAGGTCAGGCAGCATCCAAGGAGCAGGAGAATCGACGTTTCGGGCATGAGCCCTTCTTCAGGAAGAACGTCGATTCTGCTGCTCCTTGGATGCTGCCTGACCTGCTGCGCTTTTCCAGCAACACATTTTTAGCTCTGATCTCCAGCATCTGCAGTCCTCACTTTCTCCTACTGATTATTTCTCATCAAGGTTAAAGGCTTTTGGCCACCATACCTGGCACACAGTCTTTAATCACACTAAGACACTTGGCTGTAGTTGGATGAAAGGATGTGGAAGGGAATTGCTAATTGACATAAATACTAGTATGATGTGTTATATCACAGCAATCACAATGGGGAGAAAAACAGTTGCAAATATTTCTTAATAAAACAGAACAAAACGCTGCTGGTTCTTGGGAATCTGTCACAAAGAGCTGAAAATAACTCAGCAGATCAGTTCAAATCTATGGAGAGAGAGACAGAGAGAGGGAGCGGGATGAGGAAAAGTGATGTGTTTAACATTTTTGGCCTGTGACCTTACATCGGAACTATAACTAAGTGTCAATCTAGGCCCCTATGCTTCCTGACAAGTGAAACCATTCCTATCTTCCGTACAGAAGTTCATCTGTCATTTTAATAATGTCCTTGAACATTACTGACAATGGTAAATAGTAGAAATCCTTTCCTGTTAATAGAAAAATAGCAAGTACATAGCTACCAAGAGCAGATGGGGATTCAAATTAATTCAACGCTCATCGACTATGTGGCAGTAATTAGTATTAATATTTATATGGAGACAAGGTTGAGAAATGTAGTGCTTTGTAGTGAGCCAGATACTTAGTGCTTTGCTGGTATACAGTCAGGATAAGCCAATCAAATCTGATTTCTCTTAACACAGAGATATATAAATACTGTAGAGTGTCAATGTAACTGGTAGTTTAATAGTCCTTGAAAATGATTACATATTAAATGCAGAAGTGATATTTTGCAGAACAATTTGTATTTCTACTTTGACTATGTCTATTACCAAGATTTTAGCTGACTGTTAATTACGCCATGCAATTTTTTTTTGTGGGAAATCAAGGAATGCTCTCAACTGGTTGGAGACTTACCTGGCACAAAAGAAGGTGGTCATGTTTGATGGAGGTCAATCAACTCAGCTCTAGAACTTTGCAACAGGGGTTCCTCAGCATAATATTCTAGGCCAAACCATCTTCAGCTCCTTCATCAATGACCTTTCCTCCATCATGACGTCAGAAGTGGAGATGTTTGCTGAAGATTGTACAATGTGGCTTGTCAGATACTGTGGCAGTCCATGTTCAAATGCAGTAAGACCTGGACAGCACCTAGGTTTGGGCTAAAAGGTGCACACTACAAAGATTTCAGGTACCTCCAACAAGAAACAAACCAACCACTGTCTTTTGACATTCAATGGCATAACTACTGCTGAATCCCTCACAATCAACATCCTAGGGGATAACATTGATCAAAAACTGAATCGGACCAGCCATATAAATATTGGGATTACAAAAGCAGCTGGAGGTTTGGAATGCTGCTACATGTAATTAATCTCTTGTGTCCTCAAAGCCTGACCACTACCAACACAACACGTCAGGAATGTTACAGAATACTCTACTTGCCTGGATAGATGTAGCTCCAAAAACACTCAACAGGCTTTACACCATCCAGGACAAAGCAGTCCACTTGTTTGACACACCAATCACTCCCTTCTGCATCAATGCAAAGCAGTAGCAGCAGTGTGTAACATCACAAGATATATTGCAACAATTCACCAAGGTTCCTCAAACAGCACTTTTGAAATGCATGACTTCTTATCATTCAGAAGGACAAGGCAGCAGATACATGGCAACACCACCTCCAAGCAACACACTATCCTGACTTGGAAATATATTGCCACTCCTTCCTTGTTGCTGGGTCCTCAAAATCCTCAAACTCCCTTCCTAACAACATTGTAGATGTTCCTACACCCGAAAGACTGCAGTGGTTCAAGGAAGCAGTTCACCAGCTCGGGATGGGCAGTAAAGGCTGGCTTTGCCAGTGACAACCACATCCCATCAATGAGTGTTTTAAAAAATGTGCACCCAATAATATTGATTTGAGGGTCATGTGAAAGACAAGAAGAACCAATCAATCATTCTTCAACACATGATGCTCACAATGTTCAGATAGAAAGACTTAAACATGAGCTGTTATTTCATCAGTCAGATTTGCAGGTATTTAATTAATATTTTTACATATTCATAAGGTCCAGATGTTGTAGATGTAGGTCGCACTACAGTATTTGAGGCAGCAAAGGCTGACATTCTTTTAGTTTTTTTTATTCTTTCAAAGGACATGGGCATCACTGGCAACGTCAACATTTGTTGCCTATATGTAAGATGTTGTCCTTTAGAAGATGATTGTGAGCCACCTTTTCACTGCTATAATCAATGAGGTATAGGACACCAACAGTGTTGTCAGAAAGGGACTGTTCTCACAAAGTGCTGCATTCTACAGTCTAGAGCCCAGGGATATATTGGAGACATTAAGCCAAAGTGGACCCCCACAGATTCTTGACCTGTTCACTATTCAACTGACAATGTAAAAAATATTAATTGCAAAGAACATACAACTTAGGAAAACAGGTTGGCATTCAGCCTCTCACGCCTGCTCAGCCATTCAATACAATCCTTGCCTGCTCAGTCTCAGAATTCCACATTCCTACGTCCCCCAATTGACACTGATTCTCTTGCCTAATAATAATCTATCTACCTCCAAATTAAGAATATTGAATGACACTGCCTCCACCACCTTTTGAGACAAGGAGTTTCAAAGTTGTACAAGCCTCTCAGAGAAAAGAATTCTGGTCACTTGCTGTTTATGGGTATTCACTATATGCAGATTGACTACGTTTCCTACATTATAACATTGACTATACTTGAAAGATACCTCACTGACTGTAAAGCAGTCTGGGAAATGTAATGTTTACCAAAGGCATTAAGAGTCTTTCAGACTCAACATACCTCCACAGATAAATTATGTATATTAAAGAAACTAGCATGGGGGTTTAGGATTATTTTAAGGAAGTTTCTAAAGCATGCCCAGTTATTATTGTATATTTGCTGTTCCTTAGCCCAGAAACCAAGGCCCACATTTTCACCATGAGGGAGGTCCCTGTCATGGTGAAAATGGTCAATGAGATCTGAAATTGCAAGCCATGACACATAGCATGGCACTTCAAAATTGACTGGGGGTGGGCGTGGACATAGGCTAGATTTTGTGCATACACATTTTATGGAGGCAGTTGAGACATTTAGATCTTGAACTGCCTCCACTCAAGTGGAATTTTGGTATCCCTGTAGCTTGGAACCCAGAGTGTACCCAACAAACAGGCACCCAATAAACACAATCTGCTGATTCCTCGGAAACAAACCTAAACAAGCAGACGCAACGCAACCAAAAACGATAGCCACATTACCTTAAATCAAAGACATATCAGAAATGACTTCCAGACTACTCAGACCCCTTGGCATCGTGGTAGCCTACAAACCTACCAACACACTTAAACAGCGATAATGAACCTAAAGGATCCAATAAATCCCACCAGCAAAACTAGTGTCATTTAGAAGATACCATGCAAGAAGTGTAAAAAACACTACATCAGATAAACTAGCAGGAAATTTGCCACCAAGATACATGAACGCCAACTGTCCACCAAAAGACATGACCCACTATGACTACCTTCTATACATAGAGGCAAAGAAGGACATCAGTTTGACTGGGACAACACACACATACAAGGACAGACGAAACGAAGACATGCACAAGAATTCTTAGAGGCATGGCAGTCTAACTACAACTCCATCAATAAACACATTGATTCCAACCCTATCTACCTTCCCTTAAAAGAAAAAGAACCGGAAATGACATCATCCACCTTAAGAAACCAAGACCAATAAATAGCGAGGCGAGGCATACCACCAGTGCATCATCAGAGATTCTCACTGATGATGTTACTTAGTTTGGTGATGAAACGTCTGAAAACAAACCTTCAAGCTCAGCGAACTAACTTGCATACTTATCATCAACATGAGCTATAAATCTTCTCAAAAATCACTAATATAATAGGTACGTTGGCACGAAAGGGAAAGGAACAAAGGGTGGAACTATGGGTGAGAATGAGTTAGCACTAAATTGGCACACAGATACAAGAGGCCATGTGAGATAGATAGAGGGGAACTCTATGATTTCATAGACATGAAGGGCCATAGAGGAGAGTAGAAGGCATCGGGTGGTATGGTCTGCCTTGGGAAGTGTGTGGTTATGAGGGGGGTGTGAAGGACAAGGTTTAGAACAATGTTTTTTATTAAATTTTGGGCATGTGCTGGAGCCTTGAGGCAGGTTTTCTGCAGGTTCCTTCAAATCCAAAGTAATCTTCCATGGATGAGGCCAACCATCTCTCTGGTCTAACTACAAGAGTCTTGTTGAATTAACAATCTGAAGTGCATTACGTTACTCTTACAAATTACATGAATAAGACTTATATTACTGTTGTGAGGAGCAGACTAGCCTCAGATCTATCGCCTACAAGCTGTTTCTTTGCTTTGACCATGTCCACATGACATCATCATAATGGATGGTACTTACTGTCCTCCATCAAGTATTAACCTTTGAAACCCATAGACAGCAGTGCCCATATCAGTTTGGCAACTGGCAGTCTCTCAGATCTTCAAGGGTTACCTGGTCCAGCTTGCAATTCAACCTGCCCCTTCCAGACCAAAAGTGGGTAATACAAATGGTCATGTCTAAAGGTCAGGGTTCAAATTCTTTTGTCTGTGTGTGTGTGTGTGTGTGTTCTTACCACAAAAGAATAAGCACTTATAAAGAGCAATTAAAAGGCCCACTAGCAAGAAAGGCTGACAAATACTTGATATGTGGGAATGGCATTTCTCGGTTTACCTGTTACTTCAATTACTATTAAAATTGAACTGGAATGTCCCTAATCTTACAACCCACCAGTGAATGCACCAGCTCCCAATAAATGTACAATACACAGTACACAGTTTTTGTGATATTTCCATAACCTCCTCTTTTCACTTCTTTATACAAATGCATTGTCACAGAATTGTTGTACTTCTCATTTTTATCATCACTTTTGTACATTCTTCCATTTCTTCATGCTGAATGTGTATCTTTTAATACCATAAATTTGACTTTTAATTTGAACTGTGGTTTTTTTGTTTTGCAATGTAGTCAATATGTTGAATGCTGACTTTTCAATTTCCAAGTAATTTCTCAGATGGAACCACTAAAAGTGCTTTGCCACCTTTTAGCTTCTGAAGCCACTAATTCTCAACCTAAAAATACATATACCAGAAGAGCTGACAAAGAGAATACATTATTCACCAACAGTGTGCAAGTTTCTGACTTTGTCCTCATATTTATAGCATCTTTCAACATGTACTGTATTATGAAGAGGAAATTATTAAGTCTCAATATTGTGCCTCAACCTGTCAGTATGGTTAGACTGCTATTGGAAACCAGTGCCAGTAATACAACTATCCTCAAGGAACTAGGACTGGATATCAGGTTCTTGAACCCTACTGAAAAGACTTTGTTGCTTCTGTCAGGACATTAATGCTCCAACTAGCTCGGCTAAAGGTGTAACAAAAGTAAAATCAGAGAAAAAAAAACAAAAGTGCTCTTTACAATTAACACTGAGTTATAAGTTAGCCAACCACATGGAAAATACAGTGCATAGCTAACAGGTTCCTTCTGCGGTTCCTTCTGCTCCTGTTTACTTTTCTTTCTTCTTTTGAAATTTATAGAGAAGGAAAGGGTGCAACGCAATGTGGTCAGAAATTTAAATTCTCCAAATAGTGTAACTTCTATGTTACTATGGTGATTGTCCTACTCACTTATCTATGCCATTACACAGATAAACCACAGCTTCCCCAGAACAAGACTTCGGTTCCTCAGTGAGAGAATGAGACTAAAAATGTAATGCGCAACAACAGAATTTGAAGTGGATCACTTATTGTATTACGTTTGCTGTTCAAGCCAGGAATCGCCAATTCAGAACCTCATCATTGTCAGTCAGTATGTTCAACCACAGCAGATCAAAAGTGGTAAAGATGCCAAAATAATGTTGTCTCCTACTGTTTTCTATGTATTGTGTGTAAAAGTGAAAAATATCAGGTCTTGCTGCCCAAATGGAACTAAACTTCATATTTTTGGGGTTTGGAAATAACAGCCAGGACTGGGATATTCAGGGAAGGAAGTTAACAACTATTTACAGACATATTTAAAAGTACTAAAATAAGGAATGATCACTGCCATAAAGCAGCACAGTACATAGCCACATTTATAGAAACAAAGAAACTGATTCACGCTATTTAGGGTATGTTCCTGATACAATGCACGCTGCTGAAAGAGACCAGAAAAGAACCACAGCTAATTTGTTCACCAGTTTCACTTTGACTGTGCTCAAGGATGTGAACGGGTCTGTAACTCACCAGGGGATTGGTCAATGTTTATTGTGTCAGTGCTGGAGAGGAGCCAATGAGGTCAACAGGTAAAATCATGAGCCTGGTCTGCTTAGGGGGTGGGGGAGCAATGAGATGTAGGCTAAGTGCGTGCGCAGTCACATATGGATTTACTGTGGAGCAGGGAGGAGTTAAATCTGCTCCATGCTGTGGTTATGGGCGAGCTGTAAAATGGTAATAGGGCTCCAATTTGTGTATGCCGTAAGTCTAACATGACTAACAGCTGCACACCCTGGACATCTGTGCTGGAGAGCTAACAGTGGGATGGGCAGTGCACTTCCTGTACAGAATGAGTGCACACCAATTTCTGTATTGAATATTTAGGCACCTATTTCACACACAGAGACATTCAGGTTAATGTCTGATGCTCATACACATTACTTTAACTGCACCAGTGGCTGGGAACTCTGTGAGCTTTTGAAAATCCAGTTTAAGGTTCTCATGCTGGGAATCCTGAAGTCCCATTATAAATGAGGTAAGGTTTACCTCAATGTGCAAATCTACGCAACATGGAACCACAGTCCATGCATCACTTATGCAGCAATGTGGTACTTAAAAAGAGAGGACGGATTGAAGGGTTATTACAGATTGAGACCCAGAATGCTCCAGAAATAACCAGGGATTTTAAAGTAAACCGTGTGGTCTCTTGAATCGATAGCGTTTCGACTTCCAGTAAGGCATAGTACATGATCCATTTAAAGAATTCCCACACGACCCCAACCAACAAATCCTGGACCTGATTTGGCTTCCTGGGGAAATGGCATTTTGTGATAACAAATATAAAGGCACGTATGTATATCAAAGATAAAGGCACTATAAAGAACTAATTACACCATTTTGGTGACATGTACCATTTAGGGATATCTACCCAACACACAGAATCCCAAACCAAATCCTGCATGATATATTTTACAGATATGAAAGTAGGGCTCCTGCAATTCCAAATATCAATGACCATGGAACATCATGAGAAGAGGCTGGCTAATGTGTGCAAAGTTTGTTTAGTCCAAAACTCAGGAAATGATACATTGACGAATAGCAATTTGAAATATCTATCTACAGTCAGGTGCAAGAGAATGTGAAGAAAGGATGAAATAGTCAGTACACACGAGAAAGGAACATATACCCAATTATATTATACCGTATAGTATGGTGTACATAAAAAGATTGCCAGAAGCCTGCCAGAAGAAAGTGAAGAGCTATTTCTGTAACTATGAATTTCTCTGTCAGAACCTCTAATAGTAATCATTGCAAGACAGAATTTTTTGTTGACTTTAAGGTCCATTTCTAAATATTGTGCTTTTGTCCACTTAAAAAATATTTCAACAGATCTAATTGCACAACTTGTTTAATATTATTGTGGTCTATTAGCATCATGCTTATCCCAATTGGAGAAGAGCCATTAATGGAACTCACAGGGCAATGTCACCTCACTCTAAAAGTTCACAAGTTTAAGAAGCACAATGTTATGACTGACCTTTCAGTGCTATGTTGGCTGTAGTGCTGGCTATTATAAAAACAACTTCATTTATGCGTCAGCTTTCAGCACCATAGGACTTCCTATAATGTTTTATAGCCAATGATATTTGAGATGCTGTTACTGTTATAATATAGGAAATAGGGCAGCCATTGGATCACAAAAAACACTGTGGTAAATGATCAAACTCTCTGTCTTTTTAAGCCTTTGATCAAGGCATGAACATTGGTATTGACACCAAGAATTTCCCTGTCTTCCTTCAAATAGTACCAGGGTATCTTGTAGGCCCACCTGATAGGACAAAGATAAAAAAAAACCTGCAGATGCTGGATTCCAAGGTAGACAAGCAGGAGGCTGGAAGAACACAGCAAGTAAGGCAGCATCAGGAGGTGAAGAAGTCGATGTTTTGGTAGGTTACACCCGAAACATTGACTTCTTCACCTGAAGGACAAGCAGATTGTTGAGATGTTAAACCAAGTTCCCAGCTGTACATTCAGGGGTACAAAAGTCATCATTTGCAGAAGGTAGATAAAATTTGTGCAACTCATTTTTCTTCAGAGTTATTCTCAAATGGCACGATTTTGGAATGTTGATTGAATTAAATAATGCTACATAATTTGCAAATTTGTTGAAATGGGAAATCATAACTTCCAAGGAATGAAATGCATAACAACAAATCAGGTAGTAGTTAATCCTTGAACAATTAATTCAAAACATCACTTTCTTTGATTAGTATTTGTAAAATATCAGTTTTATTTCATTGGTAAAATAATTATTTGAAGAAACCATTGTTCTGCTCAACAGGAAGTTGAGAACTACTTCGATACTGTGGGACGTTGACTTCGCCTCCAAGACTTATCATGGTGAACTCCTAACCTCCATTAAGGTACACTGAGAAGTCAAGTATATTGGAGACAATTTATCACAGGGAGAGAAAGTGGAAGAATCAGATGACTAAGCCAGTTGCATCTCAAGGTATTCCTAATCCAAGGTGCTTGGATTCAGAATACCATTGGAAGAGGCTTTGGAATCAGACTGTTAGCCTCATGTTAAATCCTAAATAAGTTGGAGAGAATGGCATTAAATATACAGAAATAATATTTTCTGAAAATTAGATTATGTGGATGACATATCTTCTGAAATGGCAAAGTGATTGTGTTATTTCACATTAGTAAGTTTCAAATCTATTCTTATCCAATGAATCACCAGTATGATTTAACATACTCACACATCAGATACTTCAGGCAAAATACCCTTTAGGGTTTACAAAAGATGCAGCAAGCACATTAAATAGTTTAAAATGGGTGAATCAATTTCATATAAATAGATTTAAACAATACAAAATCAGATTTGTTTTGCTTTCAAAATGTTGTTATTGTTGAATACTGAACTGTGTACATGCCTGTGAATAAAGTGCCATCACTGATGAAGCAAACTGTTGATACTCAATTTGGCTAATTCTACACACTTTACCACAGTCCAGCTCACACCAACAAGTTGGCAGAGGTTGGAGACAACTTGGACAGCACATTTCACATGTAATATCCAAAAACAGTATCATAAGATAACAACTAACTTGTTTGGAAATTCCTCCCTTGGTTTGCTTTACGGGTGCAAGTGTATATAAGGAGTACCCCAAAGTTTTGATTCTAACATAATAAGCAACTCAATGGCATCCTTTGTTCATCCAGTGGCTTTTGTGTGATAGCATTTAAACCTAATTTAACATAAGAGAATTCATACAATGTGTGTCACTGTGTGAACCATCCTATTTCTTTTTCCAATTACATTTAGTCTTGATGTGCTGAATGTTATTCATTGTACATATTCCTTTTTTTCAAAGAAATGATATACATAAGCTGGGTGTTGCACAAGAAAAAAAAATGTTGATCCTATCTGTCATTAATGTGTACCATGTCTTGAAATCCCAGAAGTTAACTTCTCATTAGACTGTTTTGTTGGCTAGGTGGAATACAGATAATAAATTGATTCTACTCAGTCAAGGTCTCATATAGGTCTCAAACAACAACAACCTGTATTAATACAGCACCTATACACAGTAAAACATCTCAAGTTGCTTCACAGGAGTAGTGGCAAACAACTTTTTTAACAAGGCACTTAAGCAGATATTAGAACGAGTGACCAAAAGTTTAATCAAAAAGCTAGCTTTTAAGGAGTGTCTGAACGAAGGAGAGTGAGTTAGTTAGGTTTCATCAAGGAATTCTGGAGTTCCGACCAAACATACAGTGACCTAAGGTAAGAGGATATATCTCGTCCATTTATATTACAATCACATGGCTCACAGCACAATTTGTTTCAGCTACAAAGCAATTATATAATAATAGCTACTTCTGAGCTGGCACCTGAGATTTACAAGTGAGAATTCCTTGATCAAATGATTCAAATGTGAAAGATGCAAGGCTGTCATTATTTGTAGGAAATAGCTGTAAATAGATGCATTCATCTTAGATACAGAATGATCTATGCAACATTGTTTAATGTTCCTTTGGCTACAATAGTGCTGCATTACATCATAAATAATACAAGTCAATTAGTACAGGAACTTTTAACAATCTCTCAAAAACAGGCAGGTTTGAGTCACATGAGATGTTAAAAAAAACCTTAGGCCTGACCCCAGGGGTAGAAAGGTGGCTCAGTCGTAAGCACCAGTGCCTCACAGTGCCAGGGTTCAATTCTAGCCTCAGGCGACTGCCTATGTGGACTTTGCATAATCTCCCTGTGTCTGCATGGGTTTCTGCAAAGTGCTCTGGTTTTCTCCCAAGTCCAAAAATGGGCAGGTTAGGTGGACTACTAAATTGCTCATATCATCCAGGGATGTGCAAGTGAGATAGATTAGTCAGGGATAAGGTAGAGGTGCTGGGTTTTTGTGGGATGTTCTTTGGTGCAGATGGGCTAAATGGACTCTTTCTGAACTGTAGGGATTCTATTATTGAAATCACAGGCCCTGATGTTTCTCCTGGCACTGATATCCATTCCCTGACTGAGCACCAGAGGCACTTCTGGATCCCTGGTTACTGGGCCCTGACTTATCTCTCCATCCCAGACCATGAAGTTCTAGTTTTGCACACAAACATAATGCACTCTTGCTTCACCAAATCCTAGACAGTGTCAGAAAAAGGCATACCAACTGCCCCTGTGGTCAGCTGTTGTTGGCAATAGTCACAGGTAAATGTAGGAAACAGTTATGGCATATAGCCAGCATGGAACAAAATATCACATCTTTGAACAAATCTGCCATTGTGCTTAGGAATGAAACCTTTTTTTCTCAATTTGGGCAGGAGCCATTGTCAGCATCAAGCGGAGTTTAGTGAGAATAAAATTCTTCTTTAGTCAGATATGCTACTGTCCCAAGGTGAAAGTTCACAACAGCCTCCACCAAGGAAATGGTCATCCTTGTTATCTTTCTGGGTGGCACTGTCTATTTTTAACAGACAGAGGGGCTGACCTGGTCTTGTGGACATCCTGTCAATATTGAATCTACTTACAGGGTTGAACACACCAAAGGTTTGGTTCACTTTTTGACTTTAGAAGCAGGAGAGAAGACTTTGAACCGATTACTCAAGGACCCTGATCCTAAGGATGAAAGGACATTATTTTAGCCCAATGTCAAAGCCAGCCTGTGAATTATCTGCTATAAGTTGCAGGCACAGTGCTTTTTGCTACACACAAGATTACATAGGATGAAAGTGAAAGGAACTTCAGTAGGACAATGTGCATCTCTCTAGAGACCTAAGACCTAAACAAGAACTTTTTTTTTTAAAAATCAGCATTTTTCTTTGCTCCGCATCTGAATTTTTTTCCAGGGAAAACAACAAGCAGTACGAATTTTTTGCCACCAGATGTTGCACAAAGTGATGGATGGTATCCAGGAGATACATGTGCCCTGTAGTTTCCTGTTCAAATGGCAACTGCTGATGGGTTAAGTTACATTTTCCCATGATCGCTAAATGAGCTTGAAAGGAAAGGTTCAAACTCAGAGGCAAACAGGTCCAATTTGTGGCAAAAGAGTGCAATCACCAATGAAGCGGACCCTTCATGGCAAGATATGCTGGTATGCAAGGGAAAATACTGAAAGCAATGGATACCACATGCAAAAAACCCTGTCTTTGCACTTCTGGAATGTGTTGAAATCCACCCCAGGCTGAAGCATTCAAAGTCTCCATCCGAGAATTTAAATAAGTTGGGGAAAACTCAACCCAGAGAAAATGCTAATGTCCATTAATGTGTCAATGCATATATCTGGCCAGTTGTCTCTCAAATGTCAACATAAATCATCCAATATGTTTACTGAAAGGGCCTGGATGTTGAAGCAGCTGATCATTTTGGAACAATGTGATCATTTTGGTAGCCCAGAGAAAGGTCACTTTAAAAATAGTGCTGTAAAGTAATAAAGCTACGGTCTCCATTTTGATGCTACTGAAATCTCAATAACATCACAGTGGACAAATTAAAATTGGCCATCCCAATGACTTCCATTTTGAGTTTGGAAGAAAGGAGTGGTCAGAGTGATGCAACTCAATCACACCATCACCTCACACCTTCAAACTACAACCCCTGCCCCTCCACCTTTCTTTCAAAACCACGAGCCTCACAAAAATGTGAGAACCCCATTATATCCAACCTCAACAAAGCAGTGTTCATCCACAAGAGGGGAAAATTTCATTCATGGATGTTTGCAATGTCTTGTAGCAAGTGTCTCTTTTCCACAGTTAACCTGTAAACAAAGCCCAGGCATCAACCTTCTTGCCAATCTCCTAAGGAGAGATGAAAATATGAATCTGGTGTGTAGACAGTTTTACTGTAATTTCTCAAGAACCCTGGCAAACAATGGAATCCTAAATCTAGGTCTACACCGACCTAAAGATCACCAGGTTAGAAACTGGCACCTTTCACCGCCTGCTAATTTCAAATAAATTCCCTTAAAATAATGTCAAGTTCTGCTTTTGTAGCATTTGTCAAATCACTTTCATTTGCTGCAATATAGATTCAACATATCTAACTCCATTGAATCATATCTCAGTTAGATAAGGTTACAATTTAATTACTTCACTTAATCTAGTGAAGTGAACATTGTTAGTAAACCCATCATTTGTTAGCTTTCTAAAATTGTCCTCAAGAAGGTGATGGCGAGCTGTCTTCTTGAATCACTGTAGCTCATGTGGTGTACACCCATTGGACTTTCTTTCTGTAGTGGTTTATTGTAACTGAGTGGCTTGCTAAAACATTTCAGAGAGCAGTTAAGAATCAACCACATTGCTACTTGTCTGGAATCACATGTCGGCCAGGCCAGGCCAGGCAAGGCAAGGCAAGAATAGCAGATTTCCTCCACAGAAGGGGATTAATGAGGCTTTCAACAAGGTTTCCATGGGAGACTGGTTAGCAAAATTAGATCACATAGAATATCAGGAGAACTAGCCCTTTAGAAACAGAACTGGCTCAAAGGTAAAAGACAGAGGGTGGTTGCAGGCCTCTTTTAGACTGGAGGCCTGCGACCAGTGGCATGCCACAAGGTCCACTGCTTTTATAAATTTATATAAATGATTTGGTTGTGAACATAGGAGGTATAGTTCGTAAGTTTGCAGATGACACCAAAATTGGAGATGCAGTGGGCAGTGAAGAAGGTTATCTCAGAATACAATGGGATCTTGATCAGATGGGCCAATAGGCTAAAGAGTGGCAGATGGAGTTTAATTTAGACAAGTGCAGGTTCTGCATTTTGGAAAAGCAGATCAGAGTAGGACTTATACACTTAATGGTAAGGTCCTGTGGAGTGTGGTGAACAAAAAGACTTTAGAGTGCAGGTTCATAGTTCCTTGAAAGTAGAGTTACAGCTTGATAGGATAATGAAGAAGGTGTTTGGTATG
The DNA here is from genome assembly GCF_047496795.1 of Chiloscyllium punctatum. Lineage (NCBI taxonomy): Eukaryota > Metazoa > Chordata > Chondrichthyes > Orectolobiformes > Hemiscylliidae > Chiloscyllium > Chiloscyllium punctatum. The sequence continues at coordinate 65,157,798 of NC_092745.1, forward strand.
TTTTCCTTTATTGGTCAGACCATTGACTATAGGAGTTGGGAGGTCATGTTGCAGCTGTACAGGACATTGCTCAGACCACTTTTGGAATACGACATGCAATTCCAGTCTGCTTCCTATCAGAAGATGTTGTGAAACTTGAAAGGGTCAGAAAAGATTGACAAGGATGTTGCCAAAGTTGGAGGATTTGAGCTATAGGGAGAGGCTGAATAGGCTGGGGCTGTTTTTCCTGGAGCATCAGAGGCTGAGGGGTGACCATATACAGGTTTATAGACATCATGAGGGGCATGGACAGGGTAAATAGACAAGGTCTTTTCCCTGGGGTGGGAGAGCCCAGACTAGAGGGCATAGGTTTAGGGTGAGAGGGCAAAAATGTACAAAGGACCTATGGGCAAAGTTTTCATACAACAGGGTGCTGTGTGTATGGAATGAGCTGATAGAGGAAGTGGTGGAGGCTGGTACAATTAGCGCATTTAAAGAGGCATCTGGGTGGGTATATGAATGGGAAGGGTTTGGAGAGATATGGGCTAAGTGCTGGCAAATGGGACTAGATTAGGTTGGGATATCTGGTCAGTATGGACGAGTTGGACCGAAGGGTCTGCTTCCATGTTGTATACCTCTATGTCTCTACGATTAGTGAATCAAATGGGTTTTTAAATGATAAATCGTTAGTTTTGTGATCCGAACTAATGAGACTAACATTGTATTACAGATGAGTTGATTAAATTTAAATTCTCTCAGTTTCCCAGGATTTGAATTCATGTCCCTGGAGCATTAATCCATAATCTAGCAACACTCCCATTATTCTACAGCCTTGCCAAAGCTAATGTTCACATTTTTAAAGAGAGTGTATGTTTCTATAAAAATTTAGTTGCCTTAAGCCTGTAACAAACAAGTTGTTACTGGAATTGTGAGCAGGAAAAGTAGCAGGACTGATCCAATTAATTTGCAATGTGATTTTCCAAGCTAATACCGAAACATGATAGTTTCTCCTGCTTCTACCACACTCGCATATTAACACAGTGAAGATGTGTGTGACTGAGCTGTTGCCTTGCTTTTCCCAATATGATCAACAAGTTTTATCTTTACCTTCGCTCTTACCTCTAATCTGGGAGTCTCTGCCCATTTTTCTAGTGCTTCTAGTTTCCCTCCCCCCCAATTTTTCCAGATACTCTTCCTCTTCTCTGCATTAAAACAACACTGCCTCTCCTGCTTCTGATAGCTCACTCTTCCCCAATTATGTTCCACTTTCCCAAGATCACCTCATGCGGTATTCCCCACCCACCCAACGCACATTCTTTCATCATTCTTATGATTTAAAGTCAGGGTTCATAAGTGGGATCAGAATTGCTCTTGGAATTGCAGATGAGTCTTTGTCAGATTTATTACAATCAAGAGAAAGTGTGACTCTAGGGAAAGCCATATAGTTGCTGATTGAAGCTGAAATCTGATAGAAGTGGAGAGGAGAGGATTAAATCTGTCACCGGGGATCAGTTAAATCCATTCAATTATTAAGGTACAGAATTACAAAAGGCACACATGAGAAACTAATACATTGACACCAGACACTAAAGGTCCTTGTCAGTGCTGTGGAGCAAGGAAACTTCACAGGCATAAGAAGTTCTCTGCTATTTGAAAAGAATGATTTAACTGTAACACAGCAGATAGAGATTGAATATGTCAATATTCCAAAACTTGAGTAGCAGCAGTCACTGATATTTACCACTTTCTCTGACAGGTCATGGCAATGGACGGGCACAGACCTATTCATTTTTTGATGGGAAGTCTTACCTTATTGCCACTGACTACTTTTCACAATGGATAGTGATGAGCAGTTACATACTGCCACTATCAGGGTTTTGCAGGTAGTATACACAATGATATTCCTGATGTGGTTGTTTTGGACAGTGGAGCATAGTTCAATAATGAAGGTTTCAGTCAATTTGCAGCCGGTTCTAAATTTAAACATGTCACAAGCTTGCTGAGATACTCACAACTGAATGGAGGAATCTTAAAATGGGGTCCAGAACTCAAGCTGCTTTTGAAGAAATATGCTGACTTTGATACAGTGTTGCTAAATAATCAATTCACCCTGTCCATTGTGGTCTACCACCAGAGGAAATTGAAAACTCATCTCCCCATCTTCAAAAGGAATTGAGTCCAAATTTATGGCCAAGGGACCAGTAAGATCTACTTAGGAAAGACCAACTAATGGGCACAGCAGCCACACAATACAACAGGTATCACTATGTGACATGGCTTACACATTGTGGAAATGGCAATGAGTATGGATATGGGACCATATCAGGGAAGGTTATTAAGAAGATGTAAACCAGCAGCAATTGTACATTGTTTGTACCACTTAGGAGTTGCAGGACAGAAAACCAAAACCCATTGCAGATGAGTCAACCATCACGCTTGATTGAGACAAACCCAATGAGTAACATCACAATGAAAGTGACTCTCAGACTGATGAAACAGAATCTCAGTCAACAGTCTCCAACCCAGGGATCCATCTATCTTCCAAGTGAAACCTCCAGTCAGAAACTTGAGGGAAGATGGGTTAGTGGTAAATGATATAAATAGATGAGAAGAAAAGATGAGGGGAAAGGTTGAAGAAGGATACAAGAGTTTGAAGAGGTTAACATTAAGGACTGTCTTCAGTGCCACCCTCTATAATGATACCTTTTCAACTTAATGGGAGAACAGCTTAGGGACTCAAAGGAATAAGACCTACTAACTGCATCTTCCTTATCATTTGTTTCAGTTTAGCTGCTATCTTACAATTAACTGCATTTTGCTTAAGCAAAGAGCATCTTATAAGCGATTTTCCCATTCCACAGTAGACAAGGTAGACCCTGAAGAATCCCTAAAGAGATGATGAAGGCAGCATATCTGAAACATATACACATCATAAAGTGTTTATGCATCTGCCAGAAATATTGTGTACCAAAATGTTCGGGGTTGGATCAATCAAACCAGAAAAATCAATGACCAACTGTTGTGCTGGAGGAAATGCTGCTAAATGTTTCTTAATATTTACAATGGGGTATATTTCCACAAGATGTCCGAGTGAAATTGGCATTATGGATCAGCTCTTTGTTATAGAAAGCAATTGAATGTCTGGCAATTGATCTGGAACATCATTTTCATGGTAGTCACAAGTTGCAAATCTACCTCTTCAGTCGCCATGCTTAAAAACTGCTCAGATTGAGTCGACTTCCAAAGATCAATGGAATTCTTCTTTCAGTCTGAGTGAACATGGATTACACCATTACATTGTCTCCGAGCTGGACATAATTGTTATTGATTCTGCAATAATATTTCAAAGAAGTCACAGAAGTAGCTGTTGCTGCAAATTAGATGAGAACCAAAGGTTTAATAAGGTTATTTCCCCACTGTTAACGTGAAGGCACATTTCTAGACCAACATGAAACAAATTGTTCTCTACTTCTTACAGTGCTGTTTCTTGGCAGTGAGGGCTCACTGATATAACATGGGCAGCAATGGAATAGTCACCTATTTTACACCAGGCAGGCTGGTAATGGTTTGTTAAATTGCAGTGCAGTTACTCCACCACCTCCAAAGTTAAAATTAGCTCCAATGTGTAAAATGAGATAAATATTTCCATTTGTCCCAGTTATGAGTCAGTGCTCTCTTCCTAACCAAGTCAGGATATCATAGGTTCAAACACCCACCCAAAGACTGATCCATGACACTCTAGGGCTGCAGAGGGAGTGCTACATTGCTGAAGCTATTAGCTTTCAGATGTGACATAAAGTGTGGCATGATTTATCCTGTCAGATTGATGCAATTTTGAAGGCAAGACCAGGTGTTTTTCCTTCCCTTCTCCCTGGCCCACATTTATCCTTTAACCAAAGTCAGTGAAACATGCAATCTGGGCAATGATTACATTGTTATTTATGGGTTCTTACTGCGCTACTTTGTTTCCTGCATTATAACTTTGACTGGACTTCAAAATATACTTAATTGACTGTAAAGCACTTCTGGACATCCTGAGATCACATAAGGCATTATATAAAAGAGGGTCAAATAATGGAAACATAATTTTAAAATGTTTAATAGAGAACAAAATTGTGGCATTCAAATTTAACCTAATTTCAGTCAAATTGGAGAGACGTTTGGAGAATCTGAACATTATCACAACAAAGCAGATCGTGGTCAGTTAACATGTAGCTCCTTACTCTAAAGGCATTCAATTTAATCATGCTAACCATCAGATCAGACATTTCTGGCTGCAAGAGCTCAATATTCAAAAAGCAAAGTTGTCAACTTAAAGGAAATGACTGACAGAAGACTGATGTGATCAAAATAATCAAAGCTCACTAGCCAAACTTGCATCCTTGTGCCCCATTAACATGGGTGCAAAACTAAGTGCTCACAGTACTGAAGTCACAACAAGCGTGCACCTACATTTAAAATTCTTAAACAAATTCCACTGTTTACATTCATCAGTTGGATCTTCAGGACTTGAATTCTGACAAAAAAAAAGGGATAATGAACATGCCAATAAATTGTCCTTCATCACTTGCCACAGTCCCAAATAACATTCTAAAAAGACTGGCCACAAGATTGTATACAACCAGTCAATGGGGGGTGAGAGACGGCAGATGGAAGTCAAAACACCTGGATTCCAGCAAGTGGGTGAGTGTCAGCTGTAACTTGGTGAGAGTACTCTTTCCTCTGAGCGCTTGAAAGTTGTGAGTTCAAGTCCCATGTTGAGGACATAAGCATCAGCTGTAGGCCTGAAGCAGCTCCTCCACCAACTTTCACTTCATTTTGTAACTGTTGCGAAAAATCTCCCAAGATGGTTCTCGGCTGAAACGAGATTCTTGGGTAAATAGTAACAAGCATTTATCTCACTGGATGGAAGTAAAGAGTTACTGAAAAGAACGAAAAGATCATTACCCATATATGCAACATCTTCTACCTCAGCAATTCTCTTTGGATTCTGGTGGTAGGAGGAGGAGCTACAAAAAACAAGAAGGTGCTGCCTTCTTGTAATTGTAGATGGAATTCCTTAATTTGTATTTATTTTATAAATTTTACAAATTTGCAATAATACAATTGAGAAAGACCATAGAGAAAGGTTTCTTCCAAGTACAACGTTAAAATGAACTTAAGAAATTGGACCAGGAGTAAGCCATTTGGTCCCTGAGGTCTACACCATCATTCAAGCAGATCATGGCTGATGTGGTCATGGACTTAAATCCACTTTCTTATCACCTCCTCCATATCCCTCAACTCCCACATCAACAAAACATTATAAACATTAGTTTGTAAATTATTGGTATCAAAATTATTCAAAATAGAAAATTACCAAAAGTGAAACTAAACAAGAGTGTGTGAAACCTAGCGTTGCCTGTCAGACCTAGTAAGCATTAACGATGGAACACAAAATGCAATACATTGCAAACAGCCCTCAATCAACCAGGTATTAAGACTTTCTAATGTTCATAAATATGAGATTTCATCACAGAGCCATGCAAATGCAAAACCATCAAAACTCTTTCAGAGAATGGAAAGGTCCTGACCATCACCCTATCCTCTGATTCAGTGTATATGTTACCACTATAGTATACACTTACTGAACAAGAGCAACAACTTGTAAAGTGCACTTTTAACACAGGAAATCATCCCCATGAAATATATGCACACCGAGCCACAGATCACCAAAAGCCAATTCAAGGGGGTGTATTTTTAAAGCATTTTAAGAAGTATCTTAAAAGGAGAAGCGAGAAATAGAGAGATAGGGAAGTTTAGGTGACAGCTTTGGACCTTAGAGGTGGCAGCTGAATGTACGGCTGCAAAATGGTGGATCAACTAAAATCAACTATTCATAGAATACCAGAATTGGAAGAACATAGACACCTAAAAAGCTCATAAGGCTGTCAAAGATTACGGAATTAAGGAGGGGTGAGACCTTAGGGCAGTTTGAGAACAAGGAGGAGGGAGGAAAACCCTTTCCATTCAGGGAGACGCTAGGGTATGGCTGGAAATGTGGTGGTGGCTGGTTCAATTGAGGAATTCAAGATGGCACTGGAAGATTATTTGGATAGAAATAGCCTGAGGGAGCATGGAGAAAAAGCAGGAGGTTGGCACTCAATAATGATGCTCATTTGAAGAGCTGGTACAAGTTTTGCACCATGATAATACTGGGATCCTATGAATTTTAACACTGAGGTATCGTCAGATTGAGAACCAGTACAGGTCAGTGAGCACAGACAATGACAGGTCAACTAAGTTAAGACAAGAGCAATAGATCTTAGGATGTTTGCGGAGGTCAGCAAGTTGAGAGAGACAACAAGATGAGAGACCAGTTCGGACAGCATTGAAATCGTCAAGTCTGAAGATAACAAAGGGGTTTCAGTGGCAGATGAATAGAGGCAGATGTACAATTGGGTAACGTTACATAGGCAATCTTAGTGACGGATTGATATGAGGTAACTAGCTCATCTCAGGTCAAATAGGACACCACAGTTCTGAACTGTCACCTTCAGATCCAGGGTTAGGAAAGGAAATAGTGGTCAGAGATTGCAATTCGCAGCATGAACTGAAGACAATAGCTTGTAAATTCCAAATGATTAGTTGGAGGACATTTCCATACATCTAACACTAGATGCAGACAAGCTTTCTGACTAATCAGAGAAAGGTGGTGCTAAGTTTGGATATGGTGTTGCCAGTGTAATAAGGAATGTAAGGTGTATTTTTTAATGATGTGTTGAGGGGCAATATGGAGATGAGTGAGAGGTATAAAAAAAGGCCAGGTCTTTCAGACACATATGGGTGGCACGATGGCTCAGTGGTTAGCACTGTCGCCTCACAGCGGCAGGGACCTGGGTTCAATTCCCACCTCGGGCGGTTGTGTGGGTGGAGTTTGCATATTCCCCCCGTGTCAGCATGGGTTTCCTTCAGGTGCTTCAGTTTCCTCCCACAGTCACAAAGATGTGCAGGTCAGGTGAATTGGCCATGCTAAATTGCCCATAGTGTTAGGCGCATTAGTCAGGGATAAATATGGGGAATAGGTCTGGGTAGGTTACTCTTCGGAGGGTCGGTGTGGACCTGTTGGGCTGAAGGGCCTGTTTCCATACTGTAGGGATTATAATCTAATCAAAACCAGAGGTAACAACATGGGAATGAGAAGAGAAGCCACTGACTGTGATTTTCTAACTATGAGTTGATGGATGTGAATGGAATTAGGCCAGAGTAGGGAAAATGATAGAAGTGTGATGTTGGAGCAGAAAGGCAGGGTCAACCATGTTGAAAGCTGCAAAGGTCACAAAGGATGAGGGGGATGGTTAGCTCCCAAGGTCAAAGTCACATTGTAGGATGGGACTTGTAACGTATAAATTACAATTTGTGTACTATGGTAAGGCAGAATTCTGACTGCAGCAATTCCAAAATGAAATTCTAGAAAGAGGGGACATATTTGAGTGGCGATAACACATCAAGGACTTTGGATAGGCAATTGTAATTGTAAATAGTGTGATTGCTTGCCTGGTCAGAGCAGTGAAGGGTTTTTTTTTCTGAGGCAACCAAAACAAGTCCAACTCCTTAGTTCAGAACACAGAGTGGGTTGTTATACAGTTATAACAGCGGCCAGCTTCCTCCAAACCTTACTCTGTACACACCACCACACCCACGAGGCTTGAAGGAGGGCACAAGTTTAAACTGCGGCTGGTAAGCACATACAACTAGTAAAACAGCAGCAATGTTGTTTATTGTGGTCCATGAGTGCTAACACTCACATTTGCATCACCACCTTTGCGCAAACCTACAACGAAATTGATAACATTACAAAGAGGAGGAAACGATGACTTTTTCTGTAGCTTTGAAAGCACAACATGGGTGAACTGCCTCAGTGAGACCTCAGAAGAACCAATTCAGATATTGAGGGGTTTTTTTTTGTTCTTTGAGGCAGGCCTGATTTTTTGTGTGTCTGCGTTTTTGCTTAATGAGTGAAGTGAGCTCGCCAGGTGAAGTCATGCAGTATTTTTTTTAAACCTCTGAGAAATGCAGAAGCTCTTGCTACAGCCGACATTGATGTGTATGACCCATTTACCTCTGACAGGAAGTATATGCAGATCTGTGGCTTTTGTCAAAGCTACTCATGGGGATGGGCCAGCTAAACCACGCTTGAAAAGTGCACTGTGCGTGTATGCAAACTTCAGGGTGCTGCAGAACTGAGATAAAAAAAAGCGCCCACATCCGGTGAAAATATACTTATTCATTTACTGGGGCTAAAACTGAAGAGCACATTTTGAATTTGCTTGATGCTGATGTGAGGCCTGAAGTATGAGAGGCAGTTTTTACTTCATTGATAAAGTGGGTGCTCTTTCAGCTTTGTTATCATGGCACTATGTTTTCAGTATTTGCTCAAGGTGCCATATTTGAGCCCTGGAATGTCAGCTGATGTTTCAAATGCACAGCAGCAAGAGGTGGTAGGATGTGGGGTTTAATTCTACATGAAGAGATTGATGCAAACACCATTGATGGAGAAGCTGGATCAATACCATGCAGAAGAACAGAAAGGCTGCATTTATAGTGTGATAGTAAATAATTTACATTGGGAGGAGGCTGGTGTGGAGCACTCAACCAACACAGATTGGGAGGGCCTGTCTCTGTGCTGTAAATGTTGAGTAAACAATTCAAATCATGACAGGAAATTAAAACTTGCTTTGAATTGAAATGTCAGGCCTTGTTGTCAGATTCAAAGTGTTAGAATTATGAATCCATGCTGTTTTTGTATGTATGCATGTCTCTTTCTCTCTTTACGATACAGATCAAAAACCCAGTATTATAAGGAATCAATTCAGACTGGATGATATGTTAATGAAATAAGTGCATCTCATCTCAGGATGTGATGTAATCTCACATGATCTTTCTCATGCAGCCTTACAGTAAGATGAAGCCACTGTAACATGCTTTTTAAACAAAGTTAACATTTTCCTGAACTCAGCAGACTTTAAATATTCCTTGTTAGTACAACAAGGCAAAGAGTATTATAATGGGGGCACCAAGTGACAGAACAATATGAAAAAGCTTCAAGCAGGCTGCAGGCCTCAATGGAGCAGAGAAGTGGTGAATTAGCACTGAAGATTTACCAGACATTACACTGTACCTGGTCTCAATGCAAAGCTAAAAAGTGACTAGGTCATTAGCCCATAATATGCAATGGGTGGCTGTGTAGACAATATCCTTTTCAGGCAAACAAGTAAGGAAGAAAAAGCTAAATACAAGGAAGTGATAAAAGCATTCTCTGCCGGTTTCAGCCTACAAAAGGTAACCATTGTTGAGAAGACTAAATTCAACAAGCATACCCAATGGCAAAGAGTAGGTATTGATAAATATTTCTATGATCTGTACATAGCTCCTGGAAGGCAGAATCAAGATGAGCTGTGGGGATTTAACTACACAAGAGGCCAAAACTCAGAATCCTGGAGGCACTGTGTTTTCAACACGTTGAAGGCAGGTTGAAGCTCCTGACAGCAAGTGGATTTGTATTTCACAAACAAGGCTCATTACAAGGCTAGTTTGTTAAAATTAAATTCCACTTCCCAATTAAGTTATCTCTGAGTGAGCAAAAGTGTCGTAAGTGGCATGCAACAGATGAGGCATTGTACTTATAGAGTCACAGAGATGTTCAGCACGGAAACAGACCCTTCAGTCCAACTCGTCCATGCCAACCAGATATCCCAACCCAATCTAGTTCCACCTGCCAGCACTCTGCCCATATCCCTCCAAATGCTTCCTTTTCATATACTCATCCAGTTGCCTTTCAAATGTTGCAATTGTACCAGCCTCTACCACTTCCATACATGTACCACCCTCTGCGTGGAAAAGTTGCCCCTTAGGTCCCTTTTATATCTTTCCCCTCCCACGCTAAACCTATGCCCTCTAGTTCTGGACTCCCCCACCCCAGGGAAAAGACCTTGTCCATTTACCCTATCCATGCCCCTTATGATTTTATAAACCTCTATAAGGTCACCCCTCAGCCTCCAACACTCCAGGGAAAACAGCCCCAGCCTGTTCAGCCTCTCCCTATAGCTCAAATCCTCCAACCCTGGCAATATTCTTGTAAATCTTTTCTGAACCCTTTCAAGTTTCACAACATCTTTCCGATAGGAAGGAGACCAGAATTGTACGCAATATTCCAACAGTGGCCTTCTTCACTATCCTATCTACCTGCGGCTCCACTTTCAAGGAGCTTTGATTCTGCACTCCAAGGTCTCTTTGTACAGCAACACTCCCTAAGACCTTTCAATGAAGTGTATAAGTCCTGCTAAGATTTGCTTTCCCAAATTGCAGCACCTTGCATTTATCTAAATTAAACTCCACCTGCCACTTCACAGCCCATTAGCCCATCTGATCAAGATCCCGTTGTAATCTGAGGTAACCCTCTTTGCTGTCCGCTACACCTCCAATTTTTGTGTCATCTGCAAACTTACTAACTATACCTCTTATGCTCATATCCAAATCATTTGTATAAATGACAAAAAATAGTAGACCCAGCACCTATCCTTGTGGCACTCCACTGGTCACAGGCCTCCAGTCTGAAAAACAGCCCTCCACCACCACCCTCTACCTTTGAGCCAGTTCTGTATCCAAGTGGCTAGTTCTCCCTGTATTCCATGAGATCTAACCTTGCTAATCAGTCTCCCATGGGGAACCTTGTCGATCGCCTTACTGAAGTCCATATAGATCACATCTACTGCTCTGCCGTCATCAATCCTCTTTGTTACTTCTTCAAAAAATTCAACCAAGTTTGTGAGACATGATTTCCCATGCACAAAGCTATGTTGACTATCCCTAATCAGTCCTTGCCTTTCCAAATACATGTACATCCTGTCCCTCAGGATTCCCTCCAACAACTTGCCCACCACCGAAGTCAGGCTCACTGGTCTATAGTTTGCTGGCTTGTCTTTATCACCCTTCTTAAACATTGGCACCACATTAGCCAACCTCCACTCTTCTGGCACCTCACCTGTGACTATCGATGATACAAATATCTCAATAAGAGATCCAGCAATCACTTCCCACGAGTTCTAGGGCACACCTGACCAGGTCCTGGGGATTTATCCACTTTTATGCATTTCAAGACATTCAGCACTTCCTCCTCTGTAATATGGCCACTTTTCAAGATGTCACCATTTATTTCCCTACATTCTATGTCTTCCATGTCCTTTTCCACAGTAAATACTGATGCAAAATACTTGTTTAGTTTCTCCCCCATCTCCTACGGCTCCACACAAAGGCCACCTTGCTGATTTTTTGAGGGTCCCTGTTCTCTCCCTAGTTGCTGGGCTTTGGAGTGTGTCCTCTTTGGGGGGACAGAGTGTGGGGGTGGGGGTGGGGGGGGGTGGGGGGAAGTATAGTTGAGGGTGTGTAAGGAATGTTTTGGTGTGGTGGTAGGCGGGATTGTTGGGGTGGGGTAGAGGGAAACATTTTAATAGTTATCCAAAGGTTAGTGTAACATTTCCTGAGTAACTACTTACTTAACTTCAGTGGAACCCTCTGAATTATCTGAGTTAAATGGATACTTTCAGAGGGTTCCAAGCATATGGGGCACTGCCCTGTGGAACCTTCAACTCTCCAGATAATTCCCTCAGAGTCTGTTACAATGCGGATTCTGAGGGTACTGCATGCACAAATCCTGCCCAGGCTGCAGATACGATGAAATATTCAGCCAGCGTGTTTTGACTTGCATTAAGAAGGGGAAGCTCGTTGATATTTTATTTGCTCTTTGAAGAAACCTGGACATGAAACAAGTTTTATGGAATGGAGCCGGAAATAGTTTTGCAACATGATCACTGCAGCACTGCAGCCCTGTTATGGGGAATGATGAATCTGGTTAGTTCTGAATCAGGTTTCCTTGTGGAGAAAGACTGAATTGCCCCCACCTGAACCAACAGGAGTACAAGAGTTGCTACACGAGTTAGACTGGCTTCTGCTCATTGTTATGAGATGAAGTCGTTGAACCATGCAGAGCAGAAAATTCCCACGCTCAATCATGAATGTCCTTAGCTTAGTCAGGGAACTAGTTGGGGTGTTACAATTAGGCTCAGTGTTAGGAACAGTAAACTTGGCAAGAACTACAGATTTTCTATCGTGTTCCTCACGCAAGAAAACATCTGAGGCAGCTCAATGTGAAAGAAACAGTGAGGGTGAACTTTGAGGCATAAAAAGGAGTTAATTAAAGGTATGATGGTGGACAGTGATTGAACAAACATGTCTGTGGCTATCCCAATGCTTTCCTGCTTAGTGTCCAGTCTTCCCCCCTCTAGAAACTCAGATAAAACTCTGCTGCTCACCTCTGAACTCACACCAAGCCCTATTCACCTGGCTCACTTTACCACTTTGGTGGTTCCGTGTCTGGTAGCACCTCGATTTCAAAATGTTCATCTTTCTGGTCAAATCCTTCCACAGCCTCAACCTTTGAACCTGACTGCCCTATGAGATATGTGGCCTCCATCTTTACTGGCCTCCTGGACTTTAATCTTTCCGTCATTGGTGGTTGCACCTTCAACAATTAACATCCAAGGATCTAAGACTCTTTCCTCACACATTCCCACCTCTCGACCTCTCAAAGCTAATGATGCTCCTTTAAACATGTCTTTTTGAATGAAGTTCTCGCCACCCATGCTAATACCTTGCAGTTAAATATTGTTTTCAATAATCTCCTTGAGATGCTAAAATTTCTATATTAATATAAGGCGCTGTTTTAATGAAGGAATGGATTAGGAATGTGGTGATTGGAATCAAGCTTTCGCAAAATTAGCAGTTTCACTAAAGGTGAAAAGATGTAGCATTGCAACAGACTGAGCACGGAATGAAACCTCAATTTAGAATTAAGTATGACGCAAAGATTTTGCAACATTGGATAAAACCTAAAAATGCAGAAGATAAAGTGCAGTTTAAAAATATACAGGATGCTAAAGAGAGCCAATTAAAGGATGGCTAACTTTCATCATTCTTGTACTGAAGGAGATTTTGAGTCATGAGGATGTCATTGGTAAGTGGGAGGGGTGAGATGGCAAGAAGCCAGGGCCAATTCACCTGATTATTTTCCCTTCTTGCCACCTTCAAAAGGGAATATTATGCCTCGAATGCCACCTTTACAGCCATATATTATGCAAAATGACTAAGTGGGGAGATGAAAAGTTTTCCCATCTTACAGAAAGGCTACTTGCTGTTCCTTTTTCAGGCTTCCTCAGACCGTACTTGCTAGCAGGAGAAAAAGGGTGTAGGAGAGAGGGGAGAGAGGTGGTCAGGAGGGGATGGAAGGATGAGACAGGAGGGTGGCCAAAGGGGAAGGAGACACTGAGACGAGAGGATATACCTGCTTCCAAACTGATTCCAATAGCATGGTAAAAGGAACAGACCGCTTGGTTATCTCAAGTTGGGCTTGGGGGAAGAAACTTTTTTTGGAATTCTCTCTGTCAGAGGATTCAGTTATTGCACACATTCAAGACAGGGAGAGATAATGCTGCACACCAAAGTCATCAAGGAATATGGATCTCAGGCAGTAAAGTGCAGTTAAAGTTGAAAATCGGTCGTGATTATGTGGAATGAACAAGCAGATGCAAAGAACTGTGTCACCCACATTTCCCCCCAGCTTTGAAGTTATTTATGCTGGGTACAAATGTTCATTATTTCCATATATTCTAGACAGAAAGTAGAGTACTTTGGGTCAAACCAAAAGATTGCTCAGTACTTGGCACATGCACATGCGGTTGCTTGGCACTGTAGATGGCATGATGTCTCCGTGGTTAGCACTGATGCTTCACAGTGCCAGGCACACCGTGCGATTCCAGCCTTGAGTGACTGTCTGTGTGGGTTTCCTCTGGGTGCTCCAATTTCCTCCCATAGTCCAAAGAGGTGTAGGATAGGTGGATTAGCCATGGTAAATGTGGGGTTATGGGGACTGGATGGGGTCAGGTTGGAATTGCCTTCCAAGGGTCGGTATAGATTCAGTGGGTTGAATGGCCTCTATCTGCACTGCGAGGATTCTACAATGACTGGTACCAGACCTCAATGACAATCATGGTTAAAGAACATCCACCTTAATATCAAATCGTGCTAACACAGAGTTTTAAAACTGTCACAAGAAAAATCCTGTATTACAACAGTAACTCCACTTCATAAATACTTTGGCTATAAAGTACAATTGTCATCATGAGGCTGAGAAAGGTGTGATCAAAATGCAAGTCTGCCCTTTAATAAAGTTAAAAATCATACAACACTAGGTTATAGTCCAACAGGTTTATTTAGAAGTACAAGCTTTCAGAGCGCTGCTCCTTCATCAGGCAGCTGGTGGGGCAGGATCGTATGACACAGAATTTATAGTAAAAGATCAATGTGTCATACAACTGATGCGATGTATTTAACAAACCTAGATTGCTTCAAATGGGGATGCATGTTTTGCTCTGAAAGCTTGTACTTCCAAATAAACCTGTTGGACTAAAACCTGGTGTTGTGTCTCCACATCATGGTGATTTAATGAGACCGTTCTCTCTGTACATGCTGAAGAACAGGATGGTTTACAGATAAGGATGGATGAACATTTTTGAAAATGATCCATTCACTCTTAAGAGACAGCAGATCCGACCTTTGACTGGCCGAGCTGCCATGCAGAACAGGTAGGAGCTTGGAAAAAACTAACAGCAGGGTTCTGCACTAGTAAAGGTTTTGTCGGGTATAAAAAGCAGAGGTGGTAACTAGTGGTATTGCCTGGGAAGGAAATCTCCCATTCTTCCCCAGTCTGGCTCCAGAACCACAGCAATGTGGTTGACCTTTAACTGCCCTCTGGGCAACTAGGCCGATGGGCAATAAATGCTGGCTTGGCCAGTGACACCCGCATCTCATGAATGAACAGAAAAAAATTGAGAAAAGTATGTGTCACGCATGCTTTGCTAAGGGGTAATAGGAAAACTCTGATATTACAAAGTGTCTGTCATTCCTTTGGAATTTGGCAAAATCCTCACAAAATGCCAGCTGAAGAGAAACCATCCTGGTGGACTTTAAAAGCACAATTCCATAAGACCATAAGACATAGGAATGGAAGTAAGGCCATTTGGTCCATCGAGTCCACTCCGCCATTCAATCATGGCTGATGGGCATTTCAACTCCACTTACCTGCCTTCTCCCCATAGCCCTTAATTCATTGTGACATCAAGAATTTATCAATCTCTGCCTTGAAGACATTTAGCATCCCGGCCTCCACTGCACTCTGCGGCAATGAATTCCACAGGCCCACCACTCTCTGGCTGAAGAAATGTCTCCACATTTCTGTTCTGAATTTACCCCCTCTAATTCTAAGGCTGTGTCCATGGGTCCTAGTCTCCTCGCCTAACGGAAACAATTTCCTAGCATCCACCTTCTCCAAGCCATGTATTCCTGAACACATTTGAGGAGAATACCCCATTGCATTGATTTTAAGGGCTGAGACTCCTGTGGATCTATAAAAATGTTCCCACTCCCTCAGGCTGTTCACTGCCCCCACCAGGCTGTCCCCTCACCATTAAAATGTGTTACTTCCAGCTAGGCTCTGCAGTGGACCAACTGCAGTTTCCACTTCCAAGTTGATGAATAGGCAATGATTCTTTCTTTAGGACTGACAGCTTGCCCACCTCTGTTAAATGGTACCCAATCTCACTGGAGGTTAATGCTTCTCACTAGCACCACAGGACAGATGCTCTACTTACACCACCTTACCGATACGTTGCTATTGAAATATTGACCATTTGATGAGAATCAGCAATGCTGCAGCTCTCGTGTGAAGAGACTGAATCTGAAAAATGCATTCATTCAGGCAGCCAATCATGTAGAAAGCATTAAAAATCATGTGGTTTCTGATTGCATTTGTTGAATGTAAAATGGAGGCTGTCTGTTGTCAGATTTACATGAGGCAAGAGTGCATTGTATTACATGAAACATGTGCCACAAATCAAATGTTTGAAAAGAATGTGTGACAAAAGCTGAACTAGAACAAAATTATGAGATGTCTTTACAGACTGACACATTGACTGAGTCATTGAGGACTACCCTTCCACCCAGCCAGTCTGCGCCAGTCAAAAACAACACCTAACTATTCTAATCCCATTTTCCAGCACTTGTTCCATGGACTTACATATCTTGGCATCACAAGAGCACATCTCAATTCTGCTTAAATGTAATGTAGGTTTCTGCCTCTACCATCCTTCTAGACAGTGAATTCTGAATTCCAACCACTCTTTGTGTGTTAATTTATTTCCCTTCCATCACTCTGAAATTCCTGCTGCAAACTTTAAGTCTATGTCCGAGCTCATCGATCCCTCCATCAAAAGGAAATGCTCCTTCTTGCCTATCCTATCTGTACCCCTCAATTTTATACATCTCAATCTTGCACCCCTCCCCAGTCTCCCCTGCTCAAAGAAAAACAACCCAACTGTATCCAATCTCCATTCATAATTAAAACTCTCCAGTCCAGGCAACATCCTGGTAAATCTCCTCTGTACCTCTTCAATGCAATCATATCCCTCCTATAATGTGTCCACACAATAATTTAGCTGTGATTTAAGCAACATTTTATACAGTTCCAGCATAACCTCTTACTCTTAAACCCTACGCCTTGGCTAATAAAGGCAAGAACCAATGTGCCTTCTTAACTACCTTATCCACCTTAAGGGAATGGCAGACATGTGCACCAATGCTTCCCAGGATCTTACCTTCATCATGTACTCCCTTGCCTTGTTTGACCTGCCCAAATGCATCACCTCACACTTATTTGGACTGACATCCTGATTGAGCTGATCAGGCCATCTGTATCCTCCTGCAATCTAATAGTCTCTTCCTCACAACTTATCATCCAAATGATTATTATGTCATCCATGAACTTGCTAATCAATCCTCCTACATTCAAGTGTAAATCATTTGTACATACCACAAACTACAAGGGCCCCAATAGTGATCCCTGTAGGATCCCACTGGACGCAGGCTTCCAGTCAGAAAACACCCCTCGGCTATCAGCCTCTGCTTCCTGCCACTCAGTCAATTCTGAATCCAATTTGCCAATTGAATTTGGATCCCCGGGTTCTTAGCTTTGCTATCAGTCTCCCATGTGGTACCTTTTCAAAAGCCTTGCCGATGTTTGAGTAGACTACATGAAAAGCATTGCCCTCATCTACACATTGGTCACCTCTTCAAAAATTCAATCAAGTTGGTCAGATATGGCCTCCCTCAACAAAACCATGCTGACTGATCTTGATTAATCCCTGCCTCCCTAAGTGCAGGTTGATTCTGTTGCTGAGAATTGCTTCCAATCACTTCCCCACCTCTGACTGACTGATTTATCGTTTGTTCCCTTCTTGACTAACAGTACCACATCAGCTATCCTCCAGTCCTCTGGCACATCTCCTGTGGCCACAGAGAAAATGAAAATTATTTCTTCCCTTGCCTCACTCTACAGGATACATTTCATTTAGCCCAGAAGATTTATCTGCTTTCAAGGCTGCTACTTAGTATCTCCTTTCTGTCTATGATAACTTCTTTACTTCTCCTTGATTTCCATGGCCAGTGACCCTCTCATGCCAGTGAACACCAACAGAAAGTTATCAGTTAGAACTTTATATCCTTCCTCTGGCTCCTTGCACAGATTATGACTGTGGACCTTAATTGGTTCTGCTCCTTTCCCTGTTATCCTTTTATCTTTGCATTTAATTCTTTGTAAAATAGCTTAGGATGTTCCTTTAATTTACCTGGCATGATTCTTTAATGCCCCTTTTTGCTCTCGTATTTCTTTTTTAAATTCCCCTTTGTACATTATGTCCTCCTCTTGGGCTTCTGCTGTTTTAAAGCCCCAGTATCTACTACAAGCCTCCCATTTTCTCTTTATCCAATTCTGTATATCCCTTCATGTCCAGCCTTCACTAGATTTGTTGGAACATGTTGGTCCTATACTGTCCCTATTTCCTAATGAATCTCCCTGCTCTGACACAGACATCCCTAAAAATATTGAATCCCAGTCCACTCTGGTCAAATCATACCTGCTCTTATTAACATCGGCCTTCACCCAGTTTAGAACTTTGATTTCAGGCCCATCTTTGTCTGTTTCCATAATGATCACTGTCTGCAAAATGCTCCCCTACTGATATTTCAACCATTTGCCCATCTTCATTACCTAAAATTAAATCTAGGACTCTCTGCTCTCTGGTAGCACCTTCTATGTGAGATGTAAGCTCTCCTTAATGCATTTTTAAGAATTCCACTCCTTCTAAACGTTTCACACTCTGACTGCCCCAGTTAATGCTGGGGAAGTTGAAATCCCTTAAAATCACTAACCTATTACAGTTCCTTGAAATATGCTGACATATCTGCTCTTTATTTCTCTCCAACCATTAAGTGGCCTATAGTTGGATATTGTGCATGTGATATAAAAATGTACTAGGTTATCCTTCACTTTCCAGGACCCATAGTTCATAGCTTATCCACTGCAGGGAAAATGGGAGAGTTGGCTTCTCCACTTGTGGTTCCAAAGTCACAGAAAATTCGAACAGTGTAGATGAAGCCCACAGGCAGCATATTTCTAGAATCTCTGAGGGGTTCATGACTAAATAGGCAAGAAATATAGACTTTGAAGAAGGAAAATCTTTAAAGGAATGTCTTTACCTTATTTCAAACTTTCAAAATTCGATGCATAGCACATCTATTATCAAAGATCTTTTCACAGTTCAATATTTTGCACAAACTTTCGCACTTCTAGAACCATTCATTAAGCTTTTCCCACCTAATTATCCTTGTGTGGGGTATAAATGATTCACACTTTACCACGATAATTAATTATTCATATCATGACTGAGGTCACCTCAGACATTATGAAAGATTGCAAATGGTGATATGGAATGTATCACAGTCACTTTTCTCGTGAAGGATCTGTCGTCAGTTCAGATCACTGCCAAATTACAATATTAGCCATGTAAAATACAGCTTTTCACATTTCTCTTTTTGTGCCTGAAATAATTATGGCTGCCATAAAGCATTGTACTTCCTCCTCAGTCATGGAAGCAAGATCAGTTGAGCCACAGTCTGAGGTTGAGCCATAGTCACATGCTTTTCTACAACAAATTCGTAATAATTGCACTTTCGCTGAGTAAATAATTCAAAAGCGCAAAGTGCTGGACAAACTCAGTTGGTCTGGCAGCATCAGTAGAGAGAAAAAATGGTTAACATTTCTGGCCTGGTGACCCTTTGTCTGAATCAGACTCAGCAGGTTACCTGTTTTTCCCTCTGGAGATGCTGCCAGACTTGCTGCTTTCTCTCAGTACTTTCTGTTTTTGTTTCTGATCTTCAGCATCCACAGGTCTCTGTTTTAGTAACCCTCTGAATAATTATTTTTCACACCCCTAACGGAATGTTCCACCATGACGAGAATCATATATAGCAGCCAAGTCAACATGGGTGCAAATATTTAATGAAGGTGGGACATTGGCAGAAAGCAGCATGAACCAATTCTAAAAAGGCTTTGACTTTACTTGCTGCACAAATCTGAATAAGTCATATCGCACATGTGATATACAAATGTACCAGGTCAGCCTTCTCGTTCCAGGACCCATAGCTTATCCACTGAAGGGAAAATGGGAGAGTTGGCTTCTCCACTTGTGGTTCCAAGGTCACAGAAAATTTGAACAGTGTAGGTACAGCCCACAGGCAGCATATTTCTGGAATCTCTGAGGGGTTCATGACTAAATAGGCAAAAAATATGGGCTTTGGGGAAGGAAAACCTTAAAGGAATGTCTTCATCTTGTTCCAAACTTTCAAAACGTTGCTCACCTTTAAAACTATCCAAACATTCCGAAAATAACATCCAAGAACACGTGAAAAATAAAACTGCAGTTCGTAGTAAAGCAAAGACGTCTATTGGATGTGGTTTGCTTGGTTTAGAATTTAAAACCACCCCTTAGTAAAATAAAATGTTCACTTCACAAAATCAACAGTTTCTGCTTTATAAATGTGAATAGCACACCAATATAATTTACATGGTGCAATTCAAAAGTAAGTCTGGCTCTAGCCCAACGGAACTGAAGTGGACAGCTTCTGCTCATGTGACTCAGCTAAAACCCCCTTGAGAAGCGACGTCCAAATAATTGTTGAGCTGTCTCATGCTGTAACACAGAATCTTTCTACACTCATGGAAAAATCAGTAAGCATCCGATCTGTGCCCTAGACCTTTGCCACCTACAAAACAGAGCACGGTTCACTCAGACTGATGTATTAAAGCCTGATAAAGGACAATGTGGCAGTCATTAATCCACTCAGTAAAATACGATATATGTCTTAGGAATATTCATAACTGCAATGAAATGTTGGATCCTGCATCCAAGAACACAGATGAGATGATATAAGTTGTAAGGACATCTGGGACACATTTATACAAGTGTAACATCAGTATCAAGTGATTTTTTTTTACAATCCCTACAGTGTGGAAACAGGCCTTTCGTTTCAGACCTACAAGTCCACACTGACCTTCTGAAGGGTATCCCACCCAAACTCATTCCCCATTACTCTACCTTTACCCCTAACCTAACCCCGAACGCTATGGGCAATTTAGCATGGCCAATTCACCTAACCTGCAATCTTTGAACTGTGGGGAGGAAACTGGAGCACCAGGAGGAAACCCACGCAGACACGGGGAGAATGTGCAAACTCCACACAGACAATTGCCCAAAGCTGGAATTGAACCTGGGTCCCTGGTGCTGTGAGGCAGCAGTGCTAACCACTGAGCAATTCACCAACACTCCAACACCAACACCCCCAAATTTCAATTATGGCGTGAACCCTTTATCTGAAGCACTGGTTGAACGTCACATTGGTTGATTGAAATGGAACTCCACCTTGGCTCAGAGTCTTTAATGCATTTACTTTATTCAGAGATATGAGCGTGTAATCCTGGCAGACACTCCAGTGATGCATTGAGGAAGGCAACACCTTTTAGATTAGACACGGAAATTGAGGTCTTGTGTCCTCTCGGTGGGGGGTAACAAGATTGCATAGCACTATTCGATTCAGGTCAGGGAGATGTTCCTTGTGCCCTGACCAATATTTATCCATCAACCGCATCACTAAAGCAGATGACCTGGTCATTTAATTCATTACTGCTTGCACAGATTTGCAATTGTATTTCCCAGCTTAAAAATGTATTGCTAGAAAAGTTCAGGAAGAAGGGCTTATGCTCGAGATGTCGATTCTCCTGCTCCTTTGATGCTGCCTGACCAACTGCACTTTTCCAGCAACACATTTTTAAGCTCTGATCTCCAGCATCTGCAGTCCTCACTTTCTCCTAATTGTATTTGCCAGTACACAACAATGATTACAGTTTTTCTTACTCATTTATTGGACATGGCATCACTGGCTAGGTCAGCATTTATTGGACATGGCGTCACTGGCTAGGTCAGCATTTATTGGACATGGCGTCACTGGCTAGGACAGCATTTATTGGACATGGCGTCACTGGCTAGGACAGCATTTATTGCCCCTCCCAAGTTGCCCTTGAACAGGTGGTAGCGAGCTGTCTTCTTGAACCCCAAAAGCATTTAATAGGTTCTTAAGCTGTGAAATGTTTATGTACAACCAGAGATGATGAATGGTGTGACGTGCACAAAAGATTTTCTTTACTTTTTCAGAAGTGAAAAATAAAGTAACACATTCACCTGCTTATTGATGGACAAATGGATAACTTGAAAACATAACTTTCAAACCAATAACTGATCCATCTGGTAGTTTTGGTCAGAAACTCTCAAAATTTTACCTTGCACTAATCAATCTGCTTTCCTACTGAATATCTGAAATTTCACATTCAAATTTTGGCTCAAGTTAAATTGGATTATTTTGCTATTAAATGCTATTACATGTTTCCTAACATGTATTTATCAAATTACTTTTCACTAAACTATCGGGTTCAGAATTCCTGAACAATTTTCAAACCAAGTAGTATCTATTATGTTGAATAAATTGTTTCCTCATTACGTTTGAGCCCTTAGCAGTGGAAACACAATAAGAATGCCGCAGAAAGCTGTTGTATTGAAAGGTGTCTCCAACTGCAACGACTGACTCCAGTCACTGTATCCCTGATGAAGGGCTTTTGCCTGAAACGTCGATTTTACTGATCCTTGGATGCTGCCTGAACTGCTGTGCTCTTCCAGCATCACTGCTCTTCCAGAATCTAGTTACCGAGTCAGCTGAGGTGGTCTTGTCATACAGTGGCTGGTGTCTGGGCCTCTGAGCTAAAAGCTCTTGAGTTCACATCACTCTCCAGGACTTCGTGACCATGCAAGGTAGTCTGTAATGTGGTCAAATGGGTTGATTATACAGGAAGTGATGCTGCATTGGTCGTGTCACCGGACTAACAATCCAGGTTCCCAGGCTGGGATATGGGTTGTGAATCCCACCATGGCAGATGGCAAAATTTGTATTCTATAAAAAGTTAGCCTCATAGTAATCACATAATCATTGTTGATTGTCATGAATGGCCAACTAGGCTGAGTCCCTTAGGGAAGGAAATCTGCCTTCCTTTCTGGTGAATCTGGATCCACAGCAACATGGCTAACTCCTAACAGCCTTTTGGGGTGGCTAGTAAATACTGGCCAATGACAGGCACATCCCATGAACAAATAATAAAAAGTCAATGCAATACCTTGTGTCACAATTCACACTGGAACCACCCCTTACATTTGGTTACAGCTTAGAAATGGGTTAGTGATAGGAGGTTGCAACATTTTTTTTTAAACAGCCAAGTTGCAGCAACCATTCTCATTTCCTTTCCAATTTGTGCAAAACAACTGTGCAAACACAGGCATTTATATATCACAATGGTGTGGTAGACACATGACTGAAAGCGTGAAAGTAAGAATAGCGAGCAGCAGAGGCAAAATAATATCTCGAACCTACGATCATTTGCCTTACCTCCATTTCACAACTTAGGGGGCAATTGGTGGATTGCTTCCTGTGAAATAAGGCAAAGCTCTGAAACAAGAGGATTTGGTGCTCACGCTGATCACATTGGATGCTCAATGCCTACATTTAGCTGACCACTATATGTTTATAGTGAACATATCTATGAACATAGATGCAAATACAAGAATTAGCGGCAGCAATAGACAAATCGGCCCTTTGATCCATCTTTGCCAATTCACAAAATGATGGCAATTTCAACTATGGCCACAACTTCTGTCTGCCCCAGTGGCTCCCGGCTCCCTTGTCAGTCAAGAACTTGTCTAAGAATCAAAGACTCTGCCATTATCGTTCTCTAGGAAGAGAAATCTACAGACACATGGCCCTCTGACAGAAAAAAAATCTACTCATCATCTCTGTCTGAAATGGTAGACCTTATATTTTAAACTATGCCCTGTAAGTTCTCATCTCTCTCCCATGAGGAAACATCCTTTCAGCATCCACCATGTCAACTCCTCTCAGTAAATGGATAGATACAGTCTATCTGCAGACAGACAGTAATTAAGTGTCAGCCATTTTCAGGTATTGTCATGATCCAGTATCTCAATTACTCTGTGTGAATGACAGATCCATACGCTATAAGTAGATGCCTTCACGGTCATGTCAATTACAATTGTGTTGTGTAGAAAGGAATGGATGCCCCATCAGAGCAAGTGATGCAGTGGCATTGTGCTGGACGAGTAATCTAAAGTCCCAGGCTAATGCTGTGGGGTCATGGCACCAGGTAGATGGTGAAATTTGGATTTAAGTAACAAAAAAAATCTGAATTTCTTTTAAAAATCTGGTCTAACGGTGACCCCGAGAGCACTGCCCACTATTGTAAAAACCCTTATGGCTCACGAGGAAAGTCATGTGGTCCTGCCAGATCTCCAGACTCAGGGGAATGATGTTGATTCTGTAATGACCTAGCAAGCCATTCAGTCGTATCCAACCAGAACAAGGTCTGATAAAAGCAATGAAATCATACATACCACTCGGCACAAACATAGCACTGCAAACAACAACAGCAGACACAGGTCTGCCCACACTGCAGACTCCTCCATATTATTGTCAGGGACGTGGGAGAACAGACCAATCATGCGCATGGAACAATACTGCATAGACAATGTCGCAGACACCACCATCACCATCCCTGGGTATGTCCTGTCTCACCCATAGGAAAAACCTACCTGAGGTAGTACCACAGTGGTGTGCAGTCAGCAGTGAGTTACCCTGGAAGCTTTCAACATTGACTCTGGATCTATGAATTCTCATGGGATCAGGTCAAGCAGACCTCTGCTGATTACCACTCCCCACCACTATACTTCCCTCAGCTGATGAATCATTACTTCCCCACATTGAATACCAGTTGGAGGACATACCAAGGGTGGCATGAGCACAGTATGTTTTCTGGATAGGGTCTTCAATTCCTATCACTGATAGTGGGTCAGGAGCAGCACTGCTGACCACCTGAGCTCTAAAGGACATTGCTGCTTGACAGGGGCTGAGGCAGGTGACGAGGGGACAAACAAAAGGGAAAGATGTACCACATTTTCATCAAACTGCAGCTGGATCTGTCCATGACAGTACTGGTAGGAGTGACATTGCAAAGTCCTTTTGGAGATAGAGTACTGCCTTCACATTGAGGATAATCCCCATTATTGTGTGGGACTATGATCATGTTAAATGCATAAACTTCAAAAAGATCCCGCAGTGCCAGCACAGGCATTCATGATACATTGTAGGCCATCAGCAGCAGATGTATTCAAACACAATCTGTAACCTCATGGTAACCCAGCATATTCCCCTCACTACCATTCCCGCCAAACCAGGGGATCAATGCTGATTCAGGGAAGAGTGCAGTCCAGGAACAGCACAGGTCAGGAACATTGGTACACTCTCCATTTGCTTGGATGAGAACAGCTCCAACAACCTGCGAGAAGCCTGACATCGTCCAGGACAACTGTTTTGTACCCATCCACTACATTCACCACTGACACACATGCACAATCGACAAAATGCACTGTGAAACCTCCAATAAAAAAGCGCTTGCAACAACACCTTCTAAGCCCACGACCTCCACCACCTAGAAGGGCAAGGGCAGCAGTTATGAGGGAAAAGCGCCACATTCAAGACACCCCCTCCACCCCCACTGCCCCTCAATCCACAGAACATCCTTAGTTGGAAATATATTGCCTTTCCTTCATTGCTGCTGTTAAAATCCTGGAGCTCCTGTTCTCTCACCCCAAGGACTGCAGAGCTTCAAGAAGAGAACTCACCACCAATTTCTTGAAAGCAGATTGGAATGGACAATAAATTATCACCTGGCCAGCGACATCCACATCCCATTAATGAAAATACTTTTTAAAGCACAGTGTGGCTGTACAGGCTTCTCCATAAGTGCAACCTCTCTCATCCCCACACCCCCTCATATCCTTCTGAATTTTCTTTTTCAAGAGTGGGTCCAATTCCCCCTTCACTGCTGTTCTAACAACCACTTGTGTTCAAAGCATTCCCAATAATCGCATCAGGTTTAAAAAAAAGTGCTCCTGTTATTCCTCTTTTTAGTTCCTTCATATCTTCTGATCAGCCTGTTCAGAGATGGTATGACACAACTCTGAAGCAAGTGAACATGGATCTTTTGGCTCAGAGTTAGCGGCACAATGCCTTCAAACCCCCACCCCACCTTCAGTTTCTACTGTTAAACTGAAATGTATCTCCATAATTATTGATTTAAGGATCAATGGAACCCTAACTTTCTACTTAGCTTCACTGTTTGAAAACTTTCTGTTGATCCCACCTCCTAGCCTTCATTGCTGCAACATATGCGCTCCTGGTTTTCCATATCTCTTGCCCTTGGTAGTTACCTGTGCAACTTCAGTCACTGAGCCAACTTTGGAAGTACATGGGCATGTTGCTGGAGATATGATGTGACACAACATAAATGGAAATCCAGCTTTGCTTCAGATGTCCAATATCTTTTCTCTAAAGAAGGATGCAACACCCATAGATGATTGTCAATTAATGTCCTGTACAAATTCACCACTACCTTTTTATTTTTGTATTAAATGCTGCAAGCAAAAATGTGAATTTCATTTCCACTTACAAAACAAAAATATTTCCAATAAATCTGTTTGGATATGTTAAGACACATTTTAAGGGCATGTAGACTTTAACCTAGACCTTCTAACTCAAAAGTATGGACACAACCAAAGCAGCATAAATCCCTCACTATGTGCTCTTTTATTCTTGCTCTTGTGAGAGGAAGACAATATCATTGAGAGGAATTTTCACCTTCGCCACTTAGGCAAATAACAGGGAGGATGAGTAGCCTCTCTGATTTATACGACTGTTAAAATTCTCAAGAGTTTTAATGAAGCATGACCTGCTCTTTACAATCTATACTGAATTTCCCTCATTTCTAAATGTTCACTAGTGCGAGGTGTAACTTCTTTTTCCCATGGGAATTCTGACTGCCCTATGGGCGGCATGGTAGCTCAGTGGTTAGCACTGCTGCCTTACAGCGCCAGCGATCCCGGTTTGATTCCAGCCTCAGGCAATTGACTGTGTGGAGTTTGCACATTCTCCCCATGTCTGCGTGGGTTTCCTCCCACATTCTAAAGGATGTGAAGGTCAGGTGAATTGGCCATGCTAAATTGCCCATAGTGTTAGGAGCATAGGTCAGGGGTAAATGTCTGGAAATGAGTCTGGCTGGTTTACTCTTTGGAGGGCCGATGTGGACTTGTTGGGCTGAAGAACCTGCTTCCACACTGTAGGGAATCTATATTTCTTGAACACTTTCCTTTCTTTGCCAAACTCCAAATTAAAATAATTTAATTGAGGATGGTCAGTACCTCTAATATTTGATTACAAAGCTCACTCAGTTTGAACTTCATGGAGATTAACCCTTTCAACACAATATCTTTGGTAGTTGGTCCTTCTAATGCTCCATGTAAGATTATGAATGGAACTTAGTTGCAATACTATTTCTAATGTCAAAAATAAGAAACAATTATAATAATGGATCAGTGATAATATAGCTAACAGTGCTATAACATTCTTAAATGAGACATCACAAATTTTCAGAATCAACTTGAGATTTACATAGCTCCTTGAACAAAGATATCCAGGAATATTAGCAAACAAAATGTGATATCATACTATGAAAGCCAATCGCAGGACAAGTGAACAAAAGTTTACTTAAAGAGGTATTTTTTATCGAGCATCCTAAAGTAAGACACAGACAAAAACATATAGACACTTAAAGAGGTGGACGGAGGTTCAGGAAAGGAAACCACAGTTTTGGGTCTAGGCAACTGAAACCACCAGCCTATTATACAGCAATTGAGATAAGATGCCAAAGAGGCCAGAATTGGAAAAAGTACCAAGGTTTTTACACAGGTAGTGTTGTAGCACAGAGGTTCAGGTGTATAATTCTTTGAAGCTTGCCTCGGGTGTTTAAAGAGATGTTTGGCACGCTTGCCTTTGTTGCTCAGTCCTTTGAATAAAGGAGTTGGGAAGTCATGTTGCCGTTATACAAGACATTGGTGAGGCCTTTTCTGGACAACTTTTCCAGCTCTGGCCGTCCAGTTATATGAAGGATATTATTAAGCTGGAAAGGGTTCAGAAGAGGTTTACCAGGATGTTGCTGGATATGGAAAGTCTGAATTACAAAGGAAGTCTGGATAGGCTGGAACTTGTTTCACTGGAGCATAGGAAGTTGACAAGTGACCTTATTGAAATTCATGAAATAATAAAGGGCTAATGGTGGTCGTCCTTTCCCAGGAGGGGGGAGTTTCTCGACTAGGAGACACGTTTTTATGTTGAGAGGAGAGAGATTTAAAAAAGACAGGAGGGGTAAGCTTTTATCACAGAGGGTGGTTCGCATGTTGAATTAACTTCCTAGGAAGTGGTGGATGTGGGTACAATTGCTATTTTTAGGTGGGACAAGTTTAGTTTGGGATTATGTTCGGCATAGATTGGTTGGACTGAAAGGTCTGTTTCCATGCTGTATGACTCTACGTTGCCAAGTTGGTAGATATTACAGAGATAGGGACAGGTAAAGCCTTGGAAGAGCTTGTAAACAAAGATGAGAATTTTCAAACTTATATACAATTGTAGGAACACATCAATATAGGAACAGGAGTAGGCCATTCAACCCCTTCAACTGGTTTCACCATTCAATGAGATCATCAATGATCTGTGGCCTAACTCCATATACCTGCCTTTGGCCCTTATTCCTTAACATCTATGCTTAACAAGAAAATCTATCTCAGATTTATAATTAGCAAATGTTCCAGCATCCACTGCTTTTTGTGGAAATGAGTTCCAAACCTCTAGGACGCTTTGTATGCTTCCTAACATCTTTCATAAACAGTCTGGCCCTAATTCTTGGACTAACTTTCTGTTGATCCACCTCCTAACCTTCATTGTTGCAATGTATGCATTCCTAGTTTTCCATATCTCTTGTCCTTGGTATTTGCTTCCACTGCTTTTTGTGGAAGTGAGTTCCAAACCTCTACCACTCTTTGTATGCTTGCTAACATCTCTCATAAACAGTTTGGCCCTAATTCTTGGACTAAGCCCCCTAGGTATAGACCCCAACCAATGAAATAGTTTATCTTTATCTAACCTGTCATTTCCTGTTAATACCTTGAATGCTTTGATCAGATCACTCTTAACCTTCTAAATTCTAGAGAAAAGTGACCTAATTTGTGTAATCTCTCCTCATAACTCCTAAGTCTATATATCATCCTTGTAACCTTGGACCAGGAAGCAATAAGGATAGCATGCACTTGTTTAACTGGAGCATTGGAAGTTGACAAGCAATCTTATTGAAGCTCATAAAATAATGAGGGGTATAGATAGGGTTAATGGTAGTCGTCTTTTCCCAGGAGGGGGGATTTCCCGACGAGGAGACACATGAGGGGTAAACTTCCACGCAGTGGGACTGGGCTCTCGTGTGAGGCAGTTTATGGGCAACAGAGATTTGGATAAGCTTGGGTTTATGGAGATGGACCAGGAGCACAATGGAATTGTCAAATCTTCAGGAATTAATGGCATGAATACAAATTTGCGCAGTAAATGAGAGGAGGCAGGGAAGCAAACAGACAAATTTAAAGTGATGAAAATTGTGTGTTTGGATGAGCAGTTATAATCAGAATTTCATTTTAGAGTTGATTATAACATCTGTACTGTACTTATAATTCAAAGGCTGTTTCCATTGTGTGTATGAAGTATCTGATGAACGAAGAAACAATTCTCATGTTTTGTTTTTAAACTTACTCTGTCCTGTAAAGTAGATAAGCGTTGATGATTAAGCCAGAGATTAAATCAAATATTCTCACAATTAGAGCTGTGGAAGAAGGATGTTTTGTCATTTCCGTGTCATTTTTGGTTTTATTTTAACCAGTTAATTTTAAGAAAAGTATCAATAAATTGATAGCAATTACAATTAAAACACAGAAATGTAGCTACCATTTCCTTCACAATGTCAAGTGTTCAATGTTTTGTTCTGTAGAAACAAAATGGCTACCCAAAGCAGATGGCTACATTGAAGTTCAATAAAGGTCACAATGACACATTTCACAACAATTACAGATAATAACTCTCACCCTAACAGCTCTGTGGGTGTTTGTGCACCAAATGTGTCACAAAGGCAGCTCAACACCATCTTCACAAAGGCAACTAAGGATGGGAACTCAATGCTGGGCTTCCCAATGACGCCTACATCCAATGAAAAGAATGCAGGAAAGGTAGAGTCCCAGTGTCACGTCCATCCTCTGATTCCCATGGAGGAGATATCCTGCATTTCTCAGGGTGGGGTTTATCCTGCGTTTCTCAGGGTAGGGTTTATCCTGCGTTTCTCAGGGTAGGGTTTATCCTGCATTTCTCAGGGTAGGGTTTATCCTGCGTTTTTCAGGGCAGAGTTTATCCTGCATTTCCAGGGTGGGGTTTATCCTTCGCTTTTCAGGGCGGGGTTTATCTTGTGTTTCTCAGGGTGGGATTTATCCTGCATTTCCCAGGGTGGGGTTTATTCTGTATTTCTCAGGGTGGGGTTTACCCTGCATTTCTTAGGGTGGGGTTTATCCTACATTTCTCAGGGCAAGGTTAATCCTGCATTTCTCAGGGCAAGGTTAATCCTGCATTTCTCAGGGTGGGGTTTATCCTACATTTCTCGGGGGGGGGGGTTATCCTATATTTGTTAGGGTGGGGTTTATCCTGCGTTCCCTGCGGTTGGCGGGGTATCCTGCATTTCTCAGGGTGGGGTTTATCCTGCATTTCTCAGGGTGGGGTTTTATCCTGCGTTTCTCAGGGTGAGGTTAATCCTGCATTTCTCAGGGTGAGGATTATCCTGCGATTCCCAGAGTGGAGTTTATCCTGCATTTCTCAGGGTGGGGTTTGTCCTGTGTTTCTGAGGGTGCATTGTATCCTGCATTGCTCAGGGTGGGTTTTATCCTGCATTTCTGAGGGTGGGGTTTACCCTGGATTGCTCAGGGTATGGATTTAACCTGCGTTTCTCGGGGTGCGGGTTTATCCTGCATTTCCTGAGGGGGTGTGGTTATCCTGCATTTCTCAGGGTGCGGTTTATCCTGCATTCCACAGGGTGGGGATTATCCTGTGTTTCCCAGGGTAGGGTTTAACCTGCATTGCTCAGGGTGAGGTTTAATCTGCATTGCTCAGGGTGGGGTTCATCCTGCGATTCCCAGGGACGGGTTGTTTATCCTGTGTTTCCCAGAGTGGTGTTTATCCTGTGTTTCTCAAGTTGGGGTTTATCCTGCGTTTCCCACGATGGGGTTTATTCTGCGTTTCTCAGGGTGAGGTTTATCCTGCATTTCCTGAGGGAGGTGCTATCCTGTGTTTCTCAGGGTGGGGTTTATCCTACATTTCTCAGGGTGGGGTTTATCCTGCGTTTCCCACGATGGGGTTTTTTTCTGCGTTTCTCAGGATGGGGTTTATCCTACATTTCCTGGGGGAGGTGCTATCCTGTATTTCTCAGGGTGAGGTTTATCCTGTATTTCTCAGGGTGAGGTTTATCCTGCATTTCTCAGGGGGAGATTTATCCTACGATTCCCAGGGTGGGGTTTATCATATGATTCCCAGGGTGGGGTTGAACCTGCATTGCTCAGGGTGGGGTTCATCCTGCGATTTGCAGGGACGGGTTGTTTATCCTGTGTTTCCCAGAGTGGGGTTTATCCTGTGTTTCTCAGATTGGTAGTTTATCCTGCATTACCCAGGGGTAAGGAGTTTATCTTCTGTTTCCCAGAGATGGTGGAGTTTATCCTGTGTTTCTCAAGTTGGGGTTTATCCTGCATTTCCCACGATGGGGTTTATTTTGTGTTTCTCAGGGTGAGGTTTATCCTGCATTTCCTGGGGGAGGTGACATTTGGTTCAAGTCACCTTTCTTTGTTTTACAAAGGTGTCTCATAATCAGAATTATCAACTATTAAAGATGTAGTTTGCATAGTCAGCACAAAATGGATATGCTAACCTCATTTAATCAAGATCTAATTGTTAAACCATGAGCTTAGTGAATAGGGGAGCAGGCTGGCGGGACTGAATAGCTTTTTCTGATCCTGAGGCAGTGAAACAGCGAGACACAGAGGTAAACATAACAGGGGTGGATAGCTCAGAAGTGTTCCCCAGTTAGGTGCTGAGTCTCCAGAAATGGAACGCTACAATTTCCATCCTAAATAAGGCAGCAGATTAAAAGTGGAAAATAACACATCAAATCAACAATATGCCTGGGATGGGGTTTTCCGCCAGGCCTCAGAATGGACTGTTACTCTTTCAGGCAGAGGAAGCAAAAGTCTAACTGCTTACACAATTTGTAGGACCCTGTTTGTAATTTTCAACATGAATGGCTAGAATGCTCAGCGCTTAAATGAATCAATCATTTTGAACTATTCCAAAGCAGCAATGTTTTACCTCAGGTCTCTGAGGGATACCAATCTCTGGTGTTTGGTTTAATGTCCAAACTTGTTCTGAATTAGTTGATCACAACTAGCAGCCTTTTATAACAGTGCAATTGGTGGCAGTGCTCGAGGTTAGGAAAGGAGAAACTAAGAAGGTTTTCAAGTCCTGAGCTCCTTTCAGCTTTATATCACACTATAGCTGCTACTCATAGAGTTATAGTCATAGAATCACAAGAATGTACAACATGGAAATAGACCCTTCAGTCCAACTCATCCATAGTGACCAGATATTCAAAATTATTCTAGTCCCACTTGCCAGCGTTTGTCCCATATTCCTGCAAACCCTTCGTCTTCATGTCTGAGCTACAAGTGACACTTGGAGGGTGAAATAAGTCATTCCCAGTCACAAAAATGAGTTCATAGCAAGTTAACAAAATGTCTGTTGGAAGTGAAGGCATGATGTAAAATGGTTTGCTGATTCACAATAGATGAGTTTGCCATCGTTGTGGATGACCAATTTCTTCCTGCAACAGATTTCTCTCATTGAATCAAGCAAGCAACTGGTGGGAGCAATTACTATTTACATAGCTGCACGCAATGAGGGAATCAATACATCAGCATTGAATGGGTGGAAATAAGCTGGCTTTTCATTAGTGTGTAACTGCTGTTGTCAGGCAAAATACTCATTTGAAGTCCCTTCTCGAAAGAGAACATCCCGTTTCCAGGAAAGTAAATCTATGAAATTCACTTTGCTTTGTTGCATTTCAATTTGTGTCAATTGATTGTGCAAGGCACCAACAGCAGTCATATACCACAAATTCTCAGAAGAAATTCAGAAAATAAAAGCCAGAATGAGGAACTATGTCAAGTAAGTTGCAGGATCCAGAAAAGCTAGTAAACATCTGGTTAAATGTAAATTTACTTCTGAAAATCTTGTGTTCTTCACTATTTGTAACTTAAACAGATGCAGCACATTGAATACAACTCCTGAGTCTTTCATGTTATGGTTTTGAATGTACTTTCAATGAAGAATGCAATTTTTTTTTTACTAAAACTTCCTTATGATTAATTCTGTTCCAGTATCTTACTTCCCTTTCTTATAACATGATGGTTAACTATTTCACACTTGATTTTTTTTCTAAAATAGGGGACTGAATGAAAGGTTGAATACTAAGGAGGAGAAGTGAGCCCAGTTGCTTCCATGTCGGCCATTTTTGATTCTGTAGCTTGCATCAATCAATACTGTGAATAGCTGCCGTGCCACAAACTTCTTGCACAAAACTGACTAAGACGTCAAAGGGAAGGGAAGGGAAGAGGTAAAAGTAAGCCAGGAAATGAAACTGAAGTAATTGAATTTAGAAGAATTCCAGTTGTTAAAAGCTGCCAGTAAGGTATAAAAAAGGCTGGCAGGTTTATAACAGGGTTTGAGTGAATCAATTTGTACAAGATTAATTTGCCCATTTCATGATATTAAATCATGCCTAACTATTCTTCCAATTTCATTAACATTTAATGGAAATAAAAATCTAAAGGGGGATTACTTGGTATAAACAATCAGAGTCTAAGAAAAGCTTCAGCTCCCATACCATATAATTCTTCTTTATGTACAAGTTTCAGTTTCAAAGCATTCAACCATCAATCATGAATGTCAGGCACAGCATGTTTAGAAATGTGTCATCGGGGAAACTTTTTCCACCTTTAGTGTGAGTTATTGCTTTTGCAATAGAAATCCATTCAAAAGAACATAAAATACAGAACAGGTTTTAGTAATAATTTGGTTTAATGTTTTCTTTGATAATTGCAACAAACACTAAAAGGTATTGCTTTCTGCTGCACCTGAAAATCTAGTTGAAACATTAAAGGATCCCACCTCCTGAATAATTTAACGATACCCACATTTGAGAGTACAGGGTATGTCCAATTTTATGGGTGGAGAGTCAATTGGGCAACAGTTGATGAACAGGTATAAAATACCAAGATTTGGGCAAACTGTAGCTATGCATGCAACTCACTCACTCTGAAAAATCTGCCACCTTAATCCATTTGTGTTGGGGTTACACGACTCTCTGAGTACAAATGCAAAGGTCTTGATTTATTAAGTAGCTGTTTGGCAGTAGCACTGATTGTTTCACATTAATGTGTTTTTTTTGGATATCAGTGTCATTGGGCTTTTCAGAAATAATTTATGATGTACTCAACCTATCCACAACATTATTTACTTTTACTGAAGCATTTACCAGGATAGTAAGAAGGCCCTGATATACTTAATAACGACTAACAACACAAGCGATTATAATCACAAATTATGGATAACAAACAACTGTAGGGAAAATAATTTGGAAAGCACAAAGGAAATGTCATCATTCATTATGCTGTAGAAATTGAAATTGCCCCCTGAAACTGTTACTATTGCCTTGCATCTTTGGAAACTGGCCTTTGGATGAAACTTGCAAGAGGTTTTATTTACGTTTGCAATGTTCTGATTAATTTGAAAACTTTTGACTCATCAAGAGGAAAACAATTAGCTTCAAATTAATA
The DNA here is from genome assembly GCF_047496795.1 of Chiloscyllium punctatum. NCBI lineage: Eukaryota > Metazoa > Chordata > Chondrichthyes > Orectolobiformes > Hemiscylliidae > Chiloscyllium > Chiloscyllium punctatum. The sequence continues at coordinate 65,192,231 of NC_092745.1, forward strand.
ATCTGGAATAACTTTGATGGTGGCTTAAAAACCATTTCATGTTAAGTAGAGGCCCACCAGACCTGAATCTATTGCTCTTTCCTTACAATCAGGTAGTTAACGTAAAATTGCAATTGAATTTTACTGTGGTGAATCATCATCTATTTTAACATTTAACATACCTCCTACTTCAGGAATACTCTGTCACATCTTATTAGTGTCTATTTTTAATTGTAGGGGCTAAGTTATAAGAATACATGACACAAATTAGGCCTGTTTTGTCTAGAATTTAGAAGCTTAAGAGGTGATCTAGTTGAAGTCTTTAAGATATTAACAGGAAAAGACAGGGTAGATAAAGATCAACTATTTCCACGGTTTGGAGATTCTAGTACTATGGGGCATACTCTGAGAATTAGGTCCAGACCTTTCAGGAAGGATGTTAAGAAGTACTTCTACACACAAAGGGTACACAAAGGGTGGTAGAGATTTGGAACTCTCTTCTGCGAATGGCAGTTGACACAGGATCGGTTGTTAATTTCAAATTTTCACTCAGCAAAGATAATAAGGAATATGAGCCAAAGGCAGGTATATGGAGTTTGGACTCAGATCAACAATAATCGCATTGAATGGCATTACACGCTCAAGTGGCTGAATGTCTATTTCTGTTCCTGTGTTCCTAATATGGCATACCAACCTGTTACACAACAACACATCTGTAGTGAAGGTCAGTTCTAAGATATTTTTACTTTAAATACAATTTTAATGCAGCTTGTAACCCTGCCATTGAATGGGTATTTTAAGGTGACCATAGAATTGTCATTGAATTCTTCTCTAATTTCACACTACATTACCCACCAGCTCATAACATATTGCTCACAATGTGACTTGCATTCACCATTCTTTAGCAGTTGTCTTTTAAGCATACATTGTTTAGAGCACTTTTGAAGGAAAGAGTATCACAGGAATATCACACAGAACAAATGTGGCTCTTGATGTATTACAAGGTGTTGGTCCAGTTGACAAATTCAAAAGGTTTTATAAATTGCAAAAGTGAACCACAGCCAGTTTGTTGTTCAATTAAATCCCAAGTCTAAACTACTGTAAAGGAATTCATCAGGTAAATGGAGTTTTGAAATTAGGTCAAAAAAGTTAAAACTAGTTGTAAATCATGAGGAACCACCATTTGCTTAATTGGCTTCAAGAGCAAGGAACTATTTAGCCAAATTTTCTTCTCACACGTTTTTTTTTCCTGAAGTGTTAATTGCACCATCAGTTGCGGAAGGCAGTCCACAAATTGTATCATCTGTGGATTGAATGAACTGCGGGGCAATTCTTGCCTTCTCATGGTCATGAGTGATACATGCACTGTGATCAAAAGGACTTGAGAAACATACTGGCCTGTTCTTGGTCTTATATTCTCATGGTCATGAGAATCAGGTTGCAAACTTTTTATCTCCCTTCCCACAAAATTTGAGAAGATAATTTGTGGGACTACATCCTGCCTCTGACAGGCGCAAGTGTTTTACTTCAAAAGGGAATTGAGCAAGTCATTATCTGGTGGATTGTAAAAGCACAGCTATTGGTAGAGAACACTTTGCATTATGTAGCATTAGCCAAAACTGAATCTATAAACACACGCCAACCAGTTACTTGCATTTATAAATCCAAAAATCACTGTAAAGTCAAACCCACTAGCATGGCTTTGACGTCCAATAACAAGGTTCAAACATGCTGCAACATTTGATCTCTCCAACTGTTAGAAATTACAAATATACATCTTCCAAAAACATTCGTATATAACCTAGACCAATGCACTAATGCAATACTGGGGGAGCACTGAACTTCACAGGTACCGTCCTTTGGGATGAAGAAGTACCACTTCTCCTAACAGGTAGATGTAAATTATTCCATTGGTATGATTTAAGAAAAAGCAGAGAAGTTCTCCCTCGTCAATACATATCCACCAACTAATATCACAAAAAGATACAATCCAACCGTTTATTTCAGCCTTGTTTGTAAGACATTGCCTTGTGTAGTCTACGTTACATTGCAGTTACACTCTAAACATATTTCATTAACTGTAATACGTTTAAGGATATCCTGGGATTGTCCTTTTTTCTTTTTTGTTCTAATTCATAACTATAAATTAAGACAGCAGGGATGAACTTTAATTGAAATATGATCATGTCTATTTCCCATTACTTGCTTTGAGAAGCACAGTATTTACTACCAAAAACTAATGTCAATCTATGGACCATGACATAGGTTTAGAGGGATGGTGATAATGTTATTTTAATTAATTATTTCCCCATTCAAAAATACCTCAATTGCTTAAAGAGAATCTAACAAGGTATCGTTTGTAAAATGGCTCCTATTTATTTTGTAAGGAGGAAAATGGCTTAATGCGGAAATATTTTATGTGAAACAATGGTTCTGCTAATTTAATGTATAAATCATTTAGTATTCAGACAAGGGTGTGAATGTTCTTTTACATGGTGATTAGTTAATAAAATGTATTGCAAAATGGTACCATCTGAAGTGCATACAGCAACAGAGACAATGTTTGGCTCTGGTCACTGAAACATTCCTTTGCACTGTCTTCAAAACCCTCCTAAAAATTATAGACTTTAGTCTCACTTCTGCCCCGACATATCCATTCCCCCTTTTTTGCATCCTTTCCAATGTCGATAACTGTAAAGCATTTCTGCTCATGGAATTCACAATAAAGATACATGTAGTCCTCATGGTTGAGAAATGAGTCTTCAAGAGTGAAAGATTATGGGCACCAATGGCCAAATTAAAAAGCTGGCACTGATCCAGGGAATATAGGTTTGTTTTTGCTTCATTTGGTTGCCTCTAAACTGCTTTAGATATTCTAGGTGATATAAAAATGTAAATCTTTTCTCTCGGTTGCTAAGACATCAGTTTCAGAAGTTTAAATTAAGCTCTCTGATAGATGCTAAACCTGTACCACAAAATACTTTTGAAGCACCACTAACATTTGACAACTTCATTGATAAAACAGGTCTATTTATTTGGTTTTATTTTCAAGTTGTTACACAAATATCTACCTTTTGTAAACTTCGGAAATATACAATTTGAGAGTGGTCCTCCTGCTCGTACCTGAATCCAATGTATTTGAAACACTGAATGAAGATCATATTCCAAGATCATTACACCACTTTATGAACAATAACCACGATATAAAAAGAACTCCCTAATGTAGAAGGCATATTTCAAGGTGTTTACCAGAACAATGAAACTGCAACAAGCAAAATAACAGATAACATCGACAGCAAACAACAGAATAAAACAAATCTTTTCAAATTTTCCATTAGTGGTGCAAAATTCTACCTTTTTTCCTCAATCTTGTCAATCATTGACATACATCTACCTGGGATAATGTAACATCATCCTTTTGACTTGTAGGAAAAAACATGTTCCCCTTCAGAATAATTTAGTTCAGTTCTGGAAAATTTTGGCAATTAAGCATGAACTGGTGAATAAATTCTGCACAACAAGAGAATAGACATGGAATAAAGGAATAAAACATCTGAACAGTGTTGTAGATTCAACGTAGTGGTGGAAAAGAACTACAAATTACAATACACAGTACTGCTTTTCCTAATTACAACAAAATAACAGACAAAATTGATTTAATGATCCAATGAAATCTCAACTCGAAAACTGTAATGTAAAACGTCACCCAACTTGGATCAAAAATACAACGCTTAGCTTTTCCTTTTCATGGTATCTTTAATCACACTGCTTCAACTCCCCAATACATCCAAAACACATTTCATTACTTAATGCTTTTGAAAAATCAGGCTCTTATTAAATGCAAAAGGTGCTTAAATATCCAAGCGATCATTGCATCCAAGGTTGAGTTTACAACAGTCTCAGGCATTTTGTCACTCCACACCGAAAAGCAAATAATCCAGGGTGGATTCTAGCAAGGTGCAATATCTCAACTGCAACCAAAAAAAGCATCTCATTCTAAACAATAGGAAGACAGGGAAACTGGAAAATTAGATAAAAGAGGATGTTCACCACCTTCCCCCACCCATTGTAATTTCTCTAAACTGAAAATTTTCCAAACTACCAGAGAATTTCAGATAAATGCCTGGTTATTCTAATTTACAGGATTAATTTCGCCTTGTCAAATTGCACATCTGACATATCCGTTAAATAGCCGGTCTTAAGCATCGACTTGGCTAAGAAGCGAAATATCCCCTGATATCGCGTGGCCACCCTTCATCATTCACCCTTGGACATTTAAAGATAAATGAATTGCTGGGCTAAACATATATATTTCAGAGTTATGAAGCACAGAAGTCATGTTCCTTTACCTTGGGTTGCACCCAATAGTGCAGCGGCAAGAGCCAAGTATTTCAGCCAGGAAAACTTGCTCATGGTTTAATTCTGCTGGTGGTCCCCAGTAGTTAAACACCATGCGTCCTGTCGAAAAACAATACAACTATTATTCGGGGGTGTGGAGAAAATAAATAACAAAACTTGATAACTCCTTCAAATAGTCAAACTAACGCGTTTTGAAAAGGGTGCATACGTTTACTTTGCTCGATTGTCGATGAATGCAACTTCCTCCAAGTTTAGCAGAACCTCAAACCACTTGTCCTGATATACAAGTGATGTAAGTTACAGCTCCTCATCGCTCTCTCGATAGGTTCTCAGTAATGTCTGCAGGAAGTCACTTGCTTGAGCAAAACTGTATTGCGTGGAAACTTCCCCCCCAAAAAAACTGAAATGTTGCAGCGCTTGGCGTCTATTTGTGTAACGAGTGTACATGGATAGAGATGTTAAAACTGCACTCAGATCTGGATTTTTAAAAGTGGCCTTGGGCCATGCCTGTGAACTCAATGGTGGCTCAAAGTTCAGCGTGAACCCTATCTTAATCTGCACTCTACAACCTTTCATTCAGTTAGAAGCAGGTGAGCAGGTTCCTTCAGCTACTTTGGACATGAATCCTGTGAAATGCAGGTGGAATACAAACACTAAGGTGATATGCCAAATAGCGAAAGGTGTAAACCAACTTCTCTTCATTGATGTTTCAGCCCCGGAAATGTACTTATTCAGTCAAGTGGAAAATTATGGCAACCCAAAGACAAGTGGTGCCTCTATAATTAACTGCACAAAAAAAAAGATACTGAGTCTACAACAGTGCCTTTCAGCAAAAAAAAAGTACTGCTGCCGATGGAGTGTTCACATGACTGTCCAACCATGCAAATATAGCGCGTTTTTTCACCTAATAGTAACTGGATGTCAGAATATTTACATACAGCTCGCCCCTGGGGGCTAGACGTCAAATGTCACACAACCTAAGTGTTCTTAGCATGTTCCAATCCCTTTAACCGTATTACTTGTGATTGCTAGAAAAAAACACAAGCATGTTCAACAGTGCACCCCATGGCCAGGGAGCCTCCAAATCCCAATCTAAGGTTACAGGCCTTTTAGTATTGAGGTGAGAAATTTCTTCACTCAGAGACTGATGAGTCTGTGGAATTCTCTGTCACAGAAAGTGGGTGAGGCCAAACCATTTAATGTTTTAAGAGGGAGCTAGGTGTATATTTTAGGAAACAAAGAGTGTGAAAAGCAAGCCAGAACAGGGGAAATGAGTTGGATGATCATATTGAATGCCCAAGCAGGCTCGAAGGGCTGAATGGCCTATTCATGCAGATATTTTCTGTGTTATCCACATGTCCATTTTTTCTGGTTATTTGAAGCACATGAGGAACAAAGGACTCCATGAAGTTGAATATGTAACTTTTATTGATATTACATAATGGAACCTGACTGAAGTAGAAGTTTAAAGTAAATTAACATATTATTCATTCGATTTGATGGTAGTATTTCTCAACATTGGCAAAAAGGCAATTCTTTTATTAGGTTTCATTGTCTCTGTCAGGGAATGGGCCATAGTTTGCCCACTACTTATAGACAGGGTGGTTACAAAGGCATTTCGCACATTTGCCTTCATTGCTCGGTTTTCCTTCATGTGATTCCAAGGAAAGTGATGGGACCAGACGGAGTACCAGGCTGTGCACTCAGAGCACGTGCAGATCAACTGGCAAAGGTCTTCTCAGATACCTTTAACCTCCCCCTTGCAGCAGGTCACTGTGCTGCCTGTTTCAAGAGGGCCAACATCATCCCTGTGCCTAGGAAGGCTCATGCAGCACGTCTCAATGACTACTGCCCATGGCCCTAACTTTGGTGGCCATGAAGTGCTTTGAAAGGCTGGTCATGGCATTAATCAACTCCAGCCTCCCCACCACTCTTGACTTAGTCCAATTTACCTATCAGACCAACAGATCCACATCAGATGCCATATCACTTGCCCTTCACTCCTCCCTAGAACATGTTAACACCAAGAACAACTACATAAGAATCCTACTCATTGACTACAGTTCAGCCTTCAATACGATTATCCCCTCGAGACTGATTACTAAACTTAGTGATCTTGGAATAAGTTCCACTCTCTGCAAATGTATCCTCAGTTTCTTGACCCACAGGCCATAATCAGTGAAGATTGGGGACAATATTTCAACCTCACTAACACTCAACACTGGAGCCCTCTGCTGTACTCACTGTATTCCCGTGACTGTTTCCATGCTGTACATCTCTATGACTCTATGACTGCATCACCAAATACCAGACTAATGCCATTTACAAGTTCGCTGATGAAACCACCATAGCTGGTCGAATCTCAGATGGAGACAAAACAGACTACAGATGGGAGGTGGGAGACCTGGAAAAATGGTGCACTGAAAACAACCTAGCTCTCAATGCCGGCAAAACCAAGGAACTCGTTATTGACTTTCAGCTGGATGTTACTCATGTCCCCCTACACATTTACAGCACAGAGGTGGAACAAGTGGAGACTGTCAAGCTCCTGGGAGTGGTCATCCACAACAAGCTGTCTTGGAGTCTTCATGTGGATGCACTGGTTACAAAGGCCCAACAATGTCTTCTTCCTCAGGCAGCTGAGGAAATTTGGCATGATGGCGAATACCCTTGCCAATGTTTATAGGTGTGCCATCAAGAGCATTCTGTCTGGATGTATCACTACCTGGTATGACAACTGTACCGTTCAAGATCGGAGATGGTTACAGAGAGTGGTGAACTCGGTCCGGACAATTACAAAGGCCAACCTCCCACCTATAGAATCCATCTACCAGGCCCACTGTGAAGGAAAGGCTGCCAAAGATCCATCCCATCCTGGCAATGTTTTTCTACAGCCTCTACCATTGGAGAGAAGGTACAGAAGCCTGAACACATGCACCAGCTGGTTTTGCAACAGTTTCTACCCAACTGTTATTAGAAAACTGAATGAACTCACAAGCTCCTAATATTCGCCTGTGCCTGTGTTTTTGTTTTTGCTGCTGTTTACCTATTATTTACTATCTGTGCTACTTAACTATATGATCTGCCTGTATTGCTCGCAAGACAAAGCTTTTCACTGTGCCTCGGTACACGTGCCAATCAATTCAATTCAATTCAGTTCTTTAAGTATAGGAGTTGGTAAGTCATATTGAGGTTGTACGTGACATTGGTGAGGCCTCTTCTGGAATGCTGTGTTTAGTTCTGGTTACCCCTTTAGAGGAAGGGTAGTATTAAGCTGGAGAAGGTTCAGAAGAGATTTAGCAGGATTGTTGCTGAGTATAGAAGGTTTAAGTTATAAAGAAAGGCTGGATAGGCTGGGACTTATTTCACTGGAGGTTTGGATAAGTACATGAATTGGAAAGGTTTGGAGGGATATAGGCCAGGAGCAGGCAGGTGGGACTAGTTTAGTTTGGGATTATGTTTGGCATTAGCTGGTTGGACCAAAAGGTTTGTTTCCGTGCTGTACGGCTCGATGACTCTACATGCCTCTATCCCATACCTTGCTGAATCCTGAACACTGAAAAGTTTTCAAGCTACTCACTTCTTCCTCAAGAAGGGGGTCTGGCACACTTCTGCCACAGAATAATTATGGATGGACAGTTAGTGCTGCTTTCCAAGCATCACCTGAATTTCAACAACATTGAAAATAAATCTTCCTCACATCCACTCATTGATGTTCACTGTTGCCTTTCAGCACTTTGGAGAATTTAAGTATAAGGAAACATGAATGACATCTGTGCAGAATAACAACATTGTCACAAGGAATCTTTTTTTCAATAGTATGACTGAGGGTGATGGCAAATCATCAAGACTCCTGTTTCAACAAAATGCATCCATATGGTACTGTAACTAAGAAACCATTTCAAGACACTTTACAAGAATATTTTAGACCAAAGATTCTGTGGAATTCATTGCCACAGAAGTCTGAGGAGGCCACGTCATTAAGTATATTTAAAACAGAGCTGAATAAGTTCTGGATTGCCAACGGGATCAAAGCTTACGGGGAGAAAGCAGGAAACTGGGGTTGATAAACATATCAGACTTAATCGAATGGCGGCGCAAATTCAATGGGCGGAATGGCCTAATTTCTGCTTCTATATATTATGACGATTTAAGATAATAGGGCAAATTACCAAAAGCTCAGCAAAACACAAGATTGAGAAATAGAGAGGTTTAGGGAGAGGTTAGGGGGCCTGGGGCCTGAAATCACAGACAACATGGATGGACCAATTAAAATTGAGAATGCTCACTAGGCTAGAATTACATGGAAATGTGCATCTCACAGAATTGCATAACTGTAGCTGACTACAGGATGATTCGCACTGACCCTACCAACATCCCTCGTCAAAGTAATCAGCATCAGACAACTGACAAGAGTACGACTAAGCTCTTGGTAAGCAAGCAACAGTATAGGTAATTCTCAGGAGTGGCATGGTGGTCAGCACAAGTCACCAGAAATTTCCCACAATTCCCAATTGCACATTATAGTATAACAGCAGTAATTTAGATTAGTTGAAGAAACAGTCCTGCAGACTCTGTCTCTCTACAATATCCTGAGCTACTTAAAGATAAAACAGCCTTAGAGAAGATATTAATTAGTTAAATATTAATTAATAATATGCTTGATTTATATTTGATCAAGACTTGAATATAGTGAAAATAAGCATTTTTGATTAATGTAGTGTTGAAAATACAAATGCACTGTTGCCTACTTCAAAGTGACGACAGAGGTGGCCAAATGTTTGCCTGAAGGATTCCTTCTACTTGCCATTGTGAAAGAAAACATATTTTTCACCAATTCATAAACTACTTACTTGGCAGTTTTTAGATACTCAATTTTATTTTTTCTGCCTCCTCCTTTTGCATCTACACTTGCTCAGAGTGTATTTTAGTTTGAATACAGATCAGCATAATGTTTGCTTTGAACTTTAAGCTCATTGCACTTTATCTTCATGACAATCAGCTTCCAGCATGGCAACTATGACAGTACTTTCCAAACCACTTCAAGGAGGTACAAGAATTTGGCCTATAATTAAAGGTTATACACTGTCTTGGAATGCTATTATTTAAAATGAAAGATATTACACACTTAGATCAAAATTGAAATATGCAAAACTCCAAAGGGGATTGACAAAGTTGCCATAGACAGGATGTTTCCCCGTAGATCAAGAGGTCATAGTTTTAGGGTATGTAGTAACAGATTAAAACTACTGAGATGAGTACAAATTACTTCTCTCAAAGGCTCATGATTGTGTGGAATTCACTATCACTGAATTGTGCTGGATGTCGGGACATTGAGTAACTTTAAGAAGGAGATAGGCATGAAAGTGGATTTGAGGCTGAGATGAGATCAGCCGTGATTATATTGAATGGCAGAGCAGGCTGAAGGGGATAAATTGTGACTGCTGTTCCTAGTTCTCATATTCTTATATCCATAAATGAAATCAACTCAGTGCATCTGAAGAGATGCAGATAGAAGAGTATAGAGTCAAATGGTAACTTCATTACCCATTCTAACTTGAGGCTGGAGGTGGGAACTGTGGTTAGGGCAAGAGAAAAAACAAACTATTGAGGTGGAATGATAGCACAATGAGTCACTACTTCCCTGATATTCTCCCTGCCCCATTCCCTGACTACCCTGTACCCTCACACACCCCTCCTCAACACCATTCATCATTTATCCCCCGCCCAACACTTGGAAACCTTCAATTCCCCAGAGACAGAAAATAGGAAACTCGACTCTGGCATTCCTCGTCACAATTCTTTCTTTCCATATGCTGAGTGAACACAATAATGTTATTACATCAATAACCAACATGAAAACCCAGAGATCTGGCTCAAAACAAGTGAAAGATTATAGAATTATGTCATCCAGGAGTAATGCAATTAGCTTTTCCACAGACTGATTTCGCACCATTACGTTTTACAACCAGGAAGGACAAAACATATTCCTGCCTTGCTGAGGTCAACCAAGCAAAACTCTGGATTATTCAACAATGTATAATCATCAATCTTCTACATCTCTAATTTATACTGCTCTTGAACATAATTCCATGATCCCAACAATATATTTACAGCCGTCACTTTTTTTTTGTTCTTAATCAGATATTGATTCAGCTCTTTAAACTATTTACTTATTCTATAATGGGAATCTATTACATGCATCAATTCATTTATGAACAAAATGCCTATCTTTCTACTCAAGAAACCAGCTAGAGGCCTGCCAATGTGTTACAACCTACTGTTTTATAGTTGCTATCTAAACGAAACTAACATCGGTGGGTACATTATCCATTTCCTTATCTTGCTAAAACTTTAAGGCTTGTCTGAATTCAACTGAATGCTGATGGCGTAGATGGGGGCCAGTCGGCCCATCATGGCAGTGCCAGCTCTCTGAGAACTACTCAGCTACTTCTCCTCCATTACCTTTCCTCCCTTTTTGCCCGCTTTTATTTATTTCACTTCACTTTTAAAAAGTCATATTTGAATCTGCCTTAAAATACCTTCAGGTAGTACACTTTAGTTCCTATCCATTCATTGTGTGAAACCGGTGATTGTCCATGTTGCTTCATTTGACAATCACCTTAAAGCAGTATCCTATGCTTCTCACTCCTCTGGCAATGGAAACAATGGTTTCTCCCCATTTATTTCGTTCAAACCTCTCACAATTTTCAATTTCAGATGAAAACAAATTCAATTCTGCTATAGTTCCCTTGTAAACGCCTCCCAAGTCCATTATTTATGGAGCCTATTGAGCCTTCCTACACACAGTTGGGGAAATGGAACACAGTTTGCTGCATTTTAGTGACTAAAATGGAACAAAAATGGCAAATTGGCACAAAAGTTTTGGTGAACTAAAATTGAACCTCTGACCACAGAATAACAGAATTATACCGCATGGAAACAGACCCTTTGGTTCAACTCATCTGTGCCAATCAGATATTCCTAGTCCCATTTGTCAGCACTTGGCCCATATCCCTCTAAACCTTTCCTATTCACATACCCATCCAGATGCCTTTTAAATGGTGTAATTGTACCAGCCTTCACCACTTCCTCTGGCAGCTCGTTCCATAAACGCACCACCCTCTGCACGAAAAAGTTCCTTGTCAGGTCCTTTTTAAATCTTTCCACTCTTACCTTAAACCTATGCCCTCTAGTTTTGGACTCCTCTGGTTTGGAAAAAGACATTGGCTATTCACCCTGGCCATGCCCGTCATGATTCTATAAACTTCTATAAGGCCATCCCTCAGCCTCTGATGCTCCAGGGAAAGTAGCCTTAACCTATTCAGCCTCTTCTTGGAGTTCAAACCCTCCAACTCTGACAACATCCTTGGAAATCTTTTCTGCACCCTTTCAAGTTTAACATCCTTTCTATAGAAGGGCAACCAGAATTTTAAAATTGGCCTCACCAATGGCCTGTACAGCTGCAATATGATGTCCCACCTCAATGTTTGGACCAATAAAGGTGAACATTGCTAAACGTTGTCTTCACCATCCTGTCTGCTTGCAACTCCACTTTCAAGGAATTTTGTACCTGCACCCCTAGGTCTCTTTGTTTGGCCTTACCATAAATCCTGCCCTGGTTTGCCTCACCAAAATGCAACATCTCACATTTATCTAAATTAAACTCCATGTGCCACTCTTGGCCCATTGAGAGACAAGTTTCTATGCACAAAGCCGTGTTGACTATATTTTATCAGTCCTTGCCTTTCCAAATGCATGTAAATCCTGTCCCTCAGGATTCCCTCCAAACACCTTAACCACCATGAAATAAAGGTTACCAGTCTACAATTCTCTGACTTTTCCTTACTACTTCTCTTAAATATGGCACCACATTAGCCACCCTCCAGTCTTCCAGCACCTCACCCGAGGCTATCAATGATACAATTATATCAGCAAGAGGCCCAGAAATCTCTTTCCTGGCTTCCTACAAAGTGCTTGGGAACGCTTAACAATGAGGTACCTCAACAGTGCCATGAAATCTGCAACATCATCTCAAGACAAATCTGGCAGCTCCTTAGTAGTATGTTGTGACTATGCCAGGGATTTATCTACTTTTATGCACTTTAAGAACGCCAGCATCTCCTTTTCAGTAATATGAACTCTTTTCAAGAATTACTATTTGTTTTCACAAATTCCCTACTTTCCACGTTCTTCCACAATTTCTCGAGTCACCCAGCATGCCCTACACTAACAGGAACATACTGTCACTGAACTATCGTTATCTCATTCTGAAAGTTCTCCCACTTTTTAACCGTCCCTTTACCTGTGAATAGCCTCCCCCAATCAACTTTCGTGAAGTACAGAAAGTATGAAGTATTTTCATAAAGCAAATTACCACAATACATTCATTTTGAAGTGAAGTTTGAATATCATTTTCTCTAAGGAAACACAGCTACCACATTTATAGTAATTACATGATTCACTTTATGTTATGCATGTTCAGAACCAACCATGAGAAAAACAACCAGTTCATCTGCTTTTGGGTTAAGGAAGGTGTGTTGGGCTGTGCAAAAGAATAACGTAACAATCAGTTACCTCAACAGTGCCATGAAATCTGCAACATCATCTCAAGACAAATCTGGTAGCTCCTTAGTAGTATGTTGTGACTATGCCACCCCTTTAACAAGCTTATGTTGTCCTTGTTTTTTTTTCAAGAGGTGCTGATTTGTCTGGACAAGGTTACTTTGAACAATGCCGGGGGGGTGGCCAGATTTCCCAGTTCAGGTTTTCTTTCTAGTTTGGTTTAGTTTTAGCAGGCAGTGAAAAACTACTGGGGATCTAGAGAAGCAGCTACAGTAAAAAGAGGTTCCATGTTTCAACAGAGGGCTTGCCTGAACCTTCTCTCTGAAATCTCTCCTGCCCGCAAGAACCAATGTTCGAATTTACATTTTGCCAAGGGGTGTGTTTATGGGACATTGCAGGGATTGGATTAGCTTCATTAAGTTGCGATATCATGTTGGCTGGGTTATCAAATAAGTTAAGTTATTCTAAATTCTGTTTTCTTTGTTCATGTTTCATTCGTAATGTTTAAATAAATTCTGTTTTGTTTAAAGTTGAGTGACTTGACCAGCTGCATCATTCCTGGAATATCCACTTTCCATTTGTCTTTAAAAAATAAAAGATATGGTCTGGGATACCTTTTTAAAATGTTTTAAGGAGGCCTGGCTTAGTCTATAATAGATCGGGGCCTCTTGGCAGGATTTGTTCTGTAGTTCCAATTTGGGATTAGGAATGTTGGACTCAAAGGCAGCGAGTGGTAGGTGTGAGTGTCTTTTGTTTCGGTGTTGAATTCAATTGGTTTAAGCAGTGCTTGGTGTAGTAATGGCTTTTTCAGTCTTTTGGGGGTGGAAGAAGTGACTTTGGGGGCTTTTCAAAAGGTGAACAAGGCAAAACTGCTGGAGTTGGGAGACAAGGTGGAGTTGGAGTTACCTTCATCCATAAGAAAATGCAAGACAATTACAGCAACAGCTCAGCAATTAAATTTGCTGGAAACGCCATCAGAATATTTGGAAATGGCTTAAATTCAATTGAAAATAAAGCAGCTTAAGATTGAGGCAAAAGAACAAGAAAGAGAAAAAGAAAGGAAACAATTTGAATTATGATTAAAAGCAGAGGAAAAAGAAAAAGAACATATCGACCTAACAAAAAGACAGGAGAGAGAAGAAACTGAGAAGGCGAAAGAAGAAAGGGAGAAAGAGAGAAAGTTTGAACTTCATAAATTGGCACTTAGCCAAGAAATTTGGCTTAAAAGGATGGAGGTGAATGTAGAAGGTTAGCTTAGTGAGGAAGATAGGGAGGATGAGCAAACCCATTGTAGCCAGAGGCCTGGTGGGGATCTATTTAAATATATCCAAGCATTGCCTAAATGTGATGAATAGGATGTAGAAGCCTTTTTCATTTCATTTGAGAAGATGGATAAACAAATGATACGGCCAATGACCATGTGGGTTTTGTTTATCCAAACAAAGCTGGTAGGTAGCGCTGGTGAGGTATTTGCATCACTATCAGAGGAGGTATTTGGGGCTTATGAGGAGGTGAAGAAAGCCATTTTAAGTGCATATAAACTTGTGCTAGAAGCCTACAGACGACGTTTAAGGAGGGACCCTGGTCAAACATACATTGAGTTTGAAAGGATCAAACAAAGTAATTTTGAAAGGTGGTTAAAGACATTGAAAATGGAACAAACATTTGACCCTCTTAGAGAGATGATTATTTTGGAGGAGTTCAAAAATTCACTTCCTGAAGTAGTGAAACTCATGTGGAAGAGCAAAGAGTTAAAATGGCACAATTAGCAGCTGAAACGATTGATGATTATGAGTTGGTTCATAAATCAAATTTTGGTTTCCAACATCAATTTCAGTCTGTGAGGGATAGGAATTGGGGAAAAGAGAAATCCTCACTTTGTAAGGGAACAATAAATCTCAGTGGAGGTCATAAAGGTAACTTATCACGGGGTCAAAAGGAAATCTATGAAGGGGAAAGAGCAGTTAAGAAGCTCTTAAAGACTTATAATCAAGACTATCCGGATGATTGGGATAAAGGAATTCCATTTGTACTTTCTGCCATCAAAGATGCACCAAATGAATCGACCAGATTCAGTCCATTTGAATTAGTTTTTGGGCATGAAGTGAGAGGACCACTAAAATTAATTAAGGAGAAATTGGTGAGTCAGAATTCAGAGATCACATATTTGGACTATGTGTAAAAGTTTAGGGAATGATTAACAAGAGTGGGGGATGTGGCTAGACAGCATTTAAAAATACCACAGCATACAATGAAACAGGAAGCAGACAAGAGACCAAAAACTCACAATTTTACTAACAGAGATAAAGCGTTAGTGTTACTTCCAGCGATAAAATGAACCTTTAAAAGCAAGGTTTGGTGGACCTTATCAAATCGAAAGGAGATTGAGTGAGCTGAACTATTTGATAAGGACTCCAGACAGAAAGAAAATCTCACAGGTATTTTGATAGGGAAGGAAATCAAAAGGAGAATGTGTTACTGGTTACAACAGAGGGAAAAACCAAGTTCAGAGGGTTCTGAATTGGACATTCCTCAAATTAAATTGGACAATGAGGAAGTTGTCAAAAATTGTGATACATTATTGAGTTACCTTCTAGAGGAAAATCTAAATGACCTTAAAGAGTTATTGCTATAGCATGGAGACTTATGTGGAAATAAGCCGGGGAGTACTAATCTACATATGCACATTGAAGATATAGGAAATGCCATTCCAATTAAGCAACATCCATATAGATTTAACCCTCTAAAGTTGGCACCGGTTCAAAAAGAGAGTGAATGCATATTACAGGATGACATAATCAAAATGAGTTGCAGTGACTGGAGCTTGCCCATAGTAATGGTGCAAAAACCAAATAGTACCCAACGGTCAATGTAGTTACAAAATCTGATTCACACCCGATTCCATTTGGAAGAATGTATTGAAATGTTGGGACAAGCAATGTATATTTCTAAGTTGGACTTTCTCAGAGGATACTGGCAGGTACCTTTATCTGAAAGAGCAAAGACAGTTTCGGCTTTTGTAACACCAAATGGACTATACCAATTTAAAGTCATGTCATTTGGTATGAAAAATGCACAAACAACATTTTCAAAACTAACTAATAAAGTCACTTCTGGATTATCTTATTGAATACATTGATGACTTGGTGATTTTTAGTCACACAGAGAAGAAACATTTGCGGCATCTATCGGAATTATCCGATCAACTTCGGGAGGCAAGCTTGGTGATAATCCTGGCTAAGAGTGAATTTGCCAAAACCAAAGTCACCTTCCTGGGCCATATTATCAGATGTGAACAAATAGCCCCACGGGATGCAAAAACAAAGGTAACTGGGGAGTTTCCCATTCCATCAACAAAAACAGCAGTCCTAGGATTCCTGGGATTGAATGGGTTTTATCGAAAATTCGTACCAATTTTAGCAGTGTGGCTGCTCTACCCACTGAGTTACTAAAGAAAAACAGAATGTTTCATTGGACAGCAGACTGTCAGAAAATCATTGACATCCTGAAGGTTGTGTTAACCATGGCCCCTCTATTGGTCACACCAGATTACACAAAGCCCTTCAAGGTGGCTATTGATGCGAGCGATGTGGGTATCGGTGCTTTGCTCTTACAGGAAGATAATGAGAAAATAGAAAGACGAATCAAAAATCTCTCCAGGAAGTTGAACATCTATCAGCAGAAATATTCAACAAATGAGGAGATGTTGATCTTGGTGTTGGCGTTACACCATTTCAACATTTATGTTGCCAGTAATGAGTCTGAGACAATCCTATAGACTGATCATAATGCATTAAAGTTTTTGGAGAAATTTAAGGACAAAGATTCCAGACAGTTTAGATGGAGCTTGTTATTACAGCCATTCAATTTGAAAATTGTACATGTGTCGGGACGAGAAAACATGATTGCCGACGCATTGTCAAGATTTTGATGAGAAACGGAGGTGTTCAGTGGCGGTAAACAGACTGAAATAGAATGTAGTAGTGCATGTTTGCATGGTTATAGTCAATCTCATATATATGTATTGTAATGTACTAATTGGGTAAGAGTAAGGGGTTTCAACATGAAGCCATCTTCATATATTGATGGTTCACCTTTTTTAAGGGGGAGGGGTTGATGATGCTGCCCCTTTAAAAAGGTTATGTTGACCTTGTTCTTTTCAAGAGGGGCGTAAAGGCAAAGGTGCCGATTTGTCTGGATAAGGTTACTTTGAACATTGGCAAGGGAGTGGCCAATTCCCCCAGTTCAGGATTTTTTTGCTCTGGTTTGGTTTAGTTTTACCATGCAGTCAAATACTGCTGGGAACCTAGAGACACAGCTACAGTGAAAAGAGGTTCCATGTTTCAACAGAGGTTTTGCCTGGACTTTCTCTCTGAAATCTCACCTGCCTGTAAGAACCTGTGTTTGAATTTACCTTTTTCCAAGGGGTGTGTTTATGAGATTTTGAAGGGATTGGAGAAGTTTCGTTAAGTTGCAATATCGTGTTGGTTGGGTTATCAAATAAGTTGTTTTTGTCTAAATTCTGTTTTCTTTTGCTTATGTTTCATCCATAATGTTTAAATGAATTCTGCTTTGTTAAAGCTGAATGGTTTGACCAGCTACATCACTCCCGGAATACCCACTGTACATCTGCCTTCACAAGAAGTAAAAACTAGGTCTGGGATACCTTTTTAAAATGTTTTGAGGGGTCAGCCCTGGTCCAGAATCATGTTCATTTGCTAATTTCTCCTTGGTAGAGGGAGGTGGTGGAAGTAGATATCCTTCATACTGTAGATGTCGTCAATGAGCCCCTCCATCACTGTACCCAAGAATCAAAGGGTATGGGATTGCAGTGATGTGATTCGACTTGCTTCTTTTGAATATCTCTTATCCCCTGTGAAAGAAAAATGCACCTCCCATGTGGGAGCTGGAGGCTGCATTTAAATAATCGTTGCCATGCTAGATTTCCCTCAAGTGTTTAATCTTTGATAAAAACAAACTTCTATTCAGAATCCACATCAATGACAAGCAGTGCTTGAAATTCCTAAATTAAGTTATGAACTCAGAAACCTCTGTTGAGATAATTGTAGCTCAGCCAAACATTCATAATGCCCTTTCAAATTGTCAACAGAGGTGAAACTGCATGAACAGTTTCATGAAGTCTCACAGTTTCACAATGAAGAATGAAATGACATAGACCTCTCTGTTGGCAAAATAAGGCCCTCCCAAATTTTGAAGAGATGATCAGGACTCCTTCCATAACAATATGCACTGCCCTGTAAAGTTTCATTACTCCACTTCCAACTCTTCATTGCAAATAATGAAGTGAAATAGAGCCATGCTTTATCCTATTTATATTTCACATGTTTGTCTCCACGTTCCTGACCTTAATCTTCCCTGCCACAAGCAACCGCCAACTCCAGTAACTAAAAGTCACTGTACTGAGATTTCATTGGAGCTTGTAACAAGGGCAATGTAATAATTATGGGAGACTTCCACTTTCATACAAGTCGACAAATCAAATTGGCCAAAGTAGTGTGAGAGATGAGACTGCAGAATTCTGTAAAACTGTTTCCAAGAGCATTCTGGATTAGTGGTGCTGGAAGAGCACAGCAGTTCAGGCAGCTGTGGAACCAAGAAAGGAATAAAAATATTCCTTGAGCTTTGAGGCAGCATGAATTAGTGATTTTATCATAACAGATAGTGAGGGAAAGTGATCACTATACAAATGAACTTTAATCAGGGCTCTTATGGTGCAGTGGTAGTGTCCCTACCTCTAGGCCAGAAGGCCTGGGTTTAAATCCCATTTGCTCCAGACTGCGTCTGAACAGATTGAAATACCTGTAATCGAACTCAAAACTAAGTTAGAGAGTGACTTCCACAAGTCCAAAGTAGGAGTTTATATTTTAAACGAACCAATTAAGATGTATGAGAGCAAAGGAGGCTGAAGTTCAAAAAGTAAGTTGACTAAAAAGACACCAGTGAATAAACTGCTGGAAACATTTAAAGCAACAATGTCGACATAACCTTGTCTCAATTAAAAATCAAAAACTCAATTAAGTCAGTCTGTGGCTTGCTTGGGGAATTATGTATTACTTTAGATTAAAATGCATAATGTGGCAAAGAATAACAACAAGTTTGAAGATTGAGAGAATTTCAGAAACCAGCAAAGGGCTGCCAAAAGTTGATAAAGAGGGGGGAGATAATGGAATATGAGAATAAACCCGCCAGGAATATTGGCTGGAAATTTGTATTCTCATTGGCGGTAAGCTTAGAGGGAGGATGGATGTTTAGTTAGACGGGATGTTGCTATATACCAGAACTTGTCAGTATCCTGTCTCCAGTATACAGGAAGGCCCATAGTTGACTTCCAAAAACATCTAAAATTCTCATGACGCTCTTTGAGCTCCTGAAGTGGCCAATAGTAACCAGGTGAAGATTTCTTCCCATCACTGTTCGTTTTAACCCAGCAATGGTTGGGCCTGCCATACAAAGCATTCACAGCAGCTAAAAATGTGCATTTGGCTTGTCACTCCTGAATGGAGTTGGGGAAGTGAGATGTGTCTCAGTCAAAGGCATTCAGACCCTAATCGAGGGACAGGACATCTGGAAGGTTGGAGGTGCACTGGCAGCCAGCTCTCCAGCTGGCAGACGAGACCCTAGCTCCAGCCCAGGCAACACCTCAACAAGATTTCACCCATGAATACAGATTCCAGGATTTTTTCTTTTTAATTGCAGAAGAGCCTGGATAATGTAAATATTAGTTCTAAGAGGTAGAGATAGGGGAATTACCATGGGGAATGAGGAAATAACAGAGACAGTGATCAATAACTTTGTGTCTGTTTTGACAGGAGAAGACACAAATTACACACCAGAGGTAGAGGACATTAGGAAATTGCTGGAATCTATTAAGGAAGCCTCAACAGGACATTTACAAAACTGTTGTATGATCCGACAGAGTGAATGTGACTTTACAAAAGGGCAATTATGTTTGACAAATTTATTACAGTTTTTTAGAATGTTACTGATAAGGTAGATAAAAATGTAATCAACTTGGACCTCCAAAAGATTTTTGAAAGCATGCTGTATAAAGGGTTCCCTTTCCTTCCCCTCTCTCTGACTCCTTCTCTTTCCTTTACCCCATCTCCTGTCATGCATTTACTACCTCTTCTGACCTTCCGATGTTAAATATTCAGCAAAAATCTATGTTTTATCCCCCTGTGCTCAACCGCAATGAATTTCGGGTACAACATGATGTTGAACTGTTCTTCCATTGCCCCTGTGCCTATTTCTTTGGACAGGGGTCCTGTCCTCATTCTACAGACCCCTTCACCTGCTGCACTCTCCCTCCACCTGGACCCATCCCTCAGGCCTTATATCTGCATTTGACTTGTTCATCGAGGACGCTCAATGTGACATTGTTCACCTCAATTTCTCTGCACCGCCCCCATACCCATTCAAACCAACGCCCTCTGAACTGGTTACACTCCATGCTCTTGGATTCAGCCCTGACATTGTCATCAAGCCTGCTGACAAGATTGGTGCTGTTGTTGTCTGACAGATTACAGAGGCTGGGCACCAGCTCCTGGATATCTCCTCCTATTTCCCCTTGGAACATGACCCCACTACTGAGCACCAGACTATTGTACCCAACAGTCACGAATCTTATTTCACCTGGTGATCTCCCCCCACACATCCCCACTTCCTCCAAACTCATAGTTTCCCAACCCCACACCACTCACTTCTACCCCCTTTGCAAAATAAATCTACAATTCATTGATGCTTTATGTCAGCTTCAAAATTCCCAGTTTTCAGGTTCCAGCTTCCTCATCTTTCCAAGGACATGCTATTCCTTTACACATCCAACCCTCATCAGGATGTGTAAAGCATCCCCCACCTCAAATCCTTCTCCGGTTTATGACTTCCCTTTCTCATGTGGAATTGTAAAAATTTGTCAATTTTGTTTCCAATTTCCAGCCCACTCTCACCTTCACCTGGTCCATCTCTGACTCCTCCCTGCCCTTACTCGACATCTCTGTTTCTGTTTCTGGGGATAGGCTGGCCACCAGTATCCACTACAAATCAAACAACTCCCACAGTTACCTTGACTATATATTCTAACACTCTGCTTCCTGGAAAGACTCTATTCCATTCTCCCAGTTCCTCCATCTCTGTGGCATCTATTCTGATGAAGCCAACCTTAAAATGGAGGCCTCCAAATGGTCAAAATCTTCCTCAATTGAGGATTCCCTATCACCACTATTGATACAGACCTCAACCATGTCCAGCATATCTCCTGTACTTCTGCCTTCGCTCACTCTCTTCACTCCCACAGAAGTGATAGGCTCCCTAGTCCTCATTTATCATCCACAGCATCCACATCCAGAGGGTCATTACCTGCCATTTCTGCGACCTCCAGTGGGATGTCGCCTCCAGATGTAAATTCCCTTCCCCTCTCTTGTCGGCTGTCCACAGGGAACATTCCTGCGGGACATCGCCACCTGATCCTCCTCCAAACCCAACACTTCCCTACAGCCCGATGGTACCTTCCCCTGCAAAGGCAGAAGGTGTAACACCTGCCTGTTTACTTCCTTCCTCCTCACTCTTTAAAGCCCCAGACACACCTTCCAGGAGAAGCTGCACAGTACCTGCACTTCTCTCAACCTAATCTACTGCACTTGCTGCTCACAATGTGAGCTGCTCTAAACTCTGTCTGCAAAAATGACCCCGGGTTTTCAGTTGCCTGCCACTTTAATGCACCAGCAGTTTCCCTGGCCAACATCTCTGTCTCGGGTGTGTTGCAGAGTTTCAGTAAAGCTGGAACAAGTCAGAGGAACAGCGTCCCATTTTCTGCTTGGTGAGCCTGCAACCTTCAGCACTCATTATCGAGTTTGACTTAAGAAATTGAGGGTTTGGTTAAGAAAAAGAAGGAAGCATAAGTCAGGTATAGACAGGGTAGATGGAGTGAATCCTTAGAAGAGTACAAAGGAAGTAGGAGTATACTTAAGAGGGAAATCAGGATGGCAAAACGGGGACATGAGATAGCTTTGGCAAATACAATTAAGGAGAATCCAAAGAGTCTTTACAAATATATTAAGGACAAAAAGGTAACTAGGGAGAGAATAGGGCCCCTCAAAGATCAGCAAGGTGGCCTTTGTGTGGAGCCATAGAAAATGGGGGAGATACTAAATGAATATTTTGCATCAGTATTTACTGTGGAAAAGGATATGGAAGATATCGACTGTAGGGAAATAGATGCTGACATCTTGCAAAATATCCAGTTTACAGAGGAGGAAGTGCTGGATGCCTTGAAACGGTTAAAGGTGGATAAATCCCCAGAACCTGATCAGGTGTACCCGAGAACTCTGTGGGAAGCTAGAGAAGTAATTGCTGAGCCTCTTGCTGAGATATTTGTATCATAGATAGTCACAGGTGACGTGCCGGAAGACTGGAGGTTGGCAAACGTGGTGCCACTGTTTAAGAAGGGCGGTAAAGACAAGCCAGGGAACTATAGACTGGTGAGCCTGACCTCAGTGGTGGGCAAGTTGTTGGAGGGAATCCTGAGGGACAGGATGTACATGTATTTGGAAAGGCAAGGACTGATTCGGGATAGTCAACATGGATTTGTGTGTGGGAAATCATGTCTCACAAACTTGATTGAGTTTTTTGAAGAAGTAACAAAGAGGATTGATGAGGGCAGAGTGGTAGATGTGATCTATATGGACTTCAGTAAGGCGTTCGACAAGGGTCCCCATGGGAGACTGCTTAGATCTCATGGAATACAGGGAGAACTAGCCATTTGGATACAGAACTGGCTCAAAGGTAGAAGACAGAGGGTGGTGGTGGAGGGTTGTTTTTCAGACTGGAAGTCTGTGACCAGTGGAGTGCCACTGGGCCCTCTACTTTTTGTCATTTACATAAATGATTTGGATGCGAGCATAAGAGGTACAGTTAGTAAGTTTGCAGATGACACCAAAATTGGAGATGTTGTGGACAGCGAAGAGGGTTATCTCAGATTACAACAGGATCTGCACCAGATGGGTCAATGGGCTGAGAAGTGGCAGATGGAGTTTAATTCAGATAAATGCGAGGTGCTGCATTTTGGGAAAGCAAATCTTAGCAGGACTTATACACTTAATGGTAAGGTCCTAGGGAGTGTTGCTAAACAACGAGACCTTGGAATGCAGGTTCATAGCTACTTGAAAGTGGAGTCGCAGGTAATTAGGATAGTGAAGAAAGCGTTTAGTATGCTTTCCTTTATTGGTCAGAGTAAAAACATAGAATCCCTACAGTACAGGAGTTGGGAGGTCATGTTGCGGCTGTACAGGACATTGGTTAGGCCACTGTTGGAATATTGCGTGCAGTTCTGGTCTCCTTCCTATCGGAAAGATGTTGTGAAACTCGAAAGGGTTCAGAAAAGATTTACAAGGATGTTGCCAGGGTTGGAGGATCTGAGCTACAAGGAGAGGCTGAACAGGCTGGGGCTGTTTTCCCTGGAGTGTCGGAGGCTGAGGGGTGACCTTATAGAGGTTTACAAAATTATGAGGGGAATAGATAGGATAAATAGACAAAGTCTTTTCCCTGGGGTCAGGGAGTCCAGAAGTAGAGAGCATAGGTTCAGGGTAAGAGCGGAAAGATATAAAAGAGACCTAAGGGGCAACTTTTTCTCGCAGAGGGTGGTACTTGTATGGAATGAGCTGCCAGAGGATGTGGTGGAGGCTGGTACAATTGCAACATTTAAGAGGCATTTGGATTGTTATATGAATAGGAAGGGATTGGAGGGATATGGGCCGGGTGCTGGCAAGTGGGACTAGATTGGGTTGGGATATCTGGTCGGCATAAACGGGTTGGACCAAAGGGTCTGTTTCCATCCTGTACATCTTTATAACTCTATGACTCTAAGAACTTCAGGGCCTGAGCACCTTCTCCTGTGTCCTTATCCTATCCCCACACACCAGGCCTTGTCATCACATGGGCTGCTACCAAAACCAACCCACTGTAATTCCCACAGACTGACCATTACCTATTCCTCTGTCTGCCCAATGGTTGTTCTCTCTCCCTCTCTCTGAACTTTATCTCTGTCTATCATTTACTGCCACCACCAATGCCCCCTTCTCGCCACCCAAACTTCAGTATGTATACCAACCTTTTGTTTGAATCAATCAGTTCTGAAGAATGGCAACTGCACCTGAAATGTTTTTCTCTCTGGAGATGCTGCCTGACCTGCTATAGTTTTCAGCAATTTCTGTTGTTGTTTCTGCTCCAGAGTCCTTTGTTTGTTTTGTTAGGGCTTCCTCGACCTGCATTTATTAGAATGAAGGTTAATGGGCAGCAAGCAATGGGTAGGAATTGACAGGGCAATTTCAAGGTGGTAGATTCGAATCAGGAATCAATACTCAGGCATCGGGTATTTGCAATCTATATTAAAGACCAAGAAAAAAAGACCAAGCAATGTATTCATATTTTCAAACAAAATTAAATTGGTGAGATTGTAATCTGTGAGGGAGGAAGCTGCAAAACAAAAAAAAATTGACAGATCCCTGAGATATTCGTCTCATCGACAGCCATGGGTGAGGTGCCAGAAGGCTTGAGGTCGGCTAATGTAGTGCCCTTATTTAAGAAAGGCTGCAAGGAACAGTAGACCGGTGAGCCTGAAGTCAGTGGTAGGTAAGTTGTTGGAGGGGACTCCAAGGGACAGGATTTCCATGCATTTGAAAAGACAAGGACTAATTAGACATATTTAACACAATTTTGTGTATGGGAAATCATGTCTCACTAACGTGATTGAGATTTGTGCAGAGGTAACAAAGAAGATTCTTGAAGGTAGGGGTAGATGTTGTCTATATGGACTTCAGCAAGGTACTGACAAGGTTCCGCATGGTAGACTGATTTGCAAAGTTAGATCACATGGAATCTGGGGGAGCTAGTCCAATCAGATACAAAATTGATTTGAAGATAAGAGACAGATGGTGGTTGTAGAGGGTTGTTTTTTTGGACTGGAGGCCTGTGACCAGCAATTTTCCACCAAGATTGGTGCTAGGTTTACTGCTTTTTATCACTTATATAAATGATTTGGATGTGAACATAGGAGGTATAGTTGTAAGTTTGCAGATGACATCAGAATTGGAGGTGTAGTGGACAGTGAAGGAGAGTACAACAGAACCTTGATCTGTTGAGCCAATCAGCCAAGGAACAGCCAATGGGGTTTAATTTAGATAAATGTGAGATATTGCATTTTGGCAAGGCAAATCAGAAAGGACTTATACACTTAATGGTAGGTTCCTGGAAAATGTTATCAAACAAAGAAATCCAGGGGTGCAGGTGCATAATTCCTTGAAAGTGGAGTTGTAGGTCGACAGGGTGGTGAGGAAGGTATTTGGCACACCTGCCTTCATTGGTCAGTGCATTGAGTATAGGAGTATCATGTTGTGCCTGTACTGGACATTGGTTAGGCCATTGGAATACTGCGCTCAATTCTGGTCTCTTAGGAAAAATGTTGTTAAGCTTGAAAAGATTCAGAAAAGATTTACAAGGATGTTGCAGGATTGGAGAGTTTGAGCTAGGGGGTGAGGCTGAATATGCTGGGACTGTTTTCTGTGCAGCGTTGGAGACTGAGGGGTGACTTAATACAGGTTTATAAAATCTTGAGGGTCATAGATATGGTCTTTTTTTTCCAGGATACAGGAGTCCAAAACTAGAGAGCATAAGTTTAAGGTGACAGGGGAATGATTCAAAAGGAAGCTGAAGGACAAGGTTTTCATGCAGAGGATGGTGTGATTATGGAACGGACTGTGAGAGGAAGTGACAGAGGTGGCTACAATCATGACATGTAAAAAGGTATCTGGATGGACATATGAATAGAAAGGGTTTAGAGGAATATGGGCCAAATACTGGCAGATGGGACTAGGTCAAATTGGGTTGTCTGGTCAGCACGGATGTGTTTGTCAGAAGGGTCTGTTTCTGTGTTGTATGACTCTATGATTCAATGAATGACAAAAGTTTGAGATGGAGTACAGTGTAGAGGTGGTGAGGTTATTCAATTTGGCAGTGAAAGGGCCTCTTCTGTGCTGTATGTTTCTATGATTCTAAATAAAAATGCACTTTTCTTTTAAGAGGCATGAAACTTTTCAATGTAGGTGTTTCTGAAAATGCAGGTATGGAATGCAGATAATGAGTGGATGCAGGTACAGTTGGAAACTAGGGATACAAATAACATGTTTGCTTTTTATTGGAAGAGGACTTATACTGTGAGGAGAAAGTGAGGACTGCAGATACTGGAGATCAGAGCTGAAAATGTGTTGCTGCAAAAGCGCAACAGATCAGGCAGCATCCAAGGAGCAGGAGAATCGACGTTTCGGGCATCAGCCCTTCTTCAGGAATGAGGAAAGTGTGTCCAGCAGGCTAAGATAAAAGGTAGGGAGGAGGAACTTGGGGGAGGGGCGTTGGGAATGTGATAGGTGGAGGGAGGTCAAGGTGATGGTGATAGGCCGGAGTGGGGTGGGGGCGGAGAGGTCAGGAAGAAGATTGCAGGTTAGGAAGGCGGTGCTGAGTTCGAGGGATTTGACTGAGACAAGGTGGGGGGGAAGGGAAATGAGGAAACTGGAGAAATCTGAGTTCATCCCTTGTGGTTGGAGGGTTCCCAGGCAGAAGATGAGGCGCGCTTCCTCCAACCGTTGTGTTGCCATGATCTGGCAATGGAGCAGTCCAAGGACCTGCATGTCCTTGGTGGAGTGGGAGGGGGAGTTGAAGTGTTGGGCTACGTTTTGGTTGGGTTGGTTGGTCCGGGTGTCTGGTAGGCTGCTGGACACACTTTCCTCATTCCTGAACAAGGGCTGATGCCCAAAACATCGATTCTCCTGTTCCTTGGATGCTGCCTGACTTATACTGTGAACTCAGTTTTATTTTATTCTTCGCTCAAGAGTTCATTATATATTACAAGCAATTTGAAGATTTGTTCACCTCTTGGGAGGCCAACCCAAAGATAAGTTCCAACTCCTTGAAATAAATTTCTAATTTCTGAAATTTCTAGCTTTCCGCAGAGATAAGATTCTACAGGATTTTTGATCATATGACCATACACATTCCCTTTAGGAACCTCACGACGGTAAACACCGTAACTATTTGTTTGGGTTCTGTCAGATAACCAATGTCTTCCCACAGCTTTCAGACTCCACTGACTGCTCTCTGCCACAGTGTTCCATGTGAACCGCTGTATATTTCTTCCAACAGCTGCGAGCTAGAGCAAATTTTCTAATTACTTTTCCCAATTAAGATGGAGCCCCACCCATTTCCTACATGGTAAGTTCGGATTTTCCCTGCTTGAGGTATATGCCTAACTATCTAACATTTATTTTCTTTGGCTCTGCTGCCTCCAAAAACTAGCCAAAACTGCAACTTCCTTTGTCTTTTTCCAAACTGGACTGCTTGCTTCTGTGAGCAAACACTTGGTGATAATTTAAACAAAAATGTCTCCAAACCAAGGTTCGGCCCTGAAACGCAATCTCTTTGACAACGTCACATGTCTTAGGATTCCAAGCAGAAATGCAGACAAATTATTTCACCCTCAACACAGATCTTTGATACTGAAACCCATCTGAACAGTATTCTATTTCCACCAGAGTTTTCCCACCTTTTCTGCAGACCTTGTGGGCTGTTATAATCATACGGATGGATCACTCATTGTTCAGATTGTTTCACTACCAACTCAGAACTTCTAAGGTAAATACACGTTCACTAAGCCTAGGCCAGTTAACTTGCCTTTACATTAGAACTGTTTATCAGGCTCTTCATTCACATGCCATTTAAAAACTGAAATTCCTAAATGTATAAGTTATATTGAAACATATTAATTATGATCTCGATATTTGCAACACATTATTAAACTTCCTCTGTATTTATAACATTGATTGATAATTACAAACTAAATTCCTATTTCAGCATTAAAGTGCCTTTTCCAAAGTGGTAAGTTACAAAGAGTTAATTCACATAAACATGTTATATAGTGTGGGTATTAAATAGGGGATAAGTGTATTAGACTGGGTTAGCATAAGTTTGATGGACAAGTGAATCCTGTCTGAACTGCTTCAAATGCAATATGTCCTTCCTTAAATAAGGTGACCAAAACTGTATACAATATTCCAGACATGATCTCACTCACATACTGTACAACTAATGCAAAACTTCCATACATTTACATTCTATTCTCCTTATAATAAACAACAGTATTCCATTTGCCTTCCTAGTTACATGCTGTAGCCACCTTTATCAGTCAAGCGCCAAGAAACTCAGATATCTCTGTACGAGAGCTCTGTGATCTTTCTTCGTTAAATAATATGCTGCTTTTTCCAATTCTCCCTGACAAACCTGTTGTGATTTGCAGGACCAACAAATGCATGCTTGTCTCAGATTTTGCAACAAGTAGGCAGGACTAAATGTTCAATCTCAACCTTTAAATTAGCACTGAAACAATAGAAATTCAATCCCCTTCATTGGGATGCACTACAGGAGGTTTTAAAGATTTGCATTCAAACAGGAAACACTTAGCCAGAAGCACTAAAGTGAATTCATGCATTTTGACTCACTGTAGGTGTAATTTAAGGCATACTTACCAACTAAAACACAATTGCGTCATTTCCCAGTTTACTTCACACCACTCTGTATCCAAATGACATTTTTTTGTGCTGAACAAATTTATTCTACTTTTAAGCCATGTGAACATAAACATAATTAAATGTAATAAATTTATGCGATTGTGTTAATTAGAAAAACACTTCATAATTACTTAAAATGTTGCAAGTTCCTGCTTAACATACAAACAACATGGTTTAAACCAGACTAACCACAGACAGGGTCTGGTGGTAGCTCTGGATCAAAAGCTCGACTTATTATAATGATATTTTACAAATCATCTCCACATATAAAATTCTTGTTAAAAGGTTGTTATGAAACAGAAATATTTCTTTACTGTTAGGCCCCATCAAGCAGGTTTTCATACTTGAACATAAATGTTCATTGTCAGCAATGGAAAATGCTTTCTCTGGAGTTACTGTGCATCAAAAATGGTGTCTTACTATTTCTGAGCAGCTTTTCATCCCCAGGAGTCTTAGGAATGACTATTACACAGTCCAGTTGAATTATATTTCTGTGAGAATTGACATACAAGGGTTAGATTGACTCAGTTGATAGTGTTCAGAGTTCAAGACTGAGTTCAAGGCCTATTCTAGGCCTTATCCACTTCAGTGGATTGCAAAGGATTTCCTGCATTTAGTGAAAGATGTCTTTTACCTCTGCCTACCTGCTTTGTGGGATAGAAAAGACCCCATGGTACTCTCTGTTCAGAATAAAGAATTTTTCTGGGGTCTTGTCAAAAACTCCTCCATGAGACAGCAACACCAACAAAGCCAATAATTGGCCATTCACCTTATTTTCTGTTTGTAAAACTATTCTACCACAAACTTATGAAACAATTACAAAAATAAAAATCCAAATTAATATTTGTATGCAATGTGCTCAAATACATCCACAAAATGCAATAAAGTGCTGATTAAATTCAAACTCATCATCAAATACAGCACTGGGAAATGTGTAAAAATGCTTTGTGTGCAACCTTAATACAGACACTTAGGGAAATAAATTATGAACGTAGGAACTTCACATCAGCATACTAGTAGGAACACTGGCAGAGGTAGTTCACGATGTGTTAAAGTTAAGATGAATAACATAGATATCTTTATTAAGAAGCTGAATAGGTACAGGGATAGTAAGGTCTGCAGATGCTGGAAGTCAGAGTCAATAAAATGTGGAGCTGCAAAAGTACAGAAGGTCAGACAGCATCGGAGGAGCAGGAAAGTCGATGTTTCGGATCTGGAGTCAAAATGTCAACTTTCTTGCTCTTCCAATGCTGCCTGGCCCGCTTTCCTTTTCCAGCACCACATTTTATGGACCCTGGATAAGTATGGGCATTGGTTAGCTCAGTCAGTTAGCTGGTTGGGTTGGGATGCAGGGTGATGCCAGCAGTGCTGAGGCAGTTCCTGTATCTGTTCAAGGTCACTATGAAAGTACTGCCTTCTCAACATTACCCTTGCCTGAGGCATGGTGACCCTTAGGACCAATCATATGTTGCTAATGAGAGATTTGGATTATGGTGACTTTATGTTTTATCTTATATGTGAAGGAAAAAGAAGTAAAAATGTGGTGATTGGAAAGATGAAGTAGAGTGTCAGGAGGCCTGAACACCCCATCCCCTCATAGTTCCTTTGGAATAAATGATTTGCTTTTGAGCTTTGAATTCAATTTAATTTGAAAACATTCTATTTTGTATGATATATGATGTCTTTTTGTAACCTTTTTTTTGACAGGACCTAGATTTTAACAGACATTTACCACCTTATATAATATTCAACATTGATTCTGTGAAGGGAAGCACTTTGTAAGACAATTTACTCCACACCAGGTGACGAAGCCCACAACACAATGCCTTACCCTACAAAACTTATTGAAACACTTTCCAATTTTAAAGACCTTGTTTATTGTGGCATGTATTACAGAGGGGCATGAAGGGGTAGATAAGACAATCATGTGTTTCGTATGTCTGTTTCAAGTTAGGGTATAAGATGAGCCGACAATCCTGTAAATTAGATGTTATCACTTCATTAACACTAGCTAATTCATTGTTAATCCATCATAAATCCCAAGTATATTGCCTTTTACGTCAAAAACAGACTGATCATGTGAGTACCATGCAGTACAGGAACAAAATGGCATGCAATTTCAAACTTGATGAATTTTTGTGTTCACATTGGTTTGGCACATCAGTACTGGGAGGGGAAGGATTAAATACCTTTGATACACTTCTTTATATTCATTGAAAATATTATTGCCTACTTCAGGCATATTCCACTTCAGGTTTATTTTTGTGAAAGGAGTCATAAGCTCTAGGTCTTGTGCTCCTGGCAAACATTACTATTGCATGTTACTGGAAATAACTTCCAGAGAACCCAAATCATGTCAAGAAAGTGGACAGGAAAAAACAACATGGACTATTAAATATCAAATCAGAGAGTTTAGCCTTGATACAATGCATAAAGCTTATTGCATTGTTACATACTTTTGGTATACTATAGATATTCTATTCAGTTGGTGACACTGGTCACACCTGCAAGAGATGCAGGAGCTGCATATTTTCAATAGTTAAATCACCATGGCCAATAACCCTTATTATTATAACATAATTTGTTGGGTTGTGGTATGGTGAAGCAATGCTCTTTCTTTACATAGTGTGGGTTTCTTTGAATGTGCCTCATGCACAGTTCCAAGCAGCTTACTGATTAGCACTTCAATCAAATGAGGCCTGATACAAATCATTCGATTGTTATGGCTTACAGGCATCAAGTGAAAGTACAGAGTAACAACCAAAGCAAAGGTTTCTGACTCAAATTTAACATGTTTCAGCACATATTGGACTTGGTCACTTCTAATCTTTGGATAACTTGTTGTGCTTAACTGGCTTCTCATGAGCAAAGAGAAACAGAAAAGGTTGGAAACACTCTCAGCAATCAGGCCATGTAGAGGGAGAAAGAATTAACATTTAAGGTTGAAATCCAACATTTTCTACTTGATTGCAGTTTCCAGAGCCTGCAATATTTGAATCAAATATGAAGGTCTTTATTCTTAGTTCTACAAGAGGTTGGGAGTTTGATTCCTTCCCTGTTCAGAGGTTGGTAAGTACAGTTGTCAATCACACCGTGCTCCTCTCTCTGAGTGTGGTGATGCCAGAGTTGGACTGAGGTGAACAAGGTCAAAAATAAAATGACACCATTTGCGTGTGGAGTTTGCATGGGTTTTCTCTGGGTGCTCCGGTTTCCTCCCACAATCCAAAAATCTGCAGGTTAGCTGAATTGGCCACTCTAAATTGCTTATAGTGTTAGGTGAAGGGGTAAATCTATGGGAATGGGTCTGGGTGGGTTGCGCTTTGGAGGGTCGGTATGGACTTGTTGGACCAAAGGATCTGTTTCCACACTGTAAGTAATCTAATCTAACCTGGTGTCATTTGATAATTTCTCTCTCTGAAAATAGCTGTTAACCAAGCTCAACAGGAAGTAATACACCTGTCCACTAAAAGTGAATTTCTGAGATTAAATAATGCGACCCTGCTTTGAAAATTACTATTCCTTCTCATGCTGCTTCTTATCTCAGCAGTTTTGGCAACTGTGGTTTAAGATAATGGTTCTGAAAGCATTAATATCGAAGTTCAATGTAGATCCTGTCAACCTGAATATGTTACATATCCTTCAAGTGGAAATAGGGAAATCAGCATGAGCCATTGCAGGCGGCTAAGTGTATTCTGTACAGTTCCTGAGACTCCAACTAACTATGCCTGACATGTAAATATTATAGCTGAAAATGTGTTGCTGGAAAAGCGCAGCAGGTCAGGCGGCATCCAAGGAACAGGAGAATCGACGTTTCGGGCATAAGCCCTTCTTCAGGAAACGTTGATTCTCCTGTTCCTTGGATGCTGCCTGACCTGCTGTGCTTTTCCAGCAACACATTTTCAGCTCTGATCTCCAGCATCTGCAGTCCTCACTTTCTCCATGTAAATATTATAACAAACTACATTGTTTCCTAAAAATAGTGCTTCTTTTGGAAAGACTGGATGATGATATATGCTGAAAAGCTGCTCATTACACAGGTTCTATCAAAGGAGGATTGGTGACAGCAATATTCCTTCTTCTAACCATATACAGGCAGAAGTGCCAATGTCACTAAATCATCAAATTCACCATCATTTATATCATCCAACTTAATGGTTGCATGTTCCACCTGTACATGTTCTGTTTTATTAGTTTTCCCTTCCTCAGTTGCTAATATAGTCACTGTTTTACCTTAACTGAAGAAAGCCTGGTTAATCTGGCTCATTTTAATACATAAATATATTTAGACTGGGATAAAGTATCCACAAGGAAAGGGGTTTCTAAAAAAAATTAACCTTGCTGCATCCAAATCCCCAAGAGATAGGCTTGAATTAAGAAGGTGAGGCAATTTATCCATCCTCACCCAGCAGCAAGCTCTCTGGGGTGTGACCATTCTGGAATTGTAATATATTGGAAGCCCTCACTGTGTGCATTGGTTATAATAGTATGGTGTGTGAAGAACAGTAGATAGGTGAGTAGATTGACATATGAGTGAACCGGGTAGTTGGGTAATATCAGGCGAGTTGTCGGGATGTGGATAGTTGGGTTGGCAGGGGAGTTAGAGGGCCAGAAAAGGAATTGGGATGGGTAGAGGTGTCAGGCAGGATAGGGGGTTAAAGCAGAATTGCAGGTCATTGGAGTTGATGGTCATGGAGGGAGCTAGGGAATCATGGAGGTGTCAGGGGCAGTCATGAGATTCAAGATGAAGGTGCGGAGTTGAATGGAAATGGGGGATGTTGGGGATTATATAGGGTCAGGGGATCTGAACGGATAATGTGGTGCCTAAAATGGGTGGAGTTGGAGGAGGGAATGGTGTCAGTTATATGTACTTTTCAGTTGTAAGGCAAGGATTTTTCCATCTCACATTCACTGGGTAACAATCCAAGCTAGTAAATTGGATCTCAATGAAGTCTCTAACTTGAACACAACATTGGAAGTTTTATCAGAGGGTGCTGGGGATCTGGGTAATTGCCCATCTGAAATTCAAACATCCCTCACAATTACCACAGAGATCAGCACATTGAGACTTCCATGGGGTCTCATTCACATTTTGGATGTAGATATGGCTTCCAACTAACCAAAAACTGGACATTCTATGTCAAGGTTTTGAACAAGGATAAGGAGGCAAAAAATGATCATTTTACTAAATGTGTCTCTGATAAAAGCAGCTGGTACTAAGAAAAATATCTCAGGTTGAGAAGATTGTCAACATGGCTTTGTGTGTGAGAAATCATGTCTCATGAGCTTGACTGAGTTTTTTGAAGAAGTAACAAAGTGGATTAATGAGCAGTAGATGTGATCGATATGGACTTCAGTAAGGCATTCGGCAAGGTTCCCCATGGGAGATTGGTTAGCAAGGTTAGATCTCATGGAGAACTAGCCATTTGGATACAGAACTGGCTCAAAGGTAGAAGACAGAGGGTGGTGGTGGAGGGTTGTTTTTCAGACTGGAGGCCTGTGACCATTGGAGTGCCACAAGGATCGGTACTGGGTCCACTACATTTCGTCATTTATATAAATGATTTGGATGCGAGCATAAGAGGTACAGTTAGTAAGCTTATAGATGACACCAAAATTGGAGGTGTAGTGGACAGCGAAGAGGGTTACCCCGGATTACAACGGGATCTAGATCAGATGAGCCAATGGGCTGAGGAGTGGCAGATGGAGTTTAATTTAGATGAATGCAAGGTGCTGCATTTTGGGAAATCTTAGTAGGACTTATACACTTAATGATAAGGTCCTTGGGAGTGTTGCTGAACAAAGCGTTCTTGGAGTGCAGATTCATAGCTACTTGAAAGTGGAGTTGCAGGTAGAAGGATAGTGAAGAAGGCGTTTGGTATGCTTTCCTTTATTGGTCAGAGTATTGAATACAGGAGTTGGGACGTCATGTTGCAGCTGTACAGGACATTGGTTAGGCCACTGTTGGAATATTGCATGCAGTTCTGGTCTCCTTCTTTTCAGAAGGATGTTCTGAAACTTAAAAGGGTTCAGAAAAGATTTACAAGGGTGTTGCCAGGGTTGGAGAATTTGAGCTATAGGAAGAGGTTGAATAGGCTGGGGCTGTTTTCCCTGAAGCGTCCGAGAATGAGGGGTGACCTTACAGAGGTTTATAAAATCATAAGGGGCAGGGATAGGATAAATAAACAAAGTCTTTTCCTTGAGGTGGGGAAGTCCAGAACTAGAGGGCAGAGGTTCAGGGTGAGAGGGGAAAGATATAAAAGGGACCTAAGGGGCAACTTTTACATGCAGAGGGTGGTACGTGTATGGAATGAGCTGCCGGAGGAAGTGGTGCAGGCTGGTACAACTGCAACATTTAAAAGGTATCTGGATGGGTATATGAATAGGAAGGATTTGGAGGGATATGGGCCGGGTGCTGGCAAGTGGCACTGGATAGGGCTGGGATATCTGGTTGGCATGGACGAGTTGGACCGAAGGGTCTGTTTCCATGCTGTACATCTCAATGACTCTATGACTCTAAATAGTGGATTCAAATTTCTTTCCCCTGGCCTCGTGGGAATGGGGCAACAGTAGCCAAAATATAACAAGCAATAAGTGACCATCCAAGGCTCCATAGATATGCTCACTGGGGCCCATCATTCAGCAACTAAACTCGCCATGTTTAGATCCATCTCAGGCAGTTCCACCTGAAGACGAATGTGGTTTTCTTTTACAGTGCAACATTACTGGTTTTTAGCCAATACGTTTTGTGCTTAGCGTCCATACAATAGGATGTTGTCCCGTCAGTGAAACAAATATTAGTTCAATCCTTAATACAACTATGTCATAAGTTTCCAATGAACAATTGCTCAAAAGGGAAACCTCTGCTGGTACACCTTCCTGAGTCCTTGCGAAACAGTTTCCAGTAACAGAACAGATACTAAAAGTGA
Organism: Chiloscyllium punctatum; assembly: GCF_047496795.1. NCBI lineage: Eukaryota > Metazoa > Chordata > Chondrichthyes > Orectolobiformes > Hemiscylliidae > Chiloscyllium > Chiloscyllium punctatum. The sequence goes on from NC_092745.1 coordinate 65,227,689, forward strand.
CCATCTATTACAAGCAATGAGCAGCCATTTCAGTGAGCAGCGTTGAAATTGGATTCAGTGCTCTTCATATTAGCCCGAGAAATCATTACATGTACACCAGGGGCTGAACACTTCTTTTTTGGTGTAAGTTCCTCTTTAGCAGAAATTACCCGTAATCATTGATAAAATCATAAATAAAACAGGTTGGACTTTATTCCGATTTTAATAAGACTCACCCCATGATCGTAGGCAGTACAATTCTGCAGTTAATTCATATTATAAATGAAAATTTGTAATTCTACTATGTCCTTGAAGCTTTAGGGTTTTAGTCATTTGTAGTCTATTTTGTTACAGACATAATTTTGTTCACTACTTTCAGTCTTGACAAAACGACGAGACGAAGAGCAGTCAAGAACAATGTTATTGTTTAAAACTGTGAAGTTTCTGGTTTCCTGTGTGCTAACAGGGACTTTCGGGTTATTGTTGCTGCATTGTGTAGATGCAATCAAGAGTGCATCAGAATGTAATTTGCTTTGCGTGCGGTTGGTTTTAACTTGTCCCTGGTACAAACCAAATTGGAGAGCAAAGGGGTGGAAGTGACAATGTCACCCACCCATTTCCCTCCCTAAACTGGTTCACTGCAACTTGAAATAGCAGTTGGAAAGATGGCTGGCCAAAGCCACGGGGGCTTTTCTTTCCCACAATTAAATGAAAGGTCAGGGTCCAGTGGTGATAGCAGGGCCCAATCTCCAATTTTAACCCCATTTTGGAAAGCAGTGCTGACCTCCCCAGTGAGCAAAATGTGACAGGAACAGCATACAGGCCAGAAAAGGCCCAGCCGAGAGAAATAAAAACATACTTTAAAAATAGCTTTCCAGATGCTTTCTCCCTTTAACTGACACTTTGTCTTGAGATCCCAACATCCCCCAGTAACACCTTCCCAATCTGGCCACATTCAAATTCTCTCCTGCAGCACTGAACATGAATTATCTAAATGGAGAGAAATTTCAGAGTGCTTTTGTGCAGAGGGATCTGGGTATCTTTATGCATGAATGACTGAAAACTGGTCAGCAGGTACAGTATGTCATAAGGAAGACAAATGGAGTTTTGGTATTTATTGTGAAAGGAATAGAGTATAAATGTAGGGAAGTGTTGCTGCAAGTGAACAAGATATTAGTGAGACCACACCTGGAGCACTGCGTACAGTTTTAGTTTCCTTAATTAAGAAGAGATGTAGTTGTATTGGGGCAGTTCAGAGGAGTTTCACGAGATTGATTGTAGAGGAGAGGGGAGATTGAGCAGTTTAGGCCTTTATCCTCTAGACTTCATAAGAATGAGAGGAGATCTAATTGAGGTATATGAGATTCTAAAAGGGATCGACAAAGTGGATGTAGAGAGGATGTGTCCCTTGTGGGGTCATAGTTTTAAGATAACGGAGCAGATTTTAAACAAAGATAAGGAGAAATTACTTTTCTCAAAGGGTCATGAGGGATCTGTGGAATTCACTATCCCAAAGGATGTTAGGACACTGAGTAAACTGAAGGAAGGGATAGCCATATTTTCATTTAGTACAGGTTGAAGGGAAGCTGGAATTGAGGCTGAGATGAGATCAGCCATGATCACTTTGAATGGCAGAGCAGGCTTGAGGCGCTGAATAACCAACTCTTGTTCCTAGTTCTAATGAATAATGTCCTCAGTGACTATCTGCTACCACTCCATTTTAATGGTTAATCAGTTGTGAAATTCCACCTATTCCTGCAATGGTATTAAGAAAACAGATCTTAACCAGGCCCAACATTAAAATCAGATCACTGCTGTTTTTAAAAGAGACTTGGACAGGTACATGGATAGCAAATGTTTAAAGGGACATGAGCCATACACAGATAAATGGGACTAGTTCAGTTTAGGAAACCTGGTCAACATGGACATGTTTGGCTGAAGGGTCTGTTATCATATTGTATGAAACTATTGTATGAAAGGGATAATTGCTCACTATGATAAGATACCAACCTGGCCACCATAAGTTAAAATCAACACTAAAAACTAACTATTTCTGAATGAGTCTGCTAATCCACGGTGAAAGCTAAAGTGAGGACTGCAGATGCTGGAGATCAGAACCAAGATTAGAGTGGTGCTGGAAAAGCACAGAAGGTCAGGCAGCATCCGAGGAGCAGGAAATTCAACGCTTCGGGCAGGAGCCCCTCATTCCTGATGAAGGGCTCCTGCCCGAAACATCGATTTTCCTGCTCCTCGGATGTTGCCTGACCTGCTGTGCTTTTCCAGCATAGTGACACTAATCTATGCTGAAACCATACTAAATGGGAACTAATCAGTACAGACAGACATGTGACAGCAATCTTTCAGTCAAATTGTTCATACTGATTTATGCCCCTTAGTTACTGATATTGCTGCTTATTTCATTGATTCCAATCCCTATCCGGCCATCCATATCACAACTTGCTCAAAAGCGAAATATTTGTGAATACTAGAAATTTGAATTAGGATTAGGACATTCTGGAGATCCTCAGCATCTGTGCTGAGAGAAAAACAGAGTTAACCTTTCAGGTGTGACCTTTCATCAGAACTTAAAGATCAGCAAAATCAGTTCTAATGAAAGGTCACAGACTGGAAATGTTTTTTTTCCTCTCTCTATAGATGTGGTCTGACCCACTGAGTATTCCCAAAGTTATTTTTTAATACATTATTAATCAGCTCCCTTGAAATTGATAGGCTCATGGTTTCAACTCCGTTTTCAAATCATTCACACTGTAATTGTATTTTATTCTTTCACAGAGTGTGAACTTGGTGGCCAGGCCAGCATTTATTGCCTGTTTATAGTTGCAAAGGTGTTGGTCATAGAGTCATAGAGTCATGGAGATGTTCAGCATGGAAACAGACCCTTCGATCCAATCCGTCCATGCCGACCAGATATCCCAACCCAATCTAGTCCCACCTGCCAGCACCCGGCCCATATCCCTCCAAGCCCTTCCTATTCATATACCCATCCAAATGTCTCTTAAATGTTGCAATTGTACCAGCATCCACCACTTCCTCTGGCAGCTCATTCCATACAAGTACCACCCTCTGCGAGAAAAAGTTGCCCCTTAGGTCTCTTTTATATCTTCCTTCTCTCACCCTAAACCTATGCCCTCTAGTTCTGGACTCCCCCACCCCAGGGAAAAGACTTTGCCTATTTACCCTATCCATGTCCCACATAATTTTGTAAACCTCTATAAGGTCTCCCCTCAGCCTCCAATGTTCCAAGGATAATAGCCCCAGCCTGTTCAGCCTCTCCCTATAGCTCAAATCCTCCAACTCTGGCAACATCCTTGTAAATCTTTTCTGAACCCTTTCAAGTTTCACAACATCTTTCCAATAGTGAGCTACCTTCTTAAGCCGCAATGCTCCATTTTGGTTTAGGCACAGCCACCTTGCTGTTGGGAAGGGAGTTCCAGAATTACAAATCAGAAACAGTGAAAGAACAGCAATATATTTCCAAGTCAGGTTTGTGAGTGACTTTGAAGTGAAATTCCAGGTGGTGGTGTTCCCCTGCACCAGCTGCCCTGGTCCTTTTAAATAGCAGAGGTCAGGGTTTTACAAGGTGCTGTCTGAGGAGCCTGGGCGAGTTACTACAATGCATCTTGTATATAGTACACACTGTTGCCTCTGTGCAACAATGGTGAAGGGTATGAATGAAGGGTGGTGAATAGATGCCAATTAAGCAGGCTGCTTATCCAAGGTGGTATCAAGCTCCTTCTGTGTTGTTGGATCTGCACCCGACCAGGCCTATGTAGAGTATTCCATCATACTCCACATTTGTGGCCACGTTGTGGAGAGTCAAGATGTGAGTTACTCGCTACAGAATTCCAAGCCTCTGGCATGCTCTGAGAGCAACTGTCTTTATTCAGCTGGTCCAGTTCAGTTTCTGATCAGTGGTAAATCCCAGGAAGTTGACAGTGAGGTCTTATTATGATGGTAATGCAATTAAAAGTCAAGGGACAATGATTGCATTGTTTCTTCTTGGAGATGGTCATTGTCTGGCATTTTTGTGGCACAAATGTTACTTGCCACTTGTCAGCATATGTTAGAAAGACAGAGTTGAAAGTGTGGCACTGGAAAAGCACAGCAGGTCAGGCAACATCCGAGGAGCAGGAGGGTCATTCATTAACATTCCTGATGAAGGACTTATGCCCAAAACATCAACTCTCCTGCACCAAGGATGCTACCTGACCTGCTGTGCTTTTCCAGCACCACACTTTTCTAGTTAGGTGATGTTCAGGTTTTCCTGCATACAATCACAGGATTTTTCAGTGTCTGCAGATTTCCAAATGCTCCAGGATAATTGTGCACAAATCAGTGAGCAGCTGAAGACAATTCAGCAAGGACACTATCTCGAAGAACCTCTGCAGTGATGTCCTACAGCTGCACTGATTGACTTCCAACAATAAGGACCTAAGAACTAGGAGCAGGAGTAGGCCCTCTGGCCCTTTGAACCTACTCCACCATTCAATAAGATCATGGCTGATCTATTCATGGACTCAGGTCCACTTACCAGCTTGGTCACCATAACCCTTAAGTCTTTTACTGTTCAAAGATCGAAATTTGCCTTAAAAACATTCAACAAGGTAGCCTCAATTGCTTTACTGGGCAGGGGATTCCACAAATTAATAACCCTTTGGGTGAGGAAGTTCCTCCTCAACCCATACCCACAGTTCTAGTTCCATCTGCCAATGGAAACAACCTTTCTGCTTCTATCTCATAATTGTATATGTTTCTATAAGATCCACCCTCATTCTTCTAAATTCCACTGACTGTCGTGCCAGTTGACTCAGTCTCTCCTCATAAGCCAACCCTCTCAACTCTAGAATTAACTTTGTGAACCTCCTCTGCTTTGATATCAAGAAAAATCACTGTCATCTTATCTCTGGAATCTAGCTATTTTTGTTTATGTTTGGGCCATGGTGTCAATGAGGTCAGGAGCTGAGTGGGCCAGGTTAAACCGAACTGAATGTTATTGCTGAACAAGTGCTGCGTAATAGCATGGCTGCTAACCTGTTCCACCTCAGTCTCCTTTAGAGATCTCAGAACCTACATGTGATCCAGGTATGCTTTTACCTTCCCAAAACATATTTACCAAATCACAAAGCAGAAATAAACCATACTAATTCATAGAATCCCTACAGTGTGGAAACAGGCCATTTGGCCCAACAAGTCCATACCAACCCTCCAAAGAGTAACCTACCCAGACCCATTCCCCTTCTACTATTACTCTACATTTGTTCCCCTAATTCATGCAGCTAACCTACACATCCTTGAACATTATGGGCAATTTAACATGGCCAATTCACCTAACCTTCACATTTTTGGACTATGGGGGAAACCTGAGCACCCGGATGAAACCCAAAAGATGCGGGAAGAATGTACAAACTCCACACAGACGGTCGCCCAGGCTGGAATCGAATCTGGGTCCCTGGCATTGTGAGGCAGCAGTGCCAGCCACTAAGCCACCGCGGCATTTTAAAATTTGAAATACTCTTTGGAAGAATAAATATCATTCTTTCGTAAATTTCTGTCCTCCACATTTTTTTTGCTGATTATTTTACAAGGTTTAACTTTTGTCCCCTCAGGCTCCCCTTCTTATTCTGAGACCAGTGAATGTTCTTTTAGCCTTGAATGCTTTCAACGTTGCCCATAAATCGACATCCATTTCTTTTTACATTTTAAAGTCCTACTTCCAACCCTTCCAGGAACCTGTATAACATAAATGTTTCTTTAAAAAAACTCCAGGAAATATCAATTCATCTGTGTTAAATGGGATAGCTTTCAAACAGGACCATCAACATTCATAACTGGGCATTCATAGGGTACTGTGATCCATCAGTTGCAGAATTCAAATATAATGTGTAACCACATGGCCTGATATATCCCCCTCGACCATTACTACCAAGTCAGGAGATCAACCCTGAAATAAGAGAACAGGAGAACATGCCAGGAGCAGCACCAGGCATACCAAAGAATGGGGTGTCACACTGGTGAAGCTACTATACAGAACTACTTGAGTGACAAACAGTGGAAGCAATATGTGATTGACACAGTTAAGTGATTCCACAACCTATGGATCAATCACTTGGCACTTCTGACTAAAGATATAAGCAACAGTTTCTGCCTTGCCTTTTACAGCAATGTACTGGGCTCCCATAAAATGAGATCTAATTCATGGGTTGGAGGATAACGTAGCCCTGTCTTTTGCATGCAGCTATCTCTATTTCACGTACATGTTGAGTTATGTTGGAGCTTCATTAGTTTTACACCTCATTTTTTGGTATGACTGTTGTTCCTTGCACATTCCCCCCTGTATTTTTCATTGAATCAGGGTTGATCTCCTGATTTGGTGGTAATGGTAGAGTGGAAGAATATGCTGGGCCATGAAGTTGCAATTGAAGCTGAGTACAATTCTGCTGTGACTCATGTCTTACTGTGTGTCATGGATGGCCAGTTTTGAGTTACTGAACTGTTCAAAGTCTGTGCCATTTAGGACAATGTTGCTGCTACTCAACACGATGTACTGTGTTGCCAGTGCAAAGGTAGGATTTTGTCTCTGCAAGAATGATTAGATTCCCCACAGTGTGAAAACAGGCCCTTCAGCCCAACAAGTCCACAACGATCCTCCGAAGAGTAACCCACCCAGACCCATTTCCCTCTGACTAATGCACCTAACACAATGGGCAATTCAGCATGGTCAATTCACCTGACCTGTACATCTTTGGATTGTGGGAGGAAACCCACGCAGACACAGGGAGAATGTGCAAACTCCACACACAGTCACCCAAGGCTGGAATCGAACCCAAGGCCCGTGGCGTTGTGAGGCAGCAGTGCTAACCACTGAGCCACCGTACTGCCCATGATGGTGTTTGTTATCCCCAGGAGTGTCAAAGGCTGAGGGATAATGTTACAGAAGTTTATAAAATCATGAGGGGTGTGGATAGAGTGAATTGCCAAGGTCTTTTTTCCTAGGACAAAGGAATCCAAAAATAGAGGGCACAGATTTAAGGTGAGAGGGAAAAGATTTAAAAAGGGCCTGAGGGTGAAGTTTTTCACACAGTTGGGTGTTGCGTGTATGGAACGAGCTGCCAGATAAAGTTGTGGAGGCTGGTATAATTACAACACTTAAAAGGCATCTGGATGGGTATATGAATAGGAAGGGTTTGGACGGATATGATCCGAATACTGGCAAATGGAACTAGGTCAGATTGTAATGTCTGGTCAGCATTGACGAGTTGGACTAAAGGGTCTGTTTCTGCGCTGTCTGACTCTCAGAACTGTGTGAGATTTCTCTGTGAAATTCGGAATGTAATGCTGGTCCAGCCCATGTCACGAGTTAATTCTTTAAACGAGACTAAATGAGTTTTTACAGTTGTTATATGATCATCATTAGATCACCTTATAATTCCAGATTTTTGTTGAATTCATATTTCACCATCTGCTATGGTGGGATTCAAACCCATTAACACAGAACATTAATGGGGGACCCTAACGTTATTATCCCACTAACATTACCATTATGCTACTGCCTTACCACACAGCTACAACAATCTGATAATTCTCTGTTGAAAAAGCAGAAGTGCATGACCACACCCAAAATCTCCATATGTTCGTCTGGGAACACAGTATTTGCTACTTATTTTAATTTGTGAAAGACCTTCGGAGAAGGGAACACATACTTCAACTCATATCTCAAAATAGTGTTCATATCAGAACTGCCATAATATGAGCTCCTTACTAATAGTTCACTAGTTCATAATACATTAAAGAGATCAGACCTGTCAGACAAAGTGTGATCAATGACGTGGTTAGCTCACAAGTTAAAATCCATCCCTTAGAACCAACCCCATTTGTTTGAAACCATGAGTGTTCTTACCCCCCATTACTTCCCAGACCTTAGCAGCTTCACAGCCAGACAACTCATACGTCACCTCCTCTCCCTTGGCAAGCAATTACTTCCCATTGTCACTATTTTTGCCAGTGAGATACTGTTTCCCTCCCTTAAATCACTTCCTGCCTTCAACATTCTTGTTATTTAAATTTGCGCTCAGATTAGCATCTCAACTACCCTTCCACCGCCCCCCCCCCCCAACAACCACAAACCACTCCCCACTTCCCTATATGTTTCTACTCTCAAAGCCTTTCCTATTTATTTGGCATCCACTGTTCATTTTCCCTTTACCTGCTAAAAGACTGAGACATCTGCACAGGAGAAACACTGTAGTGATGTGTATGTTTTGTTAGAGGATGATTTGTGCCTAGAAATGGAAAGGATTTTCATTTACCTTGCATCAATGTAGTAGCTGATGAGGAACAATCCTTCCACTGTCAGCAAGACTTACTTGATGTTTGTATGTCCTATTATTTAGTTTGTTTCTTGGTATATAAACAGCATTTGACAAACAATCTTTCAACAGCACCTTCCCAACCCAGGGCCACTACCATCTAGAAGGACAAAGGCAGCAGATACAATAGAATACTACCACCTGCATGTTCACCTCCAATTCCCACTCACTATTCAGACTCGGAAATACATTGTCGTTCCTTCACTGTCGCTGGGTCAAAATTTCAGAATTGGGAGTGTGGGTTTATCCACAGAATATGGACTGTAGCAGTTCAAGGTGTAGAAAGGTTGGAGGAGATCTTCCCATGAGGGTGTGGTGAAGCTGGTACATATCCAATGCTAACATCCATAGAATGAGGGTGATTGTGGCTGCTGCCATGAGGCACGTGCTGAAATGTTGGCGAATAGTGTCCATGGTGGAGGTCCCCAAGAGAAAGTAGAAAACTCGAGTCGACAAGTAACTGCCCTGACTTTCATGTTGGGAGCTGTCATTGTCTAGTTTCCATCCAGCATGTGGGAGATTGGAAAACAGTATGTTCATGAGTTGTGATTAGTCAACAACATAATGTTGATGCACAAAGGATGCACAAGGATGTTGTCAGGGTTGGAAGGTTTGACAAAAAAGACAGGCTGAATAGGCTGGGGCCATTTTCCCTGGAGTGTCGGAGGCTGAGGGGTCATCTTATAGAAATTTATAAAATAATAATAGGCATGGATAGGGCAAATGGTCAAGGTCTTTGGGATGGGAGACTCCAGAACTAGAGGGCATAGGTTTAAGGTGAGTGGGGAAAAATATTAAAAAGGACCCAAGGGGCAACTTTTTCGCACAGAGGATGGTGCGTGTATGGAATTAGCTGCCAGAAGAAGTGGTGAAGGCTGGTATAGCTACAACATTTAAAAGGCATCTGGATAGGTATATGAATTGGAAGGGTTTAGAGGGATATGGGCCAAATGCTGGCAAGTGGGACTATATCTATACAGGATATCTGGTCAGCATAGATGAGTTGGACCAAAGGGTCTGTCTCCAAGCTGCATATCTCTATGATTCTAATTACAGTGTTAAAAGACATTTGGGTAAGTACATGAATAGGAAAGGTTTGATGGGACATGGGCCAGGAGCAGGCTTGTGGGACTAGCTTAGTTTGGGATTATGATCGGCATGGAGTGGTTGGACCGAAGGGTCTGTTTCCGTGCTGTCTGATTCTATGACTGTTTAAGTTAGGCTGCTTGCCTCTCATTACTGAGAATCCTGTCTTGCTGTTCAACATTTGCTTGGACAACAGGGGCCTGAATACAAATTCAAGACTAATATTTCCATGTTATCCTGAGAGAGTACTGTAATGTGTGGCAGGTGCCAACTTCCAGATGAAGCATTAACCTAAGTTCTTGTCTTCCTTGTTAGGTGGATAAGAAAAATTGTCTGGCGTGACTTTAAAGATGAGAAGATGTTTTACCCGTGGTAATCTGGCTAATATTTAGGACTCAATCAAACTCATTAAAATCGGTTATCTGGTCATTATCGCATTATTGTCTGTAGCCAGGAACAATGCAACTGCCGAAACCAACTGGCCAGGGACCAGATTAAGGCAAGGGGCTACATCTGAAGGTGGGATATGCCACTGAGACACAATATACATCATCACAGGAAGTGATGCAATGTCACATGGTCATGCTTTCTTAGGGCAAGATGAATTCAGAAAGATGATCTTAAATAAGGTGAAGGTATTCCTTACCTCAGCAGAATCTGTGAGTATTCTTTTGCAACACAACAGGACCAAGAGCATTAGACCAGAGGCAGTAGTGTATGCAGACTCAAGTCTACACTGCATCCACCAACACATGCGCAATTTCTCTCATCACTGATGCCGTTGTCCATCCTGGTCCGCTTGATTGTATTTTTCGATTTACTTAACCTTCTGTCACTCATGGAAACCCCAAATCCTTGGTGGTAGTCCAGCAATATTGGCTGGAATGGAAAACTCCACCTGCTCAATAGCTGGAGCGGCTAAGAAGGACAAACATTCGTGTTTGGGAAGCCTAGCTCACTCAGCCTAGTTCACTCAGTTGGTGGATAATGGAATTCTCAATCACAGAGTTGTGAATTCAAGAAAGATTTGTTCTTAAAAGATATTTTATTCAAAATACATTCTTATTGATTTTCTTTTTCACCAACTCATTAAGGGGTTATATATTGGAAATTGAGAATTGCCCTTGCCAGGATGAACTCCAAGATTAATCTGGATTTCTTCCAAGATGTGTTTATTATTGATTTTTAAATAGCTTTCTTCCTTCATTATTTATTTTTAAATGTAATTCCATTGTCACTTAATTTTCCAAACGCAGACAGTTGACTTTTTTTATTTTATCTGTATACAATTAGGAAACTGATTCTCTGATCCAGGCATCTGTGTATGTTGCGTCTCATTAGAGACAGCACACACCCCTCCTCCCACCCCCCCACCCCCCAACTCTCAATTGTTCTGCACTAATTGGTTGCCATGTTTCTTACATGACGACAGTTCAGAAGTACTTCCTGTGGTGTGAAAGTGCCATATAAATGCAAGACATTTATTTTTTCACCACTGAATAGGCCAACCACCATATTTTAGATGCTCTGGTTAAAGGAAAGGTTTTATCTCTTGTGCAACTTACTACACAACATTTACAGCGTAGAAACAGACCAATTGACACAACTGGTATATGTATATTCATGTGCTGCTTGCTCCTTCATGTCATTCTCTGACATTTCCCAAAAGACAGCCTTCTGATTCACCTGATTTCCTCCTCCTCATTGCCAGATCCACATTCTAACCACATTCTAGATAAGATTATTTGTCATGAAATATTCATTGTATTTACTAAAGACTATCTTACATTTATGACTTTTAGTTTTGAACTCTATGTGGAAACATCTTTACTGTGTTAACCCAATCAAATGTATTGAAATACATCTATTACATCAGCTCTTGTTCCTCTCTTTTCCATCGAAATGAGTCAAGGATGCCTAGTCTTTTATGATTGTTGTAACCTTTCAGAATACCTTGCCTATTAACACCTGATCCTAGGCTATTAAAAGATAAATTCAATGCAATCAAGCAATGAGCTTGAATCTCCTTCACTTTCTGAGGAGTAAACTGATTATAAACCAGGACAGTGATCAAATTTTTCCTTTTCTCTCTACCCTGCTGAATTGTACTCTGTGTATTCAGATTTCAAGTCATTGCTAAATTTTGCTCTTCCTGCTGAATGATTGTATCACTGCATGCACTCATCACAATTATCTTTTTTTCTTTATACACTCCTACACTTTTTTTTGAAAAGTGCTTCATGTCATCCTGTCTTTCACAACTCAGAACCTCGCATACTGTGTGCAGACTAATTAACCTCTGCGTATCAGTTTCAAACAGAAGTAGTTCTCGGAAGGAAGTGGACGCACATGCTACATCACATACATACAGAACCTTTTCATGGGAGGCAAGAGATTGTCTCCATAACTTTTACCTTTTTGGACTTGCCCCTAATTTCTAATTTGGCTGCATGGGTTTGGTTACTGTTTCATCTCACATTTAGTTATTAATAAACTTACTCATTTTGTTAATTCAAGAAAGACTGATTGAATTGGTTCCTTTTGAAACACAGGTCATTTGGGTCTGGGAAAAAGATATCGACAAGAGAAGGAATCCTTTTAAAATTAACCATATTGTGATCAACCAAGAGGATGAGTGAATCACCAAGGAAGGACTGTTCAATCTTCCTCACTGGGGAGGAGAATGGCTTGGGGTATGCTATCCGGAACTATAACAAAGCAGGGAACCTTGCCTGAGGACAGCGGAGGTCTATCCCACAGACTTTTGCACAATGGCCAAGCATAGACAGATTCAGTAAATCATTACTTACAGGGAATGTCACAGAATCCTTCAGCTCTGTCCTTGGATATATCTTGGTAGCACAGACCCACCAGGTATCCAGTCAGGAGGAAATTGACCTAGAAGTCCTCAATGTTGACTTTAGACCAATGAGGTCTCAAGGCATTGGATCAAAGATGGATAAAGATCCTGCTGATGACAATCATCCACTCTTCCCTAATTGGTGAATTAATGCTTCTCCATGCTGAATGCCACTTGATAGATGCACTGAAGGGTACATGTAGCAATGAGAGCATGGACAGTAGGAGAAAGCCAACCTCACCCAACAATCTACCTCAGTACATCCATCCATGATAATATTATGAGAAGTGATCTCTGTACAACCTGAAGACAAAGCCCTGTCTTCACACAGACAACATCCTCTCCTGGGTGACACGCCTTTGTGGCACATCAAAGGAATAGATTTGAATCAGATCCAGCAACTCAATACTGGGCATTTATGATCAATCGTAAACCATTCAGTAGCAGTAGAAATGTGTTAATGTTAATGTATAACTTCACAACTCTCAATCGACATCACTGTCTACTAGGGGACCAATACAAGTTCAATAAGGAGTGTAGGAAAGCATGCCAGGAGCTTGGCAACCTGCCAAATCTGGTCGTGTATGGCCATAGACAAGCAAAGAACTAATCAGAGGTACCACAATAACCTCATTCTTAAAGATGGCACACCAGTGCAAATGACAATGTTTAAGCATTCACAACCACTGTCAGCCAGAAATGCTGAGTGTATGATTAATCTTGGTCACTTGAGGCCCCCAACATCATAGATGCCAGTCTTCAGTCAAATTGATTTACTTCACTTGGTTCCAAAACATGGCTGAGAACACTGAAATGGTAAACCTAATGGGTTTTGACAACATCCCTGACGTCATTCTAAGGTCTTACATCCCAGAACTGGCTGTGCTCCGACCTGGGCTGTTACAGTCTAGCCACAACACTGGCATCCACCTGGCCACACTGGCATCCACCTGACAAAGTGAAAAATTGTCCAAGTACACCTGGTCCATAAAAAGCACGAAAAACCCCATTTGGTCAATTACTTCAACATCAGTCCATCTGAATCATCAACAAAATTGTGCTAGGTGTTACCAACATGCTAACAAGTGGAACGTTTTTCACCAGTAAGCATTACTACTTGACTCCAGGTCATGTAACCATAGAAGCATACCAACAATATCACACAGAAGGAAGTCATTCAGCCCATTGTGTCTGTGGATGTAAGATTGCTTGCTTAGCTGGAAGGTTTGTTTTCAGACATTTCATCACCATACTAGGTAACATAATCAGTGAGCCTCCGGTGAAGCACTGGAGGTATGGCCCATTTTTTATTTATGCATTTAGGTTACCTTGGGTTGGTGATGTCATTTCCTGTTTTGGTGTCATTTCCTGTGGTGATGTCATTTCCTGTTCTTTTTCTCAGGGGGTGGTAAATGGGATCCAAGTCAATGTGTTTGTTGATAGTGTTCCAGTTGGAATGCCATGCTTCAAAGAATTCTTATGCGTGAGTCTGTTTGGTTTGTCCTAGGATTGTGTCTGTACCAGCACAGATGAAAAAAACTAACCTCCCACTCAATCCCACCCTCCATTGTCTGCTCTATAACCTTGTCGGTTACAGTATGTCAGATGCAGATGTAGGTACCTTTTAAACTAGTTGATGGCTTCTGCCTCCACCACCAAACTATGTAGCAAATTTTGACCACTCTCAAAAAGGTTTTGCCTCATGTTCCTTTGAATCCTTCTACCAATTATCTTCAATCACCAATAGACTTCAGTGCAGTCTTATTCCAAAGTAGCTCAGTCCTAGAGTGGGGTCAGAGTGCTACCTTTCACATCAAGACGATGTTTAACTGATTGTGGAATCAGTCAGGAGCCCGAGCAAAACTGAAGTCAACAGGAGTCATAAGGAAAATTCTTGAATTGTTGGAGTCATAGTGAACATTAAAGAAGACAGTTGTGATTGTTGGAGCTCAAACTGCTCAGCCCCAAGGCATCACTTTCAGGAGTTCCTTAGGATAGTACCTTAGGTCCAACCATCTTCAGCTGCTTCATGATCGTCCCTCCATCATAAGGTGAAATGTGGGGATGTTTGTTGATGAATGCATAATTTTCAGTTCCTTTTGCAATGCATCAGGTAATAAAGCAGTCCATGCGGGTGTGCATAACATGTGGACAACATAATGGCTTGGCCTCAAAATTGCGAATGCAATGGCCATGACCAACAAGAGAAAATCTAACCAGCCCCCCTTGACATTCAACACCATTATCGTTGTTGAATCGCCCACAATCAAACTCCCATTGGTTTCTATTGAGCAGAAACTTAACTAGACTGAGCATATAAATACCACGGCAGGACAGATGCAAGAAATCCTGCAACAAGTAACTCACTTCCTGACTCCCAAATGCCTGTCTATCATCTACAGGCTTGATTCAGGAGTGTGAAGAAATACTTTCCACTTGGCCAGATGGTGCATCTCCAACATTACTCAAGATGCCCAACAGTACCAAAGATAAAGGAACTCACATTAATTAGCACCCAATCCACCACCTTCAACAAAATCACTCCTCCAGTGTCAATGTCAAGATGCACCATAACACCTCAACAAGGCTTCTTAGATATTTTCTTTCAAAGTCATAACTTGCACTATCTCGAAGAATATGGATAGCAGACCCAGTGGTGTATTTCCCCATCAGGCACCACCACACAAAAGGTTGCCTTAAAATAATACTGGAACCCCTGGCTGGGTCAATATATGGAAACCTCCTCCATAACAGTACTGTAGGTGCACCTATACCAGACAGACAGCAGTAGACAGCTCACCATCACCTTCTCAAGAGCAGTCAATGTCAGCAACACCCACGTTCCACAAATTCATAAAAATAAAGCAGAGCTGACAAACGCAGATTAGAAATTAGGCAAAGTATTTACAAAGACTGAGACAACAAACGTCAGTTTAAAGATTTCAGTGAACAGGCGGGCAAAAGATGTTATCTCTTCAAGTAAGCTTTTCACAATAAAGAATCTGAACATGTTTACTGAAAAGAGGGGTTAACTGGTTTCATTGTCAAGACTTTTGAGCAGAGATTTGGGCATTGGAGTAAAGGAGAAGAAAGGTATCTGAATATTGAATAAACAAAACAGTTGGTGGGAAGGGAACCTGTCAGAGTGAGGAGAAACTTACATACATCATGCCCCAAGACAGACAGGGACACTATGGCAAGAAAGCCAAATCCATGATGAGGGACTGGGCAGTGTAATGTTCCTCTTTGCTTATTCCTGTGGCTAGCTCAGTGGCTAGACAATGTTCTGAATATTTAGTTCATAAATGGTCTGGTCTCGAGGGCATTGGCTATTGGATTGTTTTCATTGGAAAGATGGCAGCTGGGAGGAGACCTGATACAAAATTATGAGAGGCATGGATAGGGTGGATAGTCAGAGGCTTTTTCTCAGGGTTGAAGTTTCAATTACAAGGGAGAACATGTTCAAGGTTAGGGGGGTAAGTTTAAGGGAGATGTGCGAGGGAGGTTTTTCATGCAGAGAGTGGTAGGAGCCTAAAACACACTGCCTGAAGAGGTGGAGGAAGCAGGCACATTGGCAACATTTAAGTGACATCTGGACGGTTACATGAATAGGGAGGGAATAGGGGGATACGGACCGAGTAGGGGCAGAAGGTTTGTTTTTTAATTTAGTTAGTGCATGATGATTGGCACAGGCCTCAGGGTTGAAGGGCCTGTTCCTGTACTGTACTTCTCTTTTGTTCTATGATTTATAAATCTGGGAATATAAATTTTAATTTAAGAAATTTAACAGTAAAATTGTGATCATCTGAGAAACTGATGAATTATCTTGAAGTAAATACAATTCAACAAATTATTAATGAGCTTATGAAAGTTGGTCTTGCCAGGTCAGATCTGGTTTCTAATTTATGATGGACCTAAGAAAGATATAAATTATTCAAGTGAATTACAGAATGAAAGAGTCATGCTGATGATTAAAATAAGTAATTTGCATTATGGTTTAACCATCCCAAAACAAGCCACATTACCAAAGGGATGGTGATTCAGGTATACTCCTGTGTAGAGGTTTCCTTTCTTTCATATGTTTATGTGTGTTGACTGACAGAAGGGCTTATGCCCGAAACGTCGATTCTCCTGTTCCTCGGATGCTGCCTGGCCTGCTGTGTTTTTCCAGCATCACATTTTTCAACTCTGGTCTCCAGCATCTGCAGTCTTCACTTTCTCCTATCTGACAGAAGCAGGCAGTTCAGCTTGAGAACAGACAGATTTGTTTTGTTTTGTAGCTTTGTTTTGGTGAATCTTGCATTTTAGCACATTGACAGAGCCATTCAGAGGTGATATCTATTTAGGGCTGCATCTCATGCAAAGGAAATCTAATCCTCATTGTTCACTACCTGGAATGCAGGTGGGATTCCACTTCAGTTTAAATATTGTGGTACAAATGCTGCTGTCACATTTGCTTTCGCTTAGCAACTTGTGGAAATTACAGTGGGACTCACAAAGCCTTGTGATAGTTAGTTTGGGATGCTGGAGGAAGGTAGTAAACAACACAAGGAGCTAAAGCACTCACAGTTATGGGTTTAGTAAAGGGAAAAGTAGAGGTCCCAACTCCAAAAGCTAATGACTCCCAGTCTGCCCTATGGAATCTGACATCAGACAAATACCAAGAACAATTAAATTCTGAGGGCTGTTACATACCTTTTGAATTGGTCTCAGAAAAAAACAGGAATCTTCAAGAACTTGTTTAAAAAAATAGGGAAATCTTGAACGGGATGGAGAGGAGCAAAAAGTATAGTTTTACAGTAATTAGTGTTTGATTTGTTTAATTTATATCAACAATGAAATAGTTTTTGTTCGAATAGTCGCAAATTTTATGATGTAATTCTCTCAGTTAACAGCTGGTTGTTCGGATTCTTTCTTGAGATGTTAACAGTCCTAATGAAGAAACAGAAAACAGCAGCAGAAACTAGATTCCCTACAATGTGGAAACAGGCCCATCAGCCTAACGAGTCCACACCAACCTTCCAAAGAGTAACCCACCCAGAGCTATTTCCCTCTGACTAATGTACCTAACACAATGGACAATTTAGCATGGCCAATTGTGGGAGGAAGCCCACACAGACACAGGGCGAATATGCAAACTCCACACAGACAGTCATCTGAGGCTGGAATCAAACCTTGGCCCCTGGCGCTGTGAGGTAGCAGTGCTAACCACTAAGCCACCATGCCACTGTCAGGGTTGACCATTTGACCCTTTCAATAGCACCATGACTGGTTATCCAACTCAACACCCTGTTCTTAATTTCACCCCATACCCTGTGATCCCTTTAGCCCTAAGAATCACATCTAACTCCTTCTTGAAAACATTTATGTTTTGGCCTCAACTACTTTCTGTGGCAGGGCATTCCACAGGCTCACCCCTCTCTGGGTGAAGAAATTTCCTCATCTCAATCCTAAATGGCCTATCCCGTATTCATAAACTGCGAATCATGGACAACATTTCTATCAGGCAGTACCCGCTCAGCAATAACCAGCTCACTGATGCTGAGTGTTTAAGGTGGCCCCAATTGTTGATTGTTGGGAAAAATCCAACGAAACTGCTGCCTTTACTCAGTCTCGCCGACAGGTGACTGCAGACCCACAGCAATGTAACTGACTATTAACTGCTCTTGGATAGGCATTAAATACTGACCATGTGAGTGATTTTTTTTAAAAAAGTCTGATAATATAGCAAGTGGAATAATGGAGAAGTGGGGTTGTGTCCTGAGGTTGTGTTGGTCGGTGTCAGTGGACATCCCCAGTCATCAGGAGCATCCTTCCTGTATTTGTCCTGTCTAATCCGGTTAGAAGTTTAGAGGTTTCTATGAGAGCAACCCCCCACCCTCACCCCATTCTTCTAATCTCAGAGAATACAATCCTAACAAACTCAATCTCTCCTCGTTTGTTAGTCCTGCCATCCCAGGAATCAATTCCCGCACTCACTCTTTAGCAAGAGCATCCTTCCTAAGGTAAGGAGACCAATGCTGTATGCAATACTCCAGGTGTGATCTCACCAAGTCGCTGAACAATTGTAGCGAGACATCCCTGCTCCTGTACATGAATCCTCTCATTAGGAAGTGCAATATATGACCTGCCTGTTTCAATGCTTACTTTCAGTGAATGATGTACAAGGACACCCAATTTCATTGAACTTCCCCCTGTCCATATCTATAACCATTCTGATAACAATCTGCCTTTGTGTTTTTTTGTGACCAAAGTGGGTAACCTCACACTTATACCACATTCTACTTGAACTACCATACATTTGTCCACACACTCAACTTGTCCAAATTGCAGTGAAGCATTTCCACATCCTCCTCTCTTTTTCACGACATTACTGCTAGTTTTATCAGAAATAAAGAAAACAGAAAATGGCACTGCTTTCAAGGTTAATGACTTTTCACCTGATCCAGGAAAAGTTAGCAATGTAAAAGATTTAACTCTGAAACAAAAACAGCAATTTCTGGAGAAACTCAGCAAGTCTCTCAGCACCTGTGGAGAGAAAGCAGAGTCAATTTTTGGAGTCCAGGGACCTTTTTTCAGAACCTCAGAACCATTCTGAAGAAGGGTCAAAGGACCCCAAATGTTAACTCTGCTTCCCTGCTTTCTTTCCACAGATGCTGCCAGACCTGCGGAGTTTCTCCAACACTGTGTGTGTGTGTATACGTGTGTGTGTACATGTGTGTGTGTACATGCATGTGTGTGTGAGAGAGTGTGTGTGTATGTGTCTGCACGCATACAAACTGGGCAGGGGAGAGAAGGAAAAAAAGAAGAAAATATGTGACAAAGGAGTTGATAGTGTCAGTTCAGAAGGAGTGATAATTGGATAAGAAAGAACAAGACAGGTGTGAATAGTTGAATGACGGATAGCTATTATCTGATAGGAAGATAAATGAGAGAAAAACAAGAAAGCAAAGTTAAACCAGTAAAGCAAAAGAAAACAAAATGGAACAGAGGTAATGATCTAAAATTGTTGAGTCCAGAAGGCTATAAAGTGCCCATTTGAAAGCTGAGTTGCTCTTTCTCAAGGTTACACTGATCTTCAATAAAACAGTGCAGGAGGCTGAAGGCAGGGATATCAATGTGAGAGCCACTGGAAGCTCAAGGACACACATGAAGTTTGAATAGAGGTCTGTGTTTTGAACAAACTGTATTGCAAGCAACAAATATAACTATCAAAAGACACACAAGTGATTCACTGTTTTACTTGGAAGATTTCTGTTCTGGAATGAAAGTGGATGGAAGATTTGGAGTAGCTCACTTCTCAGCCCCTTTGCACATGAATGATGAATAAGAAGGAAGTGAAGCAAACAGAATTAAGGAACTTTTACCGTCAAAACAAAAAGGGAAGTACAATTCAACCACTTGAACTGGCCATTTTTCAATCAGGCAGTCATTTAAATCGGAAAAAATAACCTATGTTTGTCACCATTATCATTATTGATAATTCCAGAGGTCTTGCTCACAGTTAATTAAGCTTGCTAGATATTCTAATTGTATTGCTAGTTTGCAATAAGCAGTGAGTGAGCACCTTGTTCGGGTGCTATTATGTACTGCATCTAGTCAGCTCTGACCGGTCTCAGCTAATACTGAAGGGATTTGAAGAAATTGTGAACAAGTTATTGGTAAGTGTGCAAACAGCGACACCCTTTAACCTCAGTTCAACTTTCTTACTGGCAAGTTCCTGCCAGATTCCATTGGCCAATGTGTTGCCTGAAAACTGGAATTGTTCTGAGTACATCCTGGTTGAAATTATTCTATGGTCACAAGTTAGAATTAAAGCCGTTTTTTAGCTTCTCATGTATCCTCAGACAGAAAGCAAAACATCAGGTTTTGCAAGTAAACATGGTGACAGACAGCTCACAACGTTATTAGACAGAAAAAGAGTCGAAGGGAGGCAAAACGTCAATGTAGTATTTTCCAAAGTTATAAACAAACAACAAATTCATTTGAACAAACAATCAGAATTACTGTGTTGAACTTAAAACATTAGTTCTATTTTTCTGTCCTCAGATATCTGCTGAGTTTCTCCTGGATTTTCTGTGTTTGGTTCAGTTTTCCAGGTTTTACGGCATTTTGCTTTTATTTGATTGGAAAATTCATGTTGACAATGAAATGCATATAGCGGTAACATTGGATCAGCAGCAATGAAATGGGAATGACTCCAACAGATGCATTAGCCCAGGCTACATGGTTATTAACCAACTCACTTATAAATTTCCATTTGATTTGATGCCAAAAATGACCAGTCAAGGAAGAGTAGTTTACGCAGCCCTGCTGTGGAAAATCTACTTCACATACAATGCACCGAGGATGGGACACTTGCAAGTGGGGGTATTCCCATGTGTCTGCTGCCCCTGTCCTCCTAGGTAGTGGATTTTGCTGGTTTAATAGATGATCTCCATGAAGCCTTGGTGAGTTGCTGAAGTAAATCCTCATGATGGTACACACTTCTGCCATTGTGTGTTGGTGATGAAGGGAGTGACTGTTGAAGGTGGTGAAACTGGTACTAATCATTTTTACATCACACTCCTGATGTGTGCCTAATGGCTGATGGCTGATGAAGGCGGCACGGTGGCACAGTGGTTAGCACTGCTGCCTCACAGCGCCAGAGACCCGGGTTCAATTCCCACCTCAGGCAACTGACTGTGTGGAGTTTGCACATTCTCCCTGTGTCTGCGTGGGTTTCCTCCGGGTGCTCCGGTTTCCTCCCACAGTCCGAAAATGTGCAGGTTAGGTGAATTGGCCATGCTAAATTGCCCATAGTGTTAGGTGAAGGGACAAATGTAGGGGAATGGGTCTGGGTGGGTTGCGCTTCGGCGGGTCAGTGTGGACTTGTTGGGCCAAAGGGCCTGTTTCCACACTGTAAGTAATCTAATCATTGAGTATAGGAGTTGGGAGGTCATGGGCCGCTTTCCTGAGGAAGTCAGAAATAGTTGTTTGCTCAGAATTAATCTGGTTGTAGACAGGAGGAATGTCCTAGAACTATGTTTGGAGCTTCCTAGTCAAGTTCCCAATTTCTACCTTCCTTAAATTTCACCTTACTTGAAGCTTGATTGCCTGTATCCCTCTTTCCAAGACCAGTTTATCCACAATCCCTTTATTCACTGACCATCATTTGGTCTTCACATACCAATACCTTGTACTTAAAATTTTCATGCATTGTTTACATCTCGCCATGAGTTCACCCCTTCGTACCTCCAAATCCTCCTCCAGATCCATTACCACGTAAGAACTCCCTCCAAATCTGGCTGCTTGTGTGTCCCAGTTTTCACTTCTCCAACCATAGTAGCAGTCCCCTAAACTCTGAAATTCTCTACTTAAACCTTGCTGCACTTCTCTACCTTCCTTAAAAGCTCTCTTTAAAATGCCTGTTGTTGATTAAGACTTTGGGCATCAGTCACAAAATGCTCACCTGTGATGCTCAGCACCAGATTTTGTCTGATCACAAACGTGCCTTGGAACATTTTACTGCAATGAGGACATGACATACCTACGGTAATTTTGATGACGAGATCAAAAAAGAGATGTGTGGCTGCCAAACTCCTACCTTAGCAGAACTCTTAGAGCCCAATTCATCAAGCAGTAATTCACCTCAATCAGCCCTTCCTTTCCCTACTCGACAATCTTCAGCATTTTCCTGATAACCACCGTTCAATTGCCTTACTTCACTGACAGACCTTGCCTTGACTTCACGACAGAAGTAAGCACTAGCACTGAATCCTGTACAAAACTGTGTTTATCAACAAATATTCCAATATCGGGTCTGTGTTATCTAAAATGCTGGCTCACTCAGGAGCCAGCCCTTAGGCTCTGTAACATGTCTGTTTTCCTATTCTCATTCTGCTATAAGTTATCTTTGCAACTGTTACAGCTGAAGCCCACTGAGCTTACAGTGAGAGATGTCCTGTGAGGATTATATCAATCAGCACTGAGCCTATAGGACTCACATACAGACGATTTGGGGTGACAAGCAGCCTGACTAGTTGCATAGGTACAAGGTGAGTGGTTTATTTGATAGCCAAGTCTATTGAGAGAGTTCCCTGCAGCAAAACTATAAAATAACTTCACTTTCTTGAGGTCTCCTACCTCGCTTGCCCTTACCCCTGTGCACTTACGCCTGATGAGTCATTATGAACAGACACCTCCAACAGCCCAGCCTCCATAGACCACATGGTGAGAGGATCCGAGCTGGTGTCTGTCGGAATCACAGTGAAGCTTCCTGACACATTCAACAGCTGAAGTAAAAAAGACGGACAAGAGTTAGATTGTTGTGTAAAGGGAGAAGAGGGAATAAGAAGGAGAAAGGAGTAGACACTGGAAGCAGCTGCAGTCAGTCACAGTAAAGGTGGGGCAGCTAGTAATCTAAAAGGACAAACTGGATTCAGTTTGAAGAAATGATGCAATTGTCCTCCAGACTTATGAACAACGATAGCCTTGTTTCCCCCATTGTGTCCAGTCACACTTTCTTTGACAAGGGACCGAGTTAATTGGCAGGACCTTCCTGAAGAGGGTCACTGGACTCGAAACGTTAACTTTGCTTTCTCTCTGCAGACCTGCTGAGTTTCTCCAGCAATTTCTGTTTTCATTTCAGATCTCCAGCATCTGCAGCTTTTTATTTCATTCTAGTGTCTTAATGAGCATTGTGTTAGGAGAATTTGATTATGATGGAATAGCTGCAGGACCACATGTGGCACATGAGGATTTTAATCATGTCAAATGTCTAAGAATAAGAAAAAAGGTGGTGAAAGTTGGTTGCAATGATTGGAAGAGACAGATCATAAATGGGCGTTTTGAGAGTGGGTTAGTATTGCTACTTATGAGGCTTTAAATAGTGCAGCTGTGAACAGAGATCTGTGAGTCCATTCTTCTGAACAAATCTAATTAAATCATTGAATTCCCTGCAGCATGGAGGCATGTCATCCATACAATCTATTTGACAGTGATAGCTTTTCAAATGCCTTCTCAGTATTGTCATAAATAGATAATTCTTGCTGTCCCTAGGGCATGGGGGGAGAGGGGAAAGGACATGTTCAAAACCTTAAGTACAATATCACAAGATCATGGTGCCTCCTCATTACTCCACTCAGTCCGACAGAAATACTTGTTCAGTGCCAGAATGCACTTTTCCTTAAAGTGGTACTGGCTGGCTTTAAGGTAAGTCAGGTAAGCCCATTAACTGCGTTGCCCCAGCCACCCTGTACAGAGGTGCATAACATGTAATGCTTTGCATCATCAACAGTTAACCACACATTATAATACAACCTCAACAATCATGTACATCATTTCCGGGCGCAATCAATTTTCTCAGATTGGAACCATCAAGAGAAATATTGAAATGACTTCAAATTTTGTTATTAAAGTTGGTTTCTCAACCTTTCTGGATGCAGACATTTGAGAACCTTTTCCATTTGTGGCAAGGTATCAGGATGAAACATATTTATAAAAATAAAAACATACTTTTAAAAGTACAAAGCCAAACTAGCAAACAGCCATCTGCTGCTACTGAAAGACCATCTTGTTCATTTCAAACGAGAGAGAGCTTTTAACATTTCATGAGACAAATCAATGCATTTTCCCCTCATCGTGCTGCCAGGAAGTACAGTCTGAAAAGGGAAATAAAGAATGCTTTGAGAAAGAAATTTGTTAAAAAAAAGGAAAGCAAACTGGACTCATGCAAACACATGTGCCAACAGATTGGAAAACTTAGTAAATCAGAAATTTCTGTTACGTTAATTCCATTAACAAAAAACACCCGACAGAAAAAAAAACCATTGTATTTTCTTAATCAGCTCTTCATACTAATTACATTGTTCCCCAGTTTCAAATCAATTCAGTCAATTGTCAGGAACATTATTTTCAATTTGAAAGGAGCTGTCGTAAAAAAAAATGATCTTTCCTGCCATCTAATGTGCAATACAGGAACATCTTGGAATGTACGTACAGGCACAAAACATTGTTTTCACTGTGAACTGGTAAAAACGCAACACAGTAGACAACTGGAAATCCTGCCACAAAAAAAAGTTCTACTCATGCGCAATTTGTGCAGGAATCATTAGCATTCATGATGACTGGATTTACTGAAGTGAATACTGTATACAAACACTGAATATAATTACACTTCAGCGATGATAAAGCTTTACTGCTTGATTGGCATAGCATCAAAATTACTGTGTCCCATCTTGCTGGATGGCTCAGAACCCACAGCTTTTAGTCATTACTAAATGTCTTTCAATATTCTATTTTGTTAGCCAGTTAATATAGTGATATCTGTCACTTACACAGAGTATTGATGAATACCTCGCACTAGCACAACAGCCCTTAGAAAGCAGAAATATTTTGCAAAACATCCAGTGTAATAATCTGCAATCATTTGAATGAATAGAATTAACTAAATAAAGAAATGTACTGATTACACACATGCCTCATTTCCAACTTGTGATATTTTTAGTGCAGACTTTTATTGCTGTCCTCAAGGGACTGGCTGCACAAGCTGTCAGTCTTGCCAGGGTATAACTTATTTTCTAAAAACCTACTCCTTAAGAGAATTAGTCAACAACTTTCATACAAGCTGGAGGCATTGGGCCTTCAAAAGATCATTACTTCAACTACTTTTGGACACTAACTTAATTGTTTTTGCTTTTGGGCAATTAAAGCCCTCCTTTTCCAAGTTTACAGAGAAAGAGAGAGTGTATATGCATGTGTGTGTGTGTGTGTGTGTGTGTGAGAGAGAGAGAGAGAGACAGAGAATGTGTGTGTGTGTGTGTGTGTGTGTGTCTGTGAGAGAGTGTGCACGCGCACTGGTGTGTTGGTGTGTGTGTGTGCACATACTGGTGTGTTTGTGTGTGTCTGAGGGTGTATGAATAACTCCCTGTGAGAAAGCAAGCATGATAAACAATCTTTCTTCTTTGCTGTGTCCCTTAGACTTGATTTCTAAAATTAACTTATTTTCTTCCTGAAAAAAAACTGTTTTCAGTAGAACAGTACAAGATACACCACAAGTATTTGGCAGTGGGCACATTTGCAACTGCAAATGGGAAGTTAACATTTTGCAAACTAAAGTTAAGTTGTTTTTTTCTCTTTTCAGAAACTATTGAACGTTCAGAAGTTCTGTTTTCATTGGCTTAGTTCTGCCCCAAATGTGAGTTATATTTCTGCAGCTTACCTGAAATGTCACTTCTGCACAGACATGTCAACTCCTTTTTTGCATATTAGCTCCAGCTGTTCTTTTAAGATGCAACTGGCCTTGCCCATGCTGCTGACATGTCTTATTACTCCATGCTCCCGCCTCTATCTTCTCAACTGTTTCTGACCTCAGCCTCTGCCACTAATAACCACATCCTCTCCAGTCCTCCATTACACCATTTTCTTGCCAAAATATACTGCTCCTCCAACCAGTCAAAAAAGCTGGTTCTCTGCTTATATCAGACACAGATTTGAATGCAGTAATGGCTAATTTCCTTGCAAATTTGACACATTTTCTACAGATAAAATTGATTTCTCTCCAGGCAAAATACAGTAAAGGAAATTGCTCATTTGAGGAATTAGTGCCATCTTGTTCATTGAACAGGGGACGCACAAACAGTTTCCAGCCTGTTTCACGAGCTGTTCTTGGGGCCAATCAGTTTTAATGGATTCAGAAGATAACTTAAACACCATGAAAACATTAAAAATCCAAAGTCACAATGTAATTGTTAGCTGAGAATTAAATACTTCACTGGGAAAGAATGTAAAACAGCAGTGAAGAAAACAATGTGCACTCAGAGGTGGGACCATCTCTTTCTTCACTTATTGACATACTTGATACTTCTGTTTCATAACCCACTCTTTAATATTCAATTATTTGGGTGATATCACGAGACATTTCAAAAAAAAGTTGTAATGAAAAGGCTACCGGTTTAAATTTTCTAGACATGTTTCCCACTGCCTTCCTGCAACTGAGTGAAAACACACGATAAGATGAATTTTATGTTCACCAATGACTAAATCCTAAAGTACATAGCGGTCTATTTGGAGCTACAACTGGTGGTGAGGGAACCAACATGTGGAAATCATCTAATAGGCACCAATGTCACATCTGCCTATCTCAGACAGTCAATCAATGTCCAAGTATCCTCCATCACCATCCCTGCATGTGCCCTCCCTCACTGGCAGGACAGTCTCACAAGAGGTGATGGTATATTGGCAGGGAGAGGCCTTGGACACCTTCAACATTGACTCTGGACTTCAAGTGGTCTCATGGTAAATACTGGCAAGAAAGCATGCTGTTGATTACCATTGACTACCCTCTGTCAATTGAGGAATGTGTACCCCTCCATGTTGAGCACCACTTAGAAGGAGCAAAGTCACAGAAGATATTCTTGCTGGGCTCAACGATGTCCAAGAATGTTACTGTCACCAAGAGAGACTCGGTAGCACCACCTCATGGCAACCAGGTCACATCAATATATCACTGAGCAAAACTAGAAGGAGATCATGCACTTAATTTTACCTTGTTTGAAACATAATCTTCTAATAAAATTTCACACATGTAACACAGACAATGAACAGCTCCAACATAAGAGGATCTAACCATTTGATCAAATCACCCACCAAAATAATAAGACCAAAATTTCCCGACATCTTTAGAAACAGGCAGGAAAGTGGGAAGGATGACCAAGCAGAATGGGAAGACATGGAGGGGGTGTTCAGAAATCCTCCACCTCCCGAGTTGATGGGATCAGCATGCCTGGTGCTGGCATCTCCAAAATCGACAAATCCTTCTTCAAAGATGTCCAACCATGGAGGTGGACCTATTTTGGAAGGCTTACGAGGTCGTATGTTGGCTGCACTTTCAATGGTTGGTCAATAGCTATTTGATAATAGACCAGTTTTGTTCTTGGAATCGGTTTGCTATTTTCAGGATGTTGAGGTCAAGGCATGTGTCTAGGTTTAAAAGTGCGAGGTGTTGGTTGTGAAGCTTATGCGCAGTTCAAATCTGTTGTAGCATTACTTGTAGCACAGCTCTAGCCATGAGAGTTTTCCACATACGCAGAGCAGTTTTGTCTGTGTAGACTGTAACTGCTTGCCCTTCAGTCATGATTTTTATCAGGATAGTGACATTCCTATAAAGCTTAAAATCAGTGAGATGTTATTTGAGTCAAACTGGGTCCTAATGAATCTCCTACTTCTCCAACGAGTGCGTCAGTTATCTCATCCTATGAGAGTATATCTTCACATATGGGATCTCTAAAAATGGAGATGATCTACAGCTCTCAATGGTCAGTACCCACTTGTACTTCCACTGTTCTGGAAATGATTCAGACTTTTGCACATCCTTTGGAAGTGACACTTTTAAAATGTATGTAACATTCTTTAGTTACGGCTGATCACTATTTTTCCCCATAAGGCGTTGTTGTTCCGCATTATTGACACTAACCCTTAGTATCTCAAGTTTTGCGTGTGTCCATTCAGGGTATTTTTACCTTATGAAATTGACAGGTTCCATTGCTGTTCTGTGGTAGGGTCCTCATCAGGATTTGTCTGTAATTCTTTTACACAGCCACCTGATGAAGGAGCGGTGCTCTGAAAGCTAGTGTGCTTCCAAATAAACCTGTTGGACTAAAACCTGGTGTTGTGTGCTTTTTAACTTTGTACACCCCAGTCCAACACCGGCACCTCTAAATCTGTAATTCGTCTCAGCCTCTGGCCGAAGGGTCTGTTTCCATGCTGTACATCTCTATGACTCTATGACTCTGCTTCCAAACTTAGACGTACTTCAGACTGTAATAGATCTGACAAAGACTAATCAAAACTTCCTCTAACAATTCTGTCTCTTACTCTGACTGCAAGTGTCCATATTCACAGGTTTCGATCAGTTACAAAGGTAATTAATGAATTTGTCTGTAGCTTATCCTGAAAGGTGAACTCTTGTGCTAAATCTTACCCATTCAAGAATTATATTTGTTTGCAATTCACAGCAAATGTTGAAAGCCTTTAAAACATTGTCAAATGTGCTTGTATTTTCTTAATTTTAGATCTACAGTATAGAAAAAAAATGGCCATCCATCCCAATGTGTGCACACAGTGAAAAGCAATCACCAAACTATGATCCCACTCTCCAGCAGTTGGCCCAAAGCCTTTTATACCTCAGCCTCAGGATTGCCTTGGATTGTCATTCTTTGAGATGATTTTAGGATAATTTATAACATCTTCAGCATAGGACAGGCTAAACATGTGAGCATTTTGACTTTTTTGGCTTCTGGTTTGGTACTTAACTTTGACGCAATTTTATATCTTGAGAACTGTTTTCTCTGTAAAGTATAACCTTATGTTCTGTTAGGACTGTCTCTGATCATAAGTTTACTGAGATGTACCATGTCTTTTGCTCCCTCCCTCTTTTCTTAGTGTAATGATCAATCTTATGATTTTAAAGCTATTTTAAATCAGTATAACTTCAATCTGATTTAAATTCAATAAGCTAATCTTCTTGTATCAGGAATACAATTTTACTGTAAATTATTCTAAAGCTTGCTAATATTTTTGGAGTATTTTCTTCATTTACCAGTCCCTGTTAATTCATTACCAAATTTGAACTGTATAAAATGTATAATAATGGTTCAAAATGTATTTACTGATTGCTCTGCGATTTACAGTTTCTCCATTTTAAAACACTTTTCCTGTTAAAATGCACTTCTAAAATTGTTTAGAATCTTTAAGAAAGTGTTGCAGCAATATCTTTGTAACAAAATGTTTAAAATTGTTTTAAATATTGCAAAAGCTGTAAAAATTCTCCTGAATTTAAAATAGCTTTAAAATCATAAGATTGATCATCACATTAAGAAGAGGGGGAAAAAATTCTCCTGAAATTTTCTGAACATTTTCAACAAAATCTTCCCAGTGTTAGTGTGCTCTTTTCTTTTCCTGCTGGGATGATTTGAACTGTTTTTCCTTGACAACTGACAATTTGCATGAATATATTCTAATTTTAAATAAAACTTTTTCTTGCTTCTGAAATGTTAACTGGTCTTACTCTCCCTGTGAAACAGGCTTGCCATTTTTAAGTTTCTTTCTGATATACCAGACTTAGATATAAATTAAATTTATGGTCCATTTTTAATTCTGCAACTGTCCTTCATAGCTCCCATTCATGATCATAGCAAAGTTCATTTTAACAGAAGGACAAGCATTTTAATTTTTCAACCTTTCAGCCTGGGCTTTCCGTGGTTCAGGTGGATTTTCCACCCTTTTCCCTCAGGGGTGTAATTCACTACACAAAGTATGTTCACTGTATTGCTGAACTCTGACTCAGATCTACAACCAAATGTGAATGTCTATAGCCCACGCTGGCTTCACTGTGATTATTGGTTCCCAGGTCTAGCTGCCTTTTTGCATCAGAGGACATCTAATGAACTGACATGCTTCCATGAGCTTGTGCTACTGGCATCTGTCTAAATCTTAAGATCCTGAATGGTCTTAACGAGTTGGCTGTGTTAATTAGTCAGAGAGGGTGGGTTTGGGTGGGTTACTCTTCGGAGGGTCAGTGTGGACTTGTTGGGCCGAAGGGCCTGTTTCCACACTATAGGGAATCTAATCTAATGTAAATGCTCTCAGCTTCTGATTGGCTAGTTGAGCCTTCCTTAAAAAGTCAATGAACTGAAGTGGTAACCCATTGGTTTGTAACTTCTTCTTTTTCTTCAGGTTCTTCCGGGTTCTTTTCACTGTTGGTCTCTTCTGGAATTTATACAACAATGTCCGCCAGTGCAACCATCTGATGGGATACCCAGGTATAACCACTGGTGGCTTGTCACTACCAACAATCTTTAGGGGGTTGGTTAGCTTAGTTAGCTGGATGACTAACAATAAAAGCATGGGTTCTATTCCAGCTGAGGTTACCAAGAATGACTCTCCTTGTCATCCTCTCCCCTCGCCTGAGATATGGTGATCCTCAGGTTAAACCGCCACCAGTCATCTTTCTCTCATGAGAGAGAACCCCAGTGGTCTGGTTGGACTACACCAACCTTACCATTACCATCAATCTTCACTCCTATTGTAGACTGTTCAGTAGTCCATGATGGAGGATTGGCCACAAATAAGTATTAACAGAAGAGGCACTTGGCTTACTTAACAGGATGTAAATACATTACATAACAATAACTATATGCAGGTTAGATTAACTCCTAGACATGTGAACTATTATTAACAAGGGAGAGAGAAGGGAGATGCATCTCCATCAAGAGGTTGTGCTGGATTCCAAACTGATCCTCTACTGAGAGGCTGTGTGACTTCAAATCTTTCAGAACTATTTCCTTACACAAAAGTCATAGAGTACGGAATGCATATGTTCCCTCTATACCACCCATGATCAATCTGCTTGTATTTAAGGGGTGTGTATTTTCTTACCCTCAGGGTGAGTGTTCCAGTTAAATCATTCCAGCAGCAAGGTTTTTGTGAGCTTAAAGATACAGGTAGTTACTTATTCTCACCCATTGACCCTAAAAATAAACCAAAGTGTCACACACTCATCTCATATACATACTGTCTGACAAAGACTAGATACAGATGAAGGTTGTATTTTGTTGGAGCTTATAATGATCTTAGTCTTTTTCATGACAGTGCTATAGTTTCTTAAATGAAGTTGATGCTTGAAAAGTTGAAGTGAGGATCTGGGAAACTGAAGGATTCTCAGTAAGCTGCACTGTTTCTTTGTTTCTTCTTCAAATTCCCAGGAGCTTGGTCTGCAGGACAACTCTTAGATGGAATAGAATGGGTCCTTCCCTGTTAGCATCTTCCAAATATTTTTGATCATTACTTTGGTTGCTTGAATGACTTGCATTAATACTATTTAAGATAACTAGCAATACTTAAATAAGCAAATTAATAATCATTTAAAGATTAAATTACTCAAAAAAGGTAACCAAAGGATCCTGAAGTGTCTACACTGAGATAAATATCTAAATTTTGGCTTAATGATTCCTGTTTCAATTTCTAGGTGCCGAGAAATCTAGCTAGAGAAATCTCAGGCACATTAAACTGGCTGCAAAAGAAAAACTGAACTGTTCAGTGCTTTGGAGGTACTATCTTTTAATATTTTAAATATGGACCTAATGGGAGAACAATGTTGAATCCTCCAACTTATTGCTGATTGTTTTGAGGAAAGCAAAGGCACTCACCAATCTCAAAAGATGAAGGGAACCACCTCCAATGTCCCCAATTCTCTAATTCGTCCTTTTCCACTTTAACCTCAGAAAC
The DNA here is from genome assembly GCF_047496795.1 of Chiloscyllium punctatum. Classification (NCBI taxonomy): domain Eukaryota; kingdom Metazoa; phylum Chordata; class Chondrichthyes; order Orectolobiformes; family Hemiscylliidae; genus Chiloscyllium; species Chiloscyllium punctatum. The sequence continues at coordinate 65,259,267 of NC_092745.1, forward strand.
CTGCTTCTGGGTGCAAAATTGTGTAACATTCAGAATGCACAGAACATGGTTTCTAATGATCATGAGTGGGATTCTTTTCTTTGAGACGAAGGTTTTGAGGCATGGTCATTTAGTTGAAGAACATGCTGTGACTTTACTGCATACGTGGCTGTCATGTGGTGCAGGTGTGAGAATGATGCAGCACAATACCATACAGCAACATATTAAACCTCTTGACTGATCACTGCTGGCAACAGGACTAGCTGCTTTGTGCCTAAGCATAATAGCAAGGCAAGACAGAGATGCTATGAACATCCAGTAGGCACAAATTGAGTGAATGTTAAAAGATAAATGCTGCAAGGGAATATATGATCTTCACCATCACTGTCCACTCAATGTTTCATGCCCCTCTGAGTGTGAGTTAGCATTGCAAAGTTATTCGGTTGGGTTCATAAGCAGATGTCAAACAGTCATAAAGATGTACAGTACAAAAACAGATTCTTCGGTCCAACTAATCTATGCCCACCAGATGTCCCAACCCAATCTAGTCCCACTTACCAGCACCCAGCCCATATCCCTCCAAACCCTTTCTATTCATATAACCATCCAGATGCCTCTTAAATGTTGTAATTGTACCGGCCTCCACCACTTCTTCTGGCAGACCATTTTACACATGCATGACCCTCTGTGTGCCTCTTAAGTGTCTTTTATATCTGTCCTGTCTCACCCTAAACCCATGCCCTCTAGTTCTGGACTCCCCCACCCCAAGAAAAGACCTTGTCCATTTACCCTATCCATGATTTTATAAATCTCTTAGGTCACCCCTCAGCCTCCAATGCTCCAGGGAAAACACCGCTAGACTATTCAACCTCTCTCTATAGCTGAAATCCTCCAACCCTGGCAACATCTTTGTAAATCTTTGCTGAACCCTTTCAAGTTTCACAACATCTTTCCGATAGGAAGGAGACCAGAATTGCACACAATATTCCAACAGTGGCCTAACCAATGTCCTGTACAGTTGCAACATGACCTCTCAACTCCTGTACTCAATACTCTGACCCAATAAAGGAAAGCGTACCAAACGCCTCCTTCATTCTCCTATCTACCTGAGACTCTACTCTCAAGGAACTATGAACCTGCACTCCAAAGTCTCTTTGATACTTCTTCAAAAAACTCAATCAAGTTTGTGTGCTTCCCAGTTTTGTCTAACAAGATAACACCTGTGGACATCATTCCAGCAGGCTGGAGTATTAATGAATATTCACAACATGCCAATGACTGCCAAGTAGTTTCCTGCCAATTCCACTTGGGAAGCTCTGACCCATCTGTGAAGTTTGTGGATTGAATAGCAAACATTGACCTTCCCAACAGCCCGAAGTCTTGAATTGAATACTAGTCATGAATAGATTTGATAAACAACGAGGACTTTAAAATTAGGGGCTGCATTTTCCCATTTTTAAAAATTTTGATTTCTAGGGAGTTTCAAAGTGGGTGCCCAGTTGTGGATCACTGTGATTATTTTTCATGCCATCTTCTGCTCCTCAACTTGTTTACAGTGCTCAGGGACAGCTTTGGCACCTCTCCCATGCAATCATGGGGTAGGAAAAGCAAAATTTCTCACTACAACTGGGCCTACAAATTGCTGGTACCATATTTAAAATCTAGCTGCGCTCACTTTAGATTCTGTAAGCCAGCAGCTACCTTGCATAGTACCCTCAAAAGCACAAAGCAGGCTCAGAAGGGGTAGTGAGCACCCGATTTTACCGGTGGAGATCTGGAGGTCCTGATAGATAGGCTAGTCATAATGAGAGCAATCTGTACTTAGCAGATCACTAGAGGAGGCCAAGGCACCAAACACGGCCAGCTTGGACACAGATAGAGGCCAAGGTCAGGGCTGTCTCCAGGATCATCCAGAGAGTGCAGGCCAAAGCTACATGATTACATGCACTCTACAAAGTTAAGTGCCACCATCATCTCTCTGTGAGCCCATATGATATACAAATCTCACCAACATTCATAGACTACCATTATTGCAAGCAGCATCTCCACTCAATAGCTCTCACCCAATCCAATCTCTACAACGACTAACCTTTCCTACCCTCTGGCGAAAAGTTTATGCAATCCACAAGGGCCAGCAGCCTCCAAAGTAAGCATAAGTGAGTAAACAACAAGGTATGAAGTTACGAGCAATGAGACGCACACATATGCGATGGACATGTGTCTCTGAGCAATGAGATGCATCCTGACACACACATGAGATGGGTGTGTGTCCCTGAGCAATGAGGTGCATCCTGTATAGGTATATGAGACATTGTACAGAAAGAGAAACAGCAGGACCATGCAAGTGAAAGGAAGCCCTGAACTCCAAAGTTATGTCTGGTTGGACTGATGTGGATTTGCAGTTGGCCTGACAAGAACCACGATAATGATAACAGCTAGTGATTTTTCAAAACCAGCTTTGGTGGATCACAGGTGGTGGAGGACACTGCCCATGGAGTAGTCAAGGACATGTTGATGAAAGGACATTGATGTGGAGTCTCGGAAAAGCAAGCAGCAAGCTGCATCTACCAGGTAATCGCTCAGAGTTTTGAACCGGAAATTGTCGCTGTATAGTTTCTCAATGGAGGAAGGAAGAATTGCAAGCTGGACAGGAATGAGACAAAATTAACTAATAATAAAATGCAAATACATGGAAATAATCTAGGTTCTGCTTATTAATGTGATTAAGAATTCGCTGTTGAAACTTCACAGGGAAAATATCAAAATATTTTCCCTATTTGAGTATGTGACTTTTTCATTCTCATCATATTTTCCCACATTTCTTGTCATCGCCCACATTGTTCAAGACTTGGGAAATTTCCATTCTATGTGTTGTTGGACCAGAATTAAATTAAGTCAGTAAGAATAGAGCTGATAAATGAACAGGATGTGGCACAAATTAGGATACACTGAATAGGAATAGGAAGAAGAGGATTTTAAGTTATGTACTTGGAAAGGAGGGAATCCAGTTCAGTCAGTTGAGGATAGGAATGAAGGGCAACTGAAACATTGGGCAGAAGAAACATCAGGCAGAAAGACATTGAATTAAAACAGAAAGGGTTGGAGAAACTCAGCAGGTCTAGCAGAGAAAAACCAGTTAACATTTCAAGACCAACAAATAGAGTGATCTTCCGTGGTTAACTGATAACATCAAAGTTAAAGGAAAAGCGTAGAATTGTGAAAGGATGGGTGACAGATCAGAAGACTGGACAGAATTTTGTTTTTAAATAGCATGAATACCAAAAGATTATTAAGGTGGGGAAAATAGAGTCTAAGATAAGTTAGCTAGAAATATAAAATATTGCAGTGTGTTTCTATACATATTTAATAAGAGAAAAGTAACAAAGTGAGTATTAGTCCAATAGAATGTACATCCGGAAACTGACAATTTCCATTATCTGATAATAAAGAGTTACGTTGAACGATGATTTTACATCGATCTTCACTGTGAACAATACCAGGAACATCCCAGAAACAGCTGGGATCAGGAAATGAAAGGGAGGGAGGAACTTCAGAAAATTACAATCACTTCTGACCAAATTGTTGGAGCTGAAGACTGACAACTTCTCAGGTCTTAATGCATTTCATCCTAGGGTCTCAAAAGGAATGGCTAGTGCAATACTTGATGCATTGGTTTGGCTTTTTCAAAGTTGCCTAGCTTCAGCAAGGTTCCATTAAATTGGAAAAAGTGAACATAATTTCTTTATTCAAAAAATGATAGTGATAAAAAGCAGGAAACTGCGGGTCAGTTAACTTAAGATCTGTCATAGGCATGATTAGTAAGGATATAATGGTTGGGTATCTGGAAAGGTTCAAGGTAGTCAGGCAGAGTCAATGTAGTTTTATGAAGTTAACATCATGTTTAACCAATATATTGATGCTCTTTGAAAAAATAATAGGTGCTGTGGAATAAGGGGAGCCAATTGATATACAGTATTTAGGTTTTCAGAAGGCACTTAATAAGATTTACATGAAAGGTTATTGTGGAAAATAAAAGCTCAGCTTGTAGGGGGTAACTTATCAGCTTGGATAGAAGATTAGCAGAGGGGGTATAAATGGCAAGATGTAATGGCTAACATACCACAGGGATCAGTGCTGAGGCCTCAACATTTTACAATTTATACAAATGACCTGTATGAAACAACCAAGGGTATGATTGCTGATAGGTAGGAAAGTAAATTGTGAAGAGGATACAAGGAGACTCAAAAGGTTATAATGAGTGGACAAAGATCTAGTAATTGGAATGGGAAAATACGAAACTGTCCATTTTGGTAGGAAGAATAAAAATGAAGTATGTGACCTAAATGGTGAGAGTTGTAGTGCGCTGAGATCCACCAGGTATCCTGATGCATAAATCACAAAAGGTTAGTCTGCAGGTACACAAAGGAATCAGGAAAACTAACAGAAAATTATAATGCTTTTGTTGTGGAAATTGAATATCTACGAGGCTAAGTTTCAGTTCTACTGGTGAGGCCACATCTGGAGTATTGTGTACAGTATTGGTCACCTCAGTTAATAAAGGACATAATTATATTGGAACCTTTGAACAAACACATTGATATAGGGTTTGCCAGACTAATGCCTGGAATGGGTAGATTATCTTAGGGGAAGAGGTTGGCAGGCTCATTTTGCAACTGTTGAAGTTTAGAAGAGTAGGAGATAGGACTGTTGTGACACAGTGATAGTCATCTCTCCCTCTGAGATAGGAGGCCTGGGTTCAAGTCCAACCTTCTCCAGAGTGTGAAAGAACATCTCTGAATAGGTAGATTAGAATATGCCAAAAAAAAATAAATGGGAAGTGACTTGATTGAAACGTGTAAGATCCTGAGGGATCTTGACAGGGTGGATGCGGAAATGATGTTTCATCTTGTCGGGGAATCTGGAACTAAGGGTCTCTGTTTTAAAAATAAGCAACAGCTCCTTTCAGACTGAGATCAGGATTTTTGTTCTTAAATCATTGTAAGACTTCCTCAAAAGGCAGTGGAACCAGAATCTTTGAATATATTTTAAAGACAAGGTGGATAGATTCTTGAGAAGCAACAGGGTGTAGGCTTATGAGATATCAGATGGAATGTGGGGTATTTAGTAAGTTATGATCTTCATGAATGGTGAAGCAGGTTCAAGAGGTGAGTAACCTACTCCCCAGTTTTTAGAATCCCTACAATGTGGAAACTGGCCCTTTGGCCCAATAAGTCCACACCAACCCTCCAAAGAGAATCCTATCCAGACCTACATTCCCTTACATTTACCCCTGACTCATGCACCTAACCTACACATCCCTGAACACTATGGGCAATTTAGCATGGCCAAATCTAACTTACACATCTTTGGACTGGGGGAAGGAAACCAGAGCACACAGACAGTCACCCGAGGCTAGAATCGAACCGGGTCCCTGTAGCTGTGAGGCAGCAGGGCTAACCACTGAACCACTGTGCCATCCCACGGTTGTTTGATGATTTGTCAAACTTTGACAGTAAACTTAGAGATCGGAAGCTGCTTCAGGTTCAAGACTTTTAGGAATTGAGATGTATGTGTTCACAACACTGTTCAAAACAAGTCCCAAAACTAGTCAAATTTTAAGGATAGTGAGCTCGTCCAATGAAACTCCACAGATTCTTTGGATACTGCATCACGTGTGCATACACTGTGCTTACATTGAACAATTTAACATTTAATAACCTTTATTGGAAGATACCATACTGTAGCTATGAAAACCTGACATTACTATTTCAAGAAAAATGCTCCTTTTTTTGCCAACCAGCCCATCACAAAGTGAGCAACAGATTGTTATGACAGGGATTGGAAGAGGTTTTGAGACCACAAAAAGCAAACAAAACAACAGAATACATTGTAAAAATGACAAAAGTGAGCACGCAAATACCCAATTACATTTTGTAAATAGCTCAGCCGATATGCAGATATGGTTTCCTCAAAAATACCGCAGCTCGGCCTCAAAATAAATCCCAAAAAGCTCCTCTGCACAAACAAGCTAGACAATAAGCCTAGTTATAGGACAGCAATTACGTTTCAAGGAGAGTTGGCAGAGATTCCTCACATTTCTGACAGAAAATACATTTGCATATAACTCAAACGTCTGGAGTCCTTAGAACCACACGTGAATTTTAAATCTTTTTTGTCCAAAATGGACATTTATTAGCATCTCGTGAGGGAGATTATTATTGCCACACCTGCAACAACATTTAAAAGAAATTTCATGCAATACAAACATGTAAATTTTAAACACAGTAGTGTTTTTCAAGCTGTTAGCAGAGGTGTAATCAAAGAACAAGGGGACAAAGAAGATAGCATCCAGCATGACTGAACATCACATCAAAACTTGGTCAAAGAGGCAGGTTTGACAGAGAGCCTTAAAGAAGAAGAGATGCAGGGATAAACCCCAGAAAGCAAGGCACCAGCAAACGATGACTGATATTTTCGAAATGTTAACTTTGTCAACCTTCAAAAACTTTGGCAAACAGTGATCATGCAAATCTTAGAGTGGGCCAGCCAATCCCTGGACAATGAGATGACTTGACATACCTTCTCTCCCTGTTCCTCAATATTCTGTTTAAGGCTTTGACAAACATGCATTCTCAATGAATGTTCACCTCTTAAGAGGAGGTGGGAGATTACTTTCTTAAAACTATGGGGAGTGAAAGCACACAGAAATACAGACCCTGATTCCAACAATCAGCTGGCCTGCAGACTCACTTTCATTTGGTATTTGAGTCCAAAGGTACTTCACCAAGCAAGTGACATGGAGCCCATGCCCAGGTCTTGCAACCCCGGACTTGCTGCAAGTCTTTCCCAATGAAACTCTCGGAGAAGGTTAGTTCTCAGCATGTTTTCATCCCAGCAGAATACATGGCCAATATCTCACACATCCACCAGAGCCAGCTGAGAAAGGCCATAGACTTTCAACATCCTCCTTGGCTCATCGCTGGAATAGATGCGTGGACAAAAAGACAAAGCCAAAATACTGAGTGCGGAAGATACAGAAAAGGGTGAAAACGTGGAATAGGTCATTCAGCATCTGTGAGGAGAAAAGACAGAAGTGTATTCTGATGAAGGATAGATAGGTGAAATTCAGAGCCTGTCTTTGTCCTTTATTCTTCTGCACTCCCAAAATTTTCACTTTGTAAATATATTTTATAGAATACTCACAAATAGAACACCTTAGCACAACCTTCCAATTGTTGATCCTTTTGAACATCGCTGAATTGTTTTCTCCACCATCTGGGACCTGACATTTTTTCCAGACAGGGAAACACAACTGTCAGGAAGAGTAACTTCACAGCGAAGACAGATGATTAACCAGTCAAAAACCAACTACTGGCAAAGCAAAAGTGAGCAGGACACCAGTTGCCAGAACATACGTGAAACACCATGCCCCCTGATCAGAACTCCTTACCTATGTCAGATACGTGTTCCCAGCAAGAACTGGAATAGTGCCTGGAACTTGGTCAGAGCAGCGGAAAACTCTGCATGTTTGTAAGGGATTGTTTTTGATTCAAGCATGTTTGAATATTTCCTGAGCTTGGACGTCAAACTTGGAGCTGTTCCTTCACTATTGCTGAGTAAAACTTATATAAGTATCAAAAGCACATAAGCAGTCCATTCAAGTGCCTACTTTTCCCAAGCCTCTACTTTATCTCACCTTATCAAAATATTCTTGGATTTCTTTTCTATCATGAGATGGCAATATTCATGGCATACAACTGCCAGGCAATGACCATCTCCAATAAGAGACAAGCTAACCATATCTATAACATTCAATAGCATCAGTTACCATCAGTGATTCCCTTACAATCAATATCCTTGGGATACTATTGAGCAGGACCCGAACTGGATCAGAAATAAATACTGTGGTGACAAGTGTAGGTGAACAATTCACCTTCTGACTCCCCAACAGACTGTCTACAAGACACAAGTCAGGAATGTGATGGAATATTCTCCACTTAACTGGATAAGTGTAGCTTCAACAACATTCAAGAAGCTTGACACCATCAGAACAAAACAGCACATATCTATCATATTCAACATCCACTCCCTCCGCCATTGATCCACAATGGCAGAATGGTGTACCATCTACATAATACACCTCATTAACTCACAAGGCTCCTTTGGCAGCAACTTCAAAGCCAATAACATCGATCAATTGTAAAAACAAGGCCAACAGGTTCTGGATTAGTGGTGCTGGAAGAGCACAGCAGTTCAGGCAGCATCCAAGTAGCTTCGAAATCGACATTTCGGGCAAAAGCCCTTCATCAGGAAGCCCTGATGAAGGGCTTTTGCCCAAAACGTCGATTTTGAAGCTACTTGGATGCTGCCTGAACTGCTGTGCTCTTCCAGCACCACTAATCCAGAATCTGGTTTCCAGCATCTGCAGTCATTGTTTTTACCAAGGCCAACAGGTTCCCCACTAAGACAGACTTACACCATCCTGACTTGGAAGCATACTGGAATGTTGGAATCTTGGAATTCCCTTTCTATCGGTATTGTGGGTATATCTACATCCTAAGGACTGCAGCAGTTGAAGAACCTGGCTCACGACTGCCCTCTTAAGGGCAATTATGGACGGGCACTAAATGTTGGCCTCACCAGTGATGTCCACACCTCACAAACAAATTTACAAAACAATTCATTTTTATTTAAAAGGCTTTCGTGGCATTTGTTCCAAAAACACCATATGTCAGCAATTTCTACATTCTTATCATTCAGCATAATGAAGCTTTTCCCCAATTTCTGGTTAGATTTATCATGAGTAATGTTTGAGTGATGGCCCCAGTGTTGGAAATCTTTACCCTTCCTACCTAACAGCTCTGTGGGAGCCTGATGGACTATAGCAGTTTCAAGGAAGTTACCATGTCCTGAAAGCCACATAGGTATGTGCAGAAAATATTGGTTTTATCAATCCAATGCACACGAACAAATTCAAAACACTTCACATGTAGAAAAGAAGTTGCATAAGCAAAGGGTGGGCACAATGGGAAATCGAGCCTGCTCAATAAAAAATGGAGAGATCTTGGACCCAGACATGATGTGCTATGCTGTGTGAACCTTGTTTTTGTATGCAATGTGCTAAAAACTCACAGAGAGCAAGAATTTTCTCTGAGGTGTTCCTGCTTCCCCGGTGTAACCTTGACAAACGATCAGCTTTGATCATATACACATATCAAACTTCTATGGAAAGGTGATGCACAGTGTGAGAAATCAGTTTTCATACAATAAAGGCATGTTTCAGAGTTAGCACAGGATATCCATCATATATACTTCTGATCCCTCAATGAAGGAACAACAGTCTCATGGATATGTTAGTGGCCCAACATTTAAGTTCAAAAGACGTGTGTGCTACAGACAAGAGGGGAAGGCGCATTGATTGATTTTTACTCCAGCATGCCTTATGAACAAAGGACTGAGTTTAAAGGATTTGTCCAGAGTTTTATTTTTCTCATTATGACAGAGAAGCCTGTTAGAAATGAAGAGGAAACAAAACAACCATTGAGGGAAAAGCTCAGCTGGTCTGGTAGCATCTGTGCAGAGAAATCAGAATTAATATCTTGGGTCCAGTGACCTTTCTTCAGAACTGAGTGTTTTCCCAGAAATTTCTGCTTATGCTTCTGATTTCCAGCATCTGCAGTTCTTTTTTATAATTTAGAAATGAAGAGGATTTTTGAAAGGGATGTCAGAAGAGAAATAATAAGCAACAGCTTGAAGAGCAGCTAAAACAATTGCTGAACATTGACAGCTACTTCACTGTAATGGGGTTGAGGGAGAAGGGAAGAAGGGGGCGAGGTGCAGGGTTCCTTCCACCAGTCAAACCCATAGCGACCACAAGCATCCACCTCTTCTGCGGAGATGGATGATTCAGATGCAAATGTGTCGACCACACCTGATGGAGGGTGCAGACCCTATAATCCCAGTTGAGGACAATAGGTAAGAAAAGAGAAGACTGCTTGGCTGAATCCAAAGCACTTTCTTAATCAATTTTACATTGCAAAAATTACGGTATAATTATAGTTTGAGAAATCATATCAGAGTGCAGTTTTGGTCTCTGGGTTGGCTTGACCCAGGATAATATCTCATTCTGGATTCAGAAAGGTTGCCCAGTGTCAACAATGGATTGGCCCATTTCTGAATCCAATGTGGTCATTCAAAAACCAAATTAAGTATTGTTCAGAGGGTTGCACTTCATTCAACAAAAGTTAATGGTGAAAAATACAATCAGGAATGACTCGTGTACTCTCCCAACAGTTTTGTCTGCATCATCATCATTGACGGAATCAGCTGATGGACAAAGGCCCTGTTGGAATCCAACACCATTAGAATTCTGAGGATTGTGGAAAACCTTTGCTCACATATTATTGAGGCTGTGTGGGTTCACATTAGATTTGAACCTGGAGGAACAGATGACAAAAGAGCAATGTACAAAAGGTACATACTTGAACATGTAACTGTAGTTTTGAGCACATTAGCAGACTGCAGACTGGCTTTCAGGTGAAGCAATGTAAAGCTTTCTTGGCTACATAATTGCAACTTTCTTGGCCTGGAATAACATTGTTAATAAGCTTGATCTACTTGTTGCCAACCCATATAAAATTCTTATTGAATCATAGAATCCCTACAGTATGGAAGCAGGCCACTCAGCCCTTTGGGTTCAAACACACCCTCCAAAGAGCATCCCACCTAGACCCAACCACCACCACCACCACTCCCATCCTCCCATCCTATTTCTGTAACTCTGCATTTTCCATGGCTAATCTACCTAGCCTACACATCCCTAGCAATTTTGAGTCATAGAGTCATAGAGCTGTACAGCATGGAAGCAGACCCTCTGGTTCAACTCTTCCATGCTGACCAGATATCGTAAATTAATCTAGTCCCATTTCTCAACATTTGGCCTATATCCCTTTAAACACCACTGGTCACAGGCCTCCAGTCTGAAAAGCAACTCTCCAGCACCAACCTCTGGCTTCTACATTTGAGTCAGTTCTGTATCCAAATCGCCATCACACCCTGGATTCCATGAGATCTAACCTTGCTAACCAGTCTGCAATGAGGAACCTTGTCAAATGCCTTACTGAAGTCCACATGGCCACTACTCTGCCCTCTTCAATCCTCTTTGCTATTTCTTCAAAAAACTCAATGAAGTTAGTGATACACAATTTCCCATGCACAAAGCCATGTTGACTATCCCTAATCAGTCCTTGTCTTTCCAAGTACATGTAAATCCTGTCCCTCAGGATTCCCCCCAACAACTTGTTCAACACTGGCATCAGGCTCACTGGTCTATAGTTCTCTGGCATTTCCTTCCCACCTTTCTTAAATAATGGCACCACGTTAGCCAACCTCCAGTCCTCTGGCACCTCACCTAGGACAATCAATGATGTAAATATCTCAGCAAGGGGTCCAGCAATCACTTCCCTAGCTTCCCACAGAGTTCTAGGGTATTCCTTGATCAGATCCTGGTGTTGTTTCCACCTTTATGCGTTTTAAGGCATCCAGCACTTCCTCCTCTGAAATATGGACATTTTTCAAGATGTCACTAAATGTTTCCCAAAATTCTATATCTTCTATGTCCTTCTCCACAGTAAACACTGATGCAAAATACTCATTTAGTATCTCCCCCAGCTCCTGCAGTTCCACACATAGGCTGCCTTGCTGATCTTTGAAGGGCCCTATTCTCTCCCTAGTTACCCTTTTGTCCTTAATGTATATATAAAATCCTTTTGGATTCTCCTTAACTCTATTTGCCAAAGCTATCTCATGTCCCCTTTTTGCCCTCCTGACTTCCCTCTTAAGTATACTCCTACTGCCTTTATACTCTTCTAATGATTTACTCTGTCTCTGCTGTCTATACCTTACATATGCTTCCTTCTTTTTCTTTAGTCACCCAGCATTCCCTATATCTACCAGCCTTTCCTTTCACCCTAACAGGATATACTTTCTCTGAACTCTCAATTCCTCATTTCTGAAGGCTTTTTCCAGTCATCCCTTTACCTGCGAACATCTGCCCCAATCAACTTTTGAATGTTCTTGCCTAATTCCATCAAAATTGGCCTTCCTCCAATTTAGAACATCAACTTTTAGATCTAGTCTATCCTTTTCCATCACTATTTTAAAACTAAAAGAATTATGGTCACTGACCCCAAAGTGCCCCAACCTCCCTGACACCTCAGTCACCTGCCCTGCCTTATTTCCCAAAAATAGATCATGTTTTGCACCCTCTCTAGTCAGTACATCCACATATTGAATCAGAAAATTTTCTTGTACATGCTTAATGTCTCCATTTCAACTCTTAACTCCATGGCAGCCCCAGTCTATGTTTGTAAAGTTAAAGTCCCCTATCATAACCACTGTATTAATCTTACAGATAAGTGAGATCTCTTTGCAAATGTATTTCTCAATTTCCCACTGACTAGTGGGGAGTCCATAGTACAAATCCTATTAAGGTGATCAACACTTCCTTATTTCTCAGTTCTACCCAAAAAAACCTCCCTGGACATATGACCAGGAATACCCTCCCTAAGATGAAATGCTATTCCTTATCAAAAACATCACTCCCCCTCCTCTCTTGCCCCTCTTTCTATCCTTCCTGTAGCATTTGTATCCTTGAACATTAAGCTGTCAGTCCTGTCCATTCCTGAGCCAAGTCTCTGTAATTGCTATGATAGCCCAGTCCCATGTTCCTAACCATGCCCTGAATTCATCTGCCTTCCCTGTTAGGCCTTTTGCATTGAAATAAATGCAGTTTAATTTATCAGTCCTACCTCGTTCTCTGCTTTGTCCCTGCCTGTCCTGACTTTGAATCTCTTCTTTTCTCAACTGTACCAGTCTCAGATTGATCTCTTTCCTCACTATCTCCCTGGGTCCCACCACCCCACCGTACTAGTTTAAACATTCCTGAGCAGCTCTAGCAAATCTCCCTGCCAGAATATCAGTCCACTTCTAATTCAGGTGCAATCTGTCCTTCTTATACAGATCACTTCTACCCCAGAAAAAATTCCAATGATCCAAAAGTGTCAACCCTTCTCCCATACACCAGCTCCTCAGCCATGCATTCATCTGCTCTATCCTTCTATTCGTACCCTCACTAGCTGGTAACACTGTGAGTAGTCCAAATATTACTACCCTTGAGGACCTCCTTTTTAAATTCCTGCCTAACTTCCTATGTTCTCCCTTCAGAATCTCATCCTTTTCCCTCCCTATGTCGTTAGTTCCAATGTGTACAATAACCTCCTGCTGGTCTCCTTTGAGAATATTCTGCACCCTCTCCAAGGTATCCTTGATCCTGGCACAAGGGAGGCAACAGACCCTTCTGATTTCTCGCAGTTGGCGGCAGAAATGTCTGTCCGTGCCTCTGACTAGAGAGTCCCTAAGTCAGGATTGCTTGGAATCTGACGTACCCCTCAATACATTAGAAACATTCTCGGGACCAGAATCTTGGCTGTTCATGCTACATTCCCCTGAGAGTCCATCACATTTTCTAAAACATCATACTTGTTTGAGATGGGGATAACCACAGGAGACTCCTGCACTACCTGCCTCCCTCTCCTACCTTTCCTGGAAGTAACCTATCTACCTGAATGTACCTTTTGTTTTCCACTCCTATAGCTGCCATCCATCACACCCCCTAGCTCCTGTAAATTTCACATTGCCTCTAAGTGCCACTCCAACAGATCCATATGATTGTACAGGATTCATAACGGCATGGTGGCACAGTGGTTAGCACTGCTGCCTCACAGCGCCGGAGACCCGGGTTCAATTCCCACCTCAGGCGACTGACTGTGTGGAGTTTGCACATTCTCCCCGTGTCTGCGTGGGTTTCTTCCGGGTGCTCCGGTTTCCTCCCACAGTCCAAAGATGTGCAGGTCAGGTGAATTGGCCATGCTAAATTGCCCGTAGTGTTAGGTAAGGGGTCGATGTAGATGTAGGGGTATGGGTGGGTACGCTTCGGCGGGGCGGTGTGGACTTGTTGGGCCGAAGGGCCTGTTTCCACACTGTAAGTAATCTAATCTAAAAATCTAATCTAATCAAACACATTTACTACAGACATAATAATCAGCAACATGGAAACTCTCCCTAACCCCACACATTCGACAGGAAGAGCACATCACTCTACTAAAGGCCATCTTTGCACTGTAACAATCTACAGACCAAGAAAATACCACAGTCTTACTGCTCTACAAAACACTTCGCCAGGCTAACTTAGTATCTATGCTTTATATCTTTAATATTTAATCTAGAGACAGATCTCAATAAAACATATAACCCAGAAAGAACCCACTCTACTCCCTATTGTAGATTTGCAAAAATCAGCAAGGTTACACTGCAAAACTATGCACTTAGCTGCTCCCATACTGTGAGCTCTCCCACACAGGTTCCTTCAAGATCAATTGTGAATTTTGCTGTTTGTTCATTTTTCTTAGATGCACTCCAATGACCAGAGATACTTGAACTCAAACAGCAAAGGTAGTAGCTGTGCAGATTCACTGCTGTTTCAGATAGCAGTCTCGATTTCCTTCTTATTTGATTCATTGACCATGTGGTCACTGTCTTTGTTTCTCTTCCTCCTTTTTAAAGTACTGCTGTTTTGATCTTTTTTCTACAAAGTTCCAAAACAATGCAACAGTTTATGAAACAGGAATTTGAGGAAATCAGCTCCAACACATAAAATACTTCAAAAAAAGGAGCAGCTCTTACAGCCACAAATTTTTCCCATCCTCCCTCTTGGATTACCCAGAATCCTCTTTTATCATGGCCAATCCACGTAACCTGCACATCTTTGGACTGTGAGAGGAAACCGGAGCACCAGGAGGAAACCCAGGCAGATGCACAGAGAATGTGCAAACTCCACACACAGTCATCCAAAGCTGGATTTGAGTCCCTGATGCTGCAAGGCAGCAGTGCTAACCACTGAGACACAGTGCCACCCATTTCTGGAAGCAGTGAGTGTGGGAAGTCTTCATGTAAGTTCTAAAAACATCTGTGATGACCTCAACCAGTTTATGACTGAAAAGAGACGATCTATTTTGGAAGACAGGGTGTTTTAGATTGCCTGCTGACTCGACACCAGAGTTTTTACAACTCATGCTTGTTTTCCCATTGACATTTTTTTGAAATTTCCTAAAATTTTGAAAAGCACTAAGATGAAAGTATAGCCAAGATGGTGTTGAGTTTTTTCGGTAAGGAAGGCAAAGTCGACTTAAGTAAGAGCAGAGGACAGTCATATGATAATCTAGCTAACATGCCAGCAAGCTGTAACAATATGCAGCAAAAACTTGTGGAGAAAAATAGATATGCCACATATCTATTCAATGTGCTCCACAATCACTGAATCTTCTTGGCAATGCTGTTGATTGCTGCTTATGTGGAGTAAATTTCATCACTGCTATGAAACCCATATACACATTTTTCTCTGTCTTTACAAAACAGGTGGCAGTACTCAATGCATTTTTGGTTCCTGTTCCACAATAACCTTTCAGCTCTCTGAGGTGGGAAGCACATGCAGACGGTACTTCAGCCATAGCTGAGAGATGTGATTCAATTTTCAATGTCTAAACACATCATCATTCTGATGACAGTGAACAAAGGTCCTGCAAGGAGAAAAGCTGGCAATCTGTGAAAGAAAATTGAGGAATTAGCATTTATGTTTACATGGATCTTTGGAATTGCATATTAGACCACAAAACCAGCAAGAGCTTATGCATCAGACAGTCCTCAGTGCATGTACAATGCTCTACACTTGTTCTCCCACTTCTTGAGAGGAACCTGAGATTGTTTGGACGAATCTGTGCCTGAAGCAAAAGAAAATGTGTCTGAATGTGACAAGATGTGAATAAAGTCAAAAGAAGGATGAAAAAGGGATGTACCTAAGGCGAATGGCACACTTTCCTCAAAAGGCAAGTTTCAAGTGCAATCATTTATTTCTATGATGGATGCATCAACTTGAAGAAAGAAAAATATGTATCAAATTATCATCCAAGATTCAATTGTCTGTCCCGAATGAAGAAGCAATAATAATTATTTAGGAATCTAATGGGAACAAACTGTTCAGAAACAAAGTAATTTTCGTGCCTGAGAAACCATAAGAATGACCCGTAGACAACGATACTTCAAAAAAATCTGCCTGCATTAAGCATTATGTGTGTCGAGAGTGATAAACGTTTGGTTCCTAGGTTCAGGACAGCTCTTCTGGGCTGGAGAAGAACTTTCAATGGAAGATCAAGGAACCATTTGCCATGGCCCATGTGGGTACCAATGATACAGGTAGGAGGAGGAAAGGGGTTAGGCTGAAAGATTATGAGCAACTTGAGACTAAATTAGAAAGCAGAACCATAAAAGCAGAACCTCAGAATTACTACCCTGAACATTGTACAAACTTATGTAGGGAAAACTAGGTTAGAGAAGTAAATGCTCAGCTCGAAGACTGGTGAGGAAGAAACGGGTTCAATTCATGAGGCACTGGCAATAGTACTGGGAAAGAGGGAGCTGCTGCCTTGGGGTGGACTTCATTTTGACCATAGTGTCCTTCTGAATTGTAATACATGGGCTACGGATTAAGCTTTAAACTAGTTGAAGGGAAGTTTAAAAAATCAAACAGAAATGGGTGGTAAGGAAAATCCATTGAACTACAGAGGAACCTCGATTATTCAAATACCAATTATCCGAAAATCAGATTATCTGAAGGTGATCTCGAGGTCCCAACAGAAACATTACATCAAAGACGTGTTTCCAACAGTGATCATGTCTTTTGTTTAAGTGATTAAACAGGCACCACCTCCAAATGACTAACCTCCCACCCTCTCTCTCTCCCCACACTTTCCCTGGAGTTCTACAGAGGGGTGTACCCTAAACTCCCTTCCCCAGATAATCTCTCTAACATTGCCCTATAGAGGGGAAAGTTGGAACCTGTCAAAAAGACAGGGTGATTCTTCAGTAAGGTGTTCGATAAGATTCCTCATGGTAGACTGGTTAGTAAGGTTAAACCTCAAGGAATACAGGGAGAACTAGCTATTTGCATATAGAACTGGCTCAAAGGCTCAAAGGTAGAAGACAGAGGGTAGTGGTGGAGGGTTGTTTTTCAGACTTGGGGGCTGTGACCAGCGATGTGCCACAAGGATCAGTGCTGGGTACACTGCTTTTCATCATTTATATAAATGATTTGGATGTGAACATAGGAAGTATAGTTAGTAAGTTTGCAGATGACATCAAAATTGGAGATTTATTGGACAGTGAAGAAGATTACCCTTGAGTACAATGGAATGTTGATCAGATGGACCAATGAACTGAGGAGTGGCAGATGGAGTTTAATTTAGATAAATGTGACGTGCTGCATTTTAGAAGGGCAAATCAGAGCAGGACTTAGACATTTAATGATAAGGTCCTACGGAGTGTTACTTAACAGGAGACCTTGGAGTGCAGACTCATTATTCCTTTAAAGTGGAGTTTCAGGTAAACAGGATAGTGAAAAAGGCGTCTAATATGATTTCCTTTATTGGTCAGAGCATTGAGTATAGGAGTTGGGAGGTCATGTTGCAGCTGTACAGAACACTGGTTAGGCCTATTTGGAATATAGTGTGCAGTTCTGGTCTCCCTTCTATCAGAAGGATGTTGTGAAACTTAAAAGGGTTCAGAAAGGATTTACAAAGATGTTGCCAGGATTCGAGGATTTGAGCTCCAGGGAGAGGCTGAATAGGCTGGGGCTGATTTCCCTGAAGCATTGGAGGCTGAAGGGTGACCTCATAGATACCTCAAGGTCACCCGCACCAACCAACCACATCGCCCCGTGGCCGAACATTTCAATTTCCCCCACCCACTCCACCAACGACATGCAGGCCCTGGGCCTCCTCCATCACCACTCCCTAACCACTCGACATCTGGTGGAAGAGCACTTCATCTTCCGCCTCTGGATCCTCCAACCCCACAGCATCAATGTGGATTTCATCAGTTTCCTCATTTCCAGTCCCCCTACCTTATCCCAGTTCCAACTTTCCAACTTGGCACCACCCTCATGACCTGTCTTACCAGTCTATCTTCCTTCCCACGTATCCACTCCACCCTCCTCTCCGAACTATCACCATTTCCCCCATCACCATCTACCTATCTCTGTCTCAGCTACCTTCCTCCCCAGCCCCACCCCCTTCCCATTTATCTCACCACCCCCGAGGCTCCTTGTCTCATTCCTGAGGGCTCCGGCCTGAAACATTGATTCTCCACTCCTTGGATGCTGTCTGGCCTGCTGTGCTTTTCCAGCACCACACTCTCAACTCATAGAGGTTTATAAAATTATGAAGGGCATGGATAGGATAAATAGACAATGTCTTTTCCCTGGGGTGGGAGAGTCCAAAACTAGAGTGCATAGGTTTAAGGTGAGAGGGAAAAAATTTAAAAGAGATCTAAGGGGCAACATTTTCACACAGAGGGTAGTGCGTGTATGGAATGATCTGCCAGAGGAAGTGGTGGAGGCTGGTACAATTGCAATATTTAAAAGGCATCTAGCTGTGTATATGAAAAGGAAGGGTTTAGAGAGATATGGCAAATGAGAATACGTTAGGTTAAGATATCTGGCCGACATGGACAAGTTGGACCAAAGGGTTTGTGTCTGTGCTGTATATCTATATGACTCAATAAATAAGAAGTAGAGGTGCAGGGTCAGGAAGAGGTGAACGATAAATAAAATGTGACAAGAGGGACAGAAATTATGAGCAGAAGAAAGCAGCAGAAATTAAAATAAGAGTTAAGAATGGTAAAAAGCCAAAGATTAAGGCTCGGTAGCGAGAGAGGAGGCGTAGTTTAACAACTGCAGCTTTGGGGGACTGCTGGTTGGGAAAAGAATCAAATAATAGCATCTCAGGGAAGTAGATGTCTGGGACACAGGGATTGAGACTGGGGAAAATTGCACCTGTACAAGCCAGGTGGGTGATATCTGAACAGAGCTGGCAGTGAGTACCTTGCAAATTGCTTTGCAAGTGCAAATGGGAAGGCTTTAATGTAAATTTGCATGGGTGTGGAAATCAAGGGAGAATAGTCAAGGACAAGGCTAGGGTTCACAAATTATTTTGAGATGCAACTGGCATGAACTTAGACAACAGCAAGTTGGCAGGTGAAGTCAGAGTGAAGAAGAAAAAAATGAAGCCTAAATCAGGGTAACTGTGCATATAAGTGACCATACAGAGTTAGTAAATAAGATTGGAGAGCTGCACAGTAGCTCAGTGGTCAGCACTGCTGCCTCACAGCGCCAGGGACCCAGGTTCAATTCCTGCCTCAGGCAACTGTCTGTGTGAAGTTTGCACATTCTCCCTGTGTCTGCGTGGGTTTTCCTCCGGGTGCGCCGGTTTCCTCCCACAAGTCAGGTGAATTGGCCATGCTAAATTGCTCATAGTGTCAGGTGCGTTAGCTAGGGGTAAACAGAGGATGGGGGAAAGGGTCTGGGTGGGTTACTCTTCGGAGGGTCAGTGCGGACTTGTTGGGCCAAAGGGCCTGTTTCCGCACTGTAGGGAATCTAATCTAAATCTACAGGAGCAGATTACCATGTGAAATTATGATGTTGTGGTGATAACTGAGACTTGGCTCAAGGACGGGCACAACTGGGTATTCATACAAGATTGAAAAGGATAACAGCATTGGTTAAGTAAAGCATTGCAGTGCTTGAGCAAGAGGCTGTCTCAGAAAGTCAAAGTGCAGAGTCAGTTTGGAAAGACAAAGGAGCTAAAGAGGTATAATTACATTACCAGGTGCTATCTATAGACCATAACATGTGGAAACAATATAGAAGAATAAATCTACAGGTAAAATACAGAGGGATGCCAACATTATAACTGGAGACTTCAATTAACCAAATATTGACTGGAGTAGTGTTCTGGGCAGCAAGGGGCAAGTGTTCCTGCAAAGCTTCCAACAGCAGTGTGTTTCCAGGTCAAACAGGAAAGGATCCACTGTTGGACCTGCCTTCTGGAAATGAGCAGGGTCAAATGGATCAAGCGCCAGTTGGGGAACAATGAGGAAACAATTATCAATGTATCATAAGGTTCAGGAGGATGGTGGAGAATAACATGCAACACTCCAGAGTGAGATAAACCAATTGGCAGAGAGTGGAATTCAATGGGGCAAGAACAAAACTGTGTAGGTTTGACTGGAATGAAAGGTTGATAGGAAAAGCAGTAAGTGAACAGTTGGCTTCTTTCCAAGAGGAGATGACCCCAGTATGATCAAGGTATACTCCCTCCAGAGCTTCTTGGATGACGAAGGAAATAGGAATTAAGATAAAAAGGAAGATATGTAATTATGACAAGTGCCAGGCAGAAAATAAAATTGAGAATGAAGAGGAAGTTTGAAGAGAGAGGTGAGAATCCAAATAATTAAAGCTAAGAGGAATTTTGAGAAAAGACTGATAGCCGATATAAAGAGCCATCCCAAAGTCTTCTGTAGCTGTATAAATTGTAGAAAGGTTGTTAAAAGAGGAGTTGGGTTGATTAGGGACTTACACATGGAGGCAGGGGTCATGGCCGAGATGTTAAATGAGTACTTTCCATTTGTCTTTATCAAAGAGAGAGACTACCCATTGAGGTCCCTGAAATTAGCGAATGTTAGTGAATCTCCACTGCAGAGATTTGCAGGCTAAATCACTGGAAGTATTTAAATAGTGGGCAGAGTTTTTAAAAAATATTATGGTGTCTTGAGGATTATTAGGAGTTGACGCCTGTGACAGATGAGCCATGATCTTACAGAATTATGGGACAGGCTTGAGGGGCCGAATGTACTACTTCTGTTCGTAGTTCCTATTTTTATATGTTTGTGGCTTCTCATTGAAGATCATAGGGAAAAGGCAGGAAAGTGGAGTGGAGGTTTATCAGATCAGTCATGATCTCATTGAATGTGAGAGTAGACAGGATGGGCCAAATGGTCTACTTCTGCTCTGACATCTTATGGTGTTACATTATCAGTAATCTTGTTATTCAAAAGTCACAAATAAGTGTTTTAAATTTTCTGCATTTCTGATACTTCTATTTAGCAAACGCTAATCGATGTAATTGCTCTTCTTATGCTATTGATTAAAAGTTTCACATATGTTAATGAAGAGATCATGAATTGTTTTCATCTGTAAGTGCTTTATAACACAAATAGGTTTACTGGAAGAGATTCGTTTTACTTGCTGTGTTTTTACTTAAGTACATATCTAAATATACAGCTTTGATATTTCTTATTGTTTCTGCTCGAATAATACACATTTTTGATAATCCAAATTGGCCTCAGTTTATCATAACTCAGCCCTGAGTTCATCCTTTCATAATTTAATCGTTGGAGTAATTTCACATACTGATGTGCATTTCATAGACTGAATCCATTTTCCTCATATACAGAGGTCAGAACTAGCTTCCTTTCAAACTGCTTTCTTCCTGTCTGTTGTTCTAAATAAAAAGGAACTTACAACACATCACAGAACAACCGCAAACACTAAGCAACAGCTAAGACCAACTTATTTCACAATGAAATAAAGTCCACATCCTGAGTGAGTAACAAAAATAAGGCAACAAATTTGACTCACTCAACATTTCAATTTGATTATCAGCAGTTGAAATAGAATGTTTAAAATAAGTCTATTTTTCTCTAATAATAGTCACTTGAAGTACAGTAAATACTTTCTTACACGAACTGGTTGTAACTCATCTCATACTCCACATTGTCTCCACTGATTAGGATGATTTTTTAAAATAAATATCATGACCATTTAATCCCATGTTGACTATCACATTTTAAGATTGACATTTTGTCAACCGATTCCATTTCTTTCTTGACATTGATATCCTTCCGTTAATCCTGAAGTAGCTGGGGTCAACCTAAGGCAGCAGTAAAGTCTCTCTACGCAACATGTTAAATCCCAATGAGGGAAGGCAGATGCTTTCTCCCAGGCCTACATCAAAATCACTCCTCAGTGACAGTTTATCAATATTTGGACCAGATGTACAAATAAAATTCAATCCTCGTTTACAGCTATGAGCAGTGAATGCAGACAAACAAAGGCAGAAAAAGGTCAACAGAATTTTGAGCTTAATTAATAGGGTCACCAAGTACAAGAATAAGAAATTAATCAAACTTTCAGTCAAAACATTAATTAGCTCACATCTTTGCAAAATTGTGCGCAGTTTTCTGCACTCCTGCAGAAAGGACATTGACGCCACTAAGAACTTACATTGATTGACCGAGATGATTCCACAAATGGAGTCTTAAGACACTGGGGCTGTTTCTACAAAGGCGGCAGAGCCTATTCAATGATAGTTTTTACAACAGCAAAGGACTGGATAGGAAAAACCCGGTCCTCTAGGAGGGGAGTCAGTATTCAGGGATGACCTAATTTAAAATTAATTATAAAGTGGTTTGAAAGGTTAGTATTGGCACACATCAACTCCAACCTCCCAAACTGCCTTGATCCACGACAATGCACCTACCATTGCAACAGGTCCATGGCCCTACACTCATCCCTGGAACATCTGGGTAATAAGGACAGCTACATCAGACTCCTATTTATTGACTTTAACTCTGCCTTCAACACCATAAACCCCAACCAAACTCATCTCCAAACTCTGTGACCTAGGATTCTGCTCCCCTCATTCTCACAATGTGTTTAGAATGTCTTAGAATCACAGTCAGATTTTTTTGAGCAGAAGAATCAAATTAATGAGAATTGTCTACTCCAGAAAGCTTAAATATATTCAGGATTAAGATCGATAAAGTTTTGAATGGAAGGAAATCAATAGACATGAGGATAAAGACAGAAAATGGAATTGAGGCAGATAATCAGCAACATATTGAATTCATTGATGTTATTTAACAGGGTCAAATGGCATTTGTCTGCCTCTATTTTTTATGTTGTTTGATGTGTTTAACAATTCAGACTAAGTTATTGAGGGACAGCACTGGAACTTATCTGATCTGAATTGTGACTCCAGCAGGGTACCTTTATCTGATACAGCAATTCTTATATAATTCCTCATTACGTAAGAAACCAGATGTGGATAACATGGTATTGAAAAATGCAACAGATTTGTTACAGCAAGCTGTTACATACAGTACAGACACTACATTCGAAGATACATAAGAATCTGGACTAAAATTTAACTATTACATTACAGCCGAAGAGCATACTTCCAGTGTCATGCTTCAAGTGATCCTAAGTAAAATGGCGTCTGAGATCTTTACACCCTCGGGTCACATGGTATGATACAATGATTATATCATGAACGTGTATCTTTCAGGTACACTGATGTCATGTCCATTAGACATCAAGCAACATCCCCGACAATAAATTATCCCAAATAGGTGTCCATCGTTGCACCTAGGCATGGGTTGTTAAATCAATAATTATACAAACAGCTAAAACTGTTTTTTTCTCATTTGTTCATGGGGTGTGGGCATCTCTATTTAGGCCAGAATTTGTTGCTCATCCCAAATTGCCCTAGAACTGTGTAGCTTGCTTGACCATTTTCAGAGGATAATTAAATGTCAACTGTACTGTTGTGGATTTGGAGTCATATGTGGATCACATGGAGTAAGGAGGACAGATTGTTTTCACGAAATGACATCAGTGAACCAGATGTGTTTTTGCAGAAATTGCCAGTGGTTACAGAATCATTCAACTAGCTTTTACTTCCGGATTTAATACAAAGTTACAGTTCAAACTTCATTTTAACACTTTAAAGGCCTGACAAAGCATCCTGATCTGGTGATCATGAACCATTCTGGAGAGGTATGTGATGTTTTCGCTTGTACCATTCTGGAGAGGTACGTGATGTTCTCCATTGAACCATTCTGGAGAGGTATGTGATGGCCTCGATTGCATTCATTGACATCTTTGTCATCTTGCTGTTGGTTGCAATCACTCAACATCACAACATAATCATCACCATCAGAGTGTATTTTCTCCTCTTTTATGTAGGATTAATATGCCATACATTGTGATGAACAGAAGTCAGCTCAAAACAATGTGGCACTATGTTTAATAATGATTTAATTTGATCTGGTCGGACTGCATATTCTAGAAATCCTTGCTGGAATTGGTGTTTGCATGCCCAGTCTGCAAGTTTAATAGTTCTCAGTCCAATCACTATCCTTTCTCTCGCTCTCAAATGTCATTGCAGAAGAGTGTCCTGTGACTTGGAATGGTTGGTAAACTAATTGCTGGCCAAGTTTGTTTGTACTTGCCCTCCCAAGGATATGTTGCACTGTCAATGGTGGCCCAGCTCACACTGAAATTGCGTGAAAACGCAGCAATGCAATATAAAATCCTTATTCTGGTGCTTGACACTTAAGTATCATCGATTTAATAGTGGATATCATATGCTGTGCCAGACCATTTGAATATAGTTAGTGAGTGATGTTGACAAACGGATCATTCCCCATGTAGTGCACATATCTTTTAACAGGAGAAAATGAGGGTTGCAGATGCTGGAGATCAGAGTCGAGAGTGTGGTACTGGAAAAGCACAGCTGGTCAGGCAGCCTCCAAGGAGCAGGAGAATCTTTCTCCTCTTCTCTCTACATGTACCTTGAAGATGTTCTCCTCCTCTCTCTACAAGTCTCAACTCTCACCTCCAGTATCTGCAGTTCTCATTTTCTCCTAACTGAGTTCAACCACACAGCGATGCCTCTTCCAAGGATGCCTACCTTGAAGATGCTCTCCTCCTCTCTCGACAAGACCAACCTCTTGATGTGTCCATCTTCCTTCCCACCTATCTGCTCAACCCTCCTTTCCGACCTGTCACTTTCACCCCCCATCATCATCTACCTATCACATTCCCAGCTACCTTCCCTGAGCCCCACCTCCTCCCATTTATCTCTCAGTCCCCATGGCCCAGAGTCTCATATCTTTTAATGGTTTGCATTAAACTGCAGTCTGTTGTCAGACACTATCCATTTTAAGGATAACAAATGAACTGAAAATGACTTTCATTTTGTCAACGATGATTCACACGCGTTGGGGGTCAAAGTCAATGAACAATGGGAAATTTGGAAGAAAATGTACTCTTTTCGATGAACCAGGAATAGCTTTGTTGTTATTTTCTTCCAAGGAGCACTCGGAAAATCACATAGATGTACAGGCTCCCGTGCCTTTTGGGATTGATGCATTTGGCCTGACACACATGCATTCATGAGTCCTTGAATGTCCTGATTCATTAAGATTCCACATGCTAGCTGTAATATATGTTCAATTCCCATGTATCCCAGATGTAACACAGACATGATGTCTTGATGTAGTGCTTTTGGTGTTTGGACTTGCTTGCCCTTGAAAGTGGCTTGTTGTGATATGCAATTCTCTTCTTGTATAGTCAAGATCAATGAATCTTCTCAGGAACTTCTCAAAGGTTGTCAGGCCATACCCAGATAATGTGTAACATTAGTAGTTGCTCGTCTTTAGCAGCCACTGATTGAAACTGTTGACATTGGCTCTGGCCAACATGTAACAAATCAACATTGAATTTGACTTTAATGTCATGGTCTACAGCATCAATATACATGTGAGGAGCAATAATTTGGCCTGTATGTGTATTGGGTAATTTGCTCACTGTGTCACCCTGGTACCCAGCTTATAGCTCACTAGAAGTCATACCCTTGGAGGTTGTTGATTCATGGATGATTTGTCCACCGGAGTGGGTGTGATTTGAATCTGGCAGATATCTATCTACTGATCTACTGAGATGTGAACATGGTAGAATTTCTATCCCTGCTGACTCAATGCTACATCCTAGGCAGGCAATGTCAGGAATCATCAAGTTGAGCCTGCTTATTGCCACTGCAATGTAATTCTGCTAATAAACAGAATTAGTGACCCATTTCACATGGTGAGACAGTCTCTCATGCCTGTCCTATAGACCACCTCTTGCTGAGACACATGTCTTTCAGGATGTGCAGTGCTAATATATTGAAATTAAATGGCCATGTTAATTTTAGTTTCTAGTGTGTAATCCAGCATTTTCAAGACATATGACTTTGATAGTTGTAAAAGCCTCTGATCACCTTATAGCATAGGCATGGCCCACAATCTAGCAAGCTTGGTCATGTTCTGAAATTTGCCTTTCACTTGGTTGCTACAGAATTGTATTGGTATGTTTGCATTATACACATCTTGAACCATTTCCTTGCTTCCAGAGTTGTAGTGTACACAAATTTGTTGGTCACCAATGTTTTGTTCTGGGCTTGTCCCTTGGAGCTGTCTGCCTAATATCTCTTGGTGCCACATACTTTATGAGTGTCACAAAAAAACTGAGCACCTTCTCTGCCAAAGCACATCTATTACAAATTTTGTTGTTTTGTTGCATTTTGATGGCTGTTAATGAAGCATGTACAGAGGAACTTCGAATTTCTGGCATTTGATTATCCGAGTATCAGATTATCAGGCAAGATCGCAAGGTCCTGATACTCGGCTAAACTATGTTATGCGGCATTTGATTATCCAGAATTTGATTAACTGAACAAAATACTGCCCGCCTGTGACCTTTGGATAATCGAGATTCCTCTGTAATTGTTTCTGGCTTGCCACCATGGTTTCATATTAGCATCCACCCTCAAGTAATTTTTCAGTGGTATGACCTTTTTCCTTGTCCAGAGATTTCCTAAAGATTTTAAATTTGTATGCAGGCAATGACTAATGCAATGAGCTTCTCTGTCAGTTCTTTTCAGAAAAGTCATACTCTTATCTTTTGCTACAACATCGTCAGCCTAACTGGTCATTGGACTCTGAGAGTTGCTGTCTATATGCTACAAGTTGGAGTCTGTTAATTTTGAAGTTAATTCTTAGCTTAAATTGTTTTTGAGCCTTTTTCCTGAGATAATTTTCTGGATCTTTCTGATCTTCCATGGAGAAGCTGGATGAGTCAATTCTGCAAAAATCTTCCTTAGGATCCTCCCATAGCAAGCAAGATTTTTAAAGGTCATCTTCTTGGGAACATCCATTGCATTGTGTGCATAACAGGTACAAATCAGTAAATGTATCAATGGGTGCCCAGTCCATATTAAATATTTGTCTTCCATTTTCCATTGTAGGTCTTCTTTTTATTTAGAAGTGAAGTACTTATTTCTTTTTTTTTGCTCTCTCCTTTTCTCTTTTCTATGTTGTCTGCCTCCGTTTGGCTTTATATTTTCCTGTTGTTGTTCCTTTTCTGACCTTGATCTCTTGAGGAATGATGCCAATAAGTGTAGAATATAAGATGTACAGGTTTCTAGTTTCAGGTTTCTGGCTACATGTTCTTAGGAAATAAGGAGAGAGGTTGTCATACAAACTTCTCTCCATTTTTGTAATTTGGATTAAGAAAAGAGGAACTAGCTGAAGCACTGAAAGCTTTTGCCTTCTTAATTTAGAAATTCACTTTCTTAGTGTTTGTAAAGCAATGTGATTTATTTGGAGAGCAGTTCTCTCTTTAACTGCAACTCTTGTTTAATCAGAACTGAAGGCTATGGGTATTTTTTAAGACACAGACAGAGATTTCCCTGGTACATGTTTGTAATCTTAAGCTTTGCTTGTATTTCTAACTTCAGTCTTTTTTAGTTGTAGTTAAGGTAATCTTTTGTTTACAGATGACACTTCCTCAAGATGTAAAGCAGATACTTTAACTTTGCTATCTGCCTAGTCAATATCCTGTCTAGAGTTTTTTTTAGATTACTTAGTGTGGAAACAGGCCATTCGGTCCAACAAGTCCACACCAACGCGCAACCCACCCAGACCCAATCCCCTACATTTACTCTTTCACCTAATGCTACAGGCAATTTAGCCTGGCCAATTTACCTAACCTGCACATTTTTGGATTGTGGGAGGAAACCAGAGCACCCAGAGGAAACCCACACAGACACGGGGAGAATGTGCAAACTCCACACAGAGAGTCGCCTGAGGCGGGAATTGAACCCGGGTCTCTGGCGTTGTGAGGCAGCAGTGCTAACCACTGTGCCACCATGCCATCTGTCCTCACAGGACCGAGGCTGCTGATATCCAAATTCTTTAGTGGCCAGAGCTGTTATTTAATTGGCTTTGACTTAACCTTCCAGATATCTGCCACTATGATCTTGAGTCTTTTCCTCTCGACAGCCACCAATGCTAACCATGATGTGGGCTTTGCATCTGGCAGAGTATCGTTAGCTGATATGGCAATATTTATCAGATAAGAAACTAGATGAGAGTATTATGGTATTGAAAGATCCGATTGATATTTGGTACACCAGGTTATTATACGTAGACACTGGCAGTGTCTGTGCTAAATTATAGTTATTAACTTATAGCAGAGAGCATGTGGTCAAGAACAAATCATGCCTCAAGTGATCCTACACAAGATGGCACATGTGGCTTTTATATACTAAGGTCAAGTGTTTTGGTAGACAAATGATATCATGAGCATGTCTCAATGGTGTATTGATGTATTATCCATAAGCTATACACAATGAACAATTTTGGAACTTGACACTTCAAAGCCCCACTTAATCACTGAATAAAAGGATCTTCAACTTTTGAGGCAAAATGCCAAACATGGTTATCCACTGACAACAGGATAAGGCATTAGGATACCTGCATTTTGTTTTGTGATGCATGATTATCTATATATCTTTTATTTTATTGTTTTGATTTCAACCTTTGAGATGTGGATTTTTCTCTGTGTGTTGAGGCATTTAATAATCAACTTGCCAAGATTTCTGGAGTTTCATTTTTTAAAAAAAAAGATATGTTTATGTGAGAGAGAAAGAGGGATCCTGGAGTGATCCTGAGAATCTTTTTGTGTTGAGGGAGTTTTACGAGCAACATTGAAGATTGTTATCGATTGGAAGAAGCAGAATATTTCTTACTTAATGGAAAACTATGTGTCTTCGAAAGTTATGATTTTATATTGAATAAGTTGCAACTGATATTAGGTGTATGAAACAATTCTTCCTTACAAAAGAAGATAAATCAGAACAGTTGGAAAATACGTTATCTCAGCATAATAATTTTAGTTTGAAAATTCTGGACCAGAAGGGTTTGGTTTGAATCCTGAAGCTGTTATTCAAAGCTGAGGAAGTCTGAGCTCAGTTGTGGAAATATAAAAGGATGTGGCTTTCAAAATCTCTCGACAGGGAATTGAAACAAGCAATATGTTAAACCTATAAATGTGACAGAGAAGGGAATTGTCTCTCTAAAACAAGCACTGTAACATGACCATGATGGGATAGATGGGATTGTACTTTACTGTGCATTTTGAAACCTTTAAAGACGTATAATATGTAAGTAGTTTGATTTATTCCACTTCAACTTCATTCTGTAAAAAAAACCTTCAGTCTTATTAATAAAACCAAACCTGCAGCATTGTGTGCTTGTGTTCCAATAAAAGACCACTTTGTTAAATAAAAAGAAAACAATATCAAGCCAAATTTCAGTCTGGGCTCTGACTTGTCCAGAATTAACATCAGCAAGTATCATAAAGTCAGACTGCTTTAATCTGGTTTTTCTCAAGAGTGGAATGCAGAGTTAAAATCTTCAACCAAGTGGTGTGGCCTTTTATTGTTAAGCTAATAAATGGCAGAGGTATAATACAGATAATTATGCTGTAGTGAAAGCCCATGAAGCAGTCTAAACATTTCAATAAAATTATTAATCACTCAATTTGCACCAGGTGGTCAGTATTCTCATGAAATAAAATCAGAAATGGAATAAACCAAAATAATTTGTTGTTAACGTTGAAAGAGAGATGTTTTGGTAGATATAATAATTCTCTTTTCTTAGAAGGAATATTCTCAGACTAATGCCAGATTTTCTTTAAAGTTAAAAGCGTATTCTAAAGGGATACTTTTTGCATTAATGTCATTTACCGTGCGTGCTTTCCTTTAGTTATTTTGATTCCCAAAACTGAACTGAAAGAGTGTGGCCAGTGGATGATAGATCACAGCTTTTTCATCCTGCTTCATGGTCAAATCTTTTGGGATAGAAACTCAGTTCAAACTAAGTATTTAGTATTCCTGGTGCGCAGGTATGCTAGATCTTCCGTAGATGCCATTCCTGAGCCATGCACCCTGCTAGTTACCAATCCTACATTCGTTTTCCCTTCCCCTACCATTTCTGGATTACAATCCATGCCACCTAGTTATCATTGTTGACTGTTTATAATTTTTAAACTCTCTCTTGGGAATTGTGCCTCAAAGTCGGAAAATTGCAAATGCTGCTGGAAGTCCATGTAGGCAACATCCAGAGACTATTCCCAACTGGCATGTACCTGCCCTCATTATTTCTGCAGGAAACACAGGACAAATCACAAAGCTCAGTCGATCAGTCGTTACTATTATAAGGGACAGACCACCTGACCACCTGACAAGTGTCAGCTCATTAAAAAGTGTTAGTGTGGAGTTAGGATTGGAAGCCTTAATTGCTTTCTTTTCATTTTTTTGAGGTTGTCATTAGTATGATGGATAGGGTGGGTCTATGAACGTTGTTGTTATGAATGTCCAGAGATCATTTGATGAAGTTCTACAAATATGACTTTTCTTTTGAACAGGTGCAGAACAAGAAGCTACCTTACGTTATGGGTTTACAATTGATTTGGTGTAGAATTCAGAGTAGTGGCACACTCTGATTGATTGGGTATCACTAGTGGTGTTCCATAGGGATCATTAATGTGTTTTCACTACAACAATTTGGATGAAGGAATAAGGAATCAAAGTTCGCAGTTCCTCGAGCCTGTTAGAACATTCATGTGGAAATGGCTGGCGAGCTCAGAGATAATTATTCAGTCTCTGCACCAGGCATTCCGGGAATCTACAACAGAAATGCATCCACAATTTCCCCAAAAAAACAAAACTGAAGAAACCCACTGAATAATTTGGTTGCATTGACACTTGAGCATGGTCAAGACCTGCTGAAAATGAATGCAAAACAAAGTCAGTCCTGACAAATGCACCATAATGTTTAGATTGCCAATGACAATCAGTCAAGAGGCTATGACATTGTATGAAGGATTCAGAATAATAAACAATAGTAAATGGAATTGAAATTGCAGACTACTATAAGTAGCATTACAATGGTGGAAAGTCCAGTCAATGCAAGCCAGTTAACATATTCAAAGAGAATACAATAGAAATAATTAGCAACAAAACATTTTCTCCATTGGCCATGCAATCCTCTCACCCTACAATTTCATACCTAGTTCCATAATGCCCTTGTACAAATAAATTACTGCAGAAGCAGCATATTGAATTAAAACCAGAAATGTTATAGTCAACAGGTCAGAAAGCTTCTGTGGCTAAAGAAAGAACGCAGTTAATACATCAGACCTTCCATCAAAATATTAACTTGTTTCTTTCTCACCATAATATTCATGGTACGTCATTGAACGAATAAGGAGACCAGCTCAGCATGAGTAATGTTACCATGAAGTAGTACCATTTTGGAATTGTGGTGTGTTCAGATTGTACATGTGGCCTTCTGAAAGAAAGCCTGCTAACTGGTGGTCACACTTTGCCATTTGTCTTTGATTCCACAGGCAATGGTATCCAGTGTGTAAGATATATTACTGATGGGTTGCTTGCTAGACCCGGACATTATATGAATTCAGTGTGTGACAGCACCAGTGAGAATGAACACGTATTCAGATTTGAGTTGCTGCTGGCTACTCACAGGGTTGTTGTTCTGTGGTTCTGTGGTTAATATGGTCAACTTCCTGATAACTATGTCCACTTCTCTTCTCATGCTAGGAAAACTATGTAAGACCAGAGATGTGTCTGCAGACAAAACATTGCCTCACAGTGGCCTGTGTCTCAAGCAGCAGCAGTTCTAAACACCCCACAGAATGGAGCCTTGGAAGGGTTACATAGGGCAATAGACAGTGTGGTGTTATCCACTCCAGCATGGTGGCCTTCCATACCATTCAGCATTCAATTCTCATAGTGCCAGGGATTGTTGACTCTTCCTTGGTCACACAATACAGGCAAGATTTTGCAAGGGTTTTGCATGGAACATCCCTCTCTGCTCTTAAGTATCAAAACTCTGCCCCTAAACCTATATCCTCACACCAGAAACTTCAAATTCAGAGCTACCCCTCAGTGCTACTAAATCCTAAAACCTCTGTCCCCAACACCATAACCCTGATACAGGCCTAACACGTAAACTTCATTAACAGCATTCATGGTGACTTACTGTGAGAAATCCCACAAATAATATATTCAATACAATATGGCAACGTGCGAAGACATCAGGCTTTATTACAGATGAAAATAATCTTAAAATACTGAAGGGAGTTTTCAGCTGCAACCTAAAGCTTCCAAAAGCATGTCAAAGTGAAGTTTCTGAAGAACAATTCTCTTTTCCCAGGAAGCACAGAATTATCTTTTGTAATATAACAACCAAATTCACAATGGGCCATTTACCTGAAGCAGTTACACCTTTTGTCCATTTCTGACCTTAAAGGGGCAGACCAACTTTATTTCAGCTGTTAGAAAGCTCTATGTGTCACATTCTGTGATCAAATAATGTATTATTCAATTTACTGTGAGCCAGATTTATAGGATCAAAATCCACTCATAATACCTGCCAGAAGGCAGATACATGGAGTTAGGCTACAGATCAGCCATGAATGGTGGAACAGGCTCAAGGTGCTGAATGGACTACACTTGCTCCTGCGTTCTTGATTTTACAACAGATTAGAGACACAGGATTAATTTCAGTCCTCTATTATGCTTCAAATGCATTGCTGAAATTGGCATGTCAGACTTCCAAAGAAAAAAAAAGAGAAATTTTAATTTTAAGGAACACTTGGGTTTAGTAGCAGCTTGGGGAGGGAGGAGACCGGGATCTGGAAAGCTGCAAAAATATGTGTGTGTCGGGAAGTCAGTGTTGTATAACAGAATGTGGAAACAATGATGCTGTATCTGATGATGTTATTCTGACGTCAACAGAGCAGATTGAAAGAAGACATCAAAGGATGCACGTAAAGAGAAAAGTCTTAGACACTATGCTAGAGCTGTATTTAATAACCCATAATGTACAAACATAAATACAGAAAGAGTGGAAAAGCCTTGCTCTAAGATAAGCCATCAATGAACTCCCAAGAGTGCATGTACAAACACCCACAGTCCAGAGATGTTAAGAAATACCTAAATGTGTTTGAAGCACCTTTTGCCCAAATTATGGAATAAAGCAGTCAGCTCCACCTCACCAGGATCAATGTCCAAATGCATTCAGCCACTCACACGCATTTCATCCAGGAACAGCAGGTTACCGTTATATGCTCACTGCTCAATTGAAGAATTTTTATTTAAAAATGAATGGTGAAAGCCAAGAACACGGTGAGGAGGGTTGCAACAAACCAAAAGAAATACTGCAATAAATACGTATAGCTGCTTTCCTTTTTACAAGCTGGTCACGGGAAAGCAATTTATTTACCTCCTCATCATCAGAGACTTTCTCACTCCCATCAGGATGAATGCTACCCGAATGGCCATATGGTTTGAGCCGCAGATGAAGAGCTATTTGGCCAGCAACGGTGGCAGTGTTGGCCACAGCAAGATCAGAGACCTGCAGTCTTCCAGCTGAGACGGGGAGAGCAGGGGGTGTAGAGGGAACACAGCGTACATATCGAAACAAGCCGAGTTTCCTTAGCATTTTGGAACTGTGGTGTGTTCAGGTTGTACATGTGGCCTTCTGAAAGAAAGCTTGCTAACTGGCAGTCACACTTTGCCATTTGTCTTCGATCCCACAGGCAATGGTATACAGTAAGATATATTATTGATGGGTTGCTTGCTCGGCCCAGACATTATACGAACTCAGTGTGTGACATTACCATTGAGAAAGAGCATGCATTCAGATTTGAGTTGTTGCTGGCTACTCACAAGGCCAGTGCAAAATTAGCTAAACACACATGATGATCCAAACATGCACAGATCATCCAGAGCAGCTTGTCCATGACAAAGGGCCTGTAATTCACCAATGTACAACTGTTATGTATTGACGAAATGAGACTCCTTCATGGACTGTCATGACATCCTATCCCTGTAGCAGTCTTTGACATTGTACACAGTTAAGAGGTGGGTGTTGTAAGGGATATCTATGTCACATTTGGCAGAAACTCAATCAATGATGGCCAGCCTTTCCATATGATCGCCAGATGTCTGACCAAGAAACCTTGGGCATAATGAGGAGATGCCTCATGGGCCTTACGTCATGGAATCCGTGGTTGTCAAACTAATGTTTTCATGAGGCAAACCCTAACTCAAAACAGAAACAGGAAAGGGAAACACAGAAAAGAAACAGAGCCTCACAGTTTATAAAGTAACAAAAACTACAACAGGAAAGTAAAACTCTTGGGAGGACCAAAAATGGCTGAGTATGTTTAAAGATATGGAGTGTCATCCAAGTTCAAGGTAGCACTTGTGAAGTCTAGAAGAGCAATGTAGGCAGGCTGAGTAACACAAAGTCTAGATCAGAGTGGTGCTGGAAAAGTACAGCAGGTCAAGCAGCATCCATGGAGCAGGAAAATCGACATTTCGGGCAAAAGCCCTTCATCAGCCTGACTTACTGCGCTTTTCCAGCACCACACCCTTGACTCTAATCTCCAGCATCTGCAGTCCTCACTTTCGCCTGAGTAACACAGAGGCCAGCTTCATGAGGCTGAAATGGCTGGATACTGAAATCCCACTGATCATCGCAGCACATCCTCTTCTGGAGTTGTAAGGGGCAAGGTCTGTGGAAGTCACCTTTAAATTTTCCCTTGAATTTGTGCTTTCTTTCCCTGCGCCAGGGGAAACAGCAGATCCCTGGGTGACTGCAATAGCATGTGGTTACTCATTGGATGAAATGCACAGACTGAAAATGATCATCAGGCAGGGACATAAAATTGCATGAGAATAGTGATGAATGCAAGAGATAGATGTTTCAGCGGGGACAGAAACAAGCGAACTGAATGTGACACAAGGGTACGCATGCTAGTTAAGAGTTGTAATGAGTGATATGATGGAGATCTCCTTGACAAGGC
Source organism: Chiloscyllium punctatum (assembly GCF_047496795.1). Classification (NCBI taxonomy): domain Eukaryota; kingdom Metazoa; phylum Chordata; class Chondrichthyes; order Orectolobiformes; family Hemiscylliidae; genus Chiloscyllium; species Chiloscyllium punctatum. The sequence continues at coordinate 65,294,257 of NC_092745.1, forward strand.
AGAGAGAGGGGTTGGGCTGAATGTGCAGATTTGTTTACTTTACTGACCTGGTTAGATAATGAGAGTGTCTATTGAATCCAAGAATGGAGAACAATGTTCCTGTTACCAACCTTCTGGGCTACCTCCAACTACACCACCTTTCCACCATCATACTTTTGCTCACATTGCTAGGGAAAAATATCTCTCTCAAACATTGTGAAAGCTCTCCTATGACTGCATCAAATGAGGTATCTTTAAAGTAGACACGTTATGAGCGAGCTGATTGCATTCTCAGAGGTCTTCCCTGTGCTTGTGAGTCGAGGTAGTGACATAATGAAGTCCAGGCTAATGCTCTAGGGGTATGGTTCAATTCCATTAAACGTTAATCTAATAGCAACCATGATATGCAGATATATATTTCGAGGACTGAGTTAGCCATACTCAACAAACATCATTTCACCAACAAAATGCATGCTGCACTCAACGATGATGGTTCATCCATCATTGATGGTTCCACATTTATATCTATACATGACTTCACAGCTACACTTCAGGATAAGTTGTAGAGGTTCCTGTTGGACATGTGTGCTGATCTGCCTGCTATATACATGACACAGTTGCTTACTTTATTCTCACTTGGATATCTTGGATATATAATCTACCTAAAACACACCTTTCCATCTTATTTACCAATGACTAACTTTGCACAACATAAACTGGCCAAATCATTGTGTGAACTGTTGGAATCAGTTTTAAATAAAGCTTCCGCATACATTCCGATTGATTCTTTCACTTTGACAAAAACCATACAAGACCTGTAGTGAAAGCAATATGATGTCAATCTATTCTGTCAACATTGCAAGTTTATTCACCAATGTGGAGAAAGTGAGGATTGCAGATGCTGGAGATCAGAGCTGAAAATGTGTTGCTGGAAAGCGCAGCAGGTCAGGCAGCATCCAAGGAGCAGGAGAATCGACGTTTCGAGCATGAACCCTTCTTCAGGAATGAGGAAAGTGTGTCCAGCAGGCTAAGATAAATGGTAGGGAGGAGGGTCTTGGGAGAGGGGCGTTGGAAATGCGATAGATGGAAGGAGGTCAAGGTGAGGGTGATAGGCCGGAGTGGGGGTGGGGGTGGGGGCGGAGAAGTCAGGAAGAAGATTGTAGTTTAGGAAGGCGGTGCTGAGTTCGAGGGATTTGACTGAGTCAAGGTGGGGAGAGGGGAAATAAGGAAACTGGAGAAATCTGAGTTCATCCCTTGTGGTTGGAGGGTTCCTAGGCGGAAGATGAGGCGCTCTTCCTCCAACCGTCGTGTTGCTATGGTCTGGCGATGGAGGAGTCCAAGGACCTGCATGTCCTTGGTGGAGTGGGAGGGGGAGTTGAAGTGTTGAGCCACAGGGTGGTTGGGTTGGTTGGTCCGGGTGTCCCAGAGGTGTTCTCTGAATCTGGTTTCAGAGAACACCTCTGGGACACCCGGACCAACCAACCCAACCACCCCGTGGCTCAACACTTCAACTCCCCCTCCCACTCCACCAAGGACATGCAGGTCCTTGGACTCCTCCTCCATCGCCAGACCATAGCAACACGACGGTTGGATGAAGAGCGCCTCATCTTCCGCCTAGGAACCCTCCAACCACAAGGGATGAACTCAGATTTCTCCAGTTTCCTTATTTCCCCTCACCCCATCTTGACTCAGTCAAATCCCTCGAACTCAGCACCGCCTTCCTAAACTACAATCTTCTTCCTGACTTCTCCGCCCTCACCCCCACCCCCACTCCGGCCTATTACCCTCACCTTGACCTCCTTCCACCTATCGCATTTCCAACGCCCCTCCCCCAAGTCCCTCCTCCCTACCTTTTATCTTAGCCTGCTGGACACACTTTCCTCATTCCTGAAGAAGGGCTCATGCCCGAAACGTCGATTCTCCTGCTCCTTGGTAGCTGCCTGACCTGCTGCGCTTTTCCAGCAACACATTTTCAGCTCGGTATTCACCAATGTACCAATCCAGAAAGTCATTAATACTTGCATTATCTTATGATATCATGACAATCCATGTAGTTGTGTTCAGTTTCAATGCCATGGGATCCCTTTTATGCTCAGCTCTTGCAACAGTATTGGTTCCTGTGAGATGTTTGGATGGAAAGACCACCAATCACCAACGCATTAAGTAGTTCCAATCCATAAACAACATGTTTGCTATAGTTGAACCCACAGGCGCATTAAAGAATTTCCTTATAAACTTAATAAACTCCATCGTATACTCCATTTTACCATTGAAATCCAGCAATCTAGCTCCCTTTCCTTAATGTATTAGTAGAGAAATCTGGAAACGGATTTATCTACCAAAAGCCGATGTTCACTGGTCAATATATATATTGGGATTACTACTGGGGGAGGCAGTGGAGTAGTGGTAAAATCACTGGATTTGTAAATCAGAACTCCCGGTTAATGTTCCAGGGTCAAAGATTTGAATCCTGAAATGGCAGATGATGAAATTTAACTTTAATAATAAGCTAGCATGAAACTACTGTCAACTGCTGTTAAAATCCTATCTGGTTTGCGAATGTCTTTCGGGGAAAGAAGTCTTAAGAAAAAGTGCTTACCTGGTCCGGCCTACGTGTGACTCCAGACCCACAGGAATATGATTGACTTTTAACTGCCCTGTGGGGAATAACAGATGGGCAATAAACACTGGCCTGCTCAATGCTGCCCACATCCCATGAATGAACTTTGAAAAACTCAAGAGTGGTTTTCTAAACAAACAGGATGCTGCCATAAAGATATTTTGTCTTCCACACAAATGAGTAATATGATAAACGAGTTCAACCTGACACCTCAAACTAGGTCATTGATGCAGAACCTCAGGAATGCCCACCGAGACAAGTCTCAACTGCTTGAATATCTGGTGCAATTATAACATCGTATCCCATATCAACTATCTGTGGCCAGACATGCTGGATTTATCAGTGTCACTGGTTGGAATATTGGTGATGTTGCTGAGTACCATGAAAGCAGAAAGTAGAGATCCAGCTCATGACCCTGGGGACCCCAGCAGCACAGCATCCTAACAGGTCAGCCTGGTATTGGGTGGAAAGGTATTAAAATGTGGACTTCGAGCGTGGAAACAACTTGTGTGCATTTTCTGCTTGTTAAACTTTGCACGTATTTGTATATGTCAATTCAAATGGGTGGGCATGGAGTAAACACCTTTCAGAGTTTAGCAGTTGAAGTGAAAACTCCCACAGCCTGTTGAAGTTTCATAAATAACAAAGATATTACAGCTGATTGCTGTTGTTTTCAGGTTGGAAAGATTGTTTTTCTTTCCCTGTTAGGGGTGCCCGCTGTCTGATGGGATACGTTTCCTTGGAATGGTTTTGGACTCTGCCACTCTCTTTGCCTAAACAGAAGAAGCCATGGAGGCCATTTTATCTGCTATATCTGAAGACCTTTCTTTGCCTGGTAATAACAGAGGTTACAAGCTGCTGCCTGAGCAGCTCACCCAGTGCTGATCCAATATTAGTCTAATTTTGTGTTGTTCGAAGTACCATATTTACCGTGCTAGGCAGACAATTCATAAATTATACATGGGAGAACATCAACCATGGAACAGTCTGACAGGAAATCCAAATATGTAGATATGACTAATACTTTAAAAAACCTAACTAGAAAAGATAAATGGAAATACAGCTGAATTAATTCAATGCTAAGAGATAACTAACAGGATAAGGCTTTAAAAGAGGAACAGGATTTATCAATCAATAGTGAATAAATGAAAGGACCCCTAACTAAACTCGAAAAAAATGACAGTCATAGAGATATACAGCATGGAAACTGACCCTTCGGCCCAACTGGTCCATGCAGACC